>NC_069707.1:21182500-21782500 GCF_023699985.2 Odocoileus virginianus
ACATAATGAGCCTAGAATAGTGCCTAGAACATAATATGCACTCAATAAATGTTAGCTGTTATTAGTATCCCTTCAAAAATGTTTTATGAGTACTGACTATATGCCAAACCCTTTATGAGGTCCTCATTATCCTTGAAACCAAGCCTGCTCTTCTGTTTATCTTCCTATCTTAGTCATTAACTAGAAATGTGAGAGTCATCCCAACCTTCTCCCTCTCTCTCACTGCCATTTCTGGGTTCCGGGCCAGATTCCACCTACTAAATACCTCTCAGCTCCTTCCCTCTTTTCCGTTCCTCACTGTCACTGCTTGACTCAAGGCTTCTTTAATTTCTCATCTTGAATATTACAACAATCTCCTCCATGTCACCCAAAGGCCAGGGCCACGCTCATCCAACCTATTCTCTATCTTGAGTCAAAGTTGGCTTTTCCAAACACAGATGAATCTGATAATATAATTCACACGATTAAAGTCCTGTATAGGATAAATTCAAAGCTCTTCCATGACATATGGGCCTATGTGATCTGACCCAGTCTATCTCTCGAGCCCTCTCCCCAGCCAGTGTCCACCTTGAACGGGTTGATCCTTCTGCTGGGTCATCTATTCCTCCATTGGAAGACAAATCCTCCTCTTACATTAAGGCTCCTTATTTAATTGATACCTACTCCCTAAAACTTATCATGACAGAAGCCTGTGCCAAATTCAAGGAGTACAATGATGAAGATCACACTCCACATTTTCTCATAGAAAAAGTAATTTTGAGGCTCTTGAAAGAGAAATAAAGTGTGGAAATTACGAAAAATTTGTGTCAAATTTAGCACTGTTTCCCTATGGTGGATATCTTATGGAATTGGAGAAACTGGATCTATTTTGGTATTAGGTTCAAAAAGCATCTCAGTAGATTTCAGTCCCAACAGTGGATTTACTCATGTTGAGTTACACAGCTATAATGTGTTAGAAAAGATTGGTCTGAACTGTAAAAACAATGATCAGAAAGTTGTTTCCCTATGGTGTTGTAAAGTTAGCCATTAATTAGTCACTTAAAAAATGTCTGTGGTTATCTAGGGGTAATAACAGACTGGACTTATTTTTACATGGTTACTAGATAATTTGAAATGTGGTTAATTAAAAAAAAATCTCTAAAAAGCATGTCTTTCTAATGAACATATTTTTAAATCACTTATTGAATAAAACACTGACTGAATAAACTCAACAGGCTGCCTACAAAGACAAGTAGATGATTAAACTCAAACCCTCATCATTCTTCCAGCAATGATAACCCACTTCATTCAGAATCCCAGAGCTGCAGGAACTTCAGTCATATTGGGACAAAGGCTCAACTGTGGGCATAGATCTGTCATTGCACTCAACTCCTTCTACTGGATTTTTTAGTGGATTTGCCAGCCTTGTACACTGGTCTTTAGGGTCCTTGTCAGCAAGATCCTGTCTTATTCTCAATTGTATAACCAGAGCTCGATAAAGAGACTGGCACAGAGAAGGTGCCCAACAACTGTTTGCTGGGCTGAATTCAACTCAACTCCAACAGTGATGCTGTCCACATCTCCACTGTGTCTCTATCCAGCTGCAATAGGACTAATCAGCTTGAACATTTTAGTTTCTCAGCCCCAAGGGGTATCCACCATCTTCACAATTTTTACATGGCACTAATTTATAAAGACAAACTGTCTAAAAGATTTCTATTCAGCGTGACATACAATCACTATGTAACATGACATGTTTCCACCACATCATCCCAGCAAAAGCAATAACAAACCAGTTATTGAAGAATGAAATTAAATTTCTCTTGGGCCTCTGTGGCAAAGCACATGATTTTAATGGTTATCTTACATCAGCCTGGTAAGCCTAGCTGGTATGCTGTACCACCCAGGCACTCATGGAAACAAAACTTTAAACTATTACTTCCTATCCAACCAGTTCCAGTTTATCAGCGCCTGCATTTCACATCTTAGGCTTATTTTAAATACAGCCAGAGCAAACCTCACTTTTCAAAAGTTCATTAACAAAGTCTCACATGTAAGAGAGCAGCTCTGTGACTCATTTTTGGATACCCGAAATAACAACTCCTCCCTTTGCTGAGAAACGGCTTCGGCTTCAACAAGTGCGTGAGAACCACCGGAAGTAATAGAGACCGTGGGCACCGCGAGCCGAGCCTAGAATTCCCTCTCTGGCCGGTGTGGAGCACCTAGGCTCTGCATTCTACTGAAAACAAAAAAAGGAAAGAAAAAAAGTCTTCTGTGGGCTGGGAAGGAACGATTTCAAGGCGGTACGACTTCTCTGTATTCCTTGACTCCTGAGTCATACTGCCAAGCTGGTCAGAAAGTGCAACCTAATGGGGAGTGAAGAGGTGATCGAAGTCATGACCCCTTCTAATTCAAAAAACAAACACAATCCCCCCAAACTTCAGCCTTTCTACTGAAAAAACAAAAGCAGTCTTGGGTGGATACCGTATAAAGGAAGCCTACCAACAGATGTCCGTGAAATAATCTCTAAGAAGCCCTGAATGCGCAGACTTTGTCCATTAGGTGGAAAAAACAATCACTCCTCTCCGAGTTAGAGACCCAAAGGCCGCGTCCCCCGACGTGAACAGGCAGCGAGGGACCCGAGGTGCCCCCTCCCCGAAGGCATCCCTCGTGTCCCCGAGCGAGCGAGTACCCCTGCGGCCGCACGCCTACAGGGCTCAGCCTCTCCTGGAAGAGAGAAAAGCAGCCCCAAGGAGAGAAACACGAACCAGGAACGGGACCGCGCGGGCGACCCCGGGGGCCGTCTCCAGTGGGCGCGCGTCCCAGCGGGGATGGAAACCTGCGGCTGGACTCCCGGTCGATGGGCTCCCAGCGCCTTCCGCGGTTCCTCCCGGGCCGCCCGAGCTCCGCGCCGCCGCCGCCGCATCTGGGCGCCCGCCCGGGCCCCGGGGCGTCGGAAGCACCCACAGCTGGGGACCAGGCCCCGCCCCCGGGCGCCGGCTCCCCGCCCCGCCCCTCCCCGCCCCGAGCCTGTGCTTTCCGGACCCCGGGCAGCCCGGCCGACCAGCTCCAGCCTCCTCTCCCTCGCGTGCGCCCCGGATGTTCTGCGCGGGGGCGACGAGGACCAGCCGCGAAGCGTGCCGCCCGGCTCACTTCACCGCGTTCCCTAGCCTCCTCTTCCTTGGAGGCCCCCCTGGAAGCCGGGGGGCGGGGGTGGCCCAAAGGCTCTGGACTTTCCCCGGGGATCCCCCTGCGCTGGTGACGTTTGCGGGCCGTGCAGGTGTGTTTCCCGCGCCGTTCTCAGTGCGGGGGGCCTGTGGCGGCCCTGCACCTGTGCCTACCCCGTAGGCGGCCGGCAGGGAGGCTGCGAGTCACCCCGAGGCTGAGTATCTTCTTCCCAGAACCCACTCCAATTCACCCCTTTCCTGTGAGCTTTTAAACACCAGTCCGGTTCGTTCATTCATTCGTTCATTCATTTAGTACCAACCCAGCGTCCACACAGGCGATGAGGATGCTGTGTGTCAAGCACAGCCAAGACATTACCCGCAAAGACTTGGAATTCCAGTGAGGAAAGATGGACAGATAAAATGCTTGTTATGGGAGGTTAGTGGTATCTTGAATAAACCTGAGGCTTAAAAGTTAGAAAGTGCTCAAGAAGGGGGATGAAAATGATTTGCGTAGATGGGGAATGTCAAAGAAATGCAGGAGTCAACCGAAAGAGCTCCCACAGCCAGAGGAGGAGCAATTTGAACAACAAGATAAAGTAGTATTAGATTACAAACTATGCTGAAGCTGAAACTCCAATACTTTGGCCAACTGATGTGGAGAACTGACTCATTTGAAAAGACCCTGATGCTGGGAAAGATTGAAGGCAGAAGGAGAAGGGGATGACAGAGGATGAGATGGTTGGATGGCATTACCGATTGGATGGACATGAGTTGTGAGTAAGCTCTGGAAGTTGGTGATGGACAGGGAAGCCTGGCGTGCTGCAGTCCATGGGGTCACAAAGAGTCGGACACGACTGAGCGACTGAACTGAACTGCATTGAATATTTCTGAAAGATGTGAGTATCATAAAAAACAAAGTGTGAAAAACTGCTATAGCCTAGAGCATCCTAAGGAAAGCTGACAACTAAATGTATGTGGACAGGAAAAGGCTTTTCAGTAAAAACTAAGGAAATATGAATCAAGTATGGACTTCTGTTACAGTATCAAGATTAGTACATGAGTTATGATGATGTACCATATTTAATTATACAACGATAATAATAGGGAAAATAGAAATAAGATTTATGGAAACTCTTATTATCTTTGTAATTTTTTTCTGTAAATCTAAAACCATTTGAAAAGAATTAAGATTAGGGACTTCCCTGGTGGTGCAGTGGTTAAGAATGTGCCTTCTACATGGAAGCAACCTAGATGTCCATCAGCAGACAAATGGATAAGAAAGTTGTGGCACATATACACAATGGAATACTACTCAGCTATTAAAAAGAACACATTTGAGTCAGTTCTAATGAGGTGGATGAAACTGGAGCCTATTATACAGAGTGAAGTAAGTCAGAAAGAAAAGCACCAATATACACATATGGAATTTAGGAAGATGGTAACAAGGATCCTATATGCAAGACAGCAAAAGAGACACAGATATAAAGAACAGACTTTTGGACTCTGTGGGAGAAGATGAGGGTGGGATGATTTGAGAGAATAGCACTGAAACATGTATATTACCATATGTGAAATAGATGACCAGTCCAAGTTCGATGCATGAAACAGGGCACTCAAAAGCCGGTACAGCCTGGAGGGATGGGGTGGGGAGGGAGGAGACGGGGGGGTTCGGGACAGGGAGATACATCTACACCCATGGCTGATTCGTGATTAGACTGAGATGAGGAGACTGCCTGGGAAGCAACTTGTGGGGACTGAGGGAGGGGAGGGGAGGTTTGTGGGGACTAACAGCTCCATTTCGGACACTTGAAGTTTGGAGTGTTAAGTTGTCAAAAGTATCGGTTGGGTTGGTGAGTCTGGGATGTTGGTTTCAATCTGGAAGTCTTCAGCACACAGAATTTAGATGTCTGAAGTCTGAGTGATAGGGTACTCCAAAGTTTAGAGGTCAGGAAGATGAAGAACAAGAAAGGAGGATGAGAAGGCGTAATCAGTGGGAGAGGAGGTAAAGTGATGCAGAAAGTGCCAGAAGCCAAATGAAAAAAAATATTTCAAGAGTGGGTCAATTCTGTCAAATGCTGCTAAAGTGGATAAAATTAGGATTGAAAACTGAGCAATGGGTTTAGCCATATGGAGGTCGATGGTGAAATTGATAAGGGTTTGGTGGTATGTGATGACCAATGCTTCTGTGGAGCCCAGAGAGAATAACAAGAGATAAAATGGAGACAGAGAAATGGGGCAATAGCTGGAAGGAAATGTATGGTCAAGGGAGAATTTTTTTAAATTAGAAAATGTACATATTTGTATGCTCACAGGCATGAGCCAGAAGACAAGTAAAAGGTGACAAGACAGAAAAGGGATAATTGCCAAAACAGTGCTCTTGAGTAGATGAGCAGATATGGAATCCAGTGCACAGATGGAAAGCTGGGATTAAAAAGAGAAGATAGGTTTCTCCCCTCATGGCGGAGGGGGAGGCAGAATGTACAGGCACAGATGCTACTGAATGTGGAAATAGGAACAAGTATTACCAGTGAAGAAGGAAGGTCATCAGCTCAGAGTGAGGAGTAAGAGGAAGTTTGAGATAGAGGAGAAAGTAGGAAATAGCACCCTGGGACAGAGAGAGAGCTAATGTATTTTGAAAATCTAGTCGGATGGTTAGGTGGTACTAAGAATTCGAAATCGGGGATCATGAATGTAAAGGGAGACCAGTTGGTATAGTTGTGTTTTCACGAACCTCATGTGTCTACTTGGGCACCAATAAAATTAGGCAGAGGTCCAGAGATAATCAGAGTTTGGAGCTGCCAGATGAATGTGACAGAGGCCACAGGGACCAGAGTGTTGAGGGTCTATGCCAGGGAATAACCATAATTCAGGACCATGGAATCTAAACCGAGTAAGGAGAGAAGAGAGGACATGAATGATAGTGATGGGGCCATGTGAAAAGATATTAGGTCCATGGATCAGAAGATCCAGGGTATCAAGAAATTGCTGCAGTTGGGAGGGAGGTGGTTAGAGAGATTCAGTTGAAAAAAAAAAAAAGTTGGTTGTCAGAGAGCAGACTATGCAGAGATATTGATATTGATAATGGCAAGATCTAGACTGACCTGGTTCTCTGCACTTGGCCTGACCACCCTGGCTAGGCTCCCAGATAGGTCTTCTATATTTATAGACGTTTTTCTGGAGATATTGGCTCTCACCTCCAGTCTGGATTTTTTTTTTTTAATTCTTCTTTATTTATCTTTTGGTTGTACTGCACCTCAAGGGGGTATCTTAATTCCCTGACCAAGGATCCCTGACCAGGGAACCTGAATCCCCTGCAATGACAGCATGGTGCCTTAACCACTGGATCACCAGGGAAGTCTCCCTCCAGTCTGGATTCTCTAAGCCATTAGTACTTTAGGGTAAAGCTCAGATAAAGCAAGGCGCACACTTGAAGAGGGGCACATCTGCCACATAAAGGCTCACCCCCTGGATACTGCATACATCATCCTGTGTACCACGATCCCTCACTGGAAGGGCTCATAAACCCATTCAGTCTCAGTGTTAGAAGATCATCTATAAATAGTCATTTTATTTTACTTTTTAAAATTAAAGTGCAGTTGATTTATGACATTCTGCCAGTCTCTGCTATAGAGCAATCTCTCCTTTCATACAACATTTTCAATAGCCACTTTATATCCCTACACCATGTAACAATCACCAGTTCCCGTTTCTCTTTTCTATGCTAATTTTCAAATTATTGAGGACAGGTGTTTAACCTATCTTTTTAAAACTGCGATAAAATATATGTGACATAACATGTACCACGGTGGCCATTTAAAAAATAAGTTGGTTACATTAAGTACATTCACGTTGTTATGCAACCACCACCATCCATTTCCAGCACTTTTTCATTTTCCCTAACTGGCAACTCTGTAGCCAGTAAACACCAACTCCTCACTCCCCCTCTCCCTAGCTCCTGGCACCCACCACTTTAATTTCTGTCTCTGACTACTCTAGAGACTACAAATAAGTAAAACTGTGCAATATTTGTCTTTTTATAACTGGCTTATTTCAGTCTATTCAATGGCTTCAAGGTTTATGCATGTTATAACATGTGTCAAAATCTTCCTTTTAAATATTGAATACTATTTTTTTTTTCAGTCTCTGCCTTCATTTTTCTGAGGTAGAGACCCAGAAGTGGAATTGCTGGATCATATGGTAATTCTCCCCTTCATGGATCACAGCCTTGTCATGGCAAACGGGCTTGCATAGCTCAATGAAGCTATGAGTCATGCTGTGTTGGGCCACCCAGGATGGATGGGTCCTAGTGGAGCGTTCTGACAAAACGTGGTCCACTGGAGAAGGGAATGGCAAACCACTGCCGCATTCTTGCCCCGAGAACCCCATGAACAGCATGAAAAGGCAAAACGATATAATGTAGCAAGATGAGCCCCCAGGTCGGAAGCTGTCCAATATGCAAGCCGGGGAGAGTGAAGGGCAGTTACTTAGAGCTCCAGAAAGAATGAAGCTGTTGGACCAAAGCAGAAATGATGATGCTCAGTTGTGGACGTGTCAATGGACATGAATCTGAGCAAACTCTGGGAGATATTGAGGGACAGGGAAGCCTGGCATGCTGCAGTCCACAGGATCTCAAAGAGTTGGACACAACTTAGTGACTGAACAACAAAATGGTAATTCTATTTCCTCTGGGATCATTATACTGTTTTCCACAACAGCTGCACTACTTTACATTCACACAGCAGCGCATAAGTGTTCCAAATTTTCCACTTCTTTGTTATTTTCATATAACCTATGTTTAATTTCCTCTCTATTTGATATCCTGCTGGGCCCATGATGCTGCATGAGTAAATAAATAACTGTTATTAACTCTGTAGAAAAGGGAAATGAGATTAAATGAATCAACTTGTATTCAGCCAGCCCCACCTCGTACATCTTGTTCTTATTGTAGCCACATGTGGCTCTTAAAATTTAAATTAATTAAAATTAAGCAGATTTTAAAATTCAGTTCATCAGTCTCATTACTGACATGTCACCATAATAACTAGCGCTTATTAGTATCTAATGTATCAGTCAGTACAGAATAGAACATTTCCATTATCGCAGACAACTCTTTAGCTACTGTGTTGGACAGCACTTTCTAGATCCTGGTAGCCACTTATTCTTTGTCTCACTAATTTTATTTGGATAAGTTTTCCCAGAGCTGGATAACTAAAGTTTAAGACAAAAATCCTTCTTTAATAAGAGAGGAAGCTGTTGTTGTTCAGTCGCCCAGTCTTGTCCAACTCTTTGCAACCCAATGGACTGCAGCACTCCAGGCTTTCCTGTCCCTCACCAGCTCCCGAAATGTGCCCAAGTTCTTGTCCATTCCATCGGTGATGTCTTCCAGCCATCTCATCCTCTGACGCCCTCTTCTCCTCTGCCCTCAATCTTTCCCAGCATCAGGGACTTTTCCAATGAGTCAAATTTTTCACATCAACTGAACAAAATACTGGAGCTTCAGCTTCAGCATCAGTCCTTCCAAGGAATATTCAGGATTGATTTCCCTCAAGACTGACTGGTTTGATCTCCTTCAGAGGGGGGCTGTACACTGTCTAAAATGTCTGTGGCTCTTTAGTACATAAATGGCTGCTCTGTGAATTCCCCCAAATTTTATGTTTAGATATTAATTTGGACTTTTGGTGAGCATATGGTTCTGTTATTCTGGATGATTACCTTTATGAACACAGACTTATAAATTATTTAAGCTTTTTAATTTTTTTTTTTTTTTTTTGGCCACACCATGCAGCATGCAGGATCTTAGTTCGATGACCAGGGATAGAACCAGTGTACACTGCATTGGAAGACAGACTCTTAACCACTGGACCACCAGAAAAATCCCTATAAATTATTTAAATCTTTCTTTACATCCTTTAAACTACTTACCTACTAAACCATAAATTTTGAAAACATTCTAAGATTCACAGTGGAGATTGTGTCCATTCTACTTATTACTATTTACCCAAAGTCTAGCAAAATACCTCAGACATTGGAGACTCTCAATAAATATCTGTTACATAATGAATGAATAAATGACCAACATAAGCCCCAAGTGGAGCTCAGGTCACGGAGAGAACATTTTAGAGGGTGACGCTGGGTAAAACGAGATTTTGGAATTTGTCTCTAGCACTGATGTAGCTTTAAAAGACTTTTTTTAAAAAAAACAGAACATGGAACTTAAGCTTTGTTCTTTTATCCTACTGTTGAAAAAGTTGTTTTAAAATTCCTACAAGGATTCTGTCTATTGCACGTTTATAAAGCTTTAACTCTATTTTATGAATGGTGCTAGTTGCTCAGTCATGTCTGACTCTTTGCGACTCCATGGACTGTAGTCCTGCCAAACCACTCTTTCCAGAATTCTCCAGGCAAGAATACTGGAGTGGGTAGCCAAGTCCTTCTCCAGGGGATCTTCCTGACCCAGGGATCAAACCCGGGTCTCCTGCATTACAGGCAGATTCTTCACCATCTGAGCCACCAGAGAAACACTTGCCACCAATGAATAAAACAAGAGAAAAATGAATTCTAGATTTTATAATGTCAGCGTTATAATCTTCTGTTTGCTCCTTAACATCCGCTTTCTATCTCCCTCTGTTCTGCTCTCAACCCTGGGAAGTTGATGACTCCCAGTAGGGACTATTCTTTTTTCTTTTTTAATCGGAGGCTAAAATGGACTATTCTAACAGGCTCCTGTGCCCTCTGGCTTTCCTTGGGTTTGGCCAGAAGGGAAGTCCTATAGGAGCGCAGAAGCAGGGGTGAGGTCAGGGAATTTATTCTAGACAGAAGGGCTATCTGTGTCTCTGTCTCTCAAAATAAGCTCACGCTGCCTCTAAGGTGGTCTGTTCTCCGTGATTCCCTCTCCCTCGGTTCTGGGTACCTCTCTCTACTCATGGTTCTCAGGCCTGGGATATGACAACCCAGAGATCCCTTTCAGTTCCCTCTCTGCTCAGCCTTTACAATAGTACTTTTATTTACAAACCCTCCTTGAGTTATTTTAATTTGAATGCGCCATCTCTTTCACATTGAGACCCTAACTGCCACAGAATCCTTAAATGGTAGCTAGAGATTAGGGATTATGGTTTAGTCGCTAAGTAGTGTCCAGCCATTTTTGACCCCATGGGTTGTAGCCTGCCAGGCTCCTCTATTCATGGGATTTCCCAAACAACAACACTGGAGTGGATTGCCATTTGCTTCTCTAAGAGATCTTCCTGACCCAGTGATCGAATCAAGGTCTCTTGAACTGGCAGGCAGGTTCTTTACCACTGAGCCAAGGGAGCACCTGAATCTGCTCTGAAATGTTTATACCCACAGTCTATGAAAATGTTCCCTGATGATATTTTCATCTTCTTATTTAAACCCACTGGTCAGCTTTTCAAAGAAACAATGTTGTATGTCAT
The DNA here is from genome assembly GCF_023699985.2 of Odocoileus virginianus. Classification (NCBI taxonomy): domain Eukaryota; kingdom Metazoa; phylum Chordata; class Mammalia; order Artiodactyla; family Cervidae; genus Odocoileus; species Odocoileus virginianus. The sequence goes on from NC_069707.1 coordinate 21,193,077, forward strand.
ATGATACAAATTTTTCCCTAGTATACTCAGACTAGAAAAATATTCTCAGATTCACATCCAAATCTTTTTGCATATAGATTATCTATATAAAATGCAATTTATAGAAATACAGAAATATGATTTTGTAAAGTAAACAGGTAACTTTTTAAGGTTTCATTTATCCAGTATCTAATAAGTTTTTTTAACATATTTATTTATTTTTCCCAAATAAGCTTTTTAAAGGTATATGAGGAAATTGGTAGATCAGTACTTCAAATAAGCCATTGTTATTCAACATACAGCATATAGGAGAACAGAGTTTCTAACCCTTTCCTATACACTGAATGTCTCTGTCCCTCTAAAATTCGTATGTTAAAACCCAATCCCTATGTGATGGTATTGGGAGGTGGAACCTTGGGAGGTGATGAAGTCATGAATATAGAAACCTTAAGAACATGATTAGTACCCTTAGAAAAGAAGCCCCAGGAAACTCTTGACCCTTCTGCTATGAGAGGATATAGCAACAAGATAGCCATCTATGAACCAAGAAGCAAGCTCTCATCAAACACCAAATTCATAACTACCACGATGTAAGACTTCACAGCCTCCAAAACTGTGAGAAATAAATTTCTGTCGTTTATAAGACACTCAGTCTGAGTATTTTTGTATACCGTTTAGTCCAAACAGATTAAGACATCTTGGAAACTCAAGATTTAAACTTACAAATATTAGCAAACAACACATCATTTAAAAAAAAAATAAACCCCATAATACTAATATATCAAAGTCGCTCAGTCATGTCCAACTGTTTGTGACCCCATGGACTATATGTAGCCCCCCAGGCTCTTCTGTCCATGGAATTCTCCAGGCAAGAATAATGGAGTGGGTAACCATTCCCTTCTCCAGGGGATCTCCCTGACCCAGGGATTGAACCTGGGTCTCCCACATTGAGGGCAGGTTCATATCAAAGATAACCAACACTTATCATTTGCATCACAAGGTATGAGGTATGCACAACTCAACCTCATCTGACCAAGGAGGAAAAGAGCCTTCAAATTTTCTGTCCACTGTCTCGGGACCAGCAAGCAAAGGAACCTGGATCCAAATCTTAGCGTCCAACATAAAAGGTTATGTTCTTAACTACAAAAAAGTGTCCAAGAGCAACTCAAAGACCACAGATAAAACAAAAAAGAAAAATTTTCCAAACCAAATGATTTATTTCATCCTGTTATATCAAACTCAAGGTAAGCTTAGAAAAACTACTAAAAAAAGAAAAGAAACAAGAATGCACACATACACACTACTATATATAAAATAAATAACTAATAAGGAGAACTCTTTTCAATACTCTGTAAGGGCCCATATGGGAAAAGAATCTAAAAAGAGTGGCCGTGTGTATACCTGATTCACTCTGCTGTGTGCCTGAAACCAGCACAACGTTGTGTTAATAAATCAACTCTACTCCAATAAAAATTTTAAAAATTAAAAAATAAATACAAATATACAAAAATAAAAAATGCAACAGACATCTCTCTTAGAAAAGCAATTTCTTGTTTAATAAACTTATTTTTTTGTGCATGGTACACAAGAAGGGGTAGAAAGTGAGGGTGCAAATTGTACTATTTTGGTATTAGTTAAATGTTATCTTTGCTTATAGTTCCTGAAATGACACCATTGTATTTTCAATTTAACAGAAATTGCAAATAAGTGAAAACTTTCCTCTGATATACTGGCATACTTGTTGTAAGAGGCCTGAAGTTTAGCATGTATTGGCTACTCTATGCATACAAACAGAACATTCTCTGTGAAAGAGAATGGGCTAAAAAAATCTGGACTAGAGATAGCATAATTGATCTGTTTAATACCTCAATTTTTCTAAAACTGTAATTTTGCATAACAACTTGCAAAAGTATTTTAAGATGAGACTGTTGATCAATGCTCACTTCTGGTAAATCCCTTTTGCACCATAGCCCTGTCCTGAGGAACTGATAAAAATGAAACAAACAAACAAAAAACACCAACAGAAGGTAACAAATAAGCAATGCCTTTTACAGGATGTTTAGCCAATGCTGCTTTCGAATTTGAATAATTAAATTAGTTCTCAAAGGTGTAGTGTTCACAAATAGACTAAACATTTTTACATGTATAGTTTGTTCATTTAGAAGAATTTGTGCCATCCATTTAGAAACTGTAAGCTTCTACAGCAAAAAGCCTTACTTTGAGACGTGGTCTTCGTTTTTTCCTCGTCATCCATTTCATCCCCTTGCGGCAGCTCCATATCTTTATTTGTCTTATTTTTCCTTTTAATACACACTTCAATTGGACAGATTCCTTCATCAAAGGTGGTCTATAATTTCTATGAGTTCATAGACCACAACCAGCATTCCTTCGTGATACTAAAGAAAACGTAAAAGTATAATATTGGCACCACAAAAAAACAAGTGTGTTTTAAATGATGAGTATTTTAAAGATGAGCTTGGTACAAAAGAGTGACGCAATGAAAGTAGACTGAAGTCCGAGCAGAGAAGTCACAGATTCAGTGGACAGTCTTTCCTTGAGGATAGCTGCTCTTGGAATGATGAACTTGTTGAGGAGACTGTGTAGAAGCTGACAGATGTTCCTCTCAGGTCCCCAGCTCCTCACCTTCCTGTGTGTCCCAGGGTGAGCAGGAATCCTTGCTAGCAGCTGACAGGGTCTTGCGTCACTAGTTCTGGGTGTTGAAAGCAGGCCACCCCTCCTGATTTCTTAAAACCCTCTTTTCTATAGGCTGATGAAGGCAAAGGTCAATTATGAAACAGGAACTTTTGACACAACTCAACATCCCTAGTCACAAAGAAACATTTACAAAACAAATGCCCCCCTGCAAATTGAAATTCCTAATTGATTACAATGTGGATATGAGTGCTGGACATAATCTATTCACTCCGTATTTCTTTTACGGTACTAGTACGTCATCTTTCCAGCTTAAGTAAGGAGTACACTGCTCTTCAAGGAAAAAGAATAAATGGCACCTAATATTGACAAATTACTTGAATATAATATAAATACAGTGTAGCTTATATAAATATGGCATAAATTCTGTATGACTATAAGTTCTTTAAAAAACTATAAAATTTAAGCAAATCCACGCACTACAAGTATAAAGTTAATAATATTAAAATAAACAGCATTGATTTAATGTTTTTTTGATGAAGCAAAACCGAATGTCTATTCCAAAAGTGCATTGGGGTAATTTGTATTTCATTTATCTAAATGAGTCTCTTTATTTTGAAGATAACACTCCTTTGAATGATTCTCCTTATTATTGCTATGATTTTCCCTTTTAAACTATACATTCATCTTGAATCATCAAGCCACAATTTTTTTCAGTTTTATTGAGATACAATTGACAAATAGAAATGTAAGAAATTAAAAAGTATATGTGGTGGTGATTTGATATATGTTTCATTGTGAAAAGATTCCCACCACCTAATTAATTAACATATCCATCACCTCACATACTGATCTTTCTTTTTTCTTTGGTGAGAATATTAAAGTTCTATCCTCTTAGCAAATTTCAATATAATACAGTTGACCCTTGGACAATATGGTAGCTAGCGGCATCAGCCTCCCACACAGTAGAAAATCAAAGTATAATTTTAATAGGCTACTGTATCAGCAGTTTCACAGCCAGTCAACAAACCACAGATTGTGTAATATGCATTTAATTAAAAAATATATATATGTGTATGTGGACCCATGCAGTTCAAACCTGTGCTGTACAAGGAACTGTACAGTGCTATCAACTATAGTCACCATGTTTTACACCATGTTTACACAGGTTTTAGTGTAAACTTATTCATCTCATAGCTGAAAGTTTATAGCCTTTTACCAACCTTTGCTTATTTCCCCCAACCTGCAGGTTTTGACAACCACTTTTCTAATCTCTGTTTCTATGAGATTTCACATATAAGTGACACAGTGCAGTAATTGCCTTTCCGTGTCCGGCTTGCTTCACTTAATATAATGCCCTCAAGGTCCATCCATGTTGTTGCAAATGACAGGATTTCCTTCTTTCTCATGGCTAAATCATACTACAAATTTATTTCATATATCATTTATATTTATTATGTTTGCTCAGTCATGTCTTACTCTCTGAAGCCCATTGGATTGTAGCCCTCCAGGCTCCTCTGTCCATGGGATTTTTCAGGCAAGAATACTGGAGAGGGTTGCCATTTCAGAGAAACATGTACTTATGTATAACATATCTCCCTTATCCATTCATCTGTTGATGGGCACTTAGATTGTTTTCATAATCTGGATATTGTGAATAGTACTGCAATAAACATGGGGGTGAAGATACATCTTCAGTATCTTTTTTTAAAAATATCTTCAGTATCTTGTTTTTTCATTTCTTTTGGGTTTATATCCAGAATTGGGATTGTTGGATCATATAATTGTTCTATTTAATTTGGAGGGGAACTTCCATACTCTCTTCCATAGTGGCTGCACCAATTTATATTCCCACCAACAGGGTACGAGGGTTCTCTTTTCTCCACATTCTCACCAACAGTTTTTATCTCTTGTCCCTCTGATGCTAGCCATTCTAACAGATATGAGCGGATAACTCATTACTCATTAATCCTTGATGATTACTCACGTTGAGCACTTTTTCTCGTACTGATGGCCATTTGCAAGTCCTTTTTTGGAGAAATGTCTACACAGTTCCTCTGTCCATTTTAAAATTCAATTCCATGGTTTTTTGCTTTTAATTGTATGAGACCTTCACATATTTTGTACATTAACTCCTTATCAAAATATATGATTTGCAAACATATTCTCTCATTCAGTAAACTAACTTTGCATCTTGTTGATGGTTTCCTTTGCTATACAGAAGTTTTTTATTGATGTAGTCCCATTTCTTTATTTTTGCCTTTGTTGAGTTTGCTATGGCATCCAATCCAAAAAAAATCACTGCCAATGTCAAGGAGTTTACCCCTGTATTTTCTTCTAGGAGTTTTATAGTTTCAGGACTTATGCTCAAGTATTTAATCCACTTTGAGTTAGTTGTGGGGTAGGGTGTAGGAGAGAAGTCCAGTTTCTTTCTTTTGCATTTGGCTGTCCTGTTTTCCTAACACCATTTATTGAAAATATTGTCCTTTTCCCATTATATTCTTCTGCCTTTGTGGAAAATCAATTAACCATATATGCATGAGTTTATTTCTGGGCTCTTTATTCTAACCCATTGATCTATATGCCTGTATTTACATCAACCACCATTCTTTGTCTATGAAAATGATATTGGAACTTTGGTAGAGATTGCATTAAATCCTTATCAAAATGCTTTGGGTAGTATGGATATTTTAACAACATTAATCCTACTAGTTCATGAGCACAGATTACCTCTTCATTTATTTTTGTCTTCTTCAATTTCTTTCACTTCTATCTTATAGTTTTCAGTGTATAGATCTTTCACCTATTTGGTTAAATTTATTTATAGGTATATTATTCTTTTTGATGCAATTGTAAATAGGATTGTTTTCTTAACTTCTGTTTCTGGTAGTCCATTGTTAGCATGTAGAAACACAACTGATTTCTGTGTATTAAATTTGGATCCTCCACCTTTACTGAATTCATTTGTTAGCTCTAACAGTATTTTTGGTGGTGTATTTATAGTTTTCTATTTACAAAATACCACCCACAAATAGAGAAAATTTTACTTCTTTCTTTCCAAGTTGGATACCTTTTACTTCTTTTCCTTGCCTAATTTCTCTGGCGAGGACTTGCGGTAGTATATCAAAAGTGACAAGGGTATCTTCATCTTGTTCCTGATCTTAGAGGAAGAGCTTTCAACTTTTCACCACTGAGCATGATGTCCACTGTGGGCTTGTTTTTTGTGGCTTTTATTATGTTGAGGTATATTTTCTCTATACTCAGTTTGCTGAAAGATTTTATCATGAATGGATGTTAAAGTGAAAAGTAAAAGTCATTCAGTCATGCCCAACTCTTTGTGACCCCTTGAACTATACAGTCCATGGAATTCTCCAAGCCAGAATACTAGAGTGGGTATCCGTTCCCTTCTCCAGTGAATCTGTTGAATTTTGTCAAATGCTTTTTCTGCATCTATTGAGATAATTATATGATTTTTATCCTCCATTTTGTTATTGTGATATATTGCATTGACTGATTTGCAGATGTTGAACCATCCTTGCATCGCTGGAATAAATCCCACTTAACTGTGTATGATCCTTTTACTGTACTATTGAATTTGGTTTGCTAGTATTTTGTTGAGGATTTCTGCATTTATGCTTATCAGAAAAATTGGCCTGTAATTTCCTTTTGTTGTGGTGTCCTTGCCTGGATTTCATATTAGGGTAATGCTGGCCTCATTAGATAAGTTCAGAAGTGTTCCCTCCTCTTCTACTTTTTGGAAGGGTTAGACAAGGATTGGCATTAATTCTTCTTTAGTAAATGTTTGGTAGAACTCATCAGTTAAGCCATCTGATCCTGGACTATTGTTTGTTGGGAGGTTTTTAAATTACTAATTCAGTCTTTTTTTTTTTTTCCTAATTCAGTCTTTTTATCAGTAATGGAACTGTTCAGATTTTCCTGAATGGGAAGGAAATCTAAAAGAGCAGATATGTGTATATATATAACTGATTCACTTTGTTATACAGCAGAAGCTAACACATTTTAAAGCAACTATATTCCAATAAAAAAATTAGTAAAATTGTTATATTGTGAATGGAGGGTGAGTAGTGAGTAAGAGCAGATTTTTCTGAAAATATGAGCTGAGAAACCCTCCCCTGCATTCTCCAAAGCTTGTTGAAGAAGATTAAATAGACAGATTTTTAGCAAGCCTTCTCTTTTAAGTTGATTTAGGAGCTGATTATATATCTGTCAGGTGCATTTGATAACTTCTGGTCCTTCAGCCAATTTATTATCTCTTGACCTGGAGTGGCTGTTAATTTTTATTTATTTTTAATTTTTTAAAAATGTCCAGTAGTTAAGACTTTGCCTTCCAATGCCGGGGGTGCAGGTTAAATCCCTGGTCAGGGAACGAAGATCCCCATGCCTTATGGCCAAAAACCCCATAAAACAGAAGCAATATTGTAACAAATTTAATAAAGAATTTTAAATGGTCTACACCAAAAAAAAAAAAAAAATCTTAAAAAAACATATTGGGGGAGCAGCACACATGCATGCGGAATGTGGGATCCTAGTTCCCCAGCCAGGGATGGAACCCACACCCCTGCATTAGGAGTGTGGGGTCTTAACCACAGGACTGCCAGAGAAGCCCCCTACTTTTAAAGGTTGCTGCTGCTGCTGCTAAGTCACTTCAGTCGTGTCCGACTCTGTGCGACCCCAAAGACGGCAGCCCACCGGGCTCCCCCGTCCCTGGGATTCTCCAGGCAAGAACACTGGAGTGGGTTGCCATTTCTTTCTCCAATGCATGAAAGTGAAAAGTGAAAGTGAAGTCGCTCAGTCGTGTCCGACTCTTAGTGACCCCATGGACCGCAGCCTACCAGGCTCCTCCGCCCATGGGATTTTCCAGGCAAGAGCACTGTAGTGGGTTGCCATTGCCTTCTCCATTAAAGATCACTACTACACTTGAATTTTTTTTTTAAGTCACTGTGGAACTGATAAGTTTACCAAGAAGTTAAAAAAAATTTTTTTTTAGCTCTTTTATAAGGCTATATTAACACAGCCCTCTAGCAAGGCAGGGTAATCATAGAAGTGAAGTTAGAATAGACTGATTTTTAAGATGATGGTTCACAGAAAGTATTGGTTACAGAGTCAGCAGGCAGGACAACGGCCTTTTAAAACATTAGAAAGTGTTTTAATTGAAGTAGGGAGTTTCAGTAAGCAAATGATCCACCTTCAGTTTGAGGTTGTACTTTTCCTAGCTGGATAATATTCAAAGTTCCTGGGCCTTGGTTTCATCATCTGTGTTATGGGATAATATCTCTATTCAGAATTAAATAAGACAGGACACATAAAAGTGCTTGAACATAGAGACAGAAGGGAGGAAGTCATGGAGGGACGATGGAAAGAAGGGGAAAAGGAAGAAAGAGAGAATACCAACTGTATTCCAAAGAAAGAGCCAGAGATTTACACTGGACTTTTAAAATTTAAGGTAAGAGTGTACTTGAGAAGCGTTTTGTTATAACCCTGACTTCAATCCACCACTTTTTGAACTAAGGGCATTGGGTGCCATGACTTTGTTGAGCTGCTTGCTTTCTTGTATTATTACTCGAATGACATATTAACCCATCATACATTTCACCTTTGGAACAATTGAACTGCATTTCATTGCCTGACCATGAGTTATTGTGGCTCAGAATACTTAAGAAAGTTGACTTCATGCATAAAATTTATGAGTAGCAGAGTGAGGACATGGCAGAATCCCATAAATCACTTTTATTGAGAGTTGAGTCACTCTTTGCTATGAAAATAATTTATAGGGCAATGTTCCATTGGAAGGAAAATGAAAATTAATGGCATTTGTCAAGATAATGATGAATAAAGTTGCAACACCAGTGGAAAAGAACCAGTTTCACAGAAAATGTAAACTTTCTACTATATTATTTATCATCATAAATATTTCAGGCTCTTTGGTAAAACGTTAGGAAGTTTGGCTGAATGGGATATTGTTCACAATGCTAGCTAGTCTCTGTGTATTCTCCCAGATTCATTTTCAGGCCTTCTATCTGCTGCTCTGAGTCCCACGAGTTCCTAAGGCAGAATGACAATCAGCAGAATATTTCCTCTTCACTCCCTTCCAGGCTCTACACCGAGGTTCTGACAGTAGCTGTGTCCCTGATCACAGCAGCTACCATGGAGCTCTGGTCTGCTTATAAATCTGGGGAAGGAAAGCCTTCTGCCGGCACTTGTTCTGGAACATTCCAGAACATAAATTATCATATGAAACATATGGTTTCATATGGAACATTCATACCATATGAAACCTGCCTCAGATCTTTCTCTTGGTTCCTTTTACCTGTCCTCACCTGTGTAAACTTAGTTAGTGCTAAGTCGCTTCAGTTGTATCTGACTTTTTTTGTGACTCTATGGGCTGTAGCCTGCCAGACTTCTCTGTCCATAGGATTCTCCAGGTAAGAATACTAGAGTGGATTGCCATTTCCTCCTCCGGGGAATCTTCCCAACCCAGGGAGCAAACCCACTTCTCTATGTCTCCTGCACTGGCAGATGGGTTCTTTACCACCAGTGCCACCTGGGAAGCCGACTCTTATCCAAATCCTGCCTGGAGGGACTTGTTTTTTGCTGGGGCCTAACTGGATATATTCTCCATAAACAAAGTGTTTGAAACCCTTCTGGGGCTTGTTCTGGGGTGCCCTTTCTTGGTTCCCCCCATTTTCTGCTCATCTTCCTTTCCTGCCTGCTGTTCTGGACTTCAAGCTCCAGTATCAGCCTTGCAGAGTCCGCTGAACAAGCAATACAGTTGTGTAAGATCAACTGCCTGTATGTATGTATATGTGTACACACACATTCATATATGCATTCACAAAATTAAAATTAAAATATCAATAATTCCTTTTGTATGTTTTCTTTCAGTACTTTAAAGTCTATATTTAATGTACTTTTTTTCTTAGTTTCTTTTCAGGTTTTTCTCCATATTGTTGAGATTCAGGAGGTTGATTATGATGTGCCTTTGTTTTTGTTTTTGTATATTTTTAAAACAGAGATACGCAAGTTCTTAGACATGACACTAAAAGTATGATCACTAAGGAGGACATTAATAAATTTCCATAATTAAAAACTTTTGTGCTATGAATAATCTTGCAAAGAAGATGAAAGACAAACTACAGAATTGGGGAGGATTTGCAAGCTGTATATAATATCTGACAAAGGCCTTATGTCTTGAATATCTAAAAAACCTCCAAAACTCAATAGTAAACAATTTAGTTATAGTGTAAACAAAAGGCATGAAGAAATTTTCACCAAAAAGAAATAAGGATGACATATAAGCACGTGAAAAGATTTTCAGCATGATTAGCCATTAAGGAAATAAAAATTAAAACTGCACTGAGATATCGCTACACGCCTATTAGACCTACTAAAATTAAAATTTCTGTTAACACAAAAGACTACATATGATTACATCTATATGAAACGTCTAGAATAGGCAAGTCTTTAGAAACACAAAGTAGATTGGTGGTTGCCATGGGCTGGGAGGAGGAGTGGGGAGTGAGGAATAACTGCTAATGTGTGCAGGGTTTCTTTAGGGTGTGATCAAAATGTTCTTCTGTTATGTATTGGTGATGGTGCATATGCTAAAACCCATTGAATCATATGCTTTAAAAGGGTGAGTTTTATGGTATTTGAATTGTATCACAATTAAGAAAATGGAAAAAAATAGTGATAATACTAAATGCTGGCAAGGATATAGAGAAATTGTGTTACTCATACATTGCTGGTGGGAATGTAAAATGGTATAGGTACTCTGGAAAATAATTTGGCAATTTTTTACAAAACAAAATAGCATTTACCATATAATTGAGCAGCCACATTCTTTAATCTCGGAGAAATGAAAACTTATATTCACAACAAGAAATCTCTACATGGATGTTCACAGCAGCTTTATTCATGATAACGAAGTACTACAAACAGCCCAAATGTTCCTTTATGGGTGAATGGTTTAAAAAATGTACATCCATACCACGTAATACTCCTCAGTAATGAAAAGAAGTGAACTGTTGATACAATTATCTACCTGGTTAGACCTCAAGAGCAGTATGCTCAGTGAAAAATGGCCCTCCCAAAAGATTACCCACAGTGAGATTCCATTTATAAAGCATTCTCAAAATGGTAACATGATAGTGATGGAGACAGAACAGCGCTTGCCAGGGAACAGGGATGAGAATCAAGGAGTGGAGGAAGTGAGAGGTGGGTAAAAATACAAAGAGGTAAATAATGGAATCACTCTATATCTGTTACTCTGGTGGTAACATGAATCTATACATGGAATAAAATTGCAGAGAATTACACACACAGAGGCTTCCCTGGTGGCTCAGTGATTAAAAAAGAAATCCACCTGCCAATGCAGGAGACATGGGTTCAATCCCTGGGTTGGGAAGATCCCCTGGAGAATGGAATGACTACCCACTCCAGTATACAGTCCATGGGGTCACTAAGAGTCGGAGACGACTGAGCGACTTTCACTTTCACTTTGCCTGTGTAGGATAACTAGGAGAGAGGGGCTGCTTTGCTGAGAGTGGTGGCATGTTCTTTGAGACAGTCTGCTCTGTTCATAGAAATGTATTGAGAATTACCTGAGATCATGCATATGAAGGGTTTAATACACTGCCTGGCACATAGTAAGCACTCCATGATTGCTATCTCCTCAAAAGCCTTGTCTGCAAGGCTAAGGAGGTGCAACAAGAAACCGTCAGGTTTATGGATGTGTTTGAAAGAGCGCTATTAGCATGAACTAAATGAGTGCGCAAACTTTTATGGAAAAGAGAAATACTGAGAATGTGGAAGACAATGTCACGGGACTAGGTCTTGAAGGGTAAGTCTTTCTAATGAGAAGGCATAGCAAGAGCCAAAATGTGGGACTTGTGAGAGGGCTGGGGGTATCTTCACAGAATAACTTCAGATAGCCTTTCATTCCCGCTAACCCACTGTAGCCCAGGACCTTCTCAAACCAGACTGGCTGCCATATCATTCCAAGTTGTGTCTTTGCCTATTGATTTTCATCTCTCCAGTTCTTTCAAGATACAGTGAGCAAGCTTCTACAACTGATTATATTCATAATTTCATTCCTCTGCTTAAAACTTTTTGTGGCTCTTCACAGCTCGCAGAGAGGGTGTTATGAATGACAGAAAGCCCCAACAACAATAGCTAAAACCAAACCGAAGTTCATTTGTCTCAGATGAAGTTGCAGAGATAAGTATTCCAGGTCGCATATGTAGAGCCAGATGCTAAGGACTTGGGGTGCTTCTAACTTCTACCATGAGTGGCTACCATGTTTGAGCTTACCTCATGGCCCAAGAGCATGGCTGTTCCATTTCTAGTCATTTTGTCCCTATTTCTTAGTCCATCCAGGCTGCCATAACAAAAGTACCATAGACTGGGTGGCTTATAAACAACAGAAATTTATTTCTCGTGGTCCTGGAGGCCAGGAAGTACATAATTAAGGTGCTGGTAAATTTGGTGTCTGGTGAAAGCCTGATTTCTGATTCACAAATGTTTGCCTTTTTTCTGTGTCTTTACATAGGGAAAGGGTCAAGAGATCTCTTTTATAAGGGCATTAATCCATACACTGAAGCTGCACCTTCATGATCTAATCACCTCATTAGGCCCCATCTCCAAATACCTTCACACTGGAATTACGATTTGACATTCGAATTTGAGGATGGGGGCAGGGACAAAGGTTTAGTTTATATTCTAACCATCAGGAAGGAGAAAAGCTGACTATAATACCTATTCTTTAATACCACTCCACAGAAGTTACACAGGCTATTTCCACCTCCACCCATTTACCAGACCTTAGACACATGGCCCATGTAACCACAAGGCAGGCAGGGATTAATCTCTATTCCAAATGAACATATGTTTGACTAAAATGGGGTGATTTGTAAGTAAAGGAAGAAGAGGAAAATCGACCTTGGAGACAACACACTGTCCTCGTCTCAGGTGCCTAACATTTCAAGGCTCTCCAAAATTTGACCTTGTTTCCCACCTAGAGTATAATCACACCACCTCACCAGTCTATCTGCCTCCACTTTCAGATTCTTCTAGGTCACTGTCATTGGCCATCCATTCAAAGTACCGGCTTACATGTGTAAAATATTAATAGTTACCTGGTGGAAGGTTGCTGTGTAACCCAGGGGACTCAGCCCTGTGCTCTGATGATCTAGGGGGTGGGATGGAGGTGGGGATGGGAGGGAGATTCAAGAGGAAAGGGCTACGTATATACTTATGTCTGATTCGTGTTGTTATACGGCAGAAACCAACACAACGGTTTAAAGCAATTATCCTCCAATTAAAAATAAATAATTAAAATTTTAAAGTACAGTAAGCTATTCTCTTGTCCCATAATCTTCAATAGGTCCCTATTACTTATGTAGAAGTTTAAACACTTTTATTGAATGCATTATTAAAATCCTCTATAATACCATCTCAATACTTGGTCACCCTCTTCTTTCCTACCCTTCTTTATTCCTCTCAACTGGCCATTCTGTGAATACACCATGATTTTTCTCATGACAGACCTTCTACCAGGATGATCTCCTAAAAGCCCATCACCACCTTTTGTGCTGCGCAGATGTCCAAGCTTCTCCCGGATGATATTTCTTTTGTAAAGTCATTTTCCATCACTTCCATTAAAAATAGCCTACCCATTCTCTGAATAGTTGCTGTTTTTATACTGCATTCCTTTATAGTAAATTGGAAAATATTCATATTTGTAATAACAATTATATTGTAAATTACATAGTACTACATCTTACCTTTGTAGGGCTGGGAGCACCTAATCTCTGAATTTTTACCTTAGAGCTACATAATACATGTTTACTAAATGAAATTGGTATATAAGTGCTAAATTTATACAAGGTAAGAGAAAAATCTCAAGCCAGCTCACTTTTTTTTTTTTTTTAAATTTTTATTAGTTGGAGGCTAATTACTTTACATCATTACAGTAGTTTTTGTTATACATTGATATGAATTAGCCATGGATTTACATGTATTCCCCATCCCAGTCCCCCCTCCCACCTCCCTCTCCACCCGATCCCTCTGGGTCTTCCCAGTGCACCAGGCCCGAGCACTTGTCTCATGTACCCAACCTGAGCTGGTTATCCGTTTCACCCTAGATAATACACATGTTTCAATGCTGTTCTCCTGAAACATCCCACCCTTGCCTTCTCCCAGAGTCCACAAGTCTGTTCCATACATCTGAGTCTCTTTTTCTGTTTTGCATATAGGGTTATCGTTACCATCTTTCTAAAGTCCATATATATGTGTTAGTATACTGTAATGGTCTTTATCTTTCTGGCTTACTTCGCTCTGTATAATGGGCTCCAGTTTCATCCATCTCATTAGAAGTGATTCAAATGAATTCTTTTTAATGGCTGAGTAATATTCCATGGTGTATATGTACCACAGCTTCCTCATCCATTCGTCTGCTGATGGGCATCTGGGTTGCTTCCATGTCCTGGCTATTATAAACAGTGCTGCGATGAACATTGGGGTGCATGTGGCTCTTTCAGATCTGGTTTCCTTGGTGTGTATGCCCAGAAGTGGGATTGCTGGGTCATATGGCAGTTCTATTTCCAGCTTTTTAAGAAATCTCCACACTGTTTTCCATAGTGGCTGTACTAATTTGCATTCCCACCAACAGTGTAAGAGGGTTCCCTTTTCTCCACACCCTCTCCAGCATTTATTGCTTGTAGACTTTTGGATGCCAGCTCACTTTTTATGAGGCGCTCATTTAAATTGGATTAAAGGCTTTATCACCAATCTAGTATTACTTACTGCATAATTCTCTCTAAGTCTATATGTGCTCATTTGGAATTGTTTTGAGTGATTTGTGTTTGTAATACAAAGCTTAATATGGATTTGCATCAGGAAGAACAATTGGTAAGAGCTATTTTCAGTTTTAACAAGGAAGTGACAGTTTTTCAATTTTTAGCATAAGTGTTATAACTTATCTCTGTCAAACACTTGCTAGGTCATTTAGTATGTAACTTATGTTACTTCACTTTCTATTTTAACCTCTCAGGCCTATTCAGAAATGTGAAGAAAAGAAAATTATAGTTTTGACTGCTACTTAATTTTTTGTGACAGAGAGTAGAAATGAAAATAGTTGCAGTATTAAACTGTGTGTTATAATAGGACTACAATTTCTACTTCATATGAATGATTTGTCCATGTTGGCCAATTTCATTAGTTCGTTGTTAGAATGAGACAGGAAAAATATGGCTATATTTGTTGAAATAAACAAACTCTAAATTTAAGGTGAATAAATTATTTGAAAGTAGATCCCATATTGGCCTTATAAGGACACCTCTTCCTAAGAAACAGGATTTCATATTAACCCTTTTGTAATTTCATGTTATTGGCCTCTCTGTCTATTCTACATATGACCTCTTTTTTGGTCCATAGCTCTTGTTTCTGATCTGATTTAAACTATATCATGCACTTTGTATTAATCTTGGTTGTATGGGAAGAATTGGAACACCCCTCAGAGCTCAGGACCACACATCACTCAAGCAGAAGCCTAAGCTGGAGGAAGACAGAAAAGTATACGGTAGGATGAAAATAAACCATAAGACTAATACTTCTAGTTCTAACTCTATGTCAAATGAGTCATCTTAGATGTAAGGAAAATCAGTTACCTTTCTAGGGCAGCAAAAAACAAAAGAAAAGACAAGTCATTTAGTCAGTGACTCATGGAATGATCTGGGTACAAAGCAAAGCATAACAAAAACAACAAACCAGTGTGCATGCTCAGTCGCTAAGTCGCGTCCGACTCTGCGGCCCTGTGGACTGTAGCCTGCCAGGCTTCCCTGTCCATGGGATTTTTCCAGGCAAGAATACTGGAGTGGGTTGCCATTTCCTCCTCCAAGGGGTCTTCCTGACCCAAGGATCAAACCCAGGTATCCTGTCTCCTGAATGGGCAGGCAGATTCTTTACCACTGTGCCACCTGAGAAAAAACCAGTATCTTTTTGGAAAGGTTAACTTTGAGCCCTAGATTTTCTAGGTTATTGGTTCCTTCTACCCACTTTGAATAAATAGTTGCCATTTTGGAATTTAATAAAAAGATTGTTAACAAAGACTTTATCGTTAAATGAAAGAATTTGGGAGGGTGTGTCTGGGAGCTAGAATGTTCCTTAAACTGACAGTAATTAAAATGTGTATTTAGGGTGCCTGCTTGGTGACCTAAGGGCAGCAAGGTCAAGGCACTGAATTGAGGAAGGACCGATCAAATAATGGGTTGAGTAATGAGAGTAAAGCTTTGCACACCCTGCTGAGAGTTCTAGACAGGCTAGAGCTGGAAGCAAGCTTCTTAGGCTTCATCAGCCAGACGCTGAGGAGGGCCTGGGGAGTTTCTGACAGTGCCCAGAGCGCTCACACATGTAGTCATGTGCTCACAGATGTCCGTGTCTGCCTCCTACTGCTATAGTCCCGCAGAGTCACCGTGCTCTCTGCTGACAAGTCTTCCCAGCACAGTGCTCCCCCATCAGTCTCAGTGAACCCCTTGATGACAAAGCTCTTGATGTTCTGCTGTGAAGTGAGAAGTCGTTGCCCCACTCCCTGCCCCCATTTGTGTGCAAGACTTTGTCAGATGAGTTCCTAAGCTGTGCTCCTCGTTTCCACTACAGTAGAGATTTTAGTAAAATATTCTTTTTGTTTTTCCTTATTGCCCTCAGTCTTCCCAGGCCTCAGGCTCGGTCAGGCTCATCACGCCTGATGCATGTTTCGATGTGTCTCAGCTCCGAGACAGAGAGGAAAGGACTTCTGATGGATCACCTCCCTAACTTCCACACATTTAAACCAGTCAGACATTCACAGCCTAATAGAGGGCAGGCACATGAACGAAGAGCACTCAGCATTTGCCAGGAAATGAAGGAATGAATCAGTCTTAACAATCACAATTTGAATCTTCTCCCACAATGCTTCTTACTCCATACCCAAACAGGCTCTTGGCAGGCTTAGTCAAGATTTTTCTGCAGACATTCTATTCTGCCTTGTCCAAATTCCACTTAGATTCAAGCCACCTATCATTTAATTTCCTTTACTTCCAAATAAATCTGTGAACTAAATATTGATATCCTATGTTTTTTTTTATATCTATGTTTTATAGATAAAGGAAACTAATGCACAGAAGTTTCAGGATCTGCCCCACCCAGATCACTTTTATCACATTCTTGCATCCATCCCCAACTGCTCTAGACACTGGCTGCTATCAACTTTTGAAGAAGTACCTTCTTCTCCAAGGAATTGTCCCTGATTGAATAGGAGCCACCTTACCCTTGGTGCAGACCACAGTTAGTGATGAACACTGGGAAATTAAATACTGAGTCCCTTGTCTCAGTAGCACCAACTCTGAGATGCAATTAATGCTCCAGAACACCCACTGAATCAATGTCTTTCAGAAGCTCAGTAGTGGCTCTCCTCTGTAGGTTAGAATTGATAAAATGATTCTGTTACAGAACTAGGGTCCCTAATAGCCATGGAGATGATGGGATCCCAGAAGAGCAGAAGCCATATGGTAGCACTTAACTACCAAAATCAACATGGGTATAATGTTTTTAATGGGCAACACATTTGGAATGCAGTGAATATGGGGCTGATCTTTAGGAATCTATGGAGATATTTCATAGAATAAGGTTTCTAAGGAATAAGATAGATGTGCATCCACCAAGGATATAGCTTAATATATCTAATAAAAAGAGATCAAGAACAGATAGGCAGAAGACTGTGAATCAGCTGCCTCAGAGGAAAGTCATGATCCCTTGCCTATTTTTCAAACCTGAGCCAGTTTTCAAACTTACCCCAGAACATCCCCATTGACTGAAAAAAAAGACTTGGTCCACATAGAGAAGGACCGCAGTACCATGGCAGGGTGTAAAGAAAGAAAGTGAAGCTACTCAGTCGTGTCCAACTTTTTGCAACCCCGAGGACTGTAGCCTGCCAGGCTCCTCTGTCCATGGGATTCTCCAGGCAAGAATACTGGAGTGGGTTGCCATTTCCTTCTCCAGGGGATCTTCCCAACCCAGGGATCAAACCCGGGTCTCCTGCATTGCAGGCAGACGCTTTATCCTCTGAGCCACCAGGGAAGCCATGGTACTTGAATATTCCTCTGGTTCTTCCCCAAAGGGTCTTATGGCTGTGTACTCAAGTAGCCATGAACTGGAGATAGGGGAATACACGGCTCCTTTAAGGACTACTAGATACAGAGTCTGAGTTGATGTTAATATCCAGAGACCCAAAGCACCTTCTGACACCCTTGTTAGAGTAGGAGCATGTGAGGGTCACCGTATTAATGGAGATCTAGCCAGGTATACATGACCACTCATCCACAGATCCAAACAGATCATTTCCTCGGTTTTTTATTTTTTTTTTTTTTATTTTTTTTTTTTCCTCGGTTTTTTAAAGTATAATTGGAACAGACATTAGAAGTTTACAGGATCTTCATACTAGTTCCTTGACTTGTAGACTAAAAGTTATTGTAGTAGGAAAGGCAAGTAGAAGTCCCGAAAACTACACCCTCACCTCTCAGCAAAGATTGTAAATCAAAAATAGAATTACATCCCAGCAGAGGAAGGGCAGAGTTGAGTGTCATCCTCAAGAATTTAAAGGATGCAGAGGCGATCAGTCTTCATTTTATCCTCCATTTAATTTACCCCTCTGGCCAAACTAAACTAGGTGAATCACCTTTTTTCTCTGCATATGTAGAGAAAAAAATATATCTTGATTCCTGATAATAAAGAAACTAAAGGCTTTCATGCACGAATAAACTTTAAATTTTCCTATTCTACCAGCTCAATAAAATTTTTGCATTCCTTCTCTGGTTTTCAACAAAGGGGTGCCTCTTTTTTCCTCAATTAATACCCCCATTTAGATCTTATCATCTTCAACTTATTCCATCAAATTATTCTCTTCTCTTTTAACTTCACACTTTTGCCTTGACTTGTTCTCAACCCCCAGTATATAAAGATGTTTCAGTTAGCCGCTAGTTAAAAATGAATTTATCATTCTACTAGCAATGGGGATTTGGGTTGTTTCCATTTGGGAATCCACTATAAACTTTCTTGTTTACATGTTGTTGTGTCTGCAGGAACAGAATAATCTCTAAGTCAGTGGTTCTCAACTTTAGTTTTCATCAGAATCACCTAGATGACTTGTTAAAACAGATTTCTGGGCCCCATTTCCCAAGTTTTTGATTGAGTAGATTTGATGTAGGGACAAAAAACCTGCATTGCTCACATGTTGCCAGGTGATACAGTATTATCTGCTATATTAGCAGTATTAACTGCTAATCCAGGGAACCTACTTTGAAAAAACATTCATGAGGGGCACTGCTTGGACATAGAATATGGATATCATCAATTTAGATAATACCAAACTGTTTTCCAAAGTGCCTGTATAATTTATAGTCCATTTCCACTCAAAGTTAGATTTCCTCACCAATATGTGATGTTATAAAATTTTGAAAGTTTGCTAATAATAGTGGGCATATCTTCTTTACTAGCTATGTTAAAAAACACTTTTTAATATTTATTAGCCATTTGGATTTCCTCTATTGTGTACTGCATAATCAAGTCACTTATTTTTCTATTGGATTTTCTGCCTTTTTTAAGACTCAAACTGTAAAAATTCCTTATATATTTAAAAACAAAATATTTATTGTTGTTACTGATTGGTTACATAGGCTGCAAATACCTTCTCCCAATCTGTGGTTTGTATTTTTTGCTTTTAAAGTGAATTTTTGATAAACAGAGTACGTTCCTTTAATATAATTGATGTACTAATCTTTACTTTAAAAAAATACATGATTGCTACTTTAATTCAATTGCTATATCGAATCCTGCCTGATGAAAATAGCAAAATGTTCCTGTCAAAATTACATTGCAATGTTAGTACAGGTTTGATGTTTTGCTTTTGATACAACTCTAGAAAAACATTCGGCATCAAATGCACTTTTAGAAAGCTTTTAGGCTTAATAGAGTCTACAATTTCTCAGCGCAGCCTAGAAGTTGAGAAAAAGAATGCTAAGAATTTTTGAATCTTCCAAGTACAGGCAGTCCTCAATATACAGAATTTCTTCCTAGTACAAATGACCACCCCCATCAAGCACAGAAACCCCTCTTGTGCTTCTTATGGTGACCAGACTACCCAGGCACTATAAACCCATGCTTACAGCCTCATGGAGGAAAAGAAATGATGAGAAGAAAGTTCAAAGAGTTCCATCACTGCCACCCAGAGGCTTATGCTATAGTTCATGTTTTCTCTTTCCTCCAGGTCTGTATTCCCATCTCTGGCTCCCCCCATCTCCCCTCCCCAGATCCCTGCCTTTGATGGAATTGGAGAGCTTTTCCTCTCATTTGGCTGACAGCAGCGAGTGGTGGGAGCGGGGTGGGTCACAAGGTCAGCACTACAATGTTAGGTTTCTTCTTGGCAATCCAATTTCGAATTCACAAATCATTTTATTCTCTATTAAAAGAAAAACAAAACCACAGACAAAAATGGTAGCTCATTTCTACAACTAGACCATTACACTGTGAGTTAAACAAGTTAGCATGTTTGGGCCTAAAAAGCTAACCACTGTTTATGACATTTTTTAATGGGATAGAAATGCTCTGAATTCCAATCAACTCTGCTATAACCACTTTTGAGCTGCAAACCATTTAAAGGATGGAGATAGGAAGTGCTTGATAAAGTCATTGGGGTGGGCGTTTCTTGGCTCCAAAGTCAGCAGGGCAATTGAAAGAGGGAAAACTGGTTGATGAAGCCGTGAGCAGATCCTCTTGATGTGCCAAGGACGTGAAGTGGAGCTTGGCAGGTAGCTCTTGCAGGCCCTTAATCAGCGAGGCCGAAGGGAGTGTAGTGACTAAACACACTTTGGGCTTTTCTAAATTGTAATAATGATGAAGATATTTCTAGCACTTGGTGTCAGCTTTGCAGACACTCATACAAGTCGCTCCACCACCCGGACTCTCTCCTCTGGTAACAGTTGGTCCAACAAGAGTGAAGGGTGGGAACTGAGACTGTAGCCCTACACAAACTGACTGGGAGAGACTTTCGCCTGTCAGATTATAGCAATAAGACTCGTGTGTGAGCTCTCAGTCCTGTCTGACTCTTTGCAACCCGATGCACTATAGCCCTCATGCCTCCTCTGTCCATGGGATTCTCCAGACAAGACTACTGGGGTGGGTTGCCATTTCCTTCTCCAGAGGATCTTCCCGACCCAGGGATCGAACGTGGGTCTCTTGTGTCTCCTGCACTGGCAGGCAGATTCTTTACTACTGCACAACTGGGAAGCCAACATAACTCTTGCCAGCCCATGATCTTTGGGCAAATACCATGAATTTAGCCAGTTGACACTTCTCTGCTAAACTGCTTAACCTCCTGGCTTAAGGTCTCCAAGTCTTTTCTGGAAATTGTTTGTAAATATGATCTAGAGCTTTTGGAAAGCTTTATAAAGTAGCCTAATTGGTGTACCTGAATAACTGACTTTTTCCCTGGAAAGGTATCAGAAATAGGCCAGAATCAGTATTCATTTATGGGAAGCAGATTTTTTAAATCACTTTTTAGTTATTACTAAAGAATTCAAATTTCAGGCCTATGGTTCTTGAGCATCTCTTCTCACAATTAACAGGAATAAAGAACTATTAAGGTTTTACATAACCCCATTACCTAAATACATCTGAATAAAGTCTTACAGAAGTCAGTGGGCCCAGAGAGAGGAAGAGTAGCTTGTGAAGGAAATTGCCCATGACACTGATGAAGGATAAAGGTTGACCTTTAAGGCTGGTGAGAGAACAAAAGAACAATTAATTCATAACAAAACCACCTGTGAAGAGGCCAAAACCAGTTTCTCCTGAAGGAAGAGCAACATTTTGGTTTTTGTTGACAGCTAGCAGCAGAGAAGAAAAGCAATAAAGATCATTCAAGAAAAGACTGCAGAACAATAGCTAGGGATGAAATAAAATGTATGCATTTGGGATTTAGCAGCAGGAGTCTCAGAACAGGAAGCAGAATCCCCAAAGGGTAAATGGCTTTGAGATCTAAACAAGGTTGTAACCAGAGACTCCCCACGACCTTTAGTGTCCTTGCTTATGCCTTCCTTTTCTATCCCACAGCAGTGAAGAAGTTGGCTTTGTTTTCCTTACAGTGGCTTTAAACTCTGCTACTATTTTAGTTCTTTCAAGATACTCAGTTAGTTGACAGAATCGCTGATGCAACAAGGACGCGAATAATCCCACGTCATCAAACCTCATTGTGACCTTGCATCTTATAAACGCCACCTTGGGGGAGCTGTCATTTTAGATGTGTTCTGAGGTTCTTCCATTGATCACATATTTTAGGTGCCAGCCTATGGGGAGGAGCTGCTTCTTCTGCACTTCCAAAAGGACTGCTCAGTCCTCCTCCTGGAGGCATCATGATCTGGAACTGGCCAGTCACCCTCTCTGGGCCTTAAACCTGTTGCCTCCAGCTCAGAGTTTCCTTTCGCTCTCCTAATCTGTACGTTAGGGTTAGTGAATTTGTGTCTCATTTAAGAAACCCTTCACTACCCCTTAGGTCATGAAGATACTCTCCTATATTAATCATTGAACAACTTTATAATTTGTCTCATATTAGATTTCATATCCACCTGAGGTTGATTTTTATACATAGTGTGAATTAGGAGTCCAATTTTATTTTTCTCACACATGGTACACAACAGTCCAACCTCCACTTATTGGAAAGATTGTCTTTTTTTCTCACTTTCCTGTAATATACCACTGTCATTTATCAAGAATCCTTTTTTATAGTGGTTGTTTCTTTCTTTTCTTTTTGCTGCTGGAATATGGAAATACTATTACTTTTTTATATTGATTTTTGTATCCAGCAATGTCACTTAAATATTTTAAACTATGTTAATGAGTTTAATATGTTCAAATTACTTTTAAGCATTTCAAATGTCTGACCAATCTAGTACATGATCCTTGTAAGAGAAACCATCCAAAGCATTTCAGACTGTTGTAAATCTTATTTACCTTACAAATTTGGTAAGCCTATTTCTCTTAAATATTAGAATACAACTTACAAAAAAACTTGCTCACATTCTTCTTTTAATTAGAAATTATAAGTCAATGACATGTTTTAAATAACAGTCATATTTATCTATCAGATAGTCTACAATGCCAAAGTCTCTTAAGTATTACAAATACTTTAAA
Organism: Odocoileus virginianus; assembly: GCF_023699985.2. Lineage (NCBI taxonomy): Eukaryota > Metazoa > Chordata > Mammalia > Artiodactyla > Cervidae > Odocoileus > Odocoileus virginianus. The sequence continues at coordinate 21,215,943 of NC_069707.1, forward strand.
TAACATACATAAACAGATCATTTCTAAACCTAACATGAAAATATTGAAGAAAAGCTATGATAAACCTAGACAGCATATTAAAAAGCAGAGACATTATTTTGCTGACAAATGTCCATCTTGTCAGAGCTATGGTTTTACCAGTAGTCATGTATGGATGTGAGAGTTGGACCATAAAGAAAGTTGAGCACCGGAGAACTGATGCTTTTGAACTGTGGTGTTGGAGAAGACTTTTGAGAGTCCCTTGGACTGCAAGAAGACCCAAGCAGTCCATCCTAAAGGAAATCAGTCCTGGATATTCACTTGAAGGATCGATCCTAAAGTTGAAGCTCCAATACTTTGGCCACCTGATGTGAAGAACTGACTCATTGGAAAAGACCCTGATGTTGGGAAAGATTGAAGACAGGAGGAGAAGGGGATGACAGAGGATGAGATGGTTGGATGGCATCACCGACTCAATGGACATGAGTTTGAGCAAGCTCTGGGAGTTGGTGATGGATAGGGAGGCCTGGTGTGCTGCAGTCCATTGGGTCTCAAAGAGCTGGACACGATTGAGCAACTGAACTGATAAATTCTCCTCTGGTTAAAAAGTCATTTACCTACTTAATGAAGCAACAGCTTTAACACTGAAGATGATCAGAGAAGTTCCATTTTAGGAAACCGAGGTTACCACCTAGCACACGTCGTTGTTACTTATTCTACAATAAATAACCAGAAGATAAGAAATGTGAGACTGGGAAGGGAACCTGGAGGAAGTTTAGGTTCAGGGTAATCTTTTCTGAGGGCTTCTCAGGTGGCTCGGTGGTAAAGAATCCACCTGCCAATGCAGGAGACACAATTTCAATCCCTGGGTGGGGAAGATACACTGGAAAAGGAAATGGCAACCCACTCCAGTATTCTTTCCTGGGAAATCCCATGGATAGAGGAGCCTGCTGGGCTAGAGTCCAGGGGGTCACAAAAGAGTCAGCCATGACTTAGCAACTAAACAACAACAACCTTTTCTGAATTATGGGTAGAACTGTGAGTCCTAAAAATCATCTCTAAGAGTGGCCTCCAAGCCCAACCCCTTCAAGTGAAATGCCTCAGTTTGCCTCTTTGAGTTCATAAAGTAAACACCCCAGCCAGTAGCCATTCTCCTGGCCCTTTGCAGGCAAGGGGTGTGCACACCAACCCCAAGGTCAGCCTTCAGGAGGACAGAGCAGGCAGGAAGCCTGTGCGAGTTCTCTAGTCCTTGGAATTTGTGTTTCCAAACTTGGTCTGTGTGTGTGAGCCAGGGGTTAAAGGGAGTATCAACAGGGATAGGTATGTCCGTCGACCCATGGACTTCTCAGCTCATGGGGGGGTGAAGCTAGCGGGGAGCCATGGCAGGACCCTCTAAACTGATGGGGGCCCAGTTCAAGGCCCACTCTTGTCTTGACCTAGGGGCAGAGTGGCATCTAGACTAGGACAAAACTTCAGGCGCTTTTCTGACTTTTTAAAGCTAAACTATTAAGTCGAACATAAAGATTATCCTAACAAATCAGGGGACACAAAAGTAGAGACAGAAGACTAAACCAACAGCATTTTGCTCTCTCAAGGGCCCCACAGATGAGGCAGTAACTGCAGATTTGTCTATATTTCTATAGAGCAAACCAGTTCCTCACTCAATGCAAACAGTTCACTCCCTAAAACTTTTTATTAGAGCAGTCCTCCGTAGCTGTAATGCTAGAATTCCTTTGTAAGAGAGGCTTAGAGGCAGAGGTCTATTTGGAAGTGGGGAGACTTGAAACTTCATTTGTAGAGTGGTTTACATAAGCTGAAAAAAATGCAAAAGGAACAGGTGGGGATAGGGCACTGTTGGTGCTTTGCCATGACTGTGTGTGCCAATCTCTCCCATCCTCCAAATTCCTTTTTGGCCTTAAGCTACCATAAATAAATCAACAGCATTAAAAGTATTAGGCCTGCTTCTGTGTCATTTTCTTTCTGGGCCACTGTACACAGCATATTAACATAGAACCTTTCGGGAATGCTGTTAGAAAACACTCATAAGTGATATGCAAAGGAGAAATAATACAAAAGAAAAAAGGTCACAAAAACACACATGCAGACTTTGAAATAGGTTTCTGTTTTATGAAATCAACTGCAACTTGTGAAGAGTGAAAAACACCATACCTTGATAAGCCAAAAGGCTTCTCTTGTACACATACACTTGTTCTAAAAGTTCAAGATGAAACAACTGCCCATGCTGATTCAAAACTGCAGGCATTAAACCTCCACTAGCGGGGCTTCCCTGGGGGCTCGGTGGTAACCAATGCAGGAGACACGGTTTTGATCCCTGGACCGGGAAGATCCCACATGCTGCAGAGTAACTAAGCCCACGGGCCGCAACTACTGAGCTTAGGATCTGCAACTAGTGAACCCTGCACACTCCAGAGCCTGTGCTCCACAAGTGAAGCCACCACATCGAGAAGCCCGAGCACTGCAACTAGAGAAAAAGCCCACGCAGCCGGGAAGACTCAGCATAGCCATAAATTAATGAAAATTAAGACAAACCCCAAACCTTACACTTGCTCAGATGCAAATCAGAAGAAAGGTATAAACTCAATTCCTTTCCTCCAGGTACATCTTTGACTTTTACTGCACGTAGACAAGAATGAATCTTATGTTTAATTGGATATCTGAAATGTTGCATATGTCAGTCCCATCCATTTCATTTCTTGTTCTTTGATTCTATATCCTAAGTTCTGAATACGGATGTTCACGGACCTCACTTGAATTGGCTCAGCTATGAAAAACTATTCCTTGCAATCTTCTTAGATAACTGAGTGAAGCAATTCTAAAACAGTTAAAATGTAGTATATTCATAATTTTGTAAAGCCTTGTCATGGGTTGTTTTCTCTGACATTAACTCCATAGAAAAAATTATTCCCCCAAAATCCATGTCTCTTATAAAGGATGGTTGTGATTTTGAGGTGGACAGTCCCAATTCCTGGGGGATGCTGTGTGATTTGGCGCTATCCATGCTTAACCCAGTGTGAGAAAAGTATTGTAATTCAAGGAATATTTATTGAGCACTGACAATGGGTAAATCACCATGCTAATATAATGGATAAAAAAGTCACACATTTCAGAGGAGCTTATATTCAAATGAGATATGCCATGTGTACTAAGTTTACAGCTTAATTTATGTAATTTTTCCTGTATTTTTGGCACCAAGCTTGTTTCCAATCATTTATTGTCACTTAAGATGCTGTCATGAACATTCATTCACTGATCTATTCATTGAATATTGGTTCAGCACCTATGATATATAAATCATTAATCTTAATGCTACAAGATTTCATATTACTGAAACAAATGGAAAATATGCATAATACTTCAAAGTTCCCTTGTGCAACTTTTCCTATGAGAAAGTTTTGTTCAAAAATTATACCAGCGTGTCATTGACTATTGTTACTAAACAGAGAAGGACCAGCCTATAAAATCTCAAATGAAAAGTTATTTAATACAAACCCATGGCAATCATATCTGCCCAAGGAGAACTTTTAAAGTACAGAACACTTTACACTTTTGAAGTATGTGCCCAATTAGAAGTAAAGCCCTACAAAAACTGAGAGTTCTAGATCCGCTCCAATATATGAAAACTATGTTAGCTGGAAGAAGAAAAGCTGGAGTTAAAGACATTTTTAACCACAGCAACGTAAGATCATGTCCAGCAAACTTCTTTTTAAAAGTTGCATAAATTCCATATTACCTAAATTCCACATCATCACTTATTCCAACTAAACATAAAACCCTAAAGTAAAATCTTTATGATGATAAAGAAAAGATAGCTTAGTTTTCTCCTATGTTATAAAAGCCTTAGTTGCCTTTGAAAATACAGCAAACCAAAATTTTGTCTTCAGCATTTCAGTCATAATGTACCTTTCCTGCTTCCCATAGTTGAGATACTCAAGGTGCCTAATAATAAAATGTTCTCAACTCAGGATTATATCTGATAGATAGAATCCCTGAAGAACTATGGACAGAGGTTCGTGACATTGTACAGGAGGCAGTGATTGAGACCATCCCCAAGAAAAAGAAATACAAAAAGGCACAATGGTTGTCTGAGGAGGCCTTACAAAGAGCTGAGAAAAAAAGAGAAGGAAAAGGCAAAGGAGAAAAGGAAAGATATACCCATCTGAATGCAGAGTTCCTAAGAATAGCAAGGAGAGATAAGAAAGTCTTCCTCAGTGATCAATGCAAAGAAATAGAGGAAAACAATAGAATGGGAAAGACTATCGATCTCTTCAAGAAAATTAGAGATACCAAGGAAACATTTCATGCAAAGATGGGCACAACAAAGGACAGAAATGGTAGGGACCTAAGAGAAGCAGAAGATATTAAGAAGAGGTGGCAAGAATACACAGAAGAACTGTACAAAAAAATCTTCATGACCCAGATAACCACGATGCTGTCATCACCCATCAAGAGCCAGGCATCCTGGAATGCAAAGTCAAGTGGGCCTTCAGAGGCATCACTATGAACAAAGCTAGTGGAGGTGATGGAATTCCAGTTGAGCTATTTCAAATCCTAAAAGGTGATGCTGTGAAAGTGCTACACTCAGTATGCCAGCAAATATGGAAAACTCAGCAATGGCCATAGGACTGGAGAAGGTCAGTTTTCATTCCAGTCCCAAAGAAATGTCAAAGAATGTTTCATTCCAATGCCAAAGAATGTTCAAACTACCACACAATTGCACTCATCTCACATGCTAGCAAAGTAATTCTCAAAATTCTCCAAGCCATGCTTCAACAGGACGTGAACTGTGAACCTCCAGATGTTTGAGCTGGATTTAGAAAAGGCAGAGGAACCAGAGATCAAGTTGCCAACATCTATTGGATCATCGAAAAAGTGAGAGAATTCCAGAAAAGCAACTACTTCTGCTTTATTGACTATGCCAAGGCCTTTGACTATGTGGATGACAACAAACTGTGGAAAATTCTGAAAGAGATGGGAATACCAGACCACCTGACCTGCCTCCTGAGAAATCTGTATGCAGGTCAAGAAGCAACAGTTAGAATCAGACATGGAACAAACAGACTGATCCCAAATTGGGAAAGGAGTACATCAAGGCTGTATATTGTCACCCTGCTTATTTAATTTATATGCAGAGTACATAATGCGAAATGCCAGGCTGGATGAAGCACAAGCTGAAATCAAGATTGCCAGGAGAAATATCAATAACCTCAGATATGCAGAAGATACCACCCTTACAGCAGACAGCGAAAAAGAACTAAAGAGCCTCTGATGAAAGTGAAAAGAGGAGAGTGAAAAGTTTGGCTTAAAACTCAACATTCAGAAAACTAAGATCATGGTATCTGGTCCCATCACTTCATGGCAAATAGATGGAGAAACAGTGGTAACAGTGAAAAACTTTATGTTTTTCGGCTCCAAAATGGTGCCGATGGTGCCGATGGTGATTGCAGCCATGAAATTAAAAGACGCTCCTTGGAAGAAAAGCTACGACCAACCTAGACAGCATATTAAAAAGCAGACATCCTTTTGCTAACAAAGGTCCATCTAGTCAAAGCTATGGTTTTTCCAATAGTCATGTATAGATGTGAGAGTTGGACTATAAAGAAAGCTGAGCACAAAAGAATTGATGCTTTTGAACTGTGGTGTTGGAGAAGACTCTTGAGAGTCCCTTGGACTGCAAGAAGACCCAAGCAGTCCATCCTAAAGGAAATCAGTCCTGAAGATTCAATGGAAGGACTGATGCTGAAACTGCAACTCCAATACTTTGGCCAGCTGATGTGAAGAACTGACTCATTTGAAAAGACCCTGATGCTGGGAAACATTGAGGGCAGGAGGAGAAGGGGACAACAGAGGATGAGATGGTTGGATGGCATCACCAACTCGATGGACATGAGCTTGAGTAAACTCTGGGAGTTGGTGATGGACAGGCAGGCCTGGCCTGCTTCAGTCCATGGGGTCGGGAAGAGTCTGACACGACTGAGCGACTGAACTGAACTGAACTGAACTGAACTACTGGCTTGTTTGTTAGCTTTAAATACTGTTTTGGCGACCCCTAGTGTGAAACATGATATCAACACCTGGACATACAGACAATCCTTTTGCTATTTTAAGATTTGCTTAGAGAAAAAGGATATCTAAAATAATTATTTCACCGAAGGAGATGTTATTTTTGTTCATTTCAATTTGAACTTTGTATTTTTATTCAATAGTAATAAAACTTAAATATAATTTCTGGATACACAAGACATTTGATAATCAATAAGAGGGTGCTTATTTATAGAGCATAATACACCCATACAATGGAATATTATGCAGCTTTAAAACAAGACCAGAAATCAAAAAGGATGAGGAAGTTTTTTATATACTCATATGAGATGATCACCATGATATGTCCAAGAAAATAAAACAAAAAGCAAACAAAAAGTCAAAATAGAGAACTATAGCAAGCATTTTGCTACCATCTAAATTTTAAAAGGGGTTAAATATCAAATATATCCATAGGCACTTAAATAAGTATATCATATATATTTGTGCTTTGATTTTTAAAATCTCTGGAAGGGTAAACAAGATACACATAGCAGTCGTTACTTACTGAGGATGGGAAATGCGTAGATGTTGAAAAATGCATTCTGTTGGTCTTGAACAAAACCTTGACCATTCAAAATATTAAATGACTTAAAAAAAATTTTAAAGCCAGCAGCTACAAAGATAGACCAACAGAAGATGAAAAGAGAAAAATGTTGCCTTGCATTACTGGACTTAAGAAATGGATTAAAGTATAATTTTCCACCTAAAACAGATATCTTTTCTTTTCCTTATACATTTTTTATTCTATATCCTTTATTGGAAACTTGTCTTGCTTATTTTCTTTACTTAAATGACAAAATACAAGATGGCATTTGATAGTTACATTGAAGTAACCTAATAGGCAGGACTGACTTAAAGTAATATCTTCAGACAGGAAATAGTAACAGTTCTTCTGATATATCTCACCAACAAGACCACTGGTTCCAGACCAAAACTCTTTATTAGCAAGAAACGTAAGAAAATGTGATACTCTTTACAAGGTGACAATTTAAGACTCATAAGGAACATCTTTAAATATATATAGCATATACCCAGGGATAAATCTGATAGAAGACATGAAAGATCCATTTGGAGAAAATTACATAAGCTTTATATAAGTCAAAAAAATTAGACTTAAATAAATGGAAATATTTACTATCTACCAGATGAGAAAATTCAATATAATTAAGATGACAATTCTCCCCAAATAAATCTATCAATTCAGTGTAACTACAATGAAAAGTGAAGCAGGGTTTTTGTGTTATCTGTATGCTGATCTTGATACATGGAGGCTTTCTTGGTGACTTTGAGAATCTTTTGTACAAAATAATATTCAGAGGTTCATTTAGATTTTTAAAGCTAATGTTCAATTTATTAAAGCCATAAATCGAAGAACCGCCTCTTTCCTTAAACTTTTTTTTTTTTTTGGCTGCGCCGGGTCTTCATTGTATGAGCTTTTCTCTAGTTGTGGCAAGCAGGGCATACTCTCAAGTTGTGGTGAGCGGACTTCTCTTTGCAGTGGTTTCTCTCGTTGCAGAGCACGGACTCTAGGGCACGTGGGATTCAGTAGTTGCGGCTCCAGAACACAGGCTCAATAGTTGTGGTGCTTGGGCTTAGCTGTCCCACAGCACGTGGGATCTTCTCAGATCAGAGATCGAACCCATGTCTCCTGTATTGACAGGAGGCTTCTTCACTACTGAGCCACCAAGGAAGCCCTCCTTAAACTTTCAAGCTCAGCAAAAAATCCTAAACTGTTTATTAGTCTAGCAACTTTTCACAGTCATTTTAAAGAGGCTTTTAGATAAAATTGAGTTTCATTCCAAATTTTTACTCTCAAATATTTTATACCATAACTTTCAACATAATTCTCCAGTTTTCCTTTTAAGTATTGCAATTGTCTGACAACAAATGCAAGCTCTCATGTACTTGTATTATTTTCACAAATTACAAAGGTTTTCAAAAGTTCTCATATATTCCACATCACTGTATAGAACAGTGATGAACCTCCCTACCCCTCACCCTAGTTCAAACAAACACTGGAGTCCTCACCCCTCGTAACTTATGGGTGACTGTATTTAGAGACAGGGCCTTTAAGTGAAATGAGGTGTTATGACCAGACTCTAATTCAGTATGACTGTGCCTTTCTAAGAAGAGGAGATTAGGACGCAGAAACACAGAGGAAAACCATGTGAAGACAGAGAAAAGATGAGATCTGTGAGACAATGAGAGAGTCCTAGAATGAAACCAATCTTGCCAACACGTTGATCTTCTTCAGACTACAGAACTGGAAGGAAATAAATTTTTATTGTTTAAGTCATCCAGTTTGTGGCACTTTGTTTTGGCAGCCGTAGCAAACTTATACACCTTGGGTCTTAATACATATAAATATTTTCTATCTAGCTTCAAAGGTCTTTGAATTCGAGGTTTTTCTCTCATATCCTTAGAATCATTCTTAATGATACGCAAATAATATTAACTTTCATGGCTTTATTTAACTACTCAATCACAACTTCCATGAGGTTTTTACTGACAGTCTAAATTCATGTGGAATAGCAAAGGATCAAGAATTGTGAAGACATTTATGAAAGAAGGAAATTCTACAGACTTTCACGCTGTCAGATATCAAGACTTATTATAAAGATACAATAATTAAGATCTTGTGTTACTGGTATGGACACAGCAAAGAGACTAATAGAACATAATGCCCAGAAACAGACCTACTTGTACAACAGAAGCATTAAAGGTGAGTAGGGAAAGGATGTACTATTTAGTGAGTGACTGGTTATCACTGTTAGCCATAAAGAAACATATTTAACTAGTTAGCCATATGAGTTGAGTTGAGTTTATGTGCTCAGTCGTGTCCTACTCTTTGTGACCCCATGAACTGTATAGCCTGCCAGGCTCCTCTGTCTACAGGATTTTCCAGGCAAGAATACTGCAGTCGATTGCCATTTCCTTCTAATTAGATCCCTAAAGAAACAAAACCTTCCAGGTGAATTAAGTTTCTAAATATGAAAAAGCAAAATTCTAAAACTTTTACAAGAAAATTAAGAAAACTATTTTTTATGGTCCTGGAGTAGAAAAGAGGTTTTGTTGTTTTTTTTAATTTCATTTTTTCAAACCAAATGCAAAAAGGACAAACCATAAAGGAAGGTTGATACATCTGACTACTTTAAAATTAACTTCTGTATAACAAAACATACCATAAATAAAGAGTAAAGATGAACCCTAGGCTGGAAAAAAATTTTTTCGTTGCATGCAAGTGGCAAGCCTAGTATCCTGAATATTTAAAGATCTACTTAAAAATTAGTAAGAAAAAGACAAACATCCCTATAAGAAAATGGGCAAAGGATAAGAATATGCAATTCACAGAAGCAGGAATACAATAGGTTAATAAACACATTTTTTAAAATGCTAAATAAAACACATAGCTATAGCTATATATATCAACAAGTACGCTGACGAGGAAAAAAAAACTTTCATAACAGTACACACGTTTATCTGTATCATTTATTGTCGTTGTTTAGTTGATAAGTGGTGTCTGACTATTTGCAACCCCATGGACTGTAGCCCGCCAGGCTCCTCTGTCCATGAGATTTATGAAGCTTTAAAACATGCATAACAAAAACATCTATTGTTTATGGATATACAAACTTGCAGCAGTCAAAAGCACGGGCTCAGGAATGATTAATTCTAAACTCAAGATAGGATCCTAAAGTGAGTAAGTTAGGGACATCAATACAGAGAACTTTTCGAGTTTATTTTATAGCTTTATTTCTTTAAAAAAACAAAGCCAAAACAAAATAATGAAGTTGGAAGCAAAAATGGCAAAAGGCCAAGTTTGATACATCTGGATGGTAAATCCACAAGCATGCCTTATATTAGTTTCTAGGTTTTAGGAAGGAAACATTTGTTGTAGCAAAGTTTGAACTGAAGGGGTAACATTTTTTTTTTCATTATTGATACACTTATTTGATGCTTTAAGAATATTTGTGTCATTTTCTTTTTTCAATCTTTCTTTAAAAAAACCCACTGCGTGTATCTAATGGGTGCAAAAAGATTTCACATACATATACACAGTGAAACGTTGTTTACTACTGTCAAGCTAATTAACATATGCATCTCCTCCCATTAGAGTTGTTCAGCCCCTCAGTCGTCTTTGCAACCCCATGGAGGGCACCACGTCAGGCTTCCTGTCCATCACCATCTCCTGTGCTTACTCAAACTCATGAGAGCACCTGAAATCTACTCTCTGGACAATTTCGCATTCAGTATAGCATTAACTATAATCATCATGCTGTACCCCTCTAGACTCACTGGTACTAGGTAACTGCCATTTTGCACCAGAATAGAAGTATTTTAAAGTTGTCTTTCACCCCGTAAAGAGTTCTCTGTATATGGCTACCATTCAGTTGTTTATCCATTCATCAAAAGTTTTTAGAGGAACATTCTCTGCCAGGCTATGAGGATATCATAAAAGAAGCATATCATCATCAACAGACGCAAACAATTTTTCTTAAGTAGTTTGTATTCGTGTGAAGAAGTTCTTTAAACCAAAAATTGGATTTAAAGTGATAATGACATAGAGATGTAAAGAGGAAGAATTTCCACCTGTCTGGAGTAGCCAAAGTCAATTTCAAGGAGATACTTTCGAGGTGACAGAGAAAAGCGTTTGCCAGGGGGAACAAAACATTTCAAGCAGCGGGAACAGCAGGAACGGAGATCTGGGGAGGCGAGCAGCATAGAACATTGAGAAAGATTTATAAGCTGAGTGCGTGTAGGGCAGGGTGAGAAGTTGAAGGGAGAATATCAAAATTAGAAGCTCAAGAGGAAGGAGCGGCTTGATGCAGGCGCCGGAACGTGTCGGAACTGGTGCTATACTTTGGTGATCAGGCAGGAAACGGCAGCCCTGCAAGCGATTAAATAACTTTCCACACAACTTGTAAAAGGTGGCTGGGACCAGAACTTGCGTCTCCTGACTTCAAGGTGACCCACCCACGGTTGTGAACGGGCTACCACTGTGCCTCGTTAGCTCCGAAAGCGGTGTCATACCAGGAGTTCATATTCCTAGTTCCTGCCCTGTCCTGTAGAGTTTCTCATTTCCATTTGGCCCCAAACCTCCTGAGCATGCCTCTTGCCTCCCAGACACCTCCCTCCATTAAGCCGCCAACATCCTTTTAAACATCTCTCCATTTCTTGTTGTTGTTTAGTCGCTAAATTGTGTCTGACTCTTTTTGCGACCCCATAGATTGTAGCCGGCCACGCTTCTCTGTCAATGGGATTTCCCAGGCAAGAATACTGGAGTGGGTTACCATTTTCTTCTTCAGGGGATCTTCCCAACCCAAGGCTAGAACCCATGTTTCCTGAATTGGCAGGTGGTTTCTTTACCACTGAGCCATCAGGCAAACCCTTTAAACATTTCTCAGGGTTCCTAAAAAGCCTGCGTTACCAGCCCTCAGAGACCACAAGTCCCAGCATGCAAAGCTCCTTTTAGGAAAGGACCACTAAAAGGACCAGCATGCAACGCTCTGCGAAGGGGGCGGGACTCTCTACAGGGACGGCCCACTTGTAGTGTCGCCTAGGCAACTCCAATTCGGTGACAGACTACACTTCCGCTTCCGCCTCTGAGTCCTGGTACCGCGAATCTGCGCGGCTTCGTCGCTGTGACGCCATCCGCCTGCGACCGCGTGGGTTCGGAGGTTCCGCAGTCCCGCTTGAAGTTCCAGAGCGCCTTCCTGTAATCGGCTGCCTCTCAACTGGGCACAAAGGGAAAAGCGGTGAGATGACGGACCGCTACACCATTCACAGCCAGCTAGAGCATCTGCAGTCCAAGTACATCGGCACCGGCCACGCGGACACCACGAAGTGGGAATGGCTGGTGAACCAGCACCGCGACTCCTACTGCTCCTACATGGGCCACTTCGATCTTCTCAACTACTTCGCCATTGCCGAGAATGAGAGCAAAGCGCGAGTTCGCTTCAACTTGATGGAGAAGATGCTGCAGCCTTGCGGCCCGCCAGCCGACAAGCCGGAGGAGAACTGAGTCCCCGCGGTATCACCGCTGTACGTGAGTACCTGTCCCTGAGTCCCCCGGGTTTGCCTGCATTCTCGCTTGTTCTTAAGTGAACTGATTCTCCATCTCTCTCCTTCTCGTGCTTTCCCTTGTACAGAGGTGCTTACCCAGGGCGTCCCGCGTGACCTGCCTTCCTGTGGACCCTGTTTTCCTGTGGAACACAGCGTTGGGAGACCGTCAGGACACCTGAGAACTGTGACTGGACCGTGGAGCAAACTTTAGAGAAGACGGCAGTGGAGTGAGACGGGATTTAGAGGCTCGTTTTCGCCTAGTTGATTGTTGCTTTTTACATAAAGTTTAGAAATGTTTCAGTCTCTTGGTGTGGACTACTTATGTTCTGGTGGAGGGGTCCAGGGAGGGCTTTGGAACTATGGCTTTGGGGGAGGCGGGAGAATAGGAGGGATAAAGAAGGGGAGGGTTAGGAAAGGGTTGGGTAGGTAGTTCAGGGCCAGCGTTCATTGCCGGACACTTAGATGCACCCTGCATAACTTTTAATAACATTCCCCAACCCAGACTTTTCCCAAGAGCTTTTTTCAGGCCCGTAATACTTTCAGTATGGAAATTTGTGATCATGGTATCCTTTCTTTTTCTTTCATTCAAAAAAAAGAAAAGAAAATCTTTGCTGGCGTTTTCCTCTCTGCAGATTGCATTCTCTCTTTCTTTTGGGACTTTGTGGATGTGTCTTGAGACTTGACAAGCTGTCAGACAAATTCTTTCATTCATTCATCATTCAACAAGTATTAGTTGAGTCCTATGTGGCAGGCATTTTCCATGCTTTGGGGGCTTATATTAACACCAGTTGGGGGAGCAGCACACTGCATCAATTGTAGATAACAAGCAAATGTTAGAAGGAACTGTGGCTAAAGGAGTAACAGTAGCATTGCAGTTTTAAATAGGCTGCCTAGTGTTAGACTGTTGAGAAGGTGACATTTGCACAGAGACTTTAAGGAAGTGAGGGAAATAGCCATGCAGAAAACAGGGGGAAACTTCCAGTGAAAAGTACCTAAGACCGATTGTGTATTGCTTATTGGATGAAGAGTAAAGAAACAAATATGGCTGAAGGGAATGAGCCGGGGGAGAGTGGAGGTATAGCTTATGGAGAGGGAACAGATAAGAGTAGAGCCTGGTGGGCCTATGTAAGGACTTGTGGCTTTTATCCTGGGTATATGGGGAGCCATTGGAAGACTATTAGGTGATGGGGTCTGACACATTTTAGATCAGTGAGTCTCAAGCATATTGGCCTTGGAATACCATTACATTGTTAAAAATTCTTGAAGACTCCCACGGAGCCTTTGTTTTTGGTTATAGCTGTCGATAGTCACCAAATTAAAAACTAAAACTGAGAAATACTTAAAATACCTGGTAATTCATTTTAAAATAACAATAAGAGGACTTCCCTGGTGGGCCAGCAGTTAAGAGTCTGCCTGCCAATGTAGGGAACATAGGTTTGATCCCTGGTCCAGGAAGATTGCATGTGCTGCAGGGCAACTAAATCTGGGTGCTGCAACTACCGAAGCTCATCTGCTCTAGAGCCTGTGCTCCACTAGAAGAGAGGCCACCACAATGAGAAACCCATACTCCACAACTAGAGAAAGCCTACACGCTGCAACAAAGACCCAGTGCAACCATACATAAATCAATAAAATAACAATAAAAAGACCATTACATGTTAACGAGAATATTTTTCATGAAAAATAACTTTTCCAAAATAATTTAGTGAAAAAGATAGTGTCTTTTTTTTTTTAAAACAACTTTGCATATGACTTCAGTGTCGGTATATAACGGTGTTAATTGCTCAGTTGTGTCTGACTCTTTGCGGCCCCATGGACCGTACACCGCCAGGCTTCTCTAATTGATGGAATTCTCCAGGCAAGAATATTGGAGTGGGTTGCCGTTTCATTCTCCAGGGGATCTTCCTGACCCAGGGATCAAACCTGCGTCTCCTGCGTTGCAGGCAGATTCTTTGCCCTCTGAGTCACCAGCCCCCTTCTTCAATGTCCAGCTTAATATAAGACAGCTGTATTCTTTTATCTGCTTCTGCATTCAAACTCCTAGAATATGAAGTTTTGGCTGAAGTATGAAAAAACCCACTTCAGGACTTCCCTGGTGGTACCTCCTGCCAATGCAGGAGACAAGGGTTCGATCCCTGGTCTGGGAACATTCCATATGCTGCACAGCATCTAAGCCTGTGTGCATAGCTCCTGAAGCTTGTGCACCCTGGAACCCGCAGGCCACAACCACTGAGCCCGTGCACCGAAAGTCTGCTCCACAGCAAGAGGAGCCGCTGCAGTGAGAGATCCATGGGCTGTAACAAAGGAGCCCCCACTTGCCACTACTAGAGAAAACCCTTGTGTGTCAGGGAAGACCCAGCACAACCAAAAAACAAAGTTTTTTTAAAGTCATCTTAAAAAAACGCACTTCACATAAATATATAGTAAGGGAGAAATACTTCAATAGCCTTTTCAAATATCTTAGAAATTAGATAGAAGGTAGGATATGATCAACTTTTCATTCTCTATTGTATTAAAATTCATTAATCTATGTTGAGCATTGAATGGACCTTTTACCCATATGTGATTTTATAATATCTTGAATTGCTCATTTGGAAAGTGTTGGCTCACTGAATTGTGCAGGCCCTCTAAGTGTTGACAGATTTCATTGTATGTACCAAAGTAATGTTCTTTGTACATATTGTTAGTATCATCGCTGATCTCTTGAGAAAAGTCTTAGAGTGTTAGTAAGCTGAAAAACTAACAGTGATGGTATAAGTTTTCCACAATTTGAAGTTTTTACTTGATAGCCTAAATTTGGTTACTGGTAGCAAATCGTGTCTCTTTTTTCCCTTAAAGTGACAAGCTTACTTGGTTCATTTTCAAGAAAATATCTGTCAAACACCAAATTCTGAATAATTGCAGTTTGTCAGTCTTCCAAGTAAAGAATGATGTTCCTTGAGAGAGAAAGAAAAAAAGAGTCCATTTAGTCTGCAACTCAAATAATAACAAGTGCTTTTTCTTAAAAAAAAAAACCACTGTGCTTTGGTGGCAGCAAAAATGGTTTATGCATACTACCAGTTTTGATCATTCAAAAAGATGTGTCCTTGTGGGCTAAGATTTCATAAAATCAGTTTTATTTCATCAAGGACATTGTTTTTAAAAATAATTTTATTTACTTTTGGCTGCGCTGGGTCTTGGTTGCTGCGTGGGCGTTTCTCTAGTTGTGGCAAGCAGGGGCTACTCTATTGCAAGGCGCGGGCTTCTCATTGTGGGCGGGCTTTTCTTGTTGTGGAGCACAGGCTCCAGGGCACACGGGCTTCCGTAGTTGTGGCACGTGGGCTCTAGAGCACAGGCCCAATAGTTGTGGCACATGGGCTATGCTGCTCCAAGGCAAGTGGGATCTTCCCAGATCAGGGATTGAACCTGTGTCCCCTGATTTGGCAGGCAGATTCTTTAGCACTAAGCCACCAGGGAAGCCCTAATCAAGGACATTCTTACGTGAAACGGAGTCGATTTTTTTTTTTTTTAATTTTTGTTGAGAGTATATGGCAGTGAAGAATACAATGACTACTAGTAGTTTGGTGTCGCCATCCTGATTGATGCTAAGTGCTAGTAGTTTTATTCACGATTGCTTTTATATCAAGATAACGCAGTGAAAATGGCAAGTAAAATCTAAGTATTATTATTAAAATAGTAAAATCTAAGTATTATTAAAATAGTGTCAACTTCACAGATTCTCTGAAATTCCCACCATTTTCACTTGAACAAAAACTTATATAATGATAGATTAAACTATATTATTTAGACTTGGTTGGATGGCATCACTGACTCAATGGACATGAGTTTGAGCAAGCACTGGGAGATGGTGAAGGACAGGGATGCCTGGCATGCTGCAGTCCATGGGGTCTCAAAGAGTCGGACACGACTGAGCAACTGAATAAGACTTGAGTATTTAGCAGATATTTTCTCAGAAAAAGAATGAGATAGGCCATCATTTCCAGGAAAACAACTGAGCCACTTTTTAAAGGTGTCTGTCTGGCTGTTGTGTTGAGAATAGATACAGGTGATGTAATAAAGAACGGACTGTAATTGTCAGCAGTTAAATAAAAGTATCAATACTGATGCTTTTCCCCCCATAAAGAATAGGAGAGAGTCAAGCTGTAAATTCTCATCCTTACAAAACTGGAATGAGAGTGACCCCTTGTCTCTAATTGGATGTGTAGCAGTAGACCAGGAGAGATGACAACCCATGTTGGAAATAGAGGGGAAGGGACTGAATATTTAGTATAGGGTAGTTTATATAAAGAATCAAATGAAAATGTGGACAATAAAGAACTGCAGGAATTTAGAAGGAAGTTAGTAACCTAGAGACTTACATGAACTGGCTTGAATTTATACTATCAGGATTCACAGGGACAAGGATTTGGGTCTGTTTTATTACCTGATAAATCGCAAGTGTCTCAAATGGTGCCAGCATATCACAAGTGTTCAACAAATATTGTGTTGAGTGTGAAAAGATAAGGCTTAATTTAGACAATATACTAATTTATGTTTTAGGCAGTCTTCAAGTTCACCAGAGTAGGTCAGAGCAAAGGAAAGAGATATTTGAAAACATGCTTCTCAGATAGTAATAATAGCTAACATATCAATAGCTTCTATGGTGTACTGAGTGTTTTATCTGATGTGATCTCTGGGAGGAATTATCTTTGTTTTACAGATGAAACAGTTTCAGAAAAGCTATTTGCCCAAGGTCACCCAGATGCTATGTGGCTAAGCCAGGATTTGAACCAGGTCTTTCTAGTTCCAAAGTACAAAGTCTTAAACATACTGTTGCCCCAACAGGTAGAAAATCACATTAGAATAATTGGAAATAAGCTACTGTCTCAGATGAAAAATGGAAATATTAAAAGTTTAGTAGATTATAATGAAGGACTATCAGACCAATGTGAAAGTTCTTATATAACACTTAAAAAATGTAACTTGAAATGTATTGAATAAAGATGATTTTAATGGAAATAATCACTTATGTAGGAAAAATCCATTCAAGGGTTTGAAAGTAAATAAAATGCGGTCCAAATACATTTAATTGAACCTGTAACTCTGTACTGGTATGAAATTTTTGAATCAAACACAGGAGGGCAGCAGATGATGCTCTTTGGAAGGAGTTTTTGGAAGGCGCTCTAAACTTGTAGATTTCTGCTAAAGGGAGAAAACCAGTTCTTTTTATTTCAGTGGTATAATTAGAAAGCCACTTTGTGAACCATAAAATAATAAACATGTTTCCCTTTGACAGATATGTAGTGAATACTCCAGATCACGGTATCACACTTACTAGGATGGGACAAATTAAGGATGCTACCCTTCAAAGGTTACTTGTCAGGGAAATAAATACAGTACCACATAAATATCTCTGATCTGTAATGGCATGAGTTGAGTGCTAGAAGAAAGGTATAGGGGAAAAAGGTGAGAGAGTTTACAAGAAGAATTTACAAACTGCCTGTGAAGGAATGGAAGAGGGCATTGTTGAGAAAGAGGCTTTTGAGAAGGATCTTGAGTGGTAAGTAGGACTTACATGTGTAAAACAAGGGCAAGGCATGACCATGCTCTGGAGATGTGAACAAGCTGCCCTAGGAAGGGTAGGAGAATTCACCTTATTCCTATTTAAAACCTTACCATGACTTCCAATAACTTATGGCCCTTCACTCTCTGGTCCTTATTCTTTTCAGAAGGTCGAAAAACAGGTTGAGGCCTAAATCCAAGGATAACAATGTTATCTCAGTTAATCTTCACAACGGCCCTGCAAAGGTGGTTATCCCATTCTACCAAAAAGCAAACAGAAATAGGAAAAATTAAGTTATTAGCATAATATCACTCAGCTACTGAGTGGTTGAGCAGGGACTTACACCCAGGTCTGATTTTAGCATCCAGGCTTTTCATAAGGTTGTTCAAGATTTTCAAACTATGTCTCACAGAATTCTAATTCCACGAAAAGTTTTAGATGGTTTTTGAAGGGCAGAGGTTTGGGAGGGAATAAGGGCAAGGGAATATTTTGGTTAAATAAGTTTCAGAGTTGCTCTACACCATGCAGTTTCATGCTTCAGTTTAATTTTTTAAAGTTCTGCAGTAAGAAATTTTGCTTATCGTTTTCTAAACTTATTTGAACTAGGAGTTCCTTTTCTCAAGAAATACCAAGATAATTTTGAGAAATTTTTTTGGGGGGATATTGCTTTTGTCAGCGAGAGAAATTTGAATAGAGAAATGATGTATTCAGCCCTGAGCTTGAGGAAAATGAATTTGCTGGCAGTGTGTAGGTGGAACTCATAACCACAGATAACTTTCCTTTCCTTCTTAGATTATTCTAATTTCCTCAGCTGAAAATAAGTACATTTGTGAGTGAAGAGTTCTTTGTTCTCAGCCCTGATACTGTTCGTGTCTCTAAAACTAGCAACTTAAAGACATTAGAAACAAAAGAGACTTAATTATTTTGCACAAATTAGTAATGAAGCAATCTTTTTCCATGGCTAGGATGTGAAAAAAGAAATGTTATTGAGGAATTTGGAAGTTTTTGTTTACTAATTTTGTTAGGGTCTGGAAGATGTATCTGACAAAGCGTCGGCTTTGAACGATCTGACAGCCAACAGTTGGTCTACTTCAGAGAGATGACAGTTTGTTCTTAATTTAACTGGCTTTTTATCTCACATCCCACATTGCTTCCAGCCTCCTCGTGTCCTTCGTTTTCCTTACCTGCAATACACACATTGCACATACCTGCCCTCTCGGTCACTTAGCACGGAAATAGTGAAACCTGGGAAGAGGTCAGGGGTGCTGGTAGGAAATCAAGACTTGGGAAAATCCATCTCGTCTTCACTGGCACAAATGGCCTGCTGCAAATGGCCCTTTGAAGCTCTCTGACTTTGATCTGTGTTACCTCAGAATCCTTCCTTTCCTCCACTTCGCTCATTTCCTATCAACTGTTCTCAGTTGTTATCTTGTTCCCCAGCCTTGCCTCTTGTTTCTGTGTTCTCCTGAACCTCATCCTTTCTTCCTCCATGTTACCTTACTAAAGCAGCGAACTTCAAAACAGAAATGTCTTCATACCATCAAAAATGGGGAACAAATAAGCAATTTTAGGGGTTTTGGCACACAGCATCAAAGAATTTAGGGTGTTCACCTCTTCAGTCCTGCTTTCCTCTTCAAGCCCTCCACCAGCAGACCAGAGCCCTACTCCTGGTTCTGGCCCACCACTATTTCAGAGCTCTGCCTTTTACAGTAAGGATACTGTTATATCATGATCCTATCTCCTTCACCAATTTTTATATAGATCAAGTAATATTGGTTTTTTTTTTAGAAAAATCGTTTTCTCTAATTAAAAAAAAAGAAAGGTATAAAGAATAGTATAACATGGATATTCCTTCTACCTCAAATTGACAAGTATTTATATTCTATCAAATTTACGTCCCTCTTTCCCACTTTTAAAATAATTTTGCAAATAATATACGTGAGTGTGGCCCTTCTGAAAAATGAAAGGAAGCACTACAGATAAAACTAATGTTTCCTTTGATCACTCCTAGCCTAATTTTTCCTCTCTCCTCATATCAATTCCATCCCCACCACTGAAACGACTTCTATGAGTGTTTTTTCAGTTTATCCATTACACCAAACATCTGTCTCTCTCAGTCTGTTTATCTACCTACCTATCCACCCATCTGACATAGAAGTATTTTGTGTTTTAAAAAATATACAAATGAAACTGTTTGTCAGTTCCTCAAAAAACTAAACATATAATTTATTTTTTTTAAACTAAACATATAATTTAAAGAGGATAAAAATAAAGTCATAATTAATGGGGAAAACATAGTACATAAGTGAATCTTCCAATTCTAGAATATCAGGTACTCAATAACTTCATTTGCTGAATCACAAATAAGTGGATAAATAAATAAATGAGTAAACAAGTACATGAGAAGCAATGGAGATTGGGTGAGGTTGAGAGGGTCATTGAAAATGCTGAACATACATTGCCTGTCACTTGGTATATGAGTAAGCAATGTAAAAAAACATCAAGTACTCAAATAACTTGACAATTTCACATTAAATGAAAACCTTAAGCTAAGTCGATCTCAGAATATATTTTTGATTTAATAAGCAATTCCACAATAGTCATTTTTATAGGCTCACATGAGAATTCTTTTTCTTAGTTTCTTGGGGAAAGGATATTTTACCAAACACAAAACATCTCCTGTAGGTAGTAGAAGATAATTATCAGGGCTTCCTTGGTGGTCCAGTGCTCAAGACTCTGCTTCCACTGTGGGGGTACTGGTTCCATCCCTGGTGGGAGAAGTTCCACATGCCATGTGCGTGGTATGAAAAAGTAAAACTTAATTTTTTCATTTTGAAAAATTTTCATTTTTCATTTGAAAAATACAATTTTGAAATTAGAATGAAAAAATAAAAATAAATAAAAACAACAAGGATCATGCAATGCTATTAACAATCATATACCAACAAATTAGACCACCTAAAAGAAATGGATATATTCCTAGAAACATAAAATTTATCAACATATGGAAAACAAAATCTGGGATTAGAACATCTTTGGGGATGCTGAGTATAATATGCTTGCACAGGACTAAATATGTACCTTGTTTTCCAGTTAAATAGGCCTGTGATTATTAGAGTCTGGATTGTGAAAACATGTTTGTCCTCCTGCGGTTGTGAGCAGATTAGACATTCATTTTTTTCTTGGTCTTTAGTGTTCCCTCTGGCTTGGGGTCTATTTCCCTCCCCGTTTACCTCTTGTCTCTTGCTGTTCTGTCATAAGAAACTCAACAGCTGACTAGTGTAATGATGCCAACACATCAATATCCTTTTCTCGCAGCCCTAGAACTTCTTTAGAATTCACCTTAGTAAGACATGTAGGGTTAATTTCACATACTCTGAAGTTCCTGTCATAGAAAATGAATTTTTAATGTATTTTTTAATTGGAAGATAATAGCTTTACAGTGTTATCTTGGTTTCTGGCGTACAACAACGTGAATCAGCCTGGAGTGTACATGGGTCTCCTATCTCTTGAACCTTCCTCCAGCCCCCATCCCAGCCCTCCCCACCAGGTTGTCAGAGAGCCCCAGGCTGAGCTCCCTGTGTTATCCAGCAACTTCCCACTAGCTATCTGTTATACATATGGTGACATATTAATATATGTCTCAGTGCTACTCTCAGTTTCTCTCACCCTCTCCTTCCCTTGCCTAGAGATGAATTTTTAAGGTAGCAAGTAAGATGTATTTATGTGAAGGATTCCATAGTTTAATAACACACTTGATTTTTATAAAAAGAACACTATCAATGAGAAATTAAATGCATTCTAAATAATATTTACATATCTTTATGAGTGGTTACAGTAGAAGGGGCTTGTTGGGGTTATTCATATGTATTTGGAACACTTAAGTATGTTTAATGTATTAATTATATTTAAGCTGGCTGTTCATGCTTCTGTATCACATCTCTTTTTAAAAAATTTAAGCATGGTGAATTTATATAACATAAGTTTTTTTTGAACGAGACCATAAATGCAGGCTTATTCACTATCTAAGTCAGTAATTTGCCTCACTACAAACTCTATAATGAGATTAAAAACTGCAACCCTATGTAGGCCAGGACTATTGGAAGTGTTTCTAGTGAGAAGGAGGTGAAAGTGTCTGAATGCTGTTACCAGAGAGCTAGCCAAAGGGCATGTCTTTTTAAAATCTGTATAATTTTATTCATTCATTTATTTTTGGCTGTGCTGGGTCTCTGTTTTGTGCGGACTCGTCATTAGCTGCGGCGAGCAGGGTCTCCTCCAGCGCAGGGCACAGGCTTCTCTCATGGAGCGCAGGCTCGGGCCCGGGCTTCAGTGGTTCAGATCATGGGCTAGTACTTGTGGCTCCCAGCCTCTTGAAGCTCAGGCTCAGTAGGTGTGGACCTGGGGCCGAGCTGCTCCTCGGCAGGTGAGATCTTCCCTCACCAGGGCTTGAACCCACGTCCCCTGCATTAGCAGGTGGGTTCTCGACCACTGAGCCGCCAGGGAAGCCTCAAAGGGCGTGTCTTGCTCAGGCAGTGCCTTCTCCCGCCCAAGTCCTAACCAGGCCCAACCCTGCTTAGCTTCCGAGATGAGATGAGATTGGGAACGCTCAGGGTGGTATGGCCGTAGACTTGGGTAGAACATTCTGTGGGCTGTAAAATGCCAGCATTGCCTCCTAGCAGTGCTCTTCAGAGAGTCAAAGTTTGGGCATAGTGGTTATTGATTTTGTATTGCGGGAAGGATTATTTTAATTTTTAGACTATATATATGTATATATTTATACGTATTTCTAGACATATGGATAGAAATAGATATAGATATCACCATACAGAAAGTTTCTTTGATAGTCAATGTCTGTAAAATTACCTCAAATTTGTTTTATGTCAGAGTAGGGCTGCCTCGTGCCTTTATGAAAATCATATTTGTATGTATTCAGTTGACTCTTCCTCTACAAACGAGGAGTTTGCCCTACATCTAGGTAATCGTACAGATCATTAAGGTCTCTTTTCATCCTAATGTATTGTTACTAACTTACATGAAAGCTCACTTTTGCCTCTGACTCAAGGTTCTGGGCAATTAATAGGGTAAAGTTTGAGTCTCATTGTGTCTCCGTGTCCTTTTTTAAGTTTCAAATAATAATATTATATATGAACAGATTTCTACTGAAACTCTGTGTTTCACTTAGCCTTTGATTTTTAAAATTCCAATTAGTATCAATAATAACTGGCTCACTTTTTCAAGTATGAATGTAATAATACTGATTTTTATGAGCTTTTTATGAGCTTTATGACTCGCTCTAAATTGCTGAAATCTTTCAGTGTCAGACTATCTGTGGGATTGCTAAAATGCAGTTTTATACGCCTAGCATGTTAATAATCAGCATCAGTTGACTTATCTGTCACATTAAGCACTGAAATAAATATGGCATTGATTTGTACGGCAAGTGCTGTACCCAGGATGGCCCTTCCTTTATTCGTTCTTCAGCCTAATCTGCTAAATATTTTCTGTTCCAGATTTCCACCAAGTAACTGAACCTTAAATATCAGAAGTGCACAGCACATAAATCTAAAAAGGGTTTAATTCAAACTACCTTCTAATTTTTATGTGGTATCTTTAATAAACAGCTCGCTTAAAACAGCACTGCTGCTTTTAAAAGATAGTGTTAAATCTATGCTTTAAATTGGTATCATGTCTTAATTTTTTGTAATGAGAGATTATGGTTTTCTAAGGATAGAGTTTACCACAAATATGTGGTTAATAAAAGTCCAAATTGTGTCTGTTACAGTACTACTTTCAGAAATTCCTCCTGACGTAGCCACTTACATGAAATTCTATTTATTTGGTTCAGGGTGTACAAAGGAGTCAAGCTAGAATGCCAGACTGACCTGGGCGAAGCTGCTGGAAGATTTTCCCTTCCTACCTAAAAGGAGCTTGACCGGAGAGACTATTTTACTCATTTTTATGTACTCATTAATTATATGCCTCCAACACAGATTTTCTCAAAACTAGTACATAGTAGACTTGCAATAAATATTTACTGAATGTGTCTTTATGCCTAGGGACTTCTCTATTCTAAGTCAGGATTATTTTAGTTGCAAAAGAAAGACACTGAGACCCACACTAGCTGAAGTGAAAGGGAACTTCCGGGCTTGTGTTACTAACCAGTCCAAGTGCTCTCCTTGGCACATCATGATCCAGGATCCAATTACACGACCAGAACTTTGTTTTTCTCTTTCTTACTTTCTTTATTTCTGGTTCCTCAGTGCTGCATCGATTTCCTGAAAGCTGCCAGTAGCTCCAGGAGCTATATACTTCCAGGTTCAAATCCAAAACCCTTCCTGAATCAATCATATTGGCTAGGGGAAACAATATATTGATTAACTTGGACTTGGGCATGTGTTCCTCCCCTAGATTACAAGTGGAGTTAATGCCTCAAGAGGTCCCTGACCCCACAGCAGGAAGTGGACCCATTAAGAGAAATATGGAAACAGTTATTAGGAGGAGATTGAATGGATGCTGGAAAAAAATACACCAGAGTTGACCCCTATAAATATGTAGTCTCTTAAACATTCAGTCAGCTTCATGCTACATATTGCATTTAATTTATTTGAAAATGCACATTCCCCTCCCTTGCCCCATTTTTATATCTCTGAAATCATGTCACATCATATAAGCAGGGACTGTCTACTGAAAGAAGTGTGTATTGAACTTGGCATTTTAGAAAGCATGTGACTCAGATAAAGGCTTCCCAGGTGGCTCAGTGATAAAGAATCTGCCTGCCAGTGCAGGAACTGCAGGAGACATGGATTGGATTACATCCCTGGGTTGGGAAGATCCCTTGAAAGAGGAAATGGCAACCTGTTCCAGTATTCTTGCCTGGAAAATCCCATGGACAGAGGAGCCTGGCGGGGTACAGTTTATGGGGTCTCAAAGAGTTGGACACTATTGAGCAAGGAGCAAAGAGTGACTCAGGTAAACAAAAAGGAGGAAGAGAGAGGAGTTCTAGAAGGAATAGAATAGATAATAAGAAAAAAAAATGGATGTAAAATGATGTACTTTAGGAAGAAAGATGCCCCTGGCCAGAATGGGTGGTTCAGAGAAAGTTAAGAGTGGAAGGTTTTTGAGAAAATCTATGTTGGAGCCATATTGTGAAAGATCTCTAAGTGCCAAATGAAGGAGCCTGGACTCAATAATATGAGTGATAGGTTAATGGGGATAGCCAAGCAGAAATTCGCTTATTCAGAATGTTAGGCTGTTTGAAGATTAACTTGGAGTAAATACCAGGAAAGGAGTAATAGAAGAATAACTTAGAAGATTAACCTGGAATCAATACTAAGAAAGGATTGGCTAGAGAGTGAAGAGTGAAAGAGATGGAAGGGGCTGAAGGAGATGGAAGGGGCAGGATACAGAATGAAGGAGAAAGTTCTGACATCTGTCATTGGAAAATGAATATGGGACAAGTAATCTGAGAAATAAATAGAAGTGAAAATAGGAGCAGATCCATGCCAAGATGGTGATTTAGGAGGATTCTGAACTCACTGTCTCCCACTGACACACCAAATCTATAGCTGCATCTGGAACAATTTTCTCTGAAAAAACAAACAAGAAAACCTAGAAACTAGCTAAGTAACTCATACAGATTAGATAAATGAGAAAACACACACAGACATGGAAGAGGGTAGGAGAGGCTGAGGGACAGTCTCACCATAAACCCCAGCCTCAGTGCACCAACACGCAACCAGGAAAGAACTCAGACCCTGAGCTTCTGCTTTAGGAGTGAAGGGGTTGACTCATACCTGGTACTCCAACTTTTAAGACCTGCCCCTGAGAATGAGCCCACAAAACCTGTCGCTTTGAAAGCCAAGGGGCTCACACTCATGAGACCCGTAAGAATATAGCAAACTGAGAAACAGTTCTTTGAGGGCTCCCATAGACACACCCAGGCTCGCACAGAGGCAGCTGACTGAAAAGTCACCAGTAAGACTCTGAAAGGGACTTCTCTGGTGGTCCAGTGGTTCAGAATCCGCCTGCTAGTGCAGGGGACATGGGTTCGATCCCTGGTCTGGGAAGATCCCACATACCAAGGAGTGGCTAGGTCCGAGTGCCACAACTACTGAGATGGTGTTCTAGAGCCTGCAAGCCACAGCTACTGAAGCCCGCCTGCCTAGCGCGCATGCTCTGCACCAAGAAAAGCCACCGCTAGGAGAAGCCGACCTACCACAGCTAAAGTAGCTTCTCCTCACAGCAACTAGGAAAGACCCTCATGCCGTAACAAAGACCCAGCCACAAAAGGTAATCAATTAAAAAAGACTCTGGGAGAGCTTATTTGCTTGTCTTAAAGCTCCCACCTGAGAGGCAGGCATCTTATTGAACACACATATAGGGGCCATTGTTGTCTCCAAGAAATGAGCTTGTGTACATATCTGGCTCCCTGGGTTTTGTGTCTGCCACCCAAAGGACACATCCCATGATTGCTTAGCTCTGGCGCATGTGGGACTTGTGTTCAGTAGCAAAGAAAGAAACAGTTCTTAACTGCCTATTACCCCAGGGCTAAGTGAAGAGGGAGCAGGCAAAAACACTATTCTCCCAATCTTCCTCTGAAAAATGAATATGTGCATACTTTAAAAGTTGCTGGCTGAGGGTCTGGATTCCAAGCAGCTTGAATCTAGGTGGGAGTCAGATTCTCACTTTTGAGACATTGATAGGTCTTGGAATATCCTCAACTATTGGGAACCCCTTAAAATAATGTAGGCTGCTTGGGTGATCACAAAGATTTGAAAGACAAACCAAGAGCTGGGGCAAGTTTGAATGAAAAGCTTTAACTCCTACATAAGGCCATTCCTTCAAGACTGTAATAAGAGACAAATAAGGTCATATAATGATAATAGGATCAATCAAACAAGAGGATATAATGTTTGTTGACATTTATGCACATAACATAGGAACACCTAAATAAATAAAGCAAATACTAACCTATCTAAAGAAAGAAATAGAAAGCAATACAATAGTGGTAGGAGATCTATCAATGGACAGATAATTGAGACAGAAAATCAATAAGGAAACATTAGCTATAACCGAAATATTAAACCAAAGAGACTCAACAGATATATGCAGAACATTCCAATCCAAAACAACAGAATACACATATTCTCAGTGTGTATGGAACATTTTTCCAGGATAGACCATATGTTAAGCTACAAAACAAGTAATAAATTTAAGCCAATTGAATCATATCAAGTGTCTTTTTCAGTCACAATGCTATGAAACTAGAAATCAATTATAAGAAGAAAGCTATAAAATTCACAAATATGGGGAGATTAAACAATGCTACTGAATTATTGGTGGGTCAAAAAAGAAATCAAAAGAGAGTTTTAAAAATGTCTTAAGATAAATGAAAATGGAAGCACAATATCCCCAAAGGTATGTAGTACAGCAAAAGAAACTCTGAGAGAAGTCCATAGCAATAAATGCCTACATTAAGAAAAAAGAATTACTAAAAAAAATAACTTTACACCTCAAAGACTAGAGAAAAAACAGTAAATGAAGCCCAAAGTTAGTAGGAGGAAGGGAATAAAAATCAGAGAGAAAATGAATGATAGAGACTAAAATGATAATAAAAAAGATAAATGAAACTATGAATTGATTTTAAAAAAATAAACAAAATTGACAAAACTTTGTCAAAAGGTCCATCTAGTCAAAGCTATGGTTTTTCCAGTAGTCATGTATGGATGTGAAAGTTGGACTATAAAGAAAGCTGAGTGCCGAAGAATTGATGCTTTTAATCTGTGGTGTTGGAGAAGACTCTTGAGAGTCCCTTGGACTGTGAGGAGATGCAACTAGTCCATCCTAAAGGAAATCAGTCCTGAATATTCACTGGAAGGACTGATGCTGAAGCTGAAACTCCAATACTTTGGCCACCTGATGTGAAGTGACTCATTGGAAAAGACCCTGATGCTGGAAAAGATTGAAGGTGGGAGGAGAAGGGGACAATAGAAGATGAGGTAGTTGGATGGCATCACCAACTTGATGGACATGAGTCTGAGCAAGCTCAGGGAGTTGGTGTTTGACAGGGAAGCCTGGCGTGCTGCAGTCCATGGGGTCACAAAGAGTCAGACACGACTGAACAACTGAACTGACAAACCTTTAGCTAGATTTACCAAGAAAAAAAGAGAGCACAAGCATGTGAAACAAAAAATGAAAGAGGAGTAAAGTAATTGCCCTTAATTAAAAATAAATAAATTTAATTTTAAAAAAATGAAAAAGGAGACATTACAACTGATACCACAGAGATGCAAAGGGGCATAAGAAACTATGATGAACAATTATACAACAACAAATTGAGCAGCTTAGTAGAAATGGAAAATTCTAGAAGTATAAAACCACCCAAGACTGAATCATGAAGAAACAGAAAATCTGAACAAAACAACTATTTCTAATAATATTGAATCCATAATAAAAAAAACCTCCCAACAACAACAAAAATGTCTAGAACCAAAGGGCTTCACTGGTAAATTCTACCAAACACTTAAAGAATTAAAACAATCCTTCTCACATTTTTCATAAAAATAGAAGAGATTTTGATTCCAAAATCATTTAATGATGCAATCATTGTCCTGATACATATCCAGACAGAGATATGACAAGAAGAGAAAATTATAGACCAGTATTCCTGATGAACATAGATGGCGATATCCTCAATGAATTATTAGCAGGTGGAATTAAAAGATACACTAATAATGAATGACCAGAATGAGAATTTCAGAAAACAATTCCATTTACAACTGCATCAAAAAAGAACAAAGTACCTAGGGATAGATCTGACCAAAGAGGTGAAAGACTTGCACACTGAAAACTGTGACATTGATAAGAGAAGTTGAAGACTCAAGTAAATGGAAAGTTATTCCTTGCTCGTGGATTGGAAGAATTAGTATTGTTAAAATGTCCATATTATCCAAAACAATCTACAGATTCAATACTATACCTAACAAAATCCCAATGGTATTTTCACCTGTTTATTTTTAGAAAAAACAATCCTAAAATTTTTAAGAACCACAATAAACCCCAAACAGTCAAAGCAATCTTGAGAAAGAAGAAAGGTGGAGGTATCAAAATTCCTGATTTTCAGCTACACAACAAGGCTTTAGTAATCAAAACAGTATGGTATTGGCATAAAAAACAGATATGTAGGTCAATAAGCCAAAATGGAGAGCCCAGGAATAAATCCAAATGGATATATTCAGCTAATTTATGATTAAGGAGCCAAAAATGTACAGGGGAAAAAGAACAATCTCTTCAATAAATGATATTGGGAAAACTGAAGCACCACATGCAAAAGTGGACTACTGTCTTATACATTAAAGACTTGAACATAAGACCTGAAACCATAAATTCCTCGAAGAAAACACAGGAGGTAAGCTTCCTCTCCTTTGTCTTTTCAAGGACTTTATGAGTTTGACACGAAGGCAAAGGCAACAAAAGCAAAAATAAACAAGTAGGACTACATCAAACAAAAAGCTTCTGCACCGCATAGCAGGCCACTGACAGAGTGAAATGGCAACCTACAGAATGAGAGAAAAGATATGCAAATCATATATCTGATACAGGGTTTATTCAAAATATATAAAGAACTCATAAAACTCAATAGCAAAAAACCAAACATGGGCAGAGGGTCTAAGCAGACATTCCGCCAAAGACAAACAGATGGCAAACAGGTACGTGAATAGATGGTCAACCTCATTAACCATCAGGAAAATGCAAATCAAAACCACAACAAGGACTTCCTGGTGACAGAGCAGATGAGACTCTGCCTCCCAATGTAGGAGACATGGGTCCAATTTCTGGTCCGGGAAGATTCTGCATGCCACGGAGCAACTAAGCCCACACGCCACAATTACTTAGCCTGAGCTCTAGAGCCCGTGTGCTGCCACTACCGAGCCCGTGTGCTGCCAATTCTGAAGCCTGCACAACCCCAGAGCCTGCGCTCTGCAACAAGAGAAGTCACGGCAATGAGAAGCCCACGCTCCACACCAAAGAGCAGCCCCTGCTCGCTGCTCACACCTGTTAGAATGGCTATTTTCAAAAAGACTAGGAATAACAAGTGTTGGTAAGGATGCGGAGAAAAGAGAACCCTTGTGCACTGTTGGTGGGAATGTAAATTGTACAGCCACTATGGAAATCATTATAACAATTTCTCAAAAAATTAAAGATAGAAAAAGTTTTGTGGTGTAAGTCACCCAATTTGTTGTACTTTGTTATAGCAACCCTAAGAAACTGATATATATATAGTTAAAACAAGTTTTAACAACAATTTTCCAGGTGCTGTAATGTAGATACGTAGAGGGGTTTTACAATAGAACAAAGCCCAACCAGTCCAATTGCAACTTTTCGTCTTTTTATTCTAGACAGGTTTTTTTTTTGCTGTAGTCTTTGAAGATCTAAAGTGACATATTCAGCACCGGGACTTCTGAGGTGGTGCAGTGATAAAGAATCCACCTGCCAATGCAGGAGACGCAAGAGATCTTTGGGTTGGGAAGATCTTTGAAGTAGGAAATGGCAACATGCTCCAATATTCTTGCCTAGAACATTCCACAGACAGAAGCAGCCTGGCAGGCTTACAGGCCATAGGGCCACAGAGAGTCGGACTCAACTGAACACACACACACATTCAGCATGAAGGATTAAAAAGGCACGTGTGACAAGCAGTTTCTCACCAAGTCAGTTCTATCAAAACTAATCTCCAAAATGCAAACTCCTCTATCCTCAGTGTTCTTGGAAGGCCTGGTGGAGCTAGCCAGTATGGCCTGACACAGATTAGATCCACACTCCTTCAAAGGCACTGATACCCACTTCTGTCTTGACTGCAGTCTCTACAAACTAATTTTGACTAGTTCTGTCAGAAGAGACAGGAAGGGCAATGGCTAGATTCTTTCAAGTCTCTCAATGACTGGGGCTTTCCGCTTCTCATCAGCAGTATTCTCAGATCCATCCAACACAGCCTTATTTGGATGGGGATTCCCTGAATTCCCTCTGAAACTGGAGAAGTCTCCCCGGAGCCACGGCGAAGTGGGCACTGGTCAGCACAGGCTGAAAACCAATTAGTGACTTCTGCCTCCCTCGGGCTTAGACCACTTTCATACAGGCTTTGCACAGCATAGAAGTTGAGGATCTAAGGCTCAGGATCAGGCCTCTAAGGATCAGGGGGTTAAGCTGCCTAGATGCAAAGCTTGTCTCTGCTACTTACCGGCTGTAAGAAAAAACTTGGAACCTTATTGGTTTATGACTCTCTGACTCCTCACCTATTAAATAGGAATGATTCTAGAATCTATTTTTAGGTTTGCTATGAAGTTTAAATGCTTTATGAGATATAAAGAGTATAAACTAATACCTGAAAAATTGTAGGTACCTAATAAATGTAAGTAATTATAATTGTGCCATATCCTTCATGAAATTTCCATACCATTGAGAAATTATCAAGTCTTGAAAGAATATTTAGAAACTACATACTTATGAAAAAGTTGTATATATGATAAAATGTTTAAGTATGATATCTATATATACTTGGGAAGACACTTCATCTTATATAGTTTCAG
Organism: Odocoileus virginianus; assembly: GCF_023699985.2. Taxonomy (NCBI): domain Eukaryota; kingdom Metazoa; phylum Chordata; class Mammalia; order Artiodactyla; family Cervidae; genus Odocoileus; species Odocoileus virginianus. The sequence goes on from NC_069707.1 coordinate 21,247,215, forward strand.
TTTTTAATCTACAAACACAAGATTCTGCATGTTCATTGCAAAGAATAGCGTGCATGCACACACATAAGCTAAATCTCTCCAGTTATTTAAAAATAATTGCCTCTATACATCTAAAAACTTCAAAATCCGGCCCTCATAATCAGGAAAAGTAATTGGTGTGTGGGAGTATTTTGTTTTTTTTTTAATGGGTAAATTTTAAAAGAGAGAATATTCTTATAGTAGAGCTTACTGAATCATAGAACAGAGTCACATAAAACAATGATCATTTCCTGAATTTCTTATAAAATAATTTTACTTGACTCATGTTTGTGTGTCTTCAGATCCTACACTATGTCATCATTCTGCTTAGGGAAACCATTAGAATATGACTAATTCATCACAATTGGTACCTATTAAAAGACTAAGAACCAACTGAGATGAATTCAGAAGAAAAAAGGCGTCACTGAAAGGCATGTTTTTATGAGTGACCCATAAGATAGAGGGAATAAAACAAAACATAGAAAACAAACCAAATAGCACAAGTTTATAGGAAGCATGAGGCTAGAGGAATAAGAACCACAGGAATGAAGTAAACAGACAAATGCAGAATGTGGACATTATGGACCTGGTTTCTTCCACAAATCAATGGCATAGAAAATAAAAAACATTTAAAAAAACTTAGGAAACACTACAGTCAAATGCCCCAGATAGAACTTTTGTGGGTCTTGATTGAAACAAAACAAGACAATATAAAAATCTGTTGTAAAAACACATTTTTAGACAGTGAAGAGTTTGAATATGGACGAGTGAAGTGAAAGTCGCTCAATTGTGTAGGACTCTTTGCAAGTCCATGGAATTCTCCAGGCCAGAATACTGGAGTGGGTAGCCTTTCCCTTCTCCAGGGGATCTTCCCAACCCAGGGACTAGGTTTTATACAATTCCAAGTTATTGTTAATTTTGTTAGTGGGACAGTGGCTTTGATGTTGTATACAAGATGCCCAGTGAAGGAAGGTAGGGTGAAATAAACTGATGTCTAGGGTTTTCTTTAAATGCAAGGAATGAAATGAACGAAGAAAATGAAAGGAAGAAAATGATATACATGTGGCAAGATCTTGGTATAGTTGTTCCTCAGTATCCATAGAGGGGTTGTTCCAGAACCCCTCAGATACTAAAATTTGTGGATGTTCAAAAGCCTTATATAAAATAGTATAATATTATATTTGCATATAACCTAGGTACATCCTCCTGTATCCTTCAAACCATCTCTAGAATACTTTTAATAACTAATACAATGTAAATGCAATGTAAATGTTATATAAATTCTTGTCCACACATGGCAAATTTCAAGTTTTGCTTTTTAGAACTCTCCAGAATTTAAAAAATATATGTATTTCCATACTGAGGGCACAGAACCTATAAATCCAGTGGTTCAACTGTAATTATTAAATTTGAGCAATGGTTATATGGGGCTTATTTGACTATATTCTCTTCTTAGATAGTTAGATTTTTCATAATGTATTAGACTGCTGCCATAAGAAAAAAAATCAGAGACAGGCTGGCTCAAACAACAGAAATGTGTTTTCTCACTGTTCCGGAGGCTGAAAATCTACGATCAAGGTGTCAACAGGACCGGTTTCAGGTGAGGATCTCTTCCTGGCTTACAGATAGTTGTTCTTTCCCTTCCCTGTGGCATCACGTAGCCTTTCCTCTGTACATGTGCATCTCTGGCTCTCCCTCTTCTTAGAAGGACACAGCCATGTTGGGTTAGGGCCCAACCCTTATTACTTCCTTTTACTTTCTTTCTTTAAAGGCCCTATCTCTGAATGCAGGCACTTGGGTAGTTAAGGCTTCAACACATGAATTTGGGGGGGACATAATTCCATCCATAATATAATGAAATCAATTACTTAAAAAATGTAGTTTAAATTGTATTAATTTTTTTCTAGTAAGTACAAATATAATTGCATGTAATTTTAGCCTATTAAAATTTTAAAGTAGAGGTTGAGTTTTACATCTTGTTCTTGCCATAAAGAACATTTTTACAGAGTGAATAATATCATTGATATTAAAGTATCTAAAAAAGAAAGGTATCTAAATAGTAAGGTTTAAATTTCCTTTTATAGAATTTTTCTCTTAAAATTGTCACATATTGTAATTCAAGACAAGGTAAGATAGGTATCCTAAGAATATATATGCCAAGCATATTTCCAGTACACTTATGATGAAATTTAGGGAGTATGGTATGGGAGAAATGGGACTGAGAAAAAACTAAAAAAGCACAAAGTTTTCAAGTAGGGTATGTAGGAGAATGGCGGTGGTGATACAATTATGAAAATTGAAATATGAAACTAGTTAGAGTGACAAGATACTGCGTTCAGGTTGGAATGCTGAGTTACCAGGGCTGGTGGGAAGCCCAGGGGAGGATGACTCACAATCTTTCAGTGCTAGAAATTCACGATTTGTATGCCTGCAGGTGATTCATAACAGGCTTATTAACGACATGAGTGGAAAGGAGAATGAGAGAAGATAGGAAAAGGAAAAGGTCTGACGCTAGAACACTGAAGAACCACCCCCACATTTAGGAAAGGGGAAGAGGAAAGGATGGAGATAAAGAGTTTCCAGTGTGTTTGAAGGATCAGGCAATACAGAATCACAGAGGCTAAATGAGAAATTGTTTACTGCCAGAGCTGACATTATTTCCTCAATTCAGAGAAGATAGCTTTGAATGGACAGATAATTTCATGTAGGATTTCCTTTAGCTTCTTGACATTTGCTTTTGCCTCTGCTTAGAGATGTTAGATGTGCCTCCCTGGTGGTTCAGATGCTAAAGAATCTGCCTGCAATGCAGGAGACTTGGATTCAATCCCTGGGTTGGGAAGATCCCCTGGAGGAGGGCATGGCAACCCACTCCAATATTCTTGCCTGGAGAAAGAACCCCCATGGACTGAGGAACCTGGCGGGCTATAGTCCATGGGGTTGCAAAGAATTGGACTCGACTGAGAGACTACGCACAGCACAGAGATGTTAGGTATTTCCTTGGGGCTCTTTCCAAGACTTTCTCTGTCTCCCTAGCAAGTTTATAGGTAGAAAGTATTGAAAGAGTATATAAAATGTAGGTATGTGAAGTCCACATAATTTTGGATTATTGAGGTATGACATGGAATGTCCAGGAATCTGGCTTGTTTTGAAGTGTGCAAACTGATCAGTTACCAAAGGAACCTCTAATAAGGGTAATATCAGGTAGATGTCATGTAGTCAATTTTTAAAAATACATTAATTTTCCTTTAAAAAAGAAAAATCCCTGGGAGCAGAGTGAGAAGGAGGGGCAGGTCAACCTAGTAAATGGTTCAGAGATGTCAAGGATGATGAAGACTGAGCCCAGTGTACCAGCAGTTAGGACATGACTATTGACTGCTAGGTGGCTCAGGGGTAAAGAAGCTGCCTGCCAATGCAGGAGACACAAGAGATGCAGGTTCAGTCCCTGCGTTGGGACGATCCCCTAGAGAAGGAACACTGCAGTAATCTTGCATGAGAGATCCCATGGACAGAAGAGCCTGGCGGTCTGCAGTCCATGGGGTCACAAAGGAGTTGGACACAGCTTAGAGACTAAACAACAACAGCAACATTTATTGGTAAGGAAGGAGGTAAACTAGAATGGTTGGGAAGCCCAGATTCCAAAGAGGGTGGATTCTAAGATGTTTGGCAGAGAGTAAAGGCCAGTATTTGAGGCAATGGTAATAGACATTCATTGACAAAGTTTGATGGTAAAGGAACACTATCTATAGGTAAATAGTTTGAGAAAATAGCAGAGATGTTAAACAACTTTATATTAATATTAATAATTTTTATTTAAAGAATAATAAAGACTGGGCTTGAAGGCAGAGCCCTAGAGCCCACAAAGTGGAGGACTTTGAAAACACAAGTTAAAGGTGACAAAATGGTCGGGAGTCTAATCCCTGGAGGAAGTTTTACTGGTGGCTCAAACAGTAAAGAATCTGCCTGCAAAGCAGCCCTGAGTTCGATCCCTGGGTTGGGAAGATCTCCTGGAGAAAGGAATAGCTTACCCACTCCTGCCTGGAGAATTCCATGGACAGAGGAGCCTGGCAGGCTACAGGGCTACAGCCCGCAGAGTCACAAAGAATCAGACACGACTGAGCGACTAACACTTTGACTATTACTACTACTAATCCTGGAGAAATTGGGGGTTTAAGGCCAAAGGATTAGCTTTTGCAGGGAGTGACAGTTTCTCAGAGAGAAGAAAGAAAGATAAACAATGGAAAGATGAAAAAGTATTTGTGGAAACTCCTGCGGGTAAGAAGTACTTCTACTTGAAGTAGAAAGTAGCCCCATTGGTTGACAATGAGAAGAGGCATCAGTTAAGGTCTTGGATGGAAAAGGTTTAGAATTGTAGAGATGGAACATGCAATGGAGAGAGGATGAAAATGATATTGAAAATTCATAAATGCTCTTAGATTATATGAATTCACAGTGGATCCTATTAGCATATTCCTCTGCTATTTCAGCAACATGCAAAAATTTGGGAAAGAACAATAAAAGAGTCAGGGACGTAGATTCCTGACCCAGAAGGGAATGAAGATTTTCACGGTGGTAAGGAAATATATGCATTAAAAAAATAATTACTGACCTATACTGGGTAGGTGGATAAAGGAAGTTAGAATGGAGGTAATGGACTGAGAAAATAGGAAGGGGGTCCAGGGATTAAAGGTCATTGAGAAGTTTTTTTATAATAGGAAGCAAGAGAGAACAGAGCAGAATGGAAGGCTGTGGTGCGAGAAGAGAGTTCTATAAACTTGGAATAATGTATTCACTAAGGCAGTCCTTTACATCGGTAACTAATGAGCTCCCGGAAATGTGTCCAAAAGGCAAATGTATAAGGAAAGAAAACCCATAAATGTTATAAACGGTTCTCATTACTACAACAAAGAAATGATTGCAGAATTCCTCATTACGGTTTCTGTAAGCTCTGGCTCCTTCAGGCTTGAGCAGACTGGGGAGCAAATGAGAGTTATAACCTCCCTGCCCCCACCCTGGAACCCCAAGAAGAAAGATGGACAGATGCTGGCATCAGGTTACTCCTGTCCCACGCACCTAGAGACTAAACTTGGTGGTTCAGTGGGTAAAGAACCCACCTACCAGTTCAGGAGACAAGAGATGTGGCTTCAATCCCTGGGTCGGGAAGAGGAGGGCATGGCAACCCACTCCAGCATTCTTGCCTGGAGAATCCCATGGACAAAGGAACCTGGCAGGCTACAGTCCATGGGGTGGCAAAGAGTAGGACACGATTGAAGTGACTTAGCATGCACTCCAGGGTCATGCCAGGCTACCTAGCTGGAACAGGGAAGGGGACAGAGCTTGAAGCTGTCGTTAAGGGTTAGAAGCTGCCCGCCGAAACGACCGTGAACTCCCCACCACCCACTGGGTGGAGCATGTTCTAGCCTCTGGGACATGACCCCCCACCAGCCCCGCCCAGCCTCCTTCCAGATGCCATCTGAGGGGCAGCGGAGGTTGAAGAGCATTGTCATTCGGTATGGGGCACTGAGCACTGGGGTCACAAGCCCTCAGCACTACTCAGGCTCTCCCAGGAGTCTGACCTGTTGGTGAGCAGTTGATAACACCACCCATCACTTGGCAGGCAGCTCATGTCATCTCTCAGCAGATGATGACCCAGATGGAACTGGTAGCTGGGGGATGTGGGGAGTAGGGGGGCGGCGATTAATGTAGAATGTACAACTGTGCAGTATATTCACAACTGAGATACTGCATTCACAAGCTGAGGTCTGCTGGACATGCCAGTGAAACCTGGCTATCAGGGTTGTCCTAACTAGATACATAACTAAGGAGAACAGTATTCTCAATCTGAGGTTGGGGAACAAATTTTGCTTTATTTTATTTTTATATATGTCTGGTAGATCAAACTTGTTATGTATGTTTTTCAAACTTCCCGTATCCTTACTATTTTTGTCTGCTTAACCCAACAGTAATGTAGAGAGATTCTGCTGAAACCTCCTGCTACAGTGGTGTTGGTTCTTAAACTGGTCCCTGTATACCGAGGGCAAGGAGAGACTTAGTAAGAGGCAGACCACTCCAGATTGGCAGGTGGCAGGTTTAATAAGCAAGCAAACTTTCATATGAGCCTTGTCTTGGGCAGCCGAAAGGTAAGTAGAACTCTGCACCTACCAATCTTAAAAGTTTATATAGAGGACTTAACTGGGTTCAGTTCCATACACCATCCAGGTGGTCTCAGTAACACCCTTCTCTCTCAAGACTCTATCCTTGAACACAGTTTGCACTGTGGGAAGGGTGGGTAGAGTGAATATTCCACGAGCAGGGGAGGGGTCAGGGACCTCTGATTGCCCAGGTTCAGCTCTCAAGTCTACCAGTGGTCATGTCCTCTCCATTATCTCCTCCAACAAGTAGTGGATTTGTCAACTTTTCCTTGAATTTCCACTATTTTTTGCCTTTTATATTTTGATTTAATTTTAATAGGGGGCTTCCCTGGTGGCTCAGCGGTAAAGAATCAGTCTGCCAATGCAGGAGACACAAGAGAGACAGGTTCTATCCTTGGGTCAGGAAGATCCCCTGAAGAAGGAAATGGCAACCTGCTCCAGTATTCTTGCCTGGACAGAGCCTGGCAGGTTACAGCCTGTAAGGTTGCAAGAGTTGGACATGACTTTGAGACTAAACAACAACAGCAAAATTTTAATAGAGGCACTCCATGTTGTGCTGCAATAAAAAGTTATAACATTTCAGGGTGTAAGTGTTAGTTGGTCGGTCGTGTCTGTTTGCAACCCCATGGACTCCTCTGTCCATGAGATTCTCCAGGCAAGAATACAGGAGTGGGTTGCCATTCCCTCCTCCAGGGGATCTTCCCAACCCATGGATGGAACCCAGATCTCCTTCATAGCAGGTTCTTTACTGTCTGAGCCATCAAGGAAGCCAATATTTCAGGGTATACTGTCTTATCACCTTACTCTTAAGATCTGTTCAGTTCAGTTCAGTCGCTCAGTCATGTCCGACTCTTTGCGACCCCATGAACTGCAGCACGCCAGGCCTCCCTGTCCATCACCAACTCCCGGAGTTTGCCCAAACTCATGTCCTTTGAGTCGGTGATGCCATCCAACCATCTCATCCTCTGTCGTCCCCTTCTCCTCCTGCCTTCAATCTTTCCCAACATCACGCTCTTTTCCAATGAGTCAGCTCTTTGCATCAGGTGGCCAAAATACTGGAGTTTCAGCTTCAACATCAGACCTTCCAATGAACACCCAGGACTGATTTCCTTTAGGATGGACTGGTTGGATCTCCTTGCAGTCCAAGGGACTCTCAAGAGTCTTCTCCAACACCACAGTTCAAAAGCATCAATTCTTCGGTGCTCAGCTTTCTTTATAGTCCAACTCTTACATCCATACATGACCACTGGAAAAACCATAGCCTTGACTAGATGGACCTTTGTTGACAAAGTAATGTCTCTGCTTTTTAATATGCTGTCTAGGTTGGTGATAACTTTCCTTCCAAGGAATAAGCGTCTTTTAATTTCATTGCTGCAATCACCATCTGCAGTGATTTTGGAGCCCAAAAAAATAAAGTCAGCCACTGTTTCCACTGTTTCCCCATCTATTTGCCATGAGGTGATGGGATTGGATAAAATCTGTGAGTAGAGACAAATATCCTTTTTAATCCTTGTATGTATTTATTGGTAAAAACATTTACTTTTTTGGTCTTGTTAGATAATTATACAGTAAGTGATTTGCTCTTCAAATATTAAAAATACAGAAGGATAATTGAAAAAAAATATTTCAATTGCTGAACATCTAAACTGATCTTGTGCTCAATGAAAAAAAATGCAGAGTTGAAGTTTTCATTTTGTCTCAGTATGCTTAACTTTGATGTTTATTCATCCATGAGTTACATGTGTACATTGTGATAACACTAAAAATACCAAATATTTATTGAATGAAAGTGGAATGAGTAAAGTCAATTCTGTATTCTTGTTTTTTATAAGAAATGACTCAGATTGCAGTTTGGCCAACATATTTATTCATTTAACAGATGTTCTTTGTGTTTTTGTTTTTGACCTTTTGACCCCCTTCACCTGTTTCTTTAAACTTTGCTTTAAACTTCAGGCTCCAGAAACTCACATCTTCTGCAGGTCATTTAGAGTTCCTTTCCCCCTCCCTTTCTGCTCTCTAGCCTGCCGTATCTACATCAGGTGGTCTAGCGTGAGTGCTTAATAGCATGGGCTAAAGAGCACGGACCCTGAGTCAGCTAGCCTGGGTAAACATTAAAATGTTAGCTTCATTAGAGCTACCATTTCATCCTGAGAATTTCTGAAAAAATTACCTATTCCTTGAAAGTTGCCTGTAGGCCCCCTCTCTCACTTCCTTTATTGAATTCGTTTCTGAAAGTCTTTGAAAGTTCACTTCCTGCATGATTGCTTCCCTGCCTGAGGGAGAGGTAGTGAACTTGACTTTCTTATCTAAAAGCGTACCTCCCATCCCCTACCCCCTCCAAAGCCACTGCAGGACTAACAGATTTGTGGGGGAGGCACCAACAAGTTGCTTAGAGGCAGGTTTTCTTTTCTGCCTCAACAAAATACTGCCTTTTGTTTCATTAATGCAATAAAAACAAAGCTATGGCTTCAATCTCACAATTTAGAGGATTTAATGTCTTTGAACATTAAATTTTTGAACACTGATTTTTTTTTTTTTTTCGTATTTCTTAGGTATAAAATCTTTTCCTGAGAAACAGGCAAGGAAAAGGATGTCTTCATTCTTCCCCCTCATTGCGCCCACCTCTTGCTTGCTGTTGTTTAGTCGCTAAATCGCGTCCCATTCTTCGTGACCCCATGGAGTGTAGTCTGCCAAGCTCCTCTGTCCATGGGATTTCCCAGGCAAGAATACTGGAGTGGGTTGCCATTGTTTTCTCCACATCTCTTACTTATGGTCCTTTTTCCTATGTTCTTTCCTTTTTGCTTTTGCTCCCTCTTAACATTTTGATTTGCACATTTTATTGGCCAATGGTGACTGAGGAGTGAAGACAGTGAGGAAAAAAATAGAGGGAAAAGGAAAACCTGTTTACTATTGTGTCATTTTTACAAGAATCACACTTATTGTCTTAATAGATACCACCAAGTACCACATCACTAATTCTTTGCTGAATTCATTCATTCAACAAATATATGGTTATATGTGTAGCACTATACTAGGCACTTTTCTCATTCTACAAAAACAACCTGTGGATCTAGGCTTTATGTTTGGTTCTTCTGCTATAGAAACTTAATTTAAGAAAATAACTACTAGAATTTGATATCTTCTCTCCTCCCACTTGCAAGACATCTGACTTCATGTATTTTTGTTAGTGTCTTTTCTTCTCCCTGAAGTGTAGGTAAAAGAACCAAGGTTTAGGATCCAAGCAAAACTGGTTCAAATCCCCATTATCTGTGTGAAAGTACACAAATTTACATAGTTTTGAGATTTCATCTGATAATGGAGGGTAACTACAATTAGAGCAAAGAGATGTGGTGATTCAAGGAGATTCAAAAGTTTGTAATTTTTTAATAAGTGCCTTATACAAGGAGACTTCCTTTCATTATCCTATTGTTTATCTTACTTTATAAGCCCTTTGGAGATAGTTTATAAACTCATTAATCTGAATTGCAGTAGTATTAATAATCGATAGAAAAAGTAAACACGTAATGCTAGCAGAGCAAGCAAATGTGTAATCTGAACACTTTTAAGTAAAGATGTTTATTGATTTTCCAACAAGGTACTTCACAGGCAGGCCCTGTAGTTTCAAGGGCAATCCATTTGCTGTTGTACTTAGCTGGGGAAATTTTGCAATGAAAATTCAGAAATACAGGTATTTCTGAGGCACTTGGCTCTCTCATGGAGGGAATTTCTTCTTTTCCTACCCAAACGACAGCTTATAGTGATATATTTACATATTACTACCTGTGAGGTGGAATTGTGGAAAAACCGAGGACTTGCAAGATGGCAGAATTGGACTGTGTGTGACCATGGGCCACGAGCAAGTTACATGGCTTTTCTGCGCTTGAAGCTTTTGAGCTGTGAAATTGGCCTAACGTTTGTGCATGAATTAAGCACATGTGTACTTAAAACATCTGTCACATAATTGACAATCAGTGTCATTTCCTCCCCTCTCAGATCCACCTGACCGATTACAGAGAAATCATCCCGACAAACAACACCTGTTGAGCGTTCCAGGCCCCATTCCAGGCGTTTCTCACCGTTTGCCTCATTTAATTCTTGCAACAACCTGAGCATTTGACACGTTGAGTTAATGAGGCTTCAGCAGCAGGCCCTCACTTCCATGAGTCCCTTGCGAGGTCCTGAATCTAACAGAACACTCCTCCTCTCCCTGTTTTAAGTTTCAGGCTCCACAAAGTCTGAATTCGCCCTGGACGGGGACCGTTTTCCTAATTTTGCAAAGACGGGTAAAGTAAACTGCCTAATAAGTGTTCATGCGCCCTCAGTCGTGTCCGACTCTGCCGCCCATGGACTGCAGCCCTGCAGGCTCCTGTCTCCATGGGATTTTCCAGGCAGGAATCCTGAAGTGGATTGTCATTTCCAACTCCAGGGGAATCTTCTAGACCTAGGGATCCAACCCACGTCTCCTGCATTGGCAGGCGGGTTCTTCACCACTGAGCCAAAGGGCATTCAGTTTTACAAAGAGGGGTAAATAAGTTGTCTAAGATAACACACTTTTAAAGTAGTGGAGAAAGAATTGAACCGGAGTGGCCTGACCCCAGAGCCCGAGCTCTTAACCACTGGGGGTGGTGAGAATGGTGTCGTTGGGAGAGGAGCAGAGTGGCCAAGGCCCCAGGCGGAAAACCAGCGCACGCGTCCCGCGGTGCGGCTACGCGGGGCAGGCCGGGGTCGGAGGGGATCACCCCGCTGAGGCTCCCCGCCCCTTCTTCCCCTTCCCCTTTTCCGCGCCGCCGAGCCGGAGCCGCGCCGCTCGCCCCGCGGCCGCCGGGCCCGACCCGGCCCGCTTCCCCCCCAGGCTGCCGGCGCCAGGCCGCGGGGTCCGGCTCGAGAACTTTGCAGGGAAGAGAAACTTGGCAGCCAGTCGGGAGGACAGGAAAGTGGGGCGCGGGGTGGGGGAGCGGCGCTCAGGTGGGCGCGCGCGGCGGCCGGTGCCCGGCGCTGGGTGCAGGCCGCCCCGGGGAGGCGGCTCCCACGTGCTGCGGGCGGCCGCCCTGGTACAGCTCCGGGCGGTCTTCCCCTTCGCCTCTAGCCCGTGGCTCCTCGCTCGTGCGCGGGGCCGGGCGGGCGAGGTTGACCGGGGAGCCGATGGCGCTGCCACCTCGCGCCCGGCCCCGCGGGGGGACGTTTTTGGCGGGATCCAAGTTCAGGGTGCGCGGGGGCTGGGGGGCGGTGCGTGCGGCAGGTCTGCGTTACCGCAGGGGAATCATTTCCGAACCACCCCAAACGTGAGAACCTCAAGTTCAAGCGTAGCCCTTCCCCCGAGAGACCGAGCTGTTGGCAAGAAAATGACCGAGTGAAGGCGAGGGAAGTCCCCACAGACTTCGGGAGAAAAGGGACCGGGGGCCGTGGCACCCCCCGGGACCCTCGGCGACGCAGGGAGCGGAATGATGGGGGCGGGGTGTCCTCGGTGGGTGGCGGGCGGGACCCGCTGCCCGTGGCGACAGTGGCCGTAGAGTTTGCGGGTGCCCAGTTGAGTTGTTGGTATCAGTGACTGGCGCCGGACTGTGTGTGTGTGTGTGTATTGGGGGCGATGGGGGGGGGGGCGGGGTACGAAAGGAAAACGACCCCCGGTGCTCGTTTCGTTTACCAAATGTGAGGAGGTCCACAGGAACCCCTTCTACTATTGAGAAAAACGGGTCAAGTGACAACTATTGAAGCTGCTTCACTGGGATTGCGCGTCCGTTTGGCCACTTCGATGGAAAGAAGTCACGCCGAAGTGTTCAGGGAGTGCACACTGACCCAAGCTTTACGTTGTCTGCTGCGGGGCTGCCTAAGCGCAGGTGCTTCTCCTAAGCACCTGGAGCGTTTTTCAAATTTTATCCCTGTTGGGCCCACCGCCAGAGGTCCTGAATCGCAAGTGATGAGGCTGAAGTCCTGACCTGGGCATTTTTGTAAAAGTTTCCCCGGGGGATTTTGCTGGGGGTGCCTGCTTAGGAATCAGGAGGTAGAAGAACTGGACTCTACCATGTCGCGGGTTGAAGAAATTTTAGGAACGGTGTTTCTTCGTCTGTATAGTGGCCCCTAATAATTTATTCTAAAGATAAGTTAGTATAAGATGTGTGGGAGTGTGTTGAAAAAGAAGTCAGGATAATACAAAATTCTGGTGCAGTGGGAAGATAAGATGCATGCCCATTTCCACAAGTAATGTGCAGACTGAGAGGGGAGTGGAAGAATCACAAATGGCTATACCTGGAGAGGAAACGAGGGGTTTTGTTTTTAGGTAATCAGACAGTGTAACAGTTGGTGTAAATTCTAATTCAAAATCATTACCACCTGGATGAAAGCAAGCAAGCTCCAGCCTGCTCCATCTGTGAAGGATGGTTTGAAAAACACACCACGTATCTTGCCTCTTCTCCAAACCCAAAGACTTTAGATTATTTTCATTTAGGCCAATCAAGAGTCAGTAATCAATGTGTCCTGTCTTGTGATAACCCCTACTGGCCGAGGCTGCATGTTTTTCTACTGCATGTGAGTTTCTGTTCCATTGCTCAACAAATTTGTGTTGAGGACCTTCATGCTCAAAATACAAAAATGAGTAAAATGCTGTTTTTTGCCCTAGCCGTCTGTCTAGTGGAGGTGACTGATGTAAAAACAGGCCACAATATAACCTGGTTATGATGATAATACAGTTATAGAATGAGTAAAGTGTCCTGTGGCCCATAGGAAAGAGAAGCTCCATTAGCCTTGGCTAAGAGGCAACACTGAAATTGGTAAACAGCCCCCTTTTGCCAAAGCTTGAGAATTTAGGATTCTATGCAGAGTCAAATCTGTGTTCTTATTTTTCAATCTGATGAAATTCTCGTGTAATCATATGCTGACAGTCTAAAGCAGAAATGACTTTTGGTTTCATGATGACTCTTAAAAATTTACTAGGTTTTGTTATTTTACCTTTGTAAAAGTCTCGACTATGTCTAAAGTTAATTCAAGAAAGAGGTGGTTAAACGAAAAGAAAAAATGTAAATGTGTCCTACATTCCTACTGAATATTTAGTTCCACTTACATATTCAGATAAGTTCTTTTAATTACATGCACTTTTAAAGGGTATGCTTTTTTTTAAGTGATTCTCATTGTGTTAATTAGGAAAGCTTAGAAATGATCTAATAGAGGAGAGGGGCACAAAAGCAAAACTATGAGGAAAAGGAAAAGCTAGAAGGTGGAGGAGAAAGCAGTTTAACAAAATTGGAAGGAGACAGCAGTAAGCACTTACTGGGTAAAGAGTCAAAAAGAAATGGGTGAATCAAACATGGCTGCCAGCTTCTCTGGGGATCTGCTTTCTTACACATTTTGTTTATAGACCCTTACTTTTCAATGTTATTTCAAAAACAGGGAGGCAGTCTAATGTGGTAGTTAAAGCACAGGCGAAAGAGCCCCAAACTTGAATAATGTATTAGGTAGTGACCTTGGGCAAGGGCCTTAACTGGCTGTGTTTGCTCATCTGTAGAATGAAGATGTTAATATGAGCTCCAAGAGGCTTGTGAGGATTAACAGCTATGATGCTGTTAATCTGGACACCTGGCTGTGATAAAGCCTTGATCAGGAGTGGCCTCTGCTCTTGTTTCTCTCACCTTACTGGAGCCTCGTGAAAGCACGGGGAAACTGGGCAGATAGCTTTGTTCACCTTTGCAGTTGAAGACACTGAAATTGGGAGAGGCTGACTTGCTAAAAGCATAGAAGCTAATGGGTAGATGGGCTGAAGTGAAGCTGTGTCTTTTGCAATTTAGTCCTGTGCTTTCATTCCTGCTCCACGCTGGTGCTGATTTTGATAATGGCTAAGGTTGATGCTCCCTGGAGTTTAAAGGGGTAGAGGCTGGAATCATTTCAGCTGTCCATGCACACTGTCACCCAGTGACTTTCCTGTGGTTGTTGATTTCTGTTGTTGATTACGTTTTTCTTTAGGGTTTATCGGTGGGAGCCCACTCCTGCATGGTGGTAAGGGGAGACAGTGGAAAGGCCATAAGCAAGTCACATGTGGAAGAGGTTTCAAAGGGGGAACCCTTGTCTCCAATTTCCAGTAGTATGTATATTACTAGAAAAAAGTCAGCTTTATTGTTCAGTGACTTAACTGCTTTCATCTGCAACTGGGGGTTCTCGTGCAGAAATCTATTTCCTATCATATCCCCTTTCACATACATATCTGGTCCCTGAAGAGGTGGGGAGAAGGGATGGTAGCTCTGTACAGAAAGCTCAAACATGTGGGTCAGATTTTAATTAGAATGTTAAGTGGTAATTTGCAGTGGAGAAGAATCTGCCTGCCAATACAGAAGATACAGGAGACAGCAGGTTCGATCTCTGGGTCGGGAAGATCTGGAGGAGGAAATGGCAACCCACTCTAGTATTCTTGCCTGGAAAATTCCATGGACAGAGGCACCTGGAGGTTGCAGTCCATGGGGTTGCAAAGAGTTGGACATTACTGGGCGACTGAGCACACACACGGTGGAAAAAGCATGACCAAGAATATATTATACAAGGATCCAGAAAAGTATAAAGGAAGAATGTTTTTAAGACTAGCCCCTCATTGTTGGTTCAGTCTTTCGTATAAAGAAGCGGACTTAATCTTCATAGATGACCTTTCTCTTTCAGGTACAGATGGCCCCAATTTCATATCTTTCAATTCAGCATGGTTAACCTTCTCAATCAAGCAATTTAAAATATATGTGCCCAGGATAGTGTTGGATGCTTACAGGTGATCCTGGAAGGTAGAAAGTCAACATTTAGCCTGGGGTGCAATTAATATAAATGCGGAGTAGGTGTGGTGCGGTTTCTTGAAGAGATGGGAAAGCTCTCAGAGTTTGAGAAATCTTTCTGGGGAGGGAGAGGAGACATATCCTTGCTGTAGGGTGTGAATGGCTTTTCAAATCCCCTTCATCTGAGGAATACATAAACAGTGGGTGGCATTGGGGATACAGAGATGAAAGAGTAAAGGTAGAAATACCTGACCCCCCAGAAGCTGACCCCACAGAACCATCCTAGGTATCCCCAAAGGCGCTTACTTGCTGGGCAGCCTTCAGGACAGAACATTAGTGGCAAAGCAAAGCTCTCTCTGCCAGGCCTCTGGAAATTCACAAAGCATGAGAGATGATTTCTTGAGTGGCTATGACAGGCAGTAACTATTTGTTGAAAAGTAGTCGCTCAGTTGTGTCTGACTCTTTACGACCCCATGGACTCGGTAGCCTGCCAGGCTCCTCTGTCCATGGAATTCTCCAGGCAAGAATATTGAAGTGGGTTGCCATTTCCTTCTCCAAGGGATCTTCCCTACCCAGGGATTGAACCTGAGTCTTGTGCATTGTGAGCAGATTCTGCACTGTCTGAGCCACAGGGCAGACCCATGTGTTGAATACATTTGCTAATGTATCTGAAATGCCTGGAAAAGTTAGGGAGGGCTTCCCTGGCGGCTCAGACAGTAAAGCGTCTGCCTGCAGTGCAGGAGACCCGGGTTTGATCCCTGGGTCGGGAATATCCCCTGGAGAAGGAAATGGCCCCACTCCAGTACTCTTGCCTGGACAATTCCATGGACTGAGGAGACTGGTAGGCTATAGTCCATGGGGTTGCAAAGAGTCAAGACACGACTGAGCTTTCTTTCTCAGAATTAGGATTAGGGATAGTGGAGGGAAAGAGCAGTTGGCCAGGATGGTGGTAGTTAGGCTCTATCGCCCCATAGCCTCTTGCTCTTGCCCCACATTTTGTTAAATACATGGTTATGTAACAGCTGAGATCATTTATAGCACTGTGTATGTGCAATGCTCTGTATAAGTAGCACCTGAAAAGCTCTAGTAGGCAAGTAGTCCAGTTGAGTAGAGTTCAGTAGCCTTGAGTTGGGCTGCATCATGACTATATCTGCTGGGTCAACCACCAGAGAATACATTGTGAACAGTGAGATAGAGCAAGACAGATGTGAATGCATGCATGCTAAGTCAGTTC
The DNA here is from genome assembly GCF_023699985.2 of Odocoileus virginianus. Classification (NCBI taxonomy): domain Eukaryota; kingdom Metazoa; phylum Chordata; class Mammalia; order Artiodactyla; family Cervidae; genus Odocoileus; species Odocoileus virginianus. The sequence goes on from NC_069707.1 coordinate 21,263,357, forward strand.
AGTCATGTCTGACTCGTGACCCCATGGAGTGTAGCCCACCAGGCTCCTCTGTCCATGGGATTCTCCAGGCAAGAAGACTGGAGTGGGTTGCCATGCCCTCCTCCAGCGGATCTTCCTGACCCAGGGATTGAACCTGCCTCTTATGTGTCCTGATTTGGCAGGTTGGTTCTTTACCACTAATACCACCTGGGAAGCTCAGGGATGTGAATAGTTTTATCAAAATATTAATATATACAATTCTGTATTATCGGGAATGGGGTTAAAAATCAGGAAGTCACAGGGTCTCTGGAAAAGGGAATGGGGAGGGGAAGTATCAGAAAAGAACTTTGATTGAGACCTTTATCTTTAGTCACAAAGGCCCTTGAGTCTTGTCTGAAGGTTGAACGCATCTTAGCAGGACCTGTGGGTTTGAGTTGCACTAAGTTAACTCATGAGAATCTTAACACATCCCATTTTCAGATTATTAAGTCACATCTGGAAGATGAAAATGCCTAGCAGGTCCAATTACTTTTCTTCTGCCAGGTTTAAGCATTTTCATCATGGCAGGGGAAACCGATTAAAGGCTGGAGGGCTGCTTGTTGAGAAATGAGAACAAAAGAGTTGACTGATTCAGTGCCAGTGTCACAGAGCCACTGAAGCCTGTGATACGCCCTTCACTTGTCCATGAACAGGGACTTCCTCGCTGGCAGGCTGGTCAGCCAACTTCCCCCTTGCACATGGTAGAGACGCCTCACTTGATGAAATGCTCGTTTCCTAGACTCTCAGATATCACCACCAGCCTTTGCTTGTATGTATTAACCACTTGTCAGATATTTATGATTTTTATTTATCTCGTTATGATCATCTCTCCCAAATTGGAGATCATTTCTCTTTCGAGAAAGTCTAGTATTGATACTATTTGGCAACTACACCAGTTTTAGCTTCAGTAGAGGTATTTGAATTTGGAGTCACTCTTCTCTGAGATAATCAAGTATTGGCTTGGCCTCAGCTTGGATCAACATCTGGCTGAATGTACAACTGCAGTAATAATAGTTCCTTCAGGCGTCAATTTGTGTGAGTCCACGAACCTGAGGACTTTGAGCTGAATGAAGAGAGAAGATGCATGTAGAGGTAAGAGGAATGGAGGGGAAAGGTGGGGCGGGAAAGGAATGTGACGGTATTTGGCAAACACCTGTCCCCCCCCCCCCCCCACCCCTGCCCAAAAACAAAAACCCTTTATCCCAGGAACACTATTACCTAGCCTGGGCTTTTGGGGAGAGGGGCTAAAAGCATGAGCTGATGAAGCTAATTTTTGTGGAGTTTTTTTGGGAGGAGGACCAAAGGGAAAATAGTATCCTTAGCAGCTTGAAGGTTTGGAATTTGGGGGGTTTGTTGAGAGAGGTGGCACCTGGGTCAGGAAAGGGTACAGTTCTCTGGGTAGCATACCTGAGGATCTGGTGCTGGGCTGTGCCCTCCTCCTGCCATGGATGAGATAGACCTTGGCCAGGGAACCAGGTGGGCTGCATCTGTGATAAGGGAAAAAAATTGTTTTTAATATGCATATTATCCCATATAGAACAAGGTATTAGGTTGGTGGAAAAGTAATTGCAGTTTGAGACTGTGAATTTTAAATCTTATAAATAGGCTCAGACATATCTTTATGAATCAAAATAGGAACTGTTAACAATCAACACATTTTTGCCAATGAGAAATAAATTTCTTTGTTCCTGTAGCATCAAAATCCATGCTTCAGGATTCAGCCAACTCTTGGAAAGCATTTTCTGCCTCCTGCTGGTTGTGGAAGCGTTTTCCCTGCAAAAAGTTGTCAAGATGCTTGAAGAAGTGGTAGCTGGCTGGCGAGAGGTTGGGTGAGTATGGCAGATGAAGCAAAACTTCGTAGCCCAATATGTTAAACTTTTGAAGTCTTGGTTGTGTGTCTTGTGGTCAGGCGTTGCCATGGAGAAGAATTGGGCTCTTTCTGTTGATCAGAGATGGCTGCAAGCATTGCAGTTTCCGGTGCATCTCATCAATTTGTTGAGCATGCTTCTCAGATGTAATGGTTTCACTAGGATTCAGAAAGCTGTAGTAGATCATTCTGGCAGCAGACCACCAGACAGTGACCGTGACCATTTTTTGGTGCAAGTTGGGCTTTGGGAAGTGCTTTGCAGCTTCTTCTTGGTCTAACTACTGAGCTAGTCAACACCGGTTGTCGTATAATATCCACTTGTCGTCACATGTCACAGTCTGATGGAGAAATGGTTCCTTTTTGTTGGGTAAAATAAGAGAAGATGACACTTTAAAATGAGGATTTTTTGGATTTGTGGTCAGCTCGTGAGGCACCCACTTATGGAGCTTTTTCACCTTTCAAATTTGTTTCAAATGCCGAACGACCACGGAATGGTCGATGTTGAGTTTTTGGCAACTTCTCATATAGTTATTGGTGGTTGTCAGTTTCTGATGGCTGGCCACTCTGCTCCTCATCTTCAAGGCTCTCATTTCCTTTGCAAAACTTCTTGAACCACCACTGAACTGTACGTTCGTTAGCTGTTCCTGGGCCAAAAGTGTTGATGTTGTGAGTTGTCTCTACTGCTTTATGACCCATTTTGAATTTGAACAAGAAAATCGCTTGAGTTCGCTTTTTGTAGAACATTTCCCTAGTCTAAAATAAATATGAAATAAGTAATAGTAAGTCATTAGCAAAAGAACATAAAGTGAGAAATGTGCATTAAAATGATGAATAGCAACCACATTTATTTAAGAATGTATTCTAATATCAAACAGCAGAGTTCAACAGTGCAAAACCTTAATTACTTTTGTACCAACATAATATTTATAAATAGTCCATTAATGTTTGGGGAAAAGAGCATGAAGTTTTCAGCCACAAGGTAAATAGAACATTTTCCATTCTTATCAATTTACAGTGTTTTTACACACGTCATTTACCCTGTCTTATGTAGGTGTTGACATTGCTTAATGAAGGTGAATGTGTCAAAAGATACTAAGGTGGTGATTCTCAAACTGGTTCTCTGAATTCTAGGTTGTTCCAGAGAGCTCAAAAGTGGGTGTGAATCAGGAGGCGAGATGAGGGAAAAGTAAAACAAATAGTCTTTTACCACGTTGCTTCTTTGACTTCAAATTCTGTTGAATTTTTATGTTTTCTTTGTTGAGCTTTTGATACATTGTTATGAAAAAGAGTTATCTGTTTTCAAACGTAAGAGTGCCAGTATTATGTGAATTTTCAAAGGTTAAATGTTAGCCTTTGATATTATAGGGCTGCCCCATATTTGGGGGTATTTGAGTCAAGACATTGGCTGGGTAATTGTGAGGATCAGATTCTCTCTCCTAGGCCTGAATATCCTTAATAAAAGAATTGTACATTTAGTTTTCCTAGAGCCACTTAGAATTTCTCTGACAATTGTGGCCCCCAATCTGGAGATGTGTACATCCACATTTCTTATTTTTGAGCCTCCTCAAGACTTTGCTAAGGGAGAATGTGAAGGGCAGGGCTCTGGACAGAGTGCAGACAGACCAGCAAGGGTGGGCAGAGTGCTGATGGAAGAGACTGTAGAATCCAGCTTGGAGTGGGGAGGAAAGAATTGTAGGCTTAGGGGCAGCTGGGGGTCCTAAGATAGAGGCACCCAGGATGCTAAGAAGCCAGACTTGGAAACAAAGGCAGTTGTGTTTAAACCATTAAAAAAAAAAAACATAACAAAAAAACCCCACCGTCATCTACATAAGACAATTCCTCACGTTAGTGAATGCCGAGGCAGCACAGGTTTTCTACAGCAAGAGACGGTGGGTTGCGGTTCTGGTCTGCCTGTGTTCTTGGCTTTGTGACCTTTGAGTCTGCTTCCTTATATGTAAAATGAAAGTGTTAAACTAAGCTCTTACCAAGCTTCCTTCTCTGCTGAACAACCTGTGCTTTAGGGCAAGTGTGTTTTCATGAATATCTACTGATGTGCCTCTCAGTGCACGTTTCTCAAATTTCGCATTTCTCATATAAACACAAATTAGATATTTCTTTTTCAATCTATGTGGTACCACCATCTGTTCAGGATGTTTTTCAATTGAAAGTTCCATCTTTTTGAGCTTTGACAAGATTTGGGTGGAACCTTTCTTTATGAAAGATGAAACATGTATTTGGGACATCTTTCATGTTGAAAAAGCACTGGGTTTAATGCATTTTCCCCATGTTTCATTGGGACTCTAATCTGTGTTAGATATAAAATGGCACTAAAACAAAATTAAATGTCTTTAAATTTGCATTATCAGTCATCTATTAGTTAAATACTATATTTCATTTACAAATTAAGTTTGCCAGAAATATTTTGTAAAGAAAGTAGCTCTAGTATATCTCATAAATAAAGAAGCTTGAAGAACATACACCATACTTAATCATGGCTAACTCTGGGGACTAAACTATAAGTAGGGTCAGTAAATTTGTAATTTCTGCTTTAGGTACTTCTGTATTGTTTAATGAACACATTAATTTTTGTAATTTCATGCATATTATTTGTTATGGAATGAGCCTTTATGATTATAAAGTATCTTTATTGGATTTATAGATATAATCACCATTTGACACAAGTAATTTAAGACTTAAAACTAATATCGTTTTGCTAGACCATGTAGAGAAATGAATGCCCCTTCTTTGATGGATTTAGAAGTTGATGGTGTTCTTTTGGTGTGTAGTTGGACAGGTTTCATATGATAGATCATGTAAGCAAATACTTTTCTCTAGCCCTTTCAAGGCCTGAGCCTAGAGATGAAAAATAAGTTTCATCATCCTTGATTGTGGCTAGAGAGATGTGTTGAGAGAGGTCATACCTAAGTTCCAATAATTAGCCTGACATGGGTACTAGAGGATGAAGGAAATGGCTAATCACTTGCCATTTATTTGCTGTCCCTGAAATCTGGACTTTTAGATGACGAGTTATGAAGGTAAACATTTTCTGTCCAGATCTCTTAAACTCTACTGTATGGTGTGTGTGCTCAGTTGTATCCGACTTTTTGCCACCCCATGGACTGTAGCCCACCAGGCTCCCCTGTCCATGGAATTTTCCAGGCAAGAACACCGGAGTGGGTTGCCATTTCCTACTTCAATAATACGTGTGTGTGCTAGTCGGTCAGTTGTGTCTGACTCTTTGAGACCCCATGGACTGTAGCCTGCTAGGCTCCTCTGTCCATGGAGTTCTCCGGGCAAGAACACCGGAGTGGATTGCCATTCCCTTCACCAGGGTATCTTTCCAACCCAGGGATCAAACCCAGATCTCCTGCATTGCAGGCATATTCCTTACCATCTGAGCCACCAGGGAAGATTATACTTAATCAGATAATATTTTATTTTTTTAATATAGTTAGTAGATAGTTTCATAATAAGTCATGTTGAGATTGCAAGGACTGGAATCTTTTGTATTCCTCATAGAAGCTGGCATGATACCATACTTGAAAGAACCGAGGAATTAATGACTAATGAAATAAAGGACTAATTTGTTTATTTGGGCAATGTGAGGTTATAGATAATAAGGATAATTCAATCTGATTGAGCATCAGTTAAAACAATTTCATCCTCCTTTATAGAAATATTTACCAGGATTGATGTTAAGCTGAAAAATTGACTACTATGACTTAGAATTTCTTTCTGTGACTCTCTTTAATCCTTTTAATTTTTGACACCGAGAGAGTTAAATGACTTACATGCATGACGGTGGGTAGCTCGATTTTTATATTTATAGTTTAAAAGGGTACCAGTGTTGCACATATACTGCATGTAGAGAGACGGGTACACATACCATTTATATTCATAAGGAATAGCAGGTGGAGAAGAAAAAAATACAGAACATGTCATTCCAACCCTCTGCTGACCCCACCTTTTTTTCTTGGAAAAAGAGGGACGTGCTTAATTAATCAGAGTAATGAGAAGCTGCCAGCATACTGTTTCTCCAATTATTTCAGACTGAATTTAAAAACAAAATCACGTATTTGGATGACATCCTGCTTACAACCAGATGAACAAGATATTTATTCATGCATTCATTCATTTAATAATATCTACCGTGCACCTACCACCTGCCAAGCACTGTTCTAGACTCTAGGAGTGGAGTTATGGGCATGAGACTGGGCCCCTACTCTGTTATTTAATATGGATGAGAAAATTAAATCTCTCCAAAGTGTCTTGCCTGACGTGGTAGATTTGGGACTTGATTCTAAGTTTTCTGTTCTAACCTTTGCACCACACTGTCTCATGTAATTTGGGGGACCCTGATTGTCGATCAGCAGGGCAGTTCTGTCTGCCTTTCCTTTGTTCTCCCCTTGTTTGTGGTCCATTGCTTTCGATGTGGGATGGTGTGGATGCTGAGAGATACTCTGTCCATGAGAGTGTCCTAGGGCCTTGGGCAAGTCGTATTCATTTTTTGAACAGAACCTAGGCTCATGCTGTTAAAAATAACATGAGTGAAATAAAGAAATTGAAGCAGTATTTTTCCAAATCTGAGGGTTTTAATTTGGTAGAATGAAACCAACGTTAAGAAAACTTTTTTTTTAAATCTTCAAGTACATCACAACTAGTCTGCTAAATATGTAAAACTTTTATTCCATGATTATATGTTTCTATTAGGTTGCAACATGAAATTTTTTCCTTGCCATTTGTTGTGGTCAAAAACATTTGAAACAATGATTTAAAGGGCATCAGGTGAGATAGTGTTTGTGACAAAAATGAAGTTTATGAAAAAAGATGCATGGTTATCCTTAGCTATCATTTGAATGTGGGTGTTGTTTAGTTAAAGCATTCATAGCAATAAAGTAGAATTTGTATGATGAAAGTAGTGGAAATTATCTGGCACCTGAGTATATGCCTGAACAGATTTTTTTCTTTAAACACACACGTTGCAGTTACTGGTTACCCTGTGTCTTATATTTATTGCAGTTTCCAGTATTGAGTGGTTTCATTATTTTTTGAAACATATTTGCTTTGTAATTTAATTGCATGGCACATAGAGAAATTTGAGGAAATAAATACTTGAGGCAATCTCCTATACATTATCTGATTATGATAAAGTCTACGGTTGATTAGACTTTAATAGAGTTGTTAAATATTACATAGTAATTTGAGAACTGATTTAATATTTTATTTTTTTCATTTAGTTTCTAAATGTTAGTGGATTTTACCTGAAGATATTATTTGTTAAAAAGAAAAAAGTAACACATACAGTTCCCTAAATTGAGGTTTTTCTTAGGCAGTAGTGGTAAAGAATCTGCCTGACAATGCAGGAGATGCAAGAGATGTGGGTTCAATCCTGGGATATCCCCTGGAGAAAGAAATGGCAACCCACTCTGGTATTCTTTCCTGGGAAATTCCATACACAGGGGAGCCTGGCGGGCTACAGTTCATGGGGTTGCAAAGAATTGGACACATCTGAGTGTGTGCACACACACCTACATATATGAACACACACACACACCCATCAGATCACAGTTATTTGTTCTTCAATAAAGTGTTTGTGGTAGGCCTCGGACAAAAAATAGCCTCACCCACTTGAAATCACTTGAAGACTACAATTTATTTTTTTATACACTTATGTAAATTATAGGAAAAATTACTAACTTGAAATTTGCAATAATTTGGGTAGGGATTAGAATTTATCTTTGGAAAGATAAAAGCTTATTGCTAAAAAAAAAAGCGCAAATTTTTAGAGTATTAATTATGTTTATAAACACATCCTTGGAGGCACATTAGGAAAAAAAAAACTCTGTCTTTCTATATGGTCATTTATTTTAGAGATATGTATAGAATTTTCATTATTGAGATGACCAAGACAGAGATGTATTGAAATATTATTTGCTTATTCTTTGCAAGGCATGAACTTATTCCCTAGAGTAAGCTTATAGTCTAATTATGGAGACAAAAGCACAGAAGAAAGGCTACGCTTAAAAGAGTATAGAGATGTTTTTCTCTCCTCAGGCAGAGGACAGGAGAGGAACATACAAAAGAAAATTTCTTTGAGAAGGATTCTGAGCAGGAAAGCTGAGCAAGCCCTTTTTGTTGGTATTAGATACCTTCCAGTGGGATTGCATTATGGGCACTTTGAATGTACCTGAGTTCAACTAGTCAAGGGCAAGAGAAAGCAAAAGCAGAACTAACTAATAATTAGCGCAGGAGGTTGCATCTAGAATTTCCTACAATGGAATGTTCTAGAATAGTGTATCATAGGGATGTGAATGTCTTCTTCCTTGAATGGTCTCAGTGCCATTCATTCTTCCAGTACATAAGTATTTTTAGTTCACCCCACCTATACCGCGCTCACCCCCAGCAAACAACCTGACTGCCTACTTTATTAGAAAAAAAAAAAAGTCCATAGATTGTGAAGTGCTTTTTCCCCTTTCCTACTTCTCCCCACCCCTGCTATTTATTCATCTCTTCTCCAGCCTCAGGAACTTCCCTGATAGCTCAGTTGGCAAAGAATCTGCCTGCAATGCGAGATTCCTGAATTGGGAAGATCCGCTGGAGAAGGGATAGGCTACCCACTCCAGTATTCTTGGGCTTCTGTGGTGGCTCAGCTGGTAAAGGATCTGCCTGCAATGTGGGAGACCTGGGTTTGATCCCTGGGTTGGGAAGATCCCCTGGAGAAGGGAAAGGCTACCCACTCGAGTATTTGTTAAGGCCTGACTTCTCTCCTCCAGGACTTTGCTCCCTCAGTTACACCTCCTTCATAAAAATCCCGGCTCTGGAGGCAAAGTCTACCAGTTTGAAATATGGTTTTGTACTTTCTAAATGTGGGGGCATGGACATACTGCTTATCTTCTATGTGCATCCATTTGAAAAATGGGACTAGAAATAAGTGCTTATCTTACTGTGAGCACACCATAAGTTAAGGCAGTTAAGGGGCTTTGACTCTGGTACAGGCTCTCGGTGAATCTTAGTTTCTACCATTCCTAATGTTACCACTACCACCATTAACCTACTAATCTCTAAATCTCTTTGCTTTTCATTCCTTAACCCATGTGTTTGCTGAACCATTTCTTCTTCTGGAAAAGAATGAAGTCAAACATTCTCTTGACCCTGGTCCCTTTTTAACTACTGTATTCTCTTTCCTCTTCCCTCTCAAATATTTTAAAGATTATTCAAGGTTAGCTCTCTGTACTTCTTCCTCTTCTATTTGCTTTTATTGTCTTCGTAGAAATTTTTTTAAAATGAGATATTGACTAGATACAAAATTATAAACTGTTTTCTATTTTGACTTCTCTGAAACCTGATGTAGTGAGTACTTTTTTAACTTGAGTCCCATGTAGGTTGAGTTGCTTCAGTTCTGTCCAATTCTTTGTGACCCCATGGACTGCAGCCTGCCAGGCTTCTCTGTTCATGGGACTTTCCCAGCAATAATACTGCAGTGGTTGCCATGCCTTCCTTCAGGGGATCTTCCCTATCTAGGGATCAAACCCAAGTCTCCTGAATTATAAGCAGATTCTTGACCTGCTGAGCCATCTGGGAAATCTTCGTGTCCTTCCCTAAATCCTTCTCTCCTCACTTCTCTCTGAGCGTTGTCACTATACAGCTTTTTATGTTGATCATTCTTTTCCTTTTCTTCATAGATTTACTTAATATTTGTACATATTTACTTTTTTATATTGTTGAACTTTATAAGTGGAATTATACAATATAAATTATAGAGAGGCTTGCTTTTTTGAACCAAACTATAGTTTCATCCATTTTTATTGGCATAAAGAATGTCATTATATGTTATAATTTATTCATTTTCCTGTTGACGAATATTTGGACCTTTTGCTATTCTAAACGGGTTTGCTCTAAACATTCTTGTATGTGTATCCTGGCATACATATACACAAGTTTTTCTAGGATTCTAGAAAAGTAAATTCAGACTTTTATATTTGGGGATGTGAAGTGGTATCTGATATTTTATTTTATTTGGCTGTGCCATGCAACTTATAAGATCTCAATTTACCAACCAGGGATTGAACCCAGGTCACTGCATTGAAAGCGCCAAGTCCTAACCACTTGACTGCCAGGGAATTCCCAGTATCTGACATTTTAAATTACATTATCAGATAACTGATGAGGTCAACCATCTTTTCATTTATTTCTTGATTATATTGGTTTATTTTTCAGTGAATTGCCCATTAAATGTTTTGCCGGGTTTTGTTTTGGATTGCCTATTTCATTTATTTATAGTAGTCCTTTATAATTCTGAGACAATAAGCCAACTTCCAAATTTGTGTTTTGTCTTTTCATTTTCTTTATGTCTTTTCTCCCTCCTTTAGCTGCTTTTGAAAATTTTTTGTTTCTGATTTCTAGCAATTTGATTATGATGTGTGTAGTCTTGATGTGGTTTTCTTTTTCTGTGTTTTTTTTTTAAACAACTTAGATATAATTTGTATGCCATACAGTTCACTTATTTATAGTGTACATTTTCGACTCTCAGTATATTCATAGGGTTGTAGATCTATCACCTTAATCAATTCTAGATCATTTTCATTACCTGAAAATGAAACCTCATACCCCTTAGTCATCACCTTCAATCCTTCTACCCATCTAGCACTATGCAATTACTAATCTGTTTTCTGTCTCTCTATACTTGCTTATTCTAAGAATTTCAAATAAATGGAATCATACACTATGTAATTTTTGTGACTGATTTTTTTTTACATAGCTTAATGTTTTCAAAGGTCATCCCTGCTGTAGCATGCATTAGTACCTCATTTTTTATTCCCAAATATTTCTTTACATGGGTATGTCATATTTTATTTGCCCATTTGTTGGAAAAAAACTCTTTTTTTTGCCTCCAGTTAGTTGACTTGGCACTCTTTAAAAAAAAAAACAAGGCCAACTGGCCATAGACATATGGATTTATATTTGGACCTTCAGTTCTATTCTGTTGGTCTTTGTCTAGGCCTTTTGTGAGTACCACCTTGTCTTAATTGCTGTACCTTTATAGTAAGTTTTGAAATTGGGACCAGTGGGCCCTCAAACTTTGATCTTGTTTTGCAAGATTGTTTTGATAATTCCAGTTCCCTTGAATTTCCACATGAATTTTAGGAACTGCTTCTCAATTTCTGCATTGAAATTAGCTGGGATTTGATAGGCTGTGTTGTACTCATGGGTCAATTTCAGGTGTTACTTTCTGTATTTCTAGTAACGTGTTCCTCATTTCCTTCTGAGTCCTCACCAGTGGCACCTTTTAGTGACTGTATTCTTACCAACAGTCTAAGACTATCTAGGTTTCTTCTATCATTTTCTTTCAAAATTCTTTCAGCCTGCACCAACTGCCTGATTTCAAGGCTATCCCATATTTTTAGGTATTTTATATAACAGCATACCAGTTCTAGGCACCAAAGTTGATACTAGTTTCTATTGCTGCTGTACCAAATTCAAATAAATTTAGTGGTTTAAAACATTTATTACCTCACAGTTCCATAGGTCTCAAGTCTGGGCTGATCCCTCAGTTGCTCTTTAGCATTATCTCTCGCCAGTCTTCATGTATTTCGGGTTTAGCGATAACAAGCAGTGAAGAGTTCCCTGTAGATATCATGTTACATACATATCTCTGCACTTCTTATGGTGTTCCTTTTACCTAATGTGTAGTGTGGGCTGTTATAACAGATTACTTTGGACTGGTGGCTTAAACAGCAAACTATTTTTCACTGTTCTGGAGGCTGGAAATCCAAGATGAGTCCAAGTGCCAGCACGTTTGTGTTTTTGATGAGGACTCTCTTCTTGATCATGTCCTCACATAGTCTCTGCTTAGTACTTACACCCAGAGAATGAGCCGTGGTCTCCTTGCTGTTGTTGTTTAGTTGCTAAGACGTGTCCGACTCTTGCGACCCCATGGACTGCAGCCCACCAGGCTCCTTTGTCCATGGGATTTCCCAGGCAAGAGTACTGGAGTGGGTTGCCATTTCCTTCTTCAAGGGGGTCTTCCTGACCCAGAGATTGAACCTATGTCTCCTGCGTTAGCAGGAGGGTTCTTGACCACTGAGCCACCAGAGCTCTCACTATCCTCTTAAATTTTTTTGATAATCCTATATCATAAGTGCTCTACCCTCATGACCCCATGTAAATAATTCTCTCCGCAAACCTCCAAATATCACATTTGAAGGTTTAAGAGTTAGTCACTCAGTTGTGTCCAGTTCTTTGTGACCCCATGGACTGTAGCCCAACAGGCTCTCCTGTCTGTGAATTTTCCAGGCAAGACTACTGGAGTAGGTAGCCATTCCCTTCTCCAGGAAATCTTCCCAACCTGGGGATCAAACCTGGGTCTCCCATATTGTAGGTAGATTCCTTACCATCTGAGCCACCAGGGAAGCCCCTATTTGGAGGTTAGACCTTCAATATATGAATTTCAGGAAGACACAAACATTCAATCCATAGCATTCTGCCTCTGTGTGCATGCTGTGTGCTAAGTTGCTCTGTCATGTCTGACTCTCTGTGACCCTACAGACTGCAGCCTGCCAGACTCCCCCATCCGTGGGATTCTGCCTCTGCCCACCCCCAAATTAATATCCTTCTCACATGCAAAGTATATTTTTTCCATCCCAAGAGCTCAGAAAGTCTTATCTATTTCAGCATTAGCTCCAAAATCCATAGTCTTATGTAAATATCATCTAAATCTACTATAGATGAGACCTGAAATATGATGCAGTCTGAGGCAAAAATGCCTCTCCAGCCACGAACCTGTGAAATCAACAAGTTGTGTGCCCCCAAACTACCATGGTGAGACAGATGTAAGATGTACTTTCCCATCCCCAAAGGGAGACAGCAGAGAGAAGGAGGGAAAGTGGGTCTCAGGTAAGCTCATGACCTACTAAGCCTTACTCCACTGGACCTTGTGTTGTTGTGTTTACAGTTGCTGAGTCATGTCTGGCCCTTTCCCGACCTCATGGACTATAGCGTGACAGGTTCCTACGTCCATGGGCTTTTCCAGGCAAGAATACTGGAGTGGGTTGCCGTTTCCTTCTCCACCATTGGACCTTAAGGTTTGAGAATAGTCATTTAAGAGTGGATGTGGTATCATCTGAACCCACTGGAGCAATAGTCCTGACTCTGCTGCTATGCTAGGTTGCAACCTTGTCCCTGCCATTCTGGGCCAGCCTCACCCACACGGCTCTGCTAGGCACTGGGCCCACCCTTTGAAACCCAGGTTGGGGCAGCCTGGCCCTCTCTGGGCCCACGTACTCTAGGTCTGTGGTGGGAATGGCAGCCCTGATAGTCTCTTAATCTTGTTGAAGTGCCCTCCTTTCTCTCTTGTCTTAGAGAATAGTGTGTGATTACAACGAACGAACTCTACAGTCAGGTCCTATAAGAGCTAAGTCTGACAGCCTGCGTTTATTTTGTCCCATCTCTTCCCCCTTCAGTTCAAACTGGCAGTGTTCCTGCTGGGGTGGCTGATTAGGTGAGGTCCATGGTTCACACCCATACGAATCTCCTTATCAAACGGTCAGTCAGACACAGTGTTCTCTCCAAACATACTTTCTCTCTCTTTTTTTTTTTTTTCAATATGGATAGGCTGAGACTCTTCCAAATCTTTAAATTCTTTGTTCCTTTTTGCTTAACATTTTTTTTTTCTTAAATTCATTTATCTCTTTTCATGTTTTACTGTAAGGCATCAGCAGTAACCAAGCAGATCCTTCAAAATTTTGCTCTGAAACCTTTTCAGCTAAATATTCAGTTTCATCACTTGCAAATTCTACCTTCTGCAAAACACAGAAACATGAATACAATTCAGCCAAGCTCTTTGTTACTTTATAACAAGGATTGCCTTCTTCCTTGGTCCAATAGCGAGTTCTTCCTCTCTGAGACCTCATCAGAAAGGCTTTTGCCATTTACATTTCCACCAGCATCTGTTGTGATTACTAACATATTTTCTAAGAAGCTAGAAGTTTTCTCTGCAGCTCTTTGTTTTCTGAGCTCTCACTAGAATCTTCTTCAAAAGTCTCTTCATGGCAATATTGCTTTTTTCTAGCATTGCACCTCAGAACTCTTCCAACCTCCATCCATTGCCCAGTCCTAATGCCCCTTCCATATTTTTAGGTGTTTGTTACAGCAGCACCCAACTTCTTGGTACCAGTCTCCATCTTAGCTGCTTTGGGGTGCTGTAACAGATTACTATAGACTGGGTGGCCTAACCAACAGTTATTTCTCACAGTTTTGGGGACTGGAAGTCCAAGCTCAGGGTGCCAGAATGGGTGGTTACTGGTGAGGGCCCTCTTCCTGGTTTTGTCTTCACATAGAGTTTCCTTGGTGCGTACATGCAGAGAGAGTGAGCTCTGGTCTCATCACCCTCTCGCAAGAGCATTAATCCCATCATTGGTGGCTCTACTTTCATGGCTTCATCAAAACCTAATTCTCTCCCCAGAGCCCTACCTCCAAATGCCATCATAGTGGGGATGAGGACTTCAACATGTGAATTTGGGGTGAGGGCACAGGAGCTTCCCTGGTGGCTTAGGTGGTAGAGAATCCGCCTGCAATGCAGGAGAACTGGGTTGGGAAGATCTCCTGGAGAAGGGAATGGCTACCCACTCCAATATTCTTGCCTGGAGCATTCCATGGACAGAGGAGCCTGGTGGGCTATAGTCCATGGGGTCACAAAGAGTCAGACACTACTGAGTGACTAACACTTTCACAAACATTCAGTCTGTAGCACCTTTATGCTCATCCCTGTATTAGCTGATGTCTTTATTTTCTACTTAATCTATACAGTAATCTCTTCTAGAAAATTTGACTCTGCTTCTGAGCTGAGCTAAGTGACCCAGTTCTGTGTTCCCATAATAGCACGTGGTCCTTCGCTTCCTGTGTTGTATCAGAATTATCTTTCACATGTTGGTCATTCATGGATGTATGGAAACGTGTCCTGTATGATCAGACTTTTGGTTTTGTAAACCTTGCTTTATTGTCTTGTCTTGTTCATACATCATATAGCATGTTAGTCTAGCTACAGGATATATTCTTGGAACTGGAATTGTGAGATCAGAGGGTATACACATTTATACTTTTTTTTTTTTTTTTAATTTGGCTGCTTTGGGTCTTAGTAGGGGCATGTGGGATCTGGTTCCTTGATCAAGGACCAAACCCAGGACCCCTGCATCTGGAGTGTGGAGTCTTAGCCACTGGACCACCAGGGAAGTCCCCACATTTATACTTTTGATTGATACTGTCCAGTTGCTTTCCACAGAGGCAGTGTAAACTCTCACCAGTAATACATGAGGAATGACAGTGCCTTTCTCCAAACCCTTGACAACATCGTGTGTGTTAAAATCTTGGAATCTTTGCCAATCTGATAAGTGGGAAAATCTTGGCATAGTTTTACTTGACATTTCTCTTATGATGAGAAGCATGTTTTAGCAGATTTAAGAGCTGTCTTTGTATTCTTCACTGAATGAACTGTGTCTGTTCTGCTCACCTTTTTATGGAGTTGTAGTCTTTTCCGTACTGATCTGTAGAAGCTCTCTCTACATGAAGGAAATCAGTCCTTTGTCATGAATCATAGTGCCTCCATGCCCCTGTTCCAGCTTGTCTTTTAACTCTGCTTATCGTGTGTTTTGTCATGCAGAAAATTTGATTTTACTATATGGTTGAGTTTATCAATTTCTTTTTCATGGCTTTTGGAGTTTGTGTCAAACTTTGGCTTTCCCTTCCACAGGAAGTTATTTTAAGTATGTTGAAAGCTTTATATGTAAAGGCATTTATTGCATTCTTGGCAATTTTAAAAGTTGATAACAATATAGAAGTTCAATGATTGGGGAATGATGGCTTTCACTCTGATATAGCTACATAATTGGTTATTATGTAACCTGTGTAAATAATGTTTAGAGGAAGTTCCTCATATGTTTACAGATGAATGACAGGGCAAGATGCTTGTGTTCAGGTTGAGACCAGAATCAAGACCATTTCTATTCCAGATTATCTCCATGATATAAAAAATGGAAAGGAATTAGTGGGAGGCAATTTAATAGTTGTAATTGGGTGGTGAGATTATTTTATTATTTAAAATTTCTTTTGGTTCTTTGCCAACTTCTAAAGCCAGAACATTTCTTTTTTTAATGGAGGGAAAACAGCTCCGCATGGTTGGCCCTGCACTTGTGTGGGCATTGTATGCTGTGTGCTATGTAGGATCCACTCCCTTCAACTGCTTGATATTCTCCATACCTTTAGCAGCCCAGCAGAGGGACGAGGCAAACCAATAATTGTTTGTCCAGAATAGAGCTAGTTTATCCAGATGTTCTTCTTTTCTTTTTCTATTGTCAGGTATCAGGATCTCAGGGAACATTCATTGTGTATTTCACTAGAATAGGTGCCGCTCAAATTACAATGGTAACCTAAAGTCAGCATGGACTAGTCGTTGTTTTTCTAATTTCTCTTTGAAATTGTTAATAGTGGATTTTATTTTTAAATTAAGCCCCCTCCTTCTTTTTTTTTTCTTTTTGGCTCTGTACACCCTCATAATACTTGGTAGAGTTATTTCTTCTGGATCCTGTTCAGTTTTAATTTCCAAACAAATGTAGCCAATCTCAATGCTTGAATTTTGACAAATATATTTATCCTTAGAGCTGCCACCACGGTTGAGAGAACATTTGCATCAGAAGACTACAGAGACCTGACTTTAAAATATATATAATTTTAAAGGTATAATGTATTTTACACTAATATACTCTGGAATTACCTACAAGAGTGACAGTTAATTTTAGGTAGAGTTTTTGAAAGAGGTATAAACGTTTGATAAGTTAATGGTTTATATAGTAACTGTATATAGTTAAATAATTAACTTCACAAGGAACTCTGCTTTGGTTATAGCATAAAATTGTAATAAGTAAACACGATAAAGAACCATATGAGCCATTAGTTGAATTCTTTGAGGTGCTGAGACTTCAAAGGGCCAGTATTGTGCATTTTGGGTACTTTGATTTCTTTGCATTTCCTAGTCATCTTTTTGTCTTAATCCTGAAAGGTATTTTGTTTATGCTCAAATCAAAATGAATGATATTCTTGAGGCAACTGGGGAGCATTAGCCAAAATCCCTTCTTTTGGATCTTATATGTGAGTCTGTAAACATATTAGCCAGACTAGAGAAATGGAGATAATTAGGATAGATATAAAATAGCAAGTTAGGCAAACATGATTAAGATTTCCCCACAGGACAGTGTTTTCCCGGTAAAGAGATTATTTTAAATATCAAACCTCGTTTCAAAAGAGAAGCACTTAAAGATGCTTTCATCTGTTGGAGCAAGAGCCTCTGTTTGTGTAAATCAAACCATTGCACAATCTCCAGAATCCGAATGTGGAAATTTCACAGATTCTTTGTAATGTGGAACAGTTAATGCTTGCGGGAGGTGGGTGGCGATGGGGACCAGTGCTGTCATTGGGGCTGCTTAGGTTTTATTCCCTCACCGTTGGCTGAGTGGTTAGGTACCCTCCTATTTGTTCTGTCCTTAAACAACTTGTCCCCTACTCTCCTTCGGTCCTGTTTTCTCTTCCTCCCTAGGCTCTCTTCTTGGAATTGTAAAAGAAACAAAAAGAAGGACCTCACTTGCAATTTCACTTTTTATTCTGACTACTATAGATTTAACTTCTCAAAAACTTCATGCTTTAGATAAAGCAACATTAAGGCTAAGTTTTAGTAGCCAGTTTCATTTGTATTTGAGGACCCTGGGATGAATTGATCCAACTTGGAAATCTACATTGAAATTTGCTTTTTCAATCTTTATATTTTCCATCTGTTTGCCAGTAGTTACAATGGTTTGCAGGGCAGCCAAAGGATGAACTACTAATTGATCTTAAGCATCATTGTGTGCTTATAGATTGATCGAGAGATTAGAAATGAATGTATATCCCAACTCAAAAATAACAGCTAAACAAATTTAGTAAACAATTCAGAGTCTTGAGTGATATTGGAAAATCATGGCCATGAGGATTTCTCTAAAAATATGCTATCAGAAATTTGTTGGGCCTTTTGTCAAGAAAAGAAACTTTGTAGAGCAGATGAGTGGTAGGTCTCTAAATTTCATAGCCTGGATGACTATCTTAGCTAGTTAGACACATTAAATTCCTTTCGGGGGAGGATACAGTAGTATATTTGTCTAGTAGAGTTGCCCTAATGAAATACCATGGACTGGGTGGCTTAAACAACAGAAATTTATTCTCTTACAGTTCTGGAGGCTGGAAGTCCAAGATCACGGTGTCATCAGGGTTAGTGTCTGACGAGACCTCTTTTCTTGGCTCATAGACGGTTGCCTTCTCTCTTTGTCTTCACATGGGCTCTATGTGGGTGTGGGAGAGATCTTCAGTGTTTCTTCCTCTTACAAGAGTATCAGATCTATCGGATTAGAGTCCCACTATAGGACCTCATTTAGCCATCATT
Organism: Odocoileus virginianus; assembly: GCF_023699985.2. Taxonomy (NCBI): domain Eukaryota; kingdom Metazoa; phylum Chordata; class Mammalia; order Artiodactyla; family Cervidae; genus Odocoileus; species Odocoileus virginianus. Next base: position 21,281,701 of record NC_069707.1, read on the forward strand.
ATCTCTCTAAAGGCCCTATTTCCAAATATAGTCACATTTGGGGTTAAAGCTTCAGCATATGAATTTGGGTGGGGGGACATAATGCAGTCTATAATAGGTAGAATAAATTATAAGTAAATAAATAAGATGCAGCGATACTACTTAGGCTGAGAGAGTGTGAACTAGTAAGCATTGTGCTCTTTTTTTGTGTGTATGAATCGTATAAAATAGTTCATTATGTTATAGTTAAAAAAAGAATTTCTGTCACGATTTACTTAGTTCTCTTCTCCTGCTAAACTTAATCTCCTCAAGGCCAGGGATGAACCTTGTTGAGTAGCTTTCAAGCTCTTTTGATTTTAATCTAAATTAAGAAATGCATTTTACATCATAATCCAGGACAAACACACACATACTAAAAATAACTTCTCAAACAAAACCTTTTTTATGGAAACTGTGATTTTTTTTTTTATCCTTTCATTTCATTAGAGAGAAAATGGTGATTGTGACCCATTAGACTGATTTCATGACCCACTAGTAATTTGTGGCTCACTGTTTCAAAAACAGTAGCTTACTAGGTTTTGGTTGATAGTATTGAATTGGCCACAAAGTTGATTTGGATTTTCCCATAACATCTCTCAATTCCTGGAACATAGTAGGCCTTCTACAGATGTTTATCAAATATATGAATGAATGATTCAGTTGAATAAGAAGGAGCTGGAGTAAACTAGAGAAATTCTTTAGAGGCCAGTTTTGTCCATTACTTATTGTCCTTTATTACTTAGTATTCCTGTTGGCTTCTATTTGGAGTTTTCCAAGATTGACTGAATTCAAATCTCTTCAGGTGGCAGTTGGGTTTTTCATTTTTTAAATATTTTTTGTTTTAGAATAGTTCTAGATTTACAAAAAAGAAAAGCTGCAAAAGTATCCAAGAGAGCGCCCAGTTACCCAGCACCCAGTTTCCCCCATTATTAATGTCTTTCATTTCTGTGGTACATTTGTCATAATTGTTCAGTCACTAAGTCATGTCTGAGACAGCAGCACACCAGGCTTCCCTGTCCTTCACTACCTCCTGGAATTCACTCACACTCTTGATTAGTGAGCCAATAATGAGATGTTATTAGTAACTAAATTCCATACTTTCTTCAGATTTCGTTAGTGTTTCTCCAGTGTCCTGTTTCTGCCCCAGAATTCCATCCAGGATAGCACATACATTCAGTCCTCTCATCTCCCTAGGGGCCCCTTTGTGGTGACGATATCTCACATTTTCCTTCTTTTGATGACTTTGACAGTTTTCAGAAGTACTGGTTAGGAATTTTGTGCAGAGTCCCTTAATTTGGGTTTGTCTAAGTTTGTTTTCTTCACAATTAACTTGGGTTTGGGGGAAGAAGACCATAGCCTATATGACTTATGGCTGCCGATGTTGACCTTGATCACCTGACTGAGATGGTATGTTTCAGATTTCTCCACTGCATACGTGCTACGTCACTTCAACTGTGTCCGATTCTTTTCAACCCCATGGACTGTATCCTGCCAGGCTCCCCTGTCCATGGGATTCTCCAGGCAAGAACACTGGACTGGGTTGCCGTTTCCTTCTCCAGGGGATTTTCCCGATACAGGGATCAAAACTGCCTCTCTGAAGGTCTCCTGCATTGGCGGGCAGGTTCTTCACCATGAACGCCACCTGGGAAGCCCACTGCAGTGTTACCGTTTTTTCCCCCCTTCCATACTGTACACTTTTAAAAATTAATTCATTTTGAAATTGAAGTGTAATTGCCTTACAGTGTTGTGTTTCTGCTGTAAAACATCATGAATCAGCTCTATGTATCATGTATCCTCGCCCTCTTGGACCTCCATCCAACCCTCCTCCCACCCCCTGTCCAACCCTCCACATCATCACGGAGCAGTGAGCTGAGCTCTGTATTACACCGCAGCTTCCCTCCAGCTAGCTGCGTTACACACGGTAGTGTACATATGTCAATGCTACCCTCTCAATCCATCCCACCCTCTCCTTCCTCACTCTGTGTATCCACAAGTCCATTCCCTATGTCCACGTCTCTCTCCCCACCCTTCTAAATAGGTTCATCAGTACCACTTTTCTAGATTCCATGTATGTGTGTTAATATGATATTTATTTTTCTCTTTCTGACTTGCTTTACTCTGTATGACAGACTCCAGGTTCGTCCACGTCACTATAAACGACTCAGTTCCATTCCATACTGTACACTTTGGAAGAAAGTCGCCGTGTGCAGGCTTCCCAGGTGGTGCAGTGGTGAAGAACCCGCCTGCCAACGTATTAGACGCAGGTTTGATCCCTGGGTTGGGAAAAATCCCCTGGAGAAGGAAATGGCAACCCATTCCAGTATTCTTGCCTGGAAAAATCCCATGGACAGAGGAGCCTGGTGGGCTCCAGTCCATGGGGTCACAAAGAGTCGGACACAACTGAGCACGCAGCTGTGCAACCCACACCTAAACAGGGGGTGGGGCTCTACCTTCCTGAGGGCAGAGTGGCTACACAGATTGTTTGGGATTCTCCTGCATAGAATCTGCTTATTCTCCTTCATGTACTTACTTATTTATATCAGTATGGGGTCATATCGATGTACATGGATGTTTATTTTATATGTTTTTGTAATTCAACACAGTGTGAATTATTTTGTTTGTTCCAATGATCCCAGTGTTGGTTACTGGGAATGGTTTTAGGTTGACTCCTGTGTCCCTTTGAGATATCGCCATCCTCATTTTGTTTTTAGCACTTCCTTACTTACTGGCAGTACAAGATGCCCTGGGTTTATCTTGTTTACTCCCTATCCCAGGCCTAGAATCAGCAGCTTCTCAAAGTGGGCCAATTCCTTTTATCGGAGGATGTCACTGGGGAAGAGAGATCTAAGCACTGGGTGTGTTTTTGGCTTTGGTGTGTCACTGCATCTGGGTCTTCTCAGAGATAGGCTATATGAACCTGTGTATTAAACATATCTCTAACTATTTCAATATCCATCTGTATCTTTGTGAAGCTAAACATGAGCTTATAATGATATCTCTGACTCTAATCCAGTATGACATGGCTTATTCTCTCCTTCCCCCCTTTCTCATCAACACTGGGAGAAACTTGGTTCCCATCGTCTCTCTCCAACAGTGGGAGAAACTTGGTTCCCGCAGCCCACCATCTATTTACCAGCTTTTCATTCCAGCATATGATTTCAGAACTTTTAATTTGTTGTTGTTCAGTCGCTAACTTATGTCTGATTCTTGGCAACTCCATGGACTCTAGCCCGCTAGGCTCCTCTGTCCGTGGGATTTTCCAGGCAAGAGTATTGGAGTGGGTTGCCATTTACTTCTCCAGAGGATCTTCCCAATCCAGGGATCGAACCCGTGTCTCTTGCTTGACAGGCAAATTCTTTACCAGTGAGCCACTAGGGAAGTCCTTTTAGTTTGTACCCCATGGGAAACAACTTTACCAACTGGAGTTCAATGTTTATGTACAGTTCTTTTTGTCTTTAGTCCTCTTCAGAGTCACTTAGATCCTCACCCTTTTTCTCCAACCCCCTTCAGTGAATTTATGCCATACATTAGTAGTAGATTCTTCTCAGTTTGCATTCCATTCTGGGACTGCTTGACCTCCTGGTTGATTATTTTTTAAGCTCGCATACATTAAGGTTTACTTTTTAATGCCACATAATTCTATGGGTTTTATCAAATGCATAGTGTTATGTATCCACGACTACATTACCATCCAGAGTAGCTTCACTGTCCTCTGCTTTACTGAGTGAGTACTATTCCCTCCCCAAACTGGTGAATTCAATCTGGTTTTCATCTTTACAGTGTTCCCTTTTTTTTTTTTCAGAATATTATATGAGTGCAATCATAACAGTAGGTAGTCTTTTGAAACTGGATCCTTTTATTTAGCAATATGAGGTAAGAGTCTTCTATGTTGTTGCATGAGTTAGTAGCTCATTCCTTTTGACTGTTGGATAATATTCCATACTGTGAATGCATCATACTTTATCCATTCATCTGCTAAAGGATATCTTGCCCCCAGTTTTTGGTGATTGTGAATGAAGTTGCTATAAACTTTCATCTCCATGTTTTTTGGCAGCTATAAATTTTCTCATCAGTTGGGTAAATACCAAAGAGGACAGTGGCTGGATGCTATGGTATGTCTATACTTAGTTTTGTAATAAACTGTCAAACTGTCTTCCAAAGTGGCCATGCCATTCTGCATTCCCATTAGCAATGATGGATTCTTGCTCTGCAACCTTGTCAGAATTTGGTGTTGTCAGGTTTTTGGATTTTAGCTGTTCTAATAAATGAGCAGTCACATCTTATCTTCATTTGCATTTCCCTAATGACAAATGGGCTTCCCAGGTGGTGCTAGTGGTAAAGAACCTGCCTGCCAATGCAGGAGATGCAGGTTTGATCCCTGGATTGGAAAGATCCTCTGCAGAAGGAAATGGCAACCCACTCCAGTATTCTTGCCTGGAGAATCCCATGGACAGAGGAGCCTGGTGAGGTTGCAAAGAGGTGGACACAACTGAAGCAACTTAGCAGCCACAATGACCAGTGATGCTGAGCATCGTTTCATAGGCTTAGATGCCCTCTGTGTATCTCCTTCATTGAAGCGCCTGTTGAGATCTTTTGCCCATCTTTTTAACTGACTGGTGTTCTTGTTTAGTTTTAAGTACTCTTTTTGTATATCTGAGTATAAGTCACTTATTAGCTATGTGATTTGCATATGTTTTCTCATAGTCTGTGTCTTGTCCTGGGACTGTGTGTTTTTACAAAGTTCTCTGGGTGATTCTGAATCTCTAGTCCAAAGCCCCAGCTCTGATTAAAACAGGAGAGCTGGATCACCTCTTCAGCTCCCTTCTCCCCTTCCTTTGCATTTCTCACTAGTCAGCCTCTCTGGGCATTGATGGCCTTATTCATAGAATATTAAGTTACCTTTGGGAGAGTAGGTATCTTTCAGTTTTCAGTTCTATGATTCCGTGATCACCTGACCTTTTGAAACCCTCCTGGAATGCTACCAGTATACAGTTAGATCTCCTTACCTTTCTAATTGCTTTCACAAAGGAAAAGAACTGCCTGATCTAGACATTGAGAGTCTTTTATTTCATTGTGGAATTTTATTACTCCCACTGCCTAAAACTCAACTGTTATGATGGCATACCAGAGTGAAATAAATCTGTCAGTAACTTTAAAATTACAATAGGACAAAAATCTACTGGATCATGTCTCAAAGGTACTGCTCACAGAAGTGGCTTCCATGTTTATCATGTATTATAAACTTTGTACACTTGTAGGCAGGTGAGAAAACAATTTGGCAGTTTAGAATTTCTTTCTATCCTTCCTCCACATAGCTAGTCCATCATTAAAAAGCAGACCCTATTTCTCTGAAAGTTGGGTTTTCTTTCCTGCAAATATGTCTCCTGAAAGGCAGAACAGAGAAACTGCAAGTTATTAGACTCACAAAGAGGAAGCGTACGGTATCCTGAAGGTTATCTATAGATGGAATACTTTTAGATATTAATTAAACCTTAGAACAGTAACACAGAAAGTATAGTGATAGTTGCTAAAATTTCCTAACAAAATTGAACTTGTGGAGGCTCTTACCCCATCACGTGGTGTTATTATAAATGTGGGATGTGGAGACCCTGTTCAACTTCAATATTAGCTCAGTGCATTATAAACTCCAACCTCAGAGTCAGAAAGCCTTGTTACTCATTTAATTTCTGTCTCTGGCCTCTGCCACTATGCCCATGTTGTCTTATCTTAATGATTTTGTGGGAGTAGCATAGCACAGACTCTGGAATTAGAGAGTTTTGAACTTCATTACTTATTAGCTGAGAGATTTTTGGCAAGTTCCTTAGCCTCCCTAAACTGTTTCCTCATGTGTATCATAATAATAACAGTGCCTACTTGAATTGCTGTGTCAAAGAAACTAATATAACCCAGAGGGTGTTTGGTGCAGTGCCTGGCGTACATTTGCTGCTACTACTGCTGGCTTCCATGAAGTTACCTAGGTATTGCACTTTGAGTGAGAAGATCAGGAGGCCAAAGACATTTCAGAAACCTGTGGAAGAGACGATATTTTAAATTATCTGGCAAAATCACCCTTCCCTTCTGAAGAGACTCAGAAATAATGGTGAGAGCATTAACAGAAAAGCCTGGAGAGAAGGATACCACTGACACTGATGGAAAGGGTCATGCCAAGCAGGAAGGAGTGGGGAACTGCATCAGAGGCTGCAGAGAGATCCAGACAAGGGCTTGCCATTGGCTTAGGAGTACAGAAGGGCATCAGTGGAGGGAAAGGATAGGAGGCAAGGATTGCTGACAGGTGGCCATTCGAAAGTGAGGCGTGAAGGATGCTAAAAAAGTAGAGAGCCCATGTGGAGGCTATCCTCAAGAAGCTTGAAGGGGAAATGGGATTATAAAATGTGTCCAGAGGAGATCTGGGATTTGAGTTTTAATTTTTTTGTAAGTTGGGTTAAATTTTAAGAAGTTTGGAGAGGAGAAAGAGCAAATGGAGAGTTAAAAATGGGAGTTTGAGGAGATACAGAGTGCTGCTAATTGAAGACTTTTTTTTTTTTTTTTTTAAAGACAAGTGATATTGACAAGCTTATAGGTAGTAGGAAGGCAAGGAAGGGGAGAGTTTGTACTTGATAATCTCAGATTTCCAGGAAGTAGGAAAACGGTGGGGATTTTGAGACAGTTTGCAGAGGGGGATGAAAGGTTAGACAAGCTACCCATCAAATGAGATTGAGCTGATCAGGCAATATCCATCTTCATGAATGTCTTCATTTGTGGGAGTTTTCCCAGTATTTCTCAACAGAATATGGGCATATCACAATCAGGTGGTTGAATCTGACCTTGTGTTTTTAATAATTTTTTGTGGTTTTAAAGCTTTTCAAAGTTAAAAAAAAAAGAATGAATTCCCCCTATACCCTTGGCATGGATTCACCAATTGTGAACATTTTTCCACATTTGCTTTATCACTTTCATATATAATAATTATGTTGTTGAACTGTTTGAGAGTTAGACTTTATGACTGCCTAATCTTAAACACTCCAGCATTTATCTCCTAGGAACAATGACATTCTTCATAACCACATAACAATGATTACACTCAAGAAGTTTAACATATTCACAGTACAGTTATTTAATGAATATCCATATCTAAGTTTCTTCAAATATCTTTATAACTTAAAAAAATCAAGAATTTTTAGATCCAAGTGTTGCATTCAGTGTAGTGTTTTTCATCTCATTTAATCTGGAAAAGTTTTTAAGCCTTACTCTGTCTTTCATAACATTGATTTTTTTGAAGCATACAGTCTAGTCGTTTATTTTTGAAGATCCATCAATTTTGGTTTGTCTGTTTTTCTCATTGTAAAACTTGAGTCTTGTGTTTTTAGCAAGAATGCTATGTAAGTGATGTGTTTTTATCCAGTGTGTTTCATCAAGAGGCCCACTCAGCTTGTTCTATTATTGGTGATACTAAATTTGATAACTTGAGTTGGTATCTGTTAGGTTCCTTTGCTGAAAAGTTACTGTTTTTACCCTTTAAATGAAGAAGTAATTTGTAGAGAGAGAGATGCTTGGAAACTATGTAGACTATGGAAATATCCTGTTTTTAAATTTTTACTCACTAGGTAAAGGTGTAGGAGTTTATGGGTTAAAGCAGAAGCTTAGGAGTCACTTTGGGGACATTCTGGGAGGAGGAGGAAAATATATCTTCTGATGATGTTGTTGTTTAGTTGCAAAGTCGTGTCTGACTCTTTTGAGTCACCATGAATTGAAGCCTGCCAGTCTCCTCTGTCTGTGGGATTTCCCAGGCAAAAATATTGGAGTGGGTTGCCATTTCCTTCCTCAGGGGATCGTCCCCACCCAGAGCCTGAACTCGCATCTCCTGCATTGGCAGGTGGATTCTTTACCACTGAGCCACCTGGGAAGCACATGTAATTACTGGTGAAGTTCAAGGACTAAGTTCAAGGGATCAGACTGCTAATTCTGAAAAGGAAAATTTTAAATAAGATGGACAGTAAAGAATATGATGAAGCAGTTATGCAATTAATGCAAGGCAGTTCATTGTTGTAATTTTTAAGTGTTTTTTAAAAGTTTCAATGAAAAGTATATGATAGATTTAAAGTGAAATAAATATATGGGCCCCCAGTTCAGTCTTTTGATGTTCAGTAATTCTCCTCTTTTAATCCTCTTCCTTTATGGGTCTCTGAGTCTGCATCTTTCTCAGTTCAGTTTATCCGGTTATTATCCAGATAATAAATAACTTTCTGGTTCCCTCTAGGGTGGAGATGGCCTGTTTTTCTGACTACAGAGGGACCGGTCACCCAGTTGCTCTGTATGCAAAGTAAAAACATTCAACCAACACTTTCCTGACAGCCTCATATCTTGACTTATTCTCTGGCATTGCTGTGTGTCCAGCCCCTGGGGGGGCCCTTCTCCATTCCTAAGTCTGTTATTGCTGTTGCATTTGCTTTTGGTCTTTCAAAATCCATTGAACTCTCTCCAAGACAGCTCATGTCTCTCCTCTGATGTCCTTGTTTTCAAGGAGGTCTGGAAAAGAGATAAGATAAATAGATAGAGCCATCATCCCCATATTCTTTTACTTTAAAATTAGTGGTTAGTACACGTCAATTATGAAAAGCCTCTACCACCTTCCCTATTTCTTGTGTCATCTTGCTTATTGCTGTTGAATTTTGTGATGCAATTTTAATTATAGTAAAGAGAAAAACAGAATAACTATCAATATTTGGTATTTGTATACTGCTTTTATTTCTTTGCTCCCAAGGCCATCCTTTGATCAATCATTGTCAGCTTACTTTTTTTTCATGCCACATGAAACAGGAATGAAAATTGATGCCATTGATTCTACTTTAAATCACTTCTGACTAGTTCTGGTTGCTTATTAATAAAAGGTGAAAGTTTGGGGTTGTATCTTCATTTGATGTGTGTTTTCATTTCATTTTAAAATTCACTGAATTTTTCTACTTATAACTTTAAAATTCATATCCACATTTTGTATAACTTGAATTATATTGGTACATTTTTCTATAGAAATAGAAAGCACATAGCTGCTTAAAATCAGTGGGGCATCCTTACTAACTTCTTTGAGAGCCACAACTGGCCATATTCTTCCATCTCACATACCGTCTTGGTCTTTGGTATGTAACTAAGAACCATGATTAATTTGTTGCTCTGTCCAACATGTATGTAACACAAAATCTTTGCCACATAATATAAAAAATATGGACATTTATCAGACATTGCCTTGTGAGCTTCCTATGCTCGTCAATTACCAGTCAGTTGAAGAAAGAAATGGACATTAGTCAGTGTTGCTCTGGGAAATATAAGAAGATGTTCTCATGGAGGCATGTTTAAGGAAGTGATACCTGGTTGGAGAAGTCACTGCAAATATCGACAAGAGTAGGGAAGGGGGAAGAAATCCCATGAGCCAAGAATTACAGTCTCTCAAAAAAGAGAAGTGACTTAAAGGTTGAGAGGGAGTAGCATATGGCCAGTGAGAGGTTGTCTGGCCAGAAGCCACGGGCCTCAGAAGAACTATGTTTATATGGATTTGAGGGTTATATTTCATTTAGAGAAAATTAAATCTAGCAGCACCTATTGAATATTTGTTAAGTTGAATTTACTAGAAGATGGAGTTGTTATGATTTAAATGTTAAACGTAATGCAAACTGTGTAATGAAAGAACAATGGATTAGGAGTCAGAGGATCTGAGTTTCATCTCTGTCGCCTAAATCCTCCAGGTGAGAAAATGAATTGATAAAGTACAAGGCAGTACTAATGAAAAAGTCAACAAAAGCAGAAGGTGATTTCTAATTCAAACTGCTATGGATGAAGAGAAAAACAGTCTCCTATAATTTCTTTTCTCCCCATTCCATTCAAGTAAGAATAGGAACATTTCTTTTAAACTTTGCTGAGTTCAATGTACATCTATAACAAAATCTAGCTATTTTAAGTGTATCATTTGGGGAGGTATGATATATATATATTCAGGTAATAATCTTACTGATCAAGATATAGAACATTCCTATCCTACAAAGTTCTTTCATGTTCCTCCTCCATCCACTCTGGGAAACCATTGGTCTGCTTTTTGTCACTGTTAGACTTTCTACCTAAAATTTCATATAAATGGAATCATATAGTATGTATATCTTTTATATGTGTAGCTTCTTTTACTCAGCATAATGTTTTTTTAGATTTACTTATGAGGTGATCATCTGTTTGCTCATTTTCCTACTGACATTGGGGTTGTCTTCAGTTTGGGGCTAACACAAATATTTGTGTATAAGTCTGTGTAGACATATTATTAATTCTCTTGGATAAATACCTAGGAATAGGATTTCAGGGTCAAGTAGTAAATTCATGTTTAATGTTAAATGAAACTCAAAACAGTTTTCCAGAGTGGTTGTACCGTTTTATATTCCCACCAACAATGTCTGAGAATTCTAGTTTTCTTGCTTATTGGCAGCACTTGATATTGTTAGTCTTCTAAGCTTTAGCCATTCCAGTTGGTATGTATGATATTTCACAATGGTTTTAATTTACACTAGTCATGGAGGAAATGATGTCAAGTATCATTTATATGCTGATTGGCCATTCATATATCTTCTTTGGTGAAGTGTGTGTTTAAGTGTGGAGCCAGTGATAAAAACCCATCTGCCAATGCAGGGGACATAAGAGAGACAGTTTCGATCCCTGGGTTGGGAAATCCCCTGGAGGAGGGCATGGCAACCCACTCCAGTATTCTTGGCCAGAGAATCCCATGAACAGAGGAGCTCCCATAGGGTTGCAAAGAGTCGGCCATGACTAAAGCGACTTGCATGCATGCCCAGTTTTATTATATTGTTTATCTTTGTATTGTATGAGTTCTTCAAATACTCTAAGTTCTGTATGATGTTAAGTGTAAGTTTTTTTCTCCATACAGATAACCAGTTCCCATATCATTTCTCTTTTTACAGAGGAATTATGTTGTATCTCTGTCCAAAATCAATAGACCATATACATATAGGTCTATTTCTGGACTCAATGTATAGTTACATTTATCCTTATGCCATCCAGACTTAATTATTGTAGCTTTGTAGTAGGCCTTAAAATCAGATAGTGTAAGTCTTCCAACTTTATTCTGCTTTTTCATTTTCACTCTTGTAGGTTCATTCCCATGTAAAGTTTAAAGTCAGCTTGTCAATTTCCACAACAAAGGTACTGTGATTTTGCATATTTTAAGAGGGTTGAAAGATGAATTCTCAAAATAGATATCTATATCCTAATCCTGGAAGCTGTGAATGTTACCTTATTTGGGGGAAAAATAGGAGGGTGTCTTTGCAGATGTAATAATTTAAAGATCTTGAGATGAAGAGAGATCATCCTGGCTTATTCATGTGCATCCTACATCCACTGATAAGTATTCTTATAGGATAGACACACACGGGATAAAACACAGGATACTCACAGAGGAGAAGGCAATGCGAAAACAGATGCACAGACTGGAGTGATGTGGCCAGAAGCCAAGGAAGCCAGAGAATGCCAGCTGCTACCAAAATCTGGAAGAGGCGAGGGACGGATTCACATCTAGAGCCACTAGAGGGAGTGAAGCCTCGCTGACACCTTGATTTCGGACTTCTGGCCTCCAGCACTGTGAGAGAATACATTTCTCATTTTAGCAACAAATTTGTGATAGTTTATTGTAGCACCCATAGGAAACAAATACATCTATTATCAGTTTGAGGAACTTCCCTTCTTTTTCTGAGCTTTTTTTTGCCCCACAAAAATGGGTTTTGGATTTTTTCAAATACCTTTTCTGCATCAATTGAAAAATATTTTTTCCTGCTGTTTTGTTACTGTGGTCATGATCTATATAGACTCTCTGCTCTCATGACATTAGTTGTAGTATGATCAAAGCTGTTACTCCAGTAACACCTATTTGTGAAAGTGTTGGGTATTGACACGCTGTTTCGAACTGTAAATATGTCAGCATAGATCTTTTAGCTTTATGTTTGCTAAAGACATTTTAGGAAGTCATTGAAGAATCAGAATAAAACTGTATCTCAAAATACTGAGAGACAAATGGTGATTGTAAGATTTATCCTGAATAGTTCTCTATAAAAGGGACCACACTGGTGACCCACTGGTTCAGTTTGGGTATAAACTGAGATAAATTTAGTTAGCTTCCATAGCGCTTCCAAAATGAAGGAATTTGATATTGAAATACTATATATCATGGCTGAAAATGGCATACATTTGGTAATGCTGGCCTGAGCTGGTATACGCTTTGTATAAGCATCGCTTCCTTATACGAAGAATGTTCTTTTTACTTTAACATAGTCTCGCTCTTTTTTGTTTTAAACTTCATACTGACTTGAGTTTACAGCCTCTGCTCTAGAAGTTTTCTTGGGGCACATTGTGATGCCAAGGCATGTGTCATTCAGGGAAAACCTAGAGAAAAGGAGGGTATCACAGTTGCCAGCTCACAATATTCATGTTCAAAGAGAACTTTGTGGAAATAACCAAAAGAGAAAAAAGGATTTTTCATATATTTCATTACTAACAAGAGAGACAAGCTGATCAATTGACTTGGGGATAAAGATGGGACAAAGAAGCACGAAAGTAAATAAATAAGAACCCTAGACCACACAAAGAAAAGAAAGCAAAAAACAAAACAAAATCCCTCACCTATAGCAACCAAAGAAAGAAGTACAACCTTATGATGTAAAATGTGAGAAGTGATGGCAAAGCAAAGATACCAAATACTTTGTGATAGATGTGTGGTGTCTATCCTTCCACTCTCCTGCAAAACATACTGAGGAAAAAGATGATCAAAGTCTGAGAATTTTCACAGACATCCTCCAATTGGGAAAGTGGCTTCCTTGTGACAAAACATCAGGGAAACTTTACAGACCACTGTTGGATCTTGCCCAAAGCAAGAAAGTTTGCCACCCTCTGGAGTACTGTGCTGAATTGGGCAAATGAATTGATGCTTATAGACATGGAATATTTCCTTAAGTGGCTTGAAAATGGGCTGGTGAGGACTTAAAGGAGCCTCAGAAGTGATGGCTGACTTTCCCACAGAAGACTCTGTATTCACCTTCAATCTGAGTTCCGCAGTCCCCTGTCTTCCTGAAACCCTCAGGTCCCAGAAATGATGGATAGAAATAACGCTCAGCCCTAAAACTGAAGCTCTGGATAGGGAAGACAAACACATCTCAGGTGAAGAGGAAAGTGAACCAGGAATTCACTCTGTTAGTGCAAACACAAGGTCTGTTGTTAACTTTTAAGGATAAGCAAGATAAAAGATATGACATGGCTGTTATGTAAACATGTTCTAAATGGGAAGCAAGGGAAATAGTGTGCAGGAGATGAAGAAGCAAGACTGGAAGAAAACACAACCAAGGAACAGAAATTTATATTCCTTATATATGTTTGACTCACCAGAGAAAAAGAGTATGATTTCATGAAGTAGCTCAAGGATAAGACAAGAATGTGATGAAAAAGGAAATTGCATAACTAAGAAAATCAATTTTTCAAAAGAACATGATTTTAAAATCCAATAAGCTAGAAAAACCAAAGACCAGAATTGTTTAGAGAATCAGAATGAATGCAAATCAAAAGATGGATATAGAAAATAAAAATCAAATATAAGACTAACGGGTGACTCTGAAGTAGAAAAGCCAACTAGTGAAAGATAAATTTATTCTGATATATAATATGAATGAGATACTACACTAAGAAGAATGAAATCTGTAAGTTGAAAGATCATACTATATATTGGGGGAAAATTGATACAGAAAAATTGACACTAAGATATAGCCCAATTAAGGATATACAGCTGCTTTAATGATAATTCTTTTCTTTTTCCAAGCAGAAAAATCAAATCACTTCCCAGGGAAAATCACACAGGATTCAGCTCTCTCCACAGAAATATATAATGTCAAAAATCAGTGAAGTATCTTCTCTTCAACCATCCTCTGTTTTTTTCAGTCTTTTAACTTTATTGAGGCTTTCAATGGTTAAGTCTCTTGGTAAATGTCACATTGCACTTGAGAATATGTGAATTATTTTCAAATATCTTTTGATATTGATTTCTAACATGATTTCACAGTGATAAGAGAACAGACTCTATATGATTTCAATATCTTTAAGCCATGATATTTTTGTACCTTGTTTTCTGTTCCTGGATATGTTCTAGTGTCTTCTGGTTTATAGTCTGTGGGAATAGAATTTATATCTTGCTGCTGTGTGAAAATTATATAAATCTTAATTATGTTGAATTGGTTCATAGTGCTTTTCAGGTCTACTATATCATCCTCCTCTTCTATCTTTTCGTTCTATTAATTTTTGAGAGTTTGATATTAAAACTCCAACTAAAAGTCTTAATTTATCTACTTAAAATGATTATAATATATTGTGGAACTATATGTAACTTTGTTCCTGTGTTTTCCAAGTCTCCTATGAATGTGTTATCATACTTTCCTAATTAAAAAAATCAGTGAAGCAATTGCCTTCTTTTTCTGTTAGGTTTTGAAGAGAGGTGTGAATCCAAAATATTTACCCTACTCTGAATTTTGGGTTTGTTTGTTTGTTTAATGTGTAGAGATAAACAGATAAAACATTAAAGTACTCTATAAGTGCTCCTTAAGAAAACAGCTTGAAAAAAGAGAGCAGTCCCTCAAGAAATAAAATAATTCAGGAACGGATATGTAGGATGAACACTGAATTCATTTAAATATAGAATTAAGAGTGAACATCTGGGAGAAGAAGATGGTCGAGCACTCGTAAATGTGCTGAGTGCTCAAAGCTGAAAGTAACACAAGCGATGGAAATCCGGAGACTGCGGAGAAGATGGATAGACGTGGACGATGTTGTTAACATCTTTCAGAGCTACGAGAGTCTGAAATACGTAGTGAACCGCCTCTCTAAGTCGTTTCACTTAATGCTTATAGCAATGTGTATCTTGCAGGGAAGAAAGCAACCGCTGGAGGTTAGCTTGTTTCTCCAATCCAAAGACCATTTTAAAATGACTTCAAGTACACCCAGTATGATTCCATAACTGTAAAATAATTTCCTTCTAATCTTTTCTGTGCCTTAGTGTCTCCAGCTGTGAGACCGGGAGGAGGAGTATTTCTCTGCCGGGAGGGGGTCGTGAGGCCTCCGTGTGTTTACCTGTGAAGTGCTTAGCACACTGCCTGAGTCAGGACGAGTGGGCACAGTTAGGCTGCCATGCTTTCCACGCGGCACGGGGAGAAGGGGTAAGTTTGGCCTATGGCAGCATATTCTCCTAGCATCTGTCGTGTTTCTCCTTTCTGATTTGGCTCCGGGCGGTTCATCCTGGTGGTGACTTGAGTGAACCATCCCCGCTACGGTGTGGGGCTCCGGGCTGGTTCGGGTCTACCTGCGCCAGCTCTGCACCTGGGCGACCTTGGCTTAGCCCCATACGGATGACTCCATCGGCCAGGCGTCTGGGCGCCGA
This sequence comes from Odocoileus virginianus, assembly GCF_023699985.2. NCBI lineage: Eukaryota > Metazoa > Chordata > Mammalia > Artiodactyla > Cervidae > Odocoileus > Odocoileus virginianus. The sequence continues at coordinate 21,297,176 of NC_069707.1, forward strand.
TCCTCTTCCTCCGCCCAGGCCGCCGACCCCCTGGCTCCCCAGCGGGGCCTCCTCCTGCCACGTGACGCCCCCGCCAGGGGCCCCAGCGCCCTCCTCGCGGCCGCGCCGTTCCGGCTCCCGGGCTCCGCCTGTGCGCGGCCTCGGCGCAGCCATCCTCGCGGCCGCGGAGGGCGGCAAAAGCCCACGGCATCTGCCATTTGTCATTCAGCCCGTCGGTACCGCCCCAAGCCTTGATTTAAGCCCGTGTGGGGCGGATTCTGGCCTCACTCTCCTGGAGAGCGGACGGACGGGTGGACGGACGGGGCGGCTCTCCTTGCAGCCGCTCTGACCGCGGGGCCTTGGCGCACGGGGCGCTTCCCCAGGTTGCAGTCATGGCCGCGGAGGCGGCACGCCCGAGCTGCCGCGCTTGAGTTCCGGGGGGCTCCGGACCCTGCAGGGTAGGTGGTGGGGAGGCTCGCAGCCGCGCTCGGGGCGAGTTGAGAGGGGGAACCGAGGGGCCACGGCCGGCCTGGGGCGGCGGGGCGGCAACCTTGCCGCGGAACGGGCACCGCGCCGGGCTCCGTGCCGCGCTCCAGAGGGTGTGCCGGTGCCGCCGCGCCGCGTACGTGCGGGGGTCTGGGCTCCGCGGGACCCAGCGCGAAACTCTGACAAATTGTCTCCGGGCAAGCCAGCTCGGCTCCGACGACGACTTCTTCCCCCCACCCCGGGTGTTCTTCATGCCACTTTTTGAAACGCTCGCGTGTAGTTGATCTGCGGTAAATAGACTCGGGTTTTGAAACCTGGCACTCTAACCTTGCTAAAAGGCCGGGGTGGGGTGGGGTGGGGTTGGGCCGGCGGGGCAGAAAGTCTGTTCAAAGTAATAATGTGACTTAACATGAAATATTTGCGTTTACATCCATGATGGAAAATGTGATTCGATTCATGCTTTTAGACCTATGGACCCTATCAGGTAGGCACCGAAGACGATTCTAAAATGCGGACTCTTGAAAATTTCCTAGATTAGGATAACTGATGGTGCAACTTTGGTTATTTATGCTCAGCATCAAACTTTCAGGGCAGAGCCGGGGATTTTTACTTCTTAATAAATATACTCCTGTAATTTTGATTGCTTTTTTTTCTTCTTCTTCAACAAATGTGTTACTTTTATGTTTTAGGAAACCAATAAAAATTAAAAATAGAAACACTCAGCGTAGGTCCTCCTTCTTCCAGGAATCCGTCTCTAACCCCTCCCTCCCCAGGCAGGATCGGAGGCCCCTCCTGTGAGCTTTCTGGGGCCTCACTGAGGTCCTGGTCCCTTCTGTTCTCCTACCCCCTCCCGTGTGTTAACCCATCAGTCTCGCTCGGAGCCCGGTGGCTACTTAGCACATGGTAAGTGATTAATACTGTTTAACGACCAAAGGAAAAGATAAAACGAGCTGATGTTCCACAGTTTTAGCCCTGAAATTACAGAGTGGTAAATTAGATAAGAACGTTTACTTAAAGTTAAGGATCTAGAAAAGTTGACAACATCCGACCGGGCTACACGTCCCAGCAGTTCCACTTCTAGGTATTTAGCCTGTAGCCGTGATGTTTTTTCCAAGATTGAAACCCATTTAGTGGGTCATGCAACCAATTAAGTGGCGAGTGATCAGAATTTGTAAAACGCGAACTAAGAGAGAATAGAAAATCATCAGAATGTGTCTCAGGTCATAGGGTATTTGCTTCATGAAACTTTTTTTTTTTCTTCTCTCTGTTTTATACACACACAGATGTGTGTCATGATGTAAAACGTCATTCCTTAGGATGAGTCATGGTCGAAAAAGTTTGAAAGACACTGCCCTAGATAAATTTTCATACATATACACAAGCAGACGTGTACAAGAAGGTTGGCTATGGTGGTATTTGTAAAACTCAGAAGCTGGAAGCAACCTCCGTGTCCATCTGAAGGGGGAAGATAAATTATACTCCAGTCATAAAATGGAACCCACTCGGTTCAGTGGTGAATTGAAGTAGTTTTGTGTTTTAACACAAATGCATCTTAATAACGTTGAGAAAAGAAAAAAAAATTGCTGAAGAAGACTGTATGATATCATCTATGTGAAATTCAGAACCTGGTGAAATAAAGGTGTGGTTTGGGGGTGCATATGTAGACATTAAAAACTATAGAAAAATTGTAAAGCAATTAACACCATAAAAATCAAGTTAGTGGTCATCTCTTAGGGGTGAATGTGAAGGAACACATTATGAGGTTTTGACTGGGGGCAGGTTTTGAGACGCTGAAAATGCTGTATCTCCTGACCTCGGCAGTAGTTACGTGGGTGTTTGCTTTATAACTCTTCATTAAATGCTACATATAATGTCTGTATGTTAAATTTTCCTGAAAGTATATTAAAACATGGGCTTCACAAAATGAAGAAACCTGAAGCTTCCCAGCTTTCCTTTAAAGAAGTCCTGACCAGGGAGAGGTACTTAGGGAATTTAAACAATATTAATAATATTTTATTTCGTAAACTGTGGATACATCAGTGTTCATTAAATTCTTTATATGTTTTATATCTTTAATAATTTGTTAGTATTTAGAAGAAAATAAAAATCATTCACAGATAATACTGTTAACATTTTAGTGTGCTTTCTAAAAAGCAACTTTAATGTATTTTTACAAACCTGAAGTTATAATTTATATAGTAATGTAAGCTAAAATCAAATTCTTTATACAAAAAAGTTGAATACTGAAAAGTATTTGAAAATGTAACATCTTCTACAAGGAGTTTAAAATGCTAACATGCTGTTTGTTATATTTACTTCAACAATTTTCAGTTCCTCAGTCACTCTAGGCCACATTTCAAGTGCTCAGTAACTACATGTGACTAGTGGTTCTTATATTTTATTATGCTGTATTACTTTATATTATGCTGTATTATATAACAGAACATTTCCATCACTGCAGAAATTTCTGTTGGAAAACAGTTCAAGATACAGGCCCTTTGGTTGCATAAACCGCAGGCAATTTCTTCTTTGTGCTTTTGTGTCTTAAGATGTTCTTTGTTATTAAGGAAATATATGTTGAAAATTTTTTCTAAAAGTTTTAAAGTTTGCATTTTTCACATTTCTTTAATTTATCTGATAAGTATATGTATACATAAATGAACATATTTATGTTATGAGGTCAAGATTAATTTGTTTGCTTTTTCCCATGCGAGTACCAATGGTTTACGGTGCCACCTCTCTAATATACATATTTCCAGAAATACTTGGGCTCATTTCTGGATTCTCTGGTCATTTATTTGTCTCTTCCTGCAAAGGCTACAGATTTTTTCCTTACTTTTGTCTTATGTGTAGTACATTTTTTCAGTTCTAAGAATTAAAAACATTTTTCATTATGATTTTTTTTCTTTTTCCTATGAGATTTTTAGAAGTATTTTCAATTTTCAAATGTGGAAAGTTTTATGAGTTATCCTTTTGTTATTGATTTTTTTAAAGCTTGCAGTGTAGTCAGCAAATTAGGGTTCTGTGCTACCAGTTCTTTGAAATTTAAGAATTGCTTTATGGCCTCATGGTTAGTTTTTCAACAGTTCCTTGAATGATTGAGAAGAATATATATTCACAGACTTTTGGGGCAAGGTAGGTATATAAGTAAATGAACACACACATATATATGTCTTAGATCAGGCATAAAAATTGTAATGTTCAAATCTTTTTTAATCTTGCTAATTTTTGGTTTAATTACTGAGATTGGTATAATAAAAATGTCACAATAAAATAATGAGTTTTCCTGGTTTCTTTTTGTAATTCTGTCAACTTTGCTTTATAAAAGTTGAACGTACATACAAGTTATGTGCATACAAGAAGAGCGCGTACTGCTTTTTCTTCTCTGTATATTGGATCTTTTGTCATTCTGCAGTGGGGTTCTAAGCCTCCTCACACAAATGCCTGTTACCTTAAGACCCATTTTGTTTCATAATATCCTAGTCACACCTCTCTCTTAGTTAGCATTTGCTTAGAATATCTCTTTCATAGGTAAAACCTGATAGTTTTCTCTAATCCACTCTGACAATCTGTCCTTTAACTGGATCCTCAGTCCAGTTGAATTTAATATAGTAACTGATGCACTTAAGATGAAAGTTAGCATTATCTTTTATGGTTCTTTTTGTCCTATCTTTTATTTTTTTCCTCTTCTTTGCTACCTTTTGGATTTTTTTTCTATTCCATTTTTTTCCCTCTCCACTACTATGAAAATCACATATTATAATATAGTAACTGATGCACTTAAGATGAAAGTTAGCATTATCTTTTATAGTTCTTTTTGTCCTATCTTTTATTTTTTCCTCTTCTTTGCTACCTTTTGGATTTTTTTTCTATTCCATTTTCTTCCCTCTCCACTAGTATGAAAATCACATATTTTATTTATTTTAGTGGTGTCATTTAAAATTTTAATGTACCAACTTAATCTGAAGTTTATCAATTTTTTTCCTTTTACAAATAATTGAAGAAACATAAGTTGCCTTGATAAGCATTTAATCTCCCAGCTTAAATGTTGTTGTCTTCCAGAGTTTAGTTCCATCTTGATTTTTTTTCTCCTATAAATTTGACATCACTGTTTTTTTTTTCATGATTTGTCATTCCTTCTTGCCCCTCAGATCTTTCTCTTCTTCCTAAAATATATATTTTAGAAGCTTGTTTATTAAGGGACAGTTGATGGCAAAATTTATCTGAAAATGGCTTTATTTTGCATTCATTTTTGAATGATAGTTTTGTTAGACATACATTTCCCAGCCAGCAGTATCTTTCTCAGCCCTTTGAAGGTGACATTCCAGTGACTTCTACTTCCAGTGTTAACAGTTAGTTCAAATAACTGTTATTTGTTGGTAATTTGTTTGTTTTGCCTGATTTTAAGATCTCTTTTATTCTCTACAGCTTTGTGACAGAACGTGTCTCGGTGTGGACCTTTCACTGATCCTGGATTCATTGTGTTCCTGTCTCTAAGGTTTGTTTTTCATCACTTCTTGAAAGTTTTACCTTTTTTGTCTTTCAGTATTGCTTTTCTCCATTTTTTCCCATTCTTTCCTTTAAGAACTCTGATTAGACTTCTATTAGACTTCTGTCATCCATCTCTTTTAATATGGCTTTTATATATTATACATTTTTGTTCATGTTGAGTTCTAGGTAATTTCTTCAGATCTGTATTTTGAACTTTGTATAATTTTTTTTTCTTCTTCAAACTGAGCTGTAATTTACAAACAATGACGACATAAGAATAAAGTGTATGGCTTGCATGTAAAAGTTGCAAGGGGTGACAAATTATGAGCCAGCTCCAACCCGTAATATATTTTCATATATGAGATTTTGTTGAACATAGCCATGTCCATTGAGCAGAGTTGGGTAGTTATAAGAGACCATATTGCCCACAAAGCCTAGCCTATGTTTTATATGACCCTTTGCAGAGAAAGTTTGGTGATTCCTCTTCTATAATATTGCATATACTACAATTTATTTACCTTTTTTCTTGTTGATAAGCATAGGAGTTGTTTTCATATTTCAGCCATTATAAATAAAATTGCCATAGATGTTCTTGAAACTGCCGTTGGTGAATATATATACTCTTATCCCTTGGATATGTACCAGGGAGTTGAATTGATGGTCTTTGGGTAAGTTGGTTGCATTTCCATGAATAATAATAATGTTGAACATCCTTTTATATCTTTTTTGGCCATTCCAATTTCTTTTATGAAGTGTCTATGTAAGTCTTTTGCCCACTTATTTTAATTAGGTTATCTTTTGTTAGTGATTTTTAACTCCTTATGTGTTTTGAATAGGAAGCCTTTATCAGGTACATGTTTGCGTATATTTTCTACCTGTCTTATTCCCTTAATAGTGCCTTTGGAAGAGCAGATCTGTTTTTTTTGAAGTCCAATCTGTCAGTGTTTTTTGGGGAGTGGGAGGGTAGAAGATTAGTGCTTTTTTTGTACCCTGTCCACAGAATTTTCTTCCACCTTCATTGTTGCCCTTCATCAAGATCCTGAAGACATTTGCTTATTGTTTCCTGTAGAAGCTTTATACTTCTAGTCCTCACTGTTGGGTCTTGCTAAATTCACTTTTCAGTTCTGGTAGTTTGTAAATGCTTTTTATCCCCCTTATTTCTTAGCTCTGCCACACAGCATGCAGAATCTTAATGCCCTGACCAGGGATGGAATCCATGCCCTCTGCAGTGAAAGCTCAGAGTCTTAACACTGAACCACCAGGGAAGTCCTAGTTTGTAGATTGTTGCAAATTTTCTAAATGTACCATCTTGTCGTCTGTTAAAAAAAAAAGTTTAAATTTGTCTTTCTAATCTCTTTTCCTTTTTAAAACATTTTTTTTTCTTGCCTTATTGCACTGGCTAGAAACATTGGAACAGACTTAAACAAAAGTGTTAGAAATGGACATCCTTGCTTTTTCCTAATCCTAGAGGAGAATATCTCTCTTTTGAGGATGATGTTTACTGGACATTCTCTTGTAGATATTCTTTACCAAAGTAAGAAATTTTTTATTTCTAGTTTACTGAAATTTGTTTTCACAAATGTGTATCAAAAATTTAAAACCCTTTTTGTTATGAAATAATTTTAGATTTACAGAAAAGTTGCAAAAATAGTAAAGAGTGTTCCTGTATATGCGTCACCTAGCTTCCTCTAATGTTAATAGTTTACATGGCCATGATGCATTTACCAAAATTAAGCATTTAATGTTGACACAATACTATTAACTATAGACGTTATTCATATTTTTCCAGTTTTTCCACCAGTCTGTTCCAGGATATAATCCATATACATTACATTTACTTGCCATGTCTCCCTAATCTACTCTAATCCATGACAGGTTTTGAGTCTTTTCTTGTATTTCATTACCTTGCCATTTTTGAAGAGTACTGGTCAAGTATTTTGTACAGGGTTCATCAGTTTGGGTTTATCTGATGTTTTCTCACAATTAGACTGAGGTTATGGACTTCAAAGGAAGCATACCAAAGAAATATTGTATCCTTATTGCATCACATCCGAGGGCACATGATATCCATATCAACACGTTAACCTTGAACACATACTTTAAGTAGCATCTCCCAAGCTTCTCTATTGTAACATTTCTTTTTTTCATTTTTTACACTCTTTCTGTTAGAAGCAATTTAACATTCAAGGGAAGGAGAGGGTAAAGTATCAAATGATTTGTGAGTATATATTAAAACTACCATAATAATTAATAAATACATTGAGGGATTTATTTTGAGATTGTATAAATGCCCTGTTTCTCTTTAAAAGCTTTATCCACTGTTTCAGTATTTAACTGACCTTGCCTGTAGCAGTTATTATTGTGGTATTCTAGTGGTGATTTTCCATTTCTTTTATTCTTTCTATTTTTATTGGAATTCTGACTCAGGAGCCAGACTGCCTGAGTTCAGTTCCTAGTTCTTCTCTTTCTTTGCTGTACAGTTTAATATTGAACAATTACTTACTCTCCCTCCATGTTGAGAGTTTCCTTCCCTATCATGTGTAATAGCCACTGGGGTCATTCCCTTGGGATTTTCTTTCAGTACATCCGAGGACTTCAGGAAAAAAATAGGTTCTTGACTTCTTAACCTGACAGTGGTCGTTTATTTAGTTCCAAGTTGCTTTTCTAGCCTTATAGTCTTGCTCCTCAGATTTAGACCAGTGACACAACTGATATTAACTGCTCATTAAAATCTGAAGTCACTGCACTGTATATGAGGCAATGCTTTATCTTTGTGCAATTTCCTCAGCCTTCAGTGAATTTTCTGAAAATTTTCAGGCTCTATTCAGAGAATACTCACTCCACAATCCTACTAGCTAGATAGGAACCCTGTAATTTGTAATCCATAGCTCTTGTTAAATTCTTCCCTTTCATCATTAATCTTTATATCTCAATGTCACTTCCAGTTAGTCAGGTTCTTAGAGATAGGGTTCTTGTACCTGCCGTGATACTTACATACAAAGAGCTATTGCTAAATAGCTACCACTGTTAAATGCCTACTATAATTGTGCTACAGTTTTGCAAAGTAAGTATTATTGTCTCAGTTTTAAATTGTGAAGAAACTCAGTATCAAAGAGATTAAGAAACTTGCCCAACAACAGTATAGTTAGTAAGTGGCAAAACTGGTTTGTCTGATTCAAAAGTTATTGCTATTTCTTCTATGTCATCCCACCTTGATACTAAAAATAAATAGTTAAGTAAAATTATTAAACAGATGTATTTTTTTTATAAAACACAACATTGAAATTGCTTCACTTACATTAACAGTATGCTACTTTTTCTGCTGAGGTATGAAATACATGGATAGGGGAAGCATATAAAGTGTGTCAATCTTAAATATACAGCTTGATGATTTTTTAAAATATATATCACCTGTATAATCACTGCATGAAGACAGACAATATTACATCCATCCAGAAAGAGAAAATTCTCTCACTTCCTAGCCAGTACTTCCCCTAGAAGTAACACTGTTGATTTCCATCACTGTAGATTGGTTTTGTCTGTTTTTGAATTTTAGGGGTAACCAAGTAGTATGTACTTCTTCATGAGTGACTTCTTGTTACCATGTAACAAGAGCAACTAAGAAACTCAGATCTAACCAACATGAAGGGCAGTCAGCTTGGGGTGCAGAATCTGGGTAATGAGGTCAAATGTTAGCTCTACTGCTTAATAAACTGTCTGATACTGGAAAAGTTTTTATTCTTTCTGAGCCAAACTTCTCTTACTCATATAAAAGGGATAAAACCACCTATTCTCAGATTGTTGTGACCAATGTAATATACACTAAGTGGCCTACACTGAACATATTCACAGGTTAATCAAAGACTTTTTCTCAATTAAAGTGATGAAATGCAATGGGGTATTTCAAGGAATAAATCAGAGATTTAATACAGGGAAGGTGACATGAGGAAGGAAAGAGGTGGGAGTCCCTGGACGATAAAGACCTTAGTCTAATATCCTGTAGAAGGTGCTTTGGGGCAGCCCTGGGCTCTTGCTTATCTCCAGGGGAAGGTAAGTATCTTTACTATCTCAACTTAATAATCTCTCTTGAGCTTCAGTGTCCTGATTTTTTAAATGAGGATAATAAGAATTGGCTTTGGTGACCTTGATAAGGATCCTTTGATAGAGTGGTGGAGATAAGAGCCAAGATGGAATGGGTTGGAAAGTGAACGGGAGGTGAGGAAATGGGGATTACCGGTTTTCAATTCTTTTCCGTTAAGTTGATCTGAGAAAGTTAGTTTGGAAACCCAATGGAAGCTAGAAGGCAATGCGAGGTCAGTGAAAATTTTGTTTATTAAATACCAGAGCATGATTGTATGTTGGCAAAAAGCACCTCTAGTAGAAACGGAGAGGATAATCATGGAGAGGAAGCTTTGGATGCAGAGCTGGGATTGGTCTTTGTGTTAGGAAGGGTAATTTGTAGCTTTAGCATTGGGAAGATGCTCTATCCAGTAATTTTTCCTTTTCTCTCTCAGTGAAGCATGATGTAGGGATGTTAGCAGAGAGAGCTGTATCTACAAGTGTGGGAAATGAGATTTCATTTGGAAGGTAGTAGCAAAAGTGGGAAATAATAAGACGTGGGGAATGTTCTGGAGGCTATGGAACTCAGTTGAGTCTGAATTAACAGAATTAGAATGATGTCACTCTCTCTAGCTGTGAGACCCCACTTCTCCTGCAGTAGCCTTTCCACTGTGTTGTTTTGCTGCATTTTTAATATTACCTGAGCACTCTCCAGTTACACTGAGCTGCCTACTGTGGCTGTCTAAGTTAAGTCAAGTTATCTATAATTATTTGGTTAGCTCTCTGATTACCAAGTTGTATAGGGTTCGAGTAGTCTACCCAGCTTTCTCCCCCAGCTCTTGTTTTTGGTGTGAGATTTTGTAGAGAGAGGTCTTTCAGAAATGACTAAATTGTCTTCATGTATATAAAAGGTCATTACAATGGACCAAATGTTTATATCCACTCAAAATTTATATGTTGAATTTCTAACACCCAGTGTGGGGATATTTGAAGATGGGGCTTTGGGAAGTATTTAGATCATGAGGGGTTGAGCCTTCATGAGTGGGATTAGTGCCCTTATGAGAAGAGGCCAGAGAACTAGCCAGCTTTTTTTTTTTCTGCCATGTGATAATATAAGAAGTCATCAGTCTGCAACCTTGAATAGGATTATTACCTGAAAAGGATACTGGCATTCTTCCCAAACTCACATGGAACATTTATCAAGATAGACCACATTTGGGGCCATAAAACCCATCTTAACAAAGTTAATAGAAATCACATGGTGTCTGCTCTCAGACCATAATGAAATTACAATAGAAATAATAGACATCTGGAAAATCCTCAAAATATATGGAGATTAAATAACATACATATAAATAACACATAGGTCAAAGGAAAAAGTCTCAAGGGGCATTTTAAAATATTGTAAACTAAATGAAAATACAACTTATCAAAATGTGTTGGTTGCAGAGAAAGCAGTGCTTAGAAGGAAATGGATATGTTAGGAAAGAAGAACCATTAATCTGTGTTCCCACCTTAAAAAACTAGACAAAGAAGAGCAAACTAAATCTAAAGTAAGCAGAAGAAAAGAATAAGAATTAAAGCAGAAAAATCAATGAAATTGAGAATAGGATGTCAATAGAAAAAAATCAGTGACATCAAAATTGGTTTTGTTTGAGAGTTCAGTAAAATTGATGTCTCTAATGAGACTGAGGGAGGATACAGATTACTAATATCAGAAATGAAGGGACATCACTTCAGATCCCTTGGACATTAAAAGGATAATAAAGGAATACAATGAACTACTCAGTGCCCACAGATTTGATAGCCTAGATGCAATGGACCAACTCTTTAAAGAGAAATGGTCTGCCAAAACACAGAAGAAGAAATAGATAATTAAAGATGATTTCTCAAATAATTCAAATAAATAATTACCTTCCAAAACACAAAGCACCAGGCCCAGGTGGTTTTACTGGTGAATTCTTCCAAACATTTAAGGAAGAAATTATGCCACTTCTCTATAATTACTTTCAAAAGATAGAAGCAGAGGGAATACTTTTTAACTCGTTCTGTGAGGCTAGCATTACCCTACTACCAAAACCAATAAACAATTACAGCAACATTGTAGGATACAAATTCATTATACAAGAGACAGTTGCTTTTCTGTATACTAGCAATAGACAAATAGAATTTGAAATTAAAAACACCTTTGCATCATTTTTACTGTGAACCTAGAACTGCTGTAAAAAAATAACTTTAAAATAAATATTGAAATTGTGGAATCTTTGAGTGCAGACCCTACTTTAGCTTACCTTTTACCTTTTGATTTTTGAAATGAATAGTGTATGTTAAGGTAACGAGGAAAAAAATCTCTCCAGAGAATTTATTCCTTAAAATGAAACTTAATCAAAATGAAACTTATTCTTTAATGCAGAAGGAATTCTTTATTTATGATTTGACATATAACTACATAGAAGACTCAACACACAATGAGTGGAATGGTTATTCACAAATGAATGTTATTTTATTGTTAGGGACAGAGGGACGTTGTGGGGAAAAAAGATAGGTGTGCTTATGAAAGGATGACCTGAGAGAAACTTGTGTTGATGAACTGTTCATTGTCTTGGCTATAGAGGGGGTCACTGATTTCACAGGTGATAAAATGCTATAGAACTAAATACACTACAAATAGGTAAAATGAGTCTGGGGAAATCTCAAGAGACCAGTATATTGTATAACACATATATATATACACACACACATATTGATTGTGACACAGTACTTTAGTTTTGTGAAATGTTACCCCTGTAGAAACTGAGTAAAGGACACTTAAGATCTCTCTTAAAAAACTTCATGTGGAAAAAAAAAAAACCTTCATGTGGAATTTGCAGTTATCTCAGTAAAGGTACAATTTAAAATGTGCACACAACTACTATATAGAACTAATAATTTTTATTTTTGTTTCTAGGTTTTTCCCTGCCTAATTGAGGGAACATAGTCATCATTGGCTTTTGTAAGTTGGTATTTTAATTTTTTCTGTCCTTCACCTCCAACCTTTTATATTTTCTAATTACATGAAAATATTTTTCTAGAGAACTTTTAGAGCAAAACTTTTTTTTATTATTTGGTTCTTATTTTAAGGATGGTTTCACTTTTTCTGATACTGTTAGGTGATAATTGTTTTGAGAAAGTTTGAATTACACATCTTGGGCTAGGGCCATCTGTTTCGTTGGAGTGACTTCCTATCAGGGTTATGATTAGAAGGAGCAAAGTGCCATCCGTGGATCTGAGGTTGTACATACATCCATCCTGTTGGGCATCACAGTCTTCATGTCATTGTGGCAGATGGTGAGAGGGGCCCAGCACCCCAGGAGAAAGCCACTAATGTGAATGGTTTGACTAATGAGGTATGACAAATTCTATTTCATTTATCTGTGAAAATCTGTCTAATAGATGAAATGAATGGAGAATTGCAAATTGGGAGAATTTAGCTTTATTCTCATTTTATCATTTTATCATTTGGAGTAGCTGTATTTCTGTTTGATAACTTTTTCTTTGTAGCACATGGAAGAAAAACAGGAAGATCTCCTGTTTCATGGTAGTTTTTTTTTTTTAATTCAGTGAAATCTCAACATTTGAAATAGAGTCAAATAAATATTTTTAACCTGGGAAATGAATTATTCCCTCTATCACTGAAAACATTTATAGTATTACATGGCTAATACTCTCTACATCAGCCAAACTTTCTTCATTAGTTTTCCTCATCTCAGTATATGGCAACTACATTTCTCCAGTTGCTCACAGTCTTTGTGACACTATCATCACATCTTTTGGTCATCCCCTGTATCAGGAAGTACTGTCAACTCTACCTAAAATATATCCAGAAGATGACTGCTTCTTGCCACGTCTTTTACTACCATACTGGTTCAAGCCTTCATCTTTTTATTAAAATAGCCTCCTAACTGGCTTCCCTGCTTTTATGCTTTCCGCCTATAATCCGTTCTTCAAATGACAGCCAGATAAATTATTTAAAACTCCTAAGTCTGATCACATTACTTTTCTGCTCCAGTGTTCACAGAGGCTTATCAGCTTTTACATGATATGGGCCCCCATTACCTCTGATCTAACCCAGCCTGTCACTGCTTGTTCTCACTCACTGCTTCAGCCACACCAATATTCTTGTTCCTTCATTGGGGCTTTGCAGGTACTGTTCCGGCAAGTAGCCACATGACTTGCTTTCTTATCTCCAAATCTTCACATAACTGTCATCGCCTCATCCAGGCCTTCTCTGACTAGCTTATTTCAAATTAGCCCTGTTTCTCCCTGCCTTACACCCCTAGTACTTCCCCTCCCTGCAGTACTTTATTTTTTCTAACCACTTGCTTGTATATATTTTACTTGTCAATCTCCCTTTCACTTGAAGATGAACTCCATGAGGGTGGGCATTTGTGTGTGTTCTGTTTACAAAGATGGGAAAGTGGGATGGGAAAATGGATTGTGTAGTAGTTACTGACTTTGCCCAATACAACCTTCTCTTGTTGCCTCCTGACCTTGACAAAGATAGGTAAGTTTAAAAAAAAAAAGGTAATGAAAATGTCAATCATCTGTATATTTCTAAGGATTACTGGGAGAAAAACTAGATATGAAATTTGTTCCAAGAATATGCTTCACTTTCTTTTCATTGCTTATTTGATTAGACATTCTTTGGTAAAAATGAATAGATCTTGATAATTTTAGTAAATGATTCCTAATGTCATGTTGTTGCTGAAGATTTAGTGTTCTATCAGAATTTAGTTCCATAAGTGCTCTTTTTAAGAGCTGTAAATTAGAGAGCAGACAGCATGGTGGATAGCACAAGTTTTCCAACCAGGCATAGCCTGGCTTGAAATCTGGCTGTGATTCCAATGAGTATGCTATAAGAAACCTAATGAAGCTTTCTTAGCCACAGTTTGTCTTTTGTAAAATTGCAATAATAATAGCTATGAGGCTTATGAGGATTAATTGAGGTGATAGACCTAGCCATTAGCAGCATTCAGTAACTATTAATTCTTTAATCCAATTTTGCTGGTATTATAAGCATGAGATGCTCATAATAAATTATTTTATGGTATACTTTGTACCAAAGACAATCTTTTATTATTTACATCATTACACATAGTAAATTTTGAAAAATTACATATATATATTTATGGAAGAGAAAATAGGAGACAAGGACTGCACTATAATATGACCCCAGACAATTTTTTGCATTTTTTGTAATCTCTACATTTTAGCAGTGTAAAGAGGATGAAATGAGATAATTTAGATTTGTCAGTACTTATCTGTAAATATAAAGCACTAATGCAAATGTAAGGAGTTGAAACTTCTTACTGAGGGTACTTTTCACCATGACTTCCAGCCATGATGTAGTAACAGGAACTGAATTTATTGTCCTGCCTTATCAAAGCAAACAAAACTGCATAAAATGTGTGAAACAAAGATTTTCAGACTTCAGATGACAAATGGCATAAGACAGCTAACCATGAGATAAAGGAAACAAATGCTGTACCCAAGCACACAGTGTTAGAGGAAAACCCAAACACAGCTTGGTAGTCAGAATTGAGATGATAGAGCTGGGAACTCAGGGGATCAAGGCAGCTAGAATTTGCAGGACAGAGGATGAGAGAGAAGAGAGTTGCACAGAGAGTGCTCTGGAGATCTCTAGAGGGTTCCCCTGGAGTTTTGAGTTAAGTACTGATTAGTATATGCTTAGGAGAGAACTCCCCAAGTCTTGGGGAAAAAAGGAAAAGAAAAGCCAACACTGGGAATGGAAAGGTAGCTCATGTTAGCTGGGAAGTGCACATCCTCACCATTCAGAGCAGAAAAACTTTGTGATGTAAGTGACATTAGATTGACTGCTCAGAAGGGTACTGCCTTAGTGGTGAGGCAAAACTAGTCCTAGACAAAAGGCTGTTCTGATCCTACCTGAAAAATCGTAAAAGTAAGCCATTAAAGAGGAATGATAAAACTTTTTTAGTAAAGGGCCAAATGAAAATACTTTGGGTTTTGCAGGCATATATGACCCTACTGCAACTACTTAGCTCTGCCATTGTAGTGATAAAGCAGCCATAGGGAATATGTAAATGAATTGGGGTGGTTGTATTCTAAAATAAAACTTTATAAATAGACTGTCAGCCAGATTTGACTTATGGACCATAATTTGCAGACTCCTGGTTTAAAGGGTCAAATTGTGGAGCTTCCCTGGTGGTCCACTGATTTAAGACTCTGTGCTTTAATTGCAGGGGGCATGGGTTTGAACCCTGGTCAGCCTTAGATCCTGTATACTGCATGGTATGGCTAAAACATTAAATAAATGAAGGGTCAGATTGTTTCTAGTTGCTCAAATGCAGCCCAGAACAAAGCTCAAGAATATTTAAAGAAACATTTAAATCCAGTATTCAGCAAGATAAAGTATACAGTATTAGCATCCAATCAATATTTACCAGATATACAAAGAAACAGGAAATTTCAGTAGTTAGGAGAAAATTCAGTCAACAAAATGGACTCATAAATGAAACAGACTTAATATAACAAACAAATTTAATGAACAGATTTTTATTTAATAAGATTTTAATAAACATTCACTAAAGGAAGATCTAGAACTATGATTAAAGCTAGTTTTGTATGTTCAAGATAATAGAGGAAGCATTAATTTGTTAAGGAGAGACATGAAAGCTATAAAACTGTCCAAATTGATTTTCTAGAGACAATAAACATCTGAAATGAAAAGTACAATGGACAGGATTAACAGCAGACCAGACACTGAACTTGAAGACCCAGCAATAGAAATTATATAAAACAGTCACACACACATACACAATGCCTGGGGGATAAAGCCCATCAGTAAGCTGTGGGATAATGTTACACAGCCAAATATATGTATAATTAGAGTATCTGAGGGAAAGAGGGAACAGAAGATATTTTTAAAAATAATGGCTGAAAGTTTGCTAAATTTGATGAAAACCATAAGTCCATGAATCTCAGTGGTTCAATAAATATCTAGAAGTTATCCAAAGAATAAAAAGATGAAGAAAATTATACCAAGGCACAATATAATCAGATAATTTAAAACCAGTAATAAAGAGAAAGATTTTAAAATGAGAACAAAGAAACTATAAATTTAGAGGAACAGAGAGTGACAGCAGACTTTTCACCAAAAGCAATGCAAGCCAGAAGGTAGTGGAACAATGTCTCAAAGAAAAAACTGTTAACTTAGAAAAATCTATTAATTAGTGAAAATATTTTTCAAAAAAGATAGTGAAATATTTTCAGACATGCAAAAGCTTAAAGAATTAATAACTATTAGACCTACACTACAAGAAATGTTAAAACTCCTCAGGAAGAGGAAAATAATACCAAGCGGCACCAGAAATGGTAGCCACCTGCGAAAAGGTGTAAGTTCTTTCTAATTTAAATCTTTTAAAAAAGATAATTATTTAAGTAAAAATAATAACAATGGAGTTGGGATTTGTAAGATATATACCCCAAATAAAAAACAAACCAATAAAGATGTGTAAGGCTTAAACAGCAGTACCAACCAGCTTGACCTAATTGATACTTATAGAACACTATATGGAGAAGGAATGGCAACCCACTCCAGTATTCTTGCCTGGAAAATTCCATGGAAAAGCCTGGTGGGCTATGGTCCATGGGTTCACAGAGTCAGACACGACTGAGTGACTAACACACACACACATAACACTATATTATATATATATGTGTGTGTGTATAACACTATAGAACCCAACAAAAGCAGAATACATATTCTTTTCAAGCACGCCCAGGTCTGTTATTAAGGTAGACCATCTGGGTAAGAAAACAAGTCAGTTAATTTAAAAGGGTTGAAATCATACAAAGAATGTTCTTGATCATAATGGAATTAAATTACAGCAAATATATTTGGAAAAATATTATAACTGAATAACACACTTCTAAATAACCCAGGTGCACATTCTAGGCTATACTTTAGATTTAAAAGAATTGGCAGTCATACAAAATACGTTCTTAGACAACAGTGGAATTAAAATAGAAATTAATAACAAAAAGATAGTGTGAAAATTCTCAAATATTTGGAAAATAACACTTCAAATAATGCATGCATCAAAGAAGTCTCATGAAAAATTTAAAAATACTTTTTTAAACAAAACGTGAACATATATAAAAATGTGTGAAAGTGTTAGTCACTCAGTCATGTCAGACTCTTTGTGACTCCATGGACTGTAGCCCTCCAGGCTCCTCTGTTCATGGAATTCTCCAGGCAAGAATACTGGAGTGGGTAGCTATTCCCTTCTCCAGGGGATCTTCCCAACCCAGAGATTGAACCTGGGTCACCTGCATTGGAGGTAGATTCTTTATTGACTGAGTCGCCAGGAATGTGTGGGATGCAGTTAAAATAATGGCTGGAAGGAAATTTATTGCATTAAATGTTTATGTTAGGAAAAAACCTAAAATCAATAACTGAAGTTTCTACCTTATGAAACTAGAAAAGAGCAAATTAAACTTCAAGCAGGCAGAAGAAAGTAATAAAAATTAGAGAAGTAAAAAAAATGAAAATAGGAAAATGATAAAGAAAAATCAACAAAATGAAAAGTTTCTGAACATGATTAATAAAATGATAAACTTTTTATAGCAAGGCTAACCAAGGAAAAAAGACATAAATTATCAGTATCAAAAAGGAAGGAGGAGCCCATGACTGCTGACCTCATGGATTTTACAGGGCTTGTGAGAGAATACTACAAACAGCTTCTGCCCATAAATTGGAGAACTTAGATGAAATGGACCAATTCCTAGGAAGACTTAACTCCCAGAATTCATGCAGGGAGAAATAGATGACCTGAACAGCCCTATATCTATTAAAGACATCAAATTAATAGTATACATTCAAAACAAACAATATCATCACCACCAACAAAAACTTTCCAGAAAAGAAAATACCCAGACCCAAATGGTCACACTGGTGAATTTTACCAAATAACCCATTTGACAGAAATGAAAAGAATAATTGGGAAGTATTTTCAACCAAATAGAAATGAAATGTGTTTCCAAATAGGATGCAACTATAGCAGTGCTTAGAGGCAAACTTATAGCACTAGGTACCTATACTAGGAAAGAACGGCATCAGATTTAAAGACTCAAGGTAAAGGATTGTTAAAATTTTCTTCAAATATCTGAATGTCTTTTGTTTAAAAATATGTTTGTTTCATATGGTTGGAAAAGATAGTTAAAGATGGTTATAAAAAGGCAATTCTTAGCCCATCATAGGAAAGAAATAGCTATCAAATTTCCACAGCTATGGACTCAGTTTCTTTGTGAGAGATACTTCTGTAAACATTCTTATGAGTTCTTCACAGCTATTAATTTTTGAGATAAATGGTAGTGAAGGGAAAATTTCTCAGTGTTAGTAGGCTATAGATTAACAACAAACACATTTAAACTGATGTGTTATATAGTAGGTAATGCAATGAGCAGTAATTTTTAAAATCACAGAACTCTAGAATTAGAAGGAGCCTTAAGTGATATTTAGTCAAACAATAGTAGCCTCAGTTCCCTGCCTTTTAAAATATCAAAGCCTTGGATTAAAAAACAACAACAACCAAAAAAGTGACTTCGCTTGTGGTCCAGTGGCTAAGACCCCATACTCCCAGTGCAGGAAGCCTCGGTTCAATCCCTGGTCAGGGAACTAGATCCCACATGCCTCAACTACGAGTTTGTGTGCCTCAACTAAAAGATACTGCATGGCACAACTAAAACTCTGGGCAGCCAAATAAGTAAATATTAAAAAAAAATTAAGGGGGGGATCCATCTAAGTTTGCACATCAGCAAAAACAGCAAAGGACAGTTGAATCACTAAATGACATATTTAGAATTCAGAGAAAATCCCATGAAGCTCAAGGACAATCAGGAATATTTTAGACATGCTTACATACTTAGTAAGAGTTGGATAAATCCATCTCCTTTCCAAAGCCTCTTCTGACTCTCTAGAATTTATGGGCCTGTCTGTCTTCCCATAGTATTTTGTGTATTCTGCATTGTAGCATCCACATACCACCATCTATCAATAAAGGGTTATGAAAAATGAGACAAAGAGGAAAAAGTAAGATTTGCAGTTTACCATTGGCAGTCTTTTTCCATTCTAGGAAGACAGCCTGTTTTCTCCTAATGATTAGTGTGAGGGTCAGATCTTTACTAAAGCTCTAGCTACATAAAGCAAATATTCCTATTAGGTATTTTTCTCTTTGTGTGGCAATAGTCTGTGAATTCCTGCCTATCACCAGTACATTTCTACTTAAAATGGTTAAATGGCAAGAAGTAAAACTTGCATTTTACTATAAAATTTTATAGAAAAACCACATCGTTGCTTTATAGCAACCAGACACTTGTCTCAGTTATTATTTTTTCAAGACAATTCAATTAGTGTCTCTCTTTTGAATAGGAGCTTATCTTTTATGACAGTTTGATCTTGGTTTTAAAATTACTTGGCCCCATAAAAACACAGACTTGAGTGCTGTATTTTTAGTGCTGGAGGGAATCATGTAAACTGGATGCTGAAGTTAAATTTTGTGTCTTTTATTGAAAACAAGCATTTTTTTCCACTTTTAACAAGTTTTATATTGGTTTGATTTTCAGCATCAATGATAACAGCTACCAATCCTGAGCATTTCTTATTTGCTAATACTGCTCTAGGTGCTTCCTATAGGTTATTTACCTATAGAAAGGTCTTCTTAAAGTAGACACTTCAAAATATTGGTTAGTCAATAAATAGCTTAATTTATGTCCTACTGGCAGTTTGATCCTTTGCAAACCCTGTGAAAGAAGGTGTATGCGTGTGTGCTAAGTCACTTCAGTCACGTCCAACTCTTTGTGACACTATTAACTGTAGCCCGCCAGGCTTGCTTAATTTACAAAACTACTAAAAGTTGACATTAAAACTTAAATGTGAACCTGACAGCAGAATCCATACTCTTAAACACTGCCTCCTTGAATGAGGAGCACAATGCTTTGAGCTTACAAATAGATTCTGAGGACTTATTTAATAAAATTACAAAGAATGTCAGTGAATAATTATATGCAGAGGTGGTAGCTAGGTGCAATGGAAATAGCATGAGATTTAGAAAAAGTATTTAAAGTTGTGACTCATCTACTTATTTGTTCTGTGACTTTGGCAAATCAATTTATTACCTCTCTTGAGGCTGTTTTCCTCGTACAAAAATAGAAATTCATAAAACCATCTATCTCAGTAGGTTATAGTGAAGAGCAAATAGATGTTTCTAAGTGCTTTGTAAATGCTTTTGAAAGGTATGTAAATGAATTGATGAGTGTATTTCATCATTTGCTGTAGCCTTCAAGTAGCAACTTTTCTGAGTGCTTTTAAAAAGTGATTTGATTGATAGAGACACAGGAGTTTCCAGAGCAGCTCTATTGAATTAGAGTGATCTGTTATAAAATGAGATGTTATAGATTGCATTCTATAGATCTATTACAGAATAACTCATAAGACCAGCTTTCTTCGATGAGGTACCTCGTTTTTGAGGAACGGTTATTTCACAATACTTTGTAAAGAAATTCTTCACAGATGTTTCTGTCTCCATTTTGGAAGAGAAGGGAGGCAGAGAGGCCAAAGGGAATTAGTGCCAGAGTCAGCTTTGAGGTTCCAAGAATTCCGCCACCTTTTGCGCACAGTTGGGAGTTCTGTGTTCTCTTAAGTTTATATATCTGTCCCAGTTTGAGAAAAGTCGAAAGTCTTTACTTTGAGGGCTGTTTAGTACCCTACACAAAATGGCCTCTTTGGCAGACAAATGAATAATCAGTGAAGGGACCCCCCTTCCCCACTTCCTTCCCGAAGTTCCTAAGACGGACACGTGGGAAGGTCGCGTTCTGTGTCAAGGAATGAGTTCTCCATACCTTTCATTCCAATCTTGTTTATTTTCTTTTTAGTTTAGGAATTTTGAAACTTAACCCATGTATTCCCTTGTTTACTCAGGATTAGCGGCAGAAATGGAGCGGACCACAATAAAAGGAACGCATTTTGTTCCAGGCTTTCATGAATGTGGTAGCCAGTCAACGCAGGCGCTCAGGATTCAGTGGGGACTTTGGAAATCTTTTAATTCTGTGATCAGTGTAGGGAACCAGTCAGGATAATCCACTTTCTTTGCTAGTTTCTCCCTCTGGCTCTCCTCTCCCCCTCACTAACCTTCCTCACTCCCCACACACACACCCCCCTCATTCACACACAGACCGTCACTTAAGAGCTTGGGTTACTAGTTTCCGTGATTACCTAGCTCCCGTCAAAAAGCTCACTGTTCTGTCTCTGTCTGGGTGTGTGTTTTGCAGACAGGAGTTTCCGCACGCCGAGTCTCTCTCTAGGTCGCGTGGCCGCGGCTGGAGATGAAGGCCTGAGGGAAGCCCCGGGGATCACAGCTCTCAGCTCCTCTGGGAGTCGTTTCCTGGGTGCGAATGAAGAAGGGCCGCGCGTGTGGCCGCCCTCCTGTCATCAGCAGCCCCACTCCGCTGAGAGTAGTGTCCCAGTAGATGGGGTACGGTGGCACGAAAGAAGTCGCAGATTAAGTGAGACCGTTGCTTGTAGGATCGCAGGGTGGAGAGAGAAAGGGAGAGTGAGCGGGCGCAGTTTATTTATGGAACGTCGGGGGCCATGGCGGCTCCGCGGGTCCTGGAGGCAGAGGACTTCCCTCCCTCCGTGTTTTCTCCCTCTGACCTTGGATGAACTAGCGAGCAGTATATTATGCCGGGTGATCGCGCTGGTTTGTCATGGTTAGCATTCTGGACTGTCACTGGAATGTAGGAAACGGATGAATTTGAATTGAACCCTGAGGTGGTCCGCCGGGCCCTCTGCTTGTCTCGGGGAAACCTGTCGCTGTTTGTCTGGGCCTGGCCTAATGAAAGCAATGGAGGGAAAGAGAGGTGGGCCTTTGATCTCTTTGTTGCAGCTGCTCCCTGGGAACTCGCTGAAATCAATGCCCTGTTTTCCTGAAGGAATGAATGGCTCTGCCTAACTAGCTTTGTGAAGCCGTGGGGGAATTCACTGCCTCTGTTTATTGACAGCTGAAAAGGAGCACATGGGGTGGAATGGACCTTCATGTGAAAACCAGGCACAGGGAAAATTAGACCTCAATTTAACACAGAGGAATTTGGAAATTCACCCCAAAGGAGACGGTGGTTTCTCATGCTTACATTAGAATTACTCGAGTTTGGGGCTGGTGTGTAATGAACAATGGAGGTTCTGTCACAACTATGTTATAAGTAGGAATATGATATGCATAATAAATGATGTTAAGTAGAAGTTGATTCAACACCCTCCTTGTTTTTCTAAACACAGAAGTAGAGAAAGGCAGATGTTAGCCATGATATATAATCAGGTTGTTCTTTTATTTTTGGTTTCAGAAGAAGAGAAAAAAATTGATACTGAAAATAAGCATTGTTAATATATTACTGAGTTTCTAGAATGTGACTTTTTTTCTTTTTACTTACATTTTGAAACATCTTTGAACTTTGTACCTAAGTTTCATTCATGGGAACTATTCAAACTATTCCTGCTGTTCTGGATTGTGTGTGTTGAGTGGGAATACAACAAATCATAGTTATTTTTAAAAATGTATATTAGGATATTGTAACCGGAAGTCTCTGTCAAACATAAATAAAACTCTAGACCAATTTAGCATTTGCTATGAGAACGGTTCATAAATCCTAAAATTACTGCCTTACTTTTGACAACACAGTAAAGAAAAAGTCGAGTTTATCGCAAGGAAACATCACCAGACCTTCTTTTATATCTCCCCTCACTGGCTTGATTTCCCAGGAAGAATTTATAGCTTCTTCCTTTGGCCCTCAGCCCTTTGTGCACACCTCTATTATAGCACTTAACACATTGCCCTGTAGCTCTTTGTTTAGGTGTATTCTTTTAGCTGGAAGTAAAGCAGCTGTGTCGTATTCATTTTTATATCTCCAAGCCCAGCAAAGCTCTTGGCTCAGTGAATGCATGCTGAATGAATGGGGATTGATAGCTCCCCGTACATTACTTTGAATGTAATTACTTATGCAGGCTTCAACGGCAAATACTACATTTTAGGAAAACCTGATTGATCTATTGTTACCTGATTGGTGCTATAGCTTTTTAAAATATTTCCTTTATGGAGAATTATTAAACAGTTTTTCAAAGTGGCAAGTTGGTTGGGCGGTCCATCAGCCTGCAAACAGGAGGCATAGAGTGTATGGTGTTGTCCTTTTCAAATCCAAGCCCTCTCCTGTAATATTCTTTTTAAAAATTATGTCTCATCATAGTGTTTAGATAGTTTCAGTAAGAAGATGAAAAAAATTTTAGGGTTTTGTAGACTTTCACCTGACCAGATTTAGTGATTGAGATGGACAGACTTCCATTCTACGTGATTTAATTCTATGGTGGCACGTTAAATAATGCAAAACACAACCTTTGACAGTTTCTGTAACTAACTTTACTCCTACTGTATTTTATGAACCCCTTGACTCTCAGTGAAAAATGTAAAGGAAATTTTGATCCTAGAGGACTAACTCCCGTGATTTCACAGGAGTCTAAGACAAGTCCAGTTCTGAGTCAGTCTCAAGTTAAACCCAACTTCTTTTTAAACCAGAGCTATAAGTGGGAAATAGTTGTCAATATTCTTTGGGGAAAAAAAATGACATCTTAAAATCATAATGGAAAACTTTAGAAAATGTGGGGGGGGTGGGGTGGTTAAGTAAGCACACAAGTATAGGAACTGGCTCATATTTTATTCTCCGTGTTATTTTTGTTTTATTTTTACTCCAAGATTATGTCCAAAGACATCTATTTGATTTTCTGTCTTGATTAAAAGTAGGAATGAGGTTTAAAAACAGTTTTACATATTGGTGAGTCGTGGGAGCGTCCTGTGTAGGGTTAGGCGCTTGCGTGGGCCGTACGAATGTGATCGAGTCAGCAGATTGTATTTCTGCTGAGATTTTAGATTTCTTACGAAACAGGAAAATTACCGTGGCCTTGATCATTGATAGACTCTCGCCCCCAGAAGTATTAACTTGTAGATAAGAAAGCTGTAAGCCTCGTACTTAGGTTTTATAACTTGGCTGCTCTGTCCTTCCAGTTTCTGGAAGTAATTTTGTGTGACATCATACCTAAGGGGGGTGGGGGAAATGGAGGGTGGAAGGAGAAGTGGGGAGTCCAACAATACTTTTGCATTGGATATTTCAGCTTAAAAGCGATGAGGCATATCTTGTCCCCACTGATAGAAGGACATGTGCGCCCCAGGGGGTGACTGCCGTTAAAAGTTGTGTTCTTGCTGTGTTTATAGAACCAGTTAATGTCAACTGCATGATCCTTCATAAAAAGAGCCCTTTTCTTAGGCTTGAAGTCTGTTGTCATGTATAGGAAGAAGAATGTCAAGTAATTTAATAAGAGTCAAGCCCTCAAAATAAGTTTGGGGATTGGCATATAGGAGGTCTTCATGTTTTTTTTGTGTGTGTGTATCTCCATCGGCAAACTTCCTAGCAGAAAGATACCAGGTCCTCCCTCTCAGATGGTTTTCATCCATCTAACAAACAAAGCAGACCTACTGGGGGCTTACCTAGTCATTGAAAGGAGACAGCCTCCTTATGGGTTAGGTTGAATGACAGGAAAGACGGGTACACTTATTGTCAACAAGTTTTGTCCTTCAGGCCTCTCCTCTGAGTAGTAACCTTGTCTTTGAAGGAAAAAAAAAATGGAGTTCAGCAAATGTTCCTTTTGGTCTTAGGTTTTTGTTTAGTTCTTCGTTTGGCTGTTTGTTTTTTGCCTTTTAATGGTCTTTCCTTGCTCTTTGACATCATCTTCCCCTCTTGCCCCTTCAAGCCCTGCTTCCGTGGGTCCACACTCCTTTTCCTAGAGGATAATGTTCTTAGTTGACCCTTTTACAAAAGGTTCTGATTACCATCTGATTGCTTCCTGAAGCTCCGAGACAGTCTCCCTTGAGTTGGGGGTCTCTGGAAAAGAATTGCAAATATACCAGTACAGCTTGCTTCCTGGGTTCGGTGTTCAGCACTTCACTCACACTGACTCCTTTAATCCTCAGAAGGCCCTTGGGCTCTAGGGACGGTTATTGTCTCCACGTTACAGGTGAGAAGCTGAGGCAGAGAGCTGTTCCACAAGCGGTGAGAGGTTTCTAGTGGCTCCCGGTGACACCTGGGTCTGAACGTGGGCCTTCTGGCACCGTGGCTGCGGCTCTTCACGTCACCGCGTTAGTGTTTGAAACTAAAACTTCTGTAAGAACTCAGAGATGTGTCTCTGGAAGGTTGGAATATGACATGATGGTATACCGACAAAGTTTTTGATCCTGGCATTCCTGAGCTTACGTCCTATGTGTGAATGTCTCCTTACTCAGTATTCAGTGTGACTTTCCTTGGTGCCTTTCTTGTTTTAACCTTTTGATTTTTTTTTTTCTCCTCTTCTAGGATTGCTCTCACATCTGGTGTGGCCTCTGTTTCAGGTCACATCTGAAAGTCCTCTGGACCTCAAGCTTAGAAAGGTAAGTGTGTGTCCACTACACCCTCTGACTTCTGCCCAGGCCGTGTGCCGTGGCCACTGTGAGTCTGTGTTCTCTCTCTCCTACTTTCAAGCACACACCACAGCCTTCCACAGTAGAGGGGCTTCTGTCCCAGAGAACACTCACTCTCTCAGATTTCTCATTTGAGGAACTATAGGCCTTGAGGGAAAAAAATAGGGTTGGGGAATACAAAAGCCTATTTTTCACTCTTTAGAAAAATCAAGAGAACATGCTAAGAACTGTCATTGATGTTTATTCATTCATGTAACTTTAGAAATAAGGGGCTTTATACAAACTGACTTTTATTGATCATGACTTGTTGACTAGAAACTTGTGACCTCCTTCCCTGACATTTAAAACGATGTTTTCAAATGAAAACAGATTAATACTAGGGGAACTTGAAGGGGGGGCATCATCCTCCATTTAGAACCGTGTATAGACTGTTGCATATGTTACAACTCAGCCTCTAAATCATGCTTCAGCATCGTAACATGAGATGATTTTCAGTTGCATATGTCCTGTCCAAATTTCCTAAGATTATGAAATAAGTATGCTGCTAAATCCTGTGGTGGTAAATTGGTGGGAACTCATGGTTGACGGGATCCCTGATATTTATCGGAAGTTTTTATTTGTCTCCACCAAACATGTGGAGATTATGATTTGTTTTAAACACCCATTTCAAAATAATGACATCTAGTTCAAGCCTTAAATTTCATACCCTATTCTCTGGTTGTTTTTCTCCTGTAACATGTATTAGTTCTCTGTTTAAGCCCGTTGCCTTCTTCACCCTTCAGGAACCCTCCTCCTGTTTGCAGCTCTGGTGCTGGCAGTATTGCTTAACCATAACTGTTGGCCTCTCTCTCCCCACAGATTTTTTTTGCAAAATGTCCTTGACTGTAATATGCCATATTTTTTTTTATTCCAATCTTCTCTGTAAGTTTCCTTATATCCCATTTTATACTTAAGGGTTTTTTTTCCCCCCTCTTAAACTAGATAAACCACTTCCAATTTCATTTTACTCTTGGGACTGACTTCTAGGAAGGCTGCTCACAGCTGCTCCAGGTGAAAGGCCAAAGTCAAGAGAATATTAGATATGTGTGTTTAAGTTCCTGTTCTCCAAATGGTTCTAATTGAAATTAGTCCACGTCCCCACCCACACATTCAAAAGAAAAATTCTAGCAAAATATAAAGATGCCAGAGTTGCTTCTATATGTCATTTGTGTAGCTTCATGATATGTGTAAGAGCAGTTCATGCAAGGTCCAACTGTAATTGTTTTCTCCAGTTACATGTGACATTGCCATTAAAAGCCCAGCTAATAATATTGTGCTGCTTAAGAATTTAGAAGTTTTTAGGCTACATGACATACAAAACTTTGAGGAAGGCAAGACATGATTAGAAATTTCTTTTACAGGAACATGTTAGAAAAGAATTGTGTCATGGTGGTCCAAATCAAAGAAAGATTATTGAACTTAATCAAAAACTTACATTCTTTCTGTTAGATGTACTGTATCCTGACACAGATTATTAATATTTCCCAATTGTGAGCTTATCCAGTGTGTAAAAGCACTCTTGATACTTATTAACAGGGCACATCGACTTTGTACATAAACTTCAGACCCTGCCCCAATCACTGTGCCTCTGTGTGTACATCTGTAATGCGTAATCTCATAACAGCTCTGCCAGGTAGAGAGGTGTCAGCTTGAAGAGAAGTTAGGGAACATTTGCCTGAGGTTACATACGTGGCAAGTAGCAGAGCCAGTGTTGAGACCCAGAGCCCTCTGATTCCACAGCCGGTCCTCTCTGCACCCAGTCCATCCTTCATAGACTGTGTCTAGCAGAATACTATCATTTGGTTACTTTTTTTTTTTTAACTAACTGTAGGAACCACAACCTTAGTATTAGGGAGAGTATGCTTTTAGTAAAAGAATAAGGGAGAGTAAAACTCGTGATCATACACCACTTTTAGGTAAGGAAAGTTTCTATCTAAGAAGTAGTATTAACTTTTTTTTTTTTTAAACTTTCTTGACTCCCCAAAAAGAACGCAGTCAAAGCCTGAGGGGAACCGAGGCATGATATAGGAGAGTATTAAATATTGCTACAATGAATAAAATGTTTCTCTATCAGTGTGTTTAAAATAGCACTAGGAGTTATGTGTGTTTATACTATAACAAAGTGTACTTTATTTGGGGAATAACTTAATTGATCCATTATGTGGCATTACCAAGGTAATTTTTTCTTTTTTGTTTGAGCACAGGAATTAAAAAGTGATTCATAAAAACACACACACTTAACAACCAGCATGTAAATTAGAACCACATTAGGGTGATCATCATCTTTTGTTGTTTTCCTAAAATGGTTCCCGTTTGCCTTGTATATTCAACTTAAAGTATGCAAAAGTGTTGCAAGTTCTGACTCAGGAGAGATCTAGAGCTCCCTGTGAACACAGTTTTACAGAGAAACTTCAGTGTTCAATAACAGCAGTTAGTCTTTTTGTGTGCAGTTTTTTTAAACAAAATTACTGGCTGTGTTTCTTCCCAAGAAATTACTGTTTTACTGATTTGAATGTATAGAATGGATACATGCAGAAGCTACTCTGTCCGTCTGCTGTCTGAGGTCTCTTTCTATAACTGGAGCCTGGGCATATTGCTGTCATGATTAAAAACTTGCAGTGCATCAGTCAGGACTCTTGGTTGCAACTGACAGAAATTAATGGGACCACTGAACAATTCCAAACGGCCAAGTGACGGGGGCGTATTTGCATGTTAGAAGAATCACTCTGACAGCAGCATTGTGACTCGGATGAAGGGATGAAGGGGGGCCAGTCTGAGAACGGGAAGACAGGAGTCCGTGGGGATCTCGGTCTCCAGTTCATAGAAATGTCCCTTTACTGATGAGCTCTTTATTTGCCAGGCTGGTAGTCGTTTGAAGGAAGCCACATGAAAATTGAGTTTTGGCCAGTAGAGTGGTCTGGGCCCCCATTCTGCAGTGTACCCTCATCCCTGCTCAGTTTTGGGGTGCCACAGATTGGAAAGTGGGTGGTGAGGGTTTGGGGCTGGGCCTGTGTTTGTTGACTGCCCCCTCCAATCTTCCCTCACCCCCCTCCCAGTGTGAGAAGGGAAGCGAGGTCAACAGAGGCCAGACCCTGGTGAGACCCCTGGCCCCGTGCTCTGGTTTTCCAAACGTCTATCTGCTTGCTCCGCCCACCCTGACTTCCAGGTTCCCCATCTGTGGGCTCTCTCCTTGGGTAGCATTTAGTAGAAAGCACTCGCTCTCCTACTGACCGAAGCGGGGAGTGGGGACTGGCTCGGCCACCTGGCCGCTGTGATGGGGCACGTGCAGCATTTAATAGAAAGCACTCGCTCTCTCCTACTGACCGAAGCGGGGAGTGGGGACTGGCTCGGCCGCCTGGCCGCTGTGATGGGGCACGTGCTCCCCAGACGGCTGCTGCTGTCTGAGGTCTGGCTGCCCTCTGGGCGTGCCAGGCAGACCTAATGGGTGTTTGTGCCCCAGGCAGATGGGGTCCCCTGTTTGCTGGTCCTTGTACATCTGACATTCTGCCAACCAGAGCTCCCTGTTCTATAAGATCTAATCTCAGTGTCCTGGCTGATACATCTCCGCTTATCTCGAATCCTCTCTGGTTTTCATCAGGGACTTTATGAGCCTCATCCGAAGTCTCAGATGTTCAGCCACAGGATTTAAGTAGAATTTGTTTTGAGGACGTGACTGATCTCAGGGTCCAAATCCCTGTAGACATTTGGTGCCACAAGGACCTACCATTACCTCAGTGTCTTTGAATCAACAGATTTGTCACATTTATGTGGTTTCTCCTCTCTGACACCTCAGTTTCCAGCACACTCTCCCTTCCATCTTCTGGGAACCAACAGTCCCACTCTGTCCCCAGTGGGCTGGTCTAGGGGGGGCATGTCCAGGCTCAGAAGCAGGGCTGTTCTGGGCTTAAGGAGTCTAGCAGCATCAGCCTCTCACTTTCTAATCCCTGGTAGACTTATGTTTTCTCTTTTGGTTTTTAAGCAATTCAGAGTTTAAGATAAAGGCCTTCAAGATAACTTTCTCTGCCTCTCCCTCTCTAGTTATTTGCATAGGAATCAGAGGCGTTAATCTTGTGAGTAAACTCCTAACATCTGCCCTTATTTCCTTCCTTCCTTCCTTCTCTATCAGCCCCAGGACCAAAGCACAGACCCCAGTGCCTCTGCAGAGTCCCTTCGCTTCTGCAGCAGAGGGGTAGCATTTTTTTTTGTTTTTTTTTTTTGAGTAATAACCTGGTTCTGCGTGATCGCTGTGGAAGCTAGTCTGTAGCACAGATGAGCATGACCCTGAGGGTGCTGCACTGGAGGCGCCCTCATAAGTCTGCCTCTGACTCCCCTCCCGCGTCAAACATGCAGGAAGTGCACTCCCTTTTGTATTCATCATTCCGTCAACCTAGAGAGAAATTTCATTGCAGTCATTCTTCGGTGTCTCCCTCTCTCCCATGCCATATGTCCTAGAGCCTGAAGGTTTCCATGGCCCCTGGTAGGTGAGGTCTGGCCTTTGGTGTATGGTGAGAATAGTTGGGGTATGATGAGAGTAGCTGAGTAGTCTTTTGAAGCCCTATGCTCTTGCCCCAGGCCTGGGCTCCCTGAGCACAGCCACCACTGTCTTCTAGAAGGTTCTGTCCTGCCTTGGGGACAAAGCTGTGCAAGCCCCCCCCCCCCCACTTTAGGGGAGAATATCTTTTTCTCACCCTCTTAACCTCCTTCCAACCCTGAAGTTGTGCAGAACCTCCTCACTGGGTTTAGACATTAAGAAGGATAGACTGCTTCTGCCGTCGTCTGGGCTAAAACACAAGCAATTACAAAGCCTGCACCTGTTTTAAATGAGCTAGACAGGAAAACTGTCGGGAGGACAAACAAAGTAAAATTTCAGAGTTGTCCTGCCGCACTGATTTGGACTCTGTCGTGAAGGCAAAACACCACCCAAACACTGGTAACTATGGAAACGAAGAGAAGGAAACACATCTGAGAGACAATAAGCCCGAAGACTGTACAGCTTAGTCAGTGAGAAAAATCTAGTATGCCTCCAGGGTTTCTGACTTGGGAGCAGCCAGAAAGCAACACAGTGAAGAGAGTGACCTGGTACTAATGTGGACTCTCAAAGCCCACGCTTGGGCTGCAAGGCCCAGCTCAGCGGCTCACTGACCATGCCACCATAGGCCAATTGACAGAGCTCCTCAGCCTCAGTTTCCCCGTAAGTAAGGTGGGGCTAATGCTCCCTACTCACTTGGCTGTTTGGAGCATTAACTAAAGCCATGAAAACAACGGCCATGACCTGGTGAGCATCCACTAAGTGTTAGCTCTAGTTACATAGCAGTGCCAGTAGCTGAAGTGGATGATGCTGGAGGGTGAGCCGTGCAGAGCCCCTGCTTCAGAACAGGGGCCTCCAGGGCCACTGACAGTATCTAAGCTGAGAGATGCAGGAGGGAGGTACGTGGATTTGTCTGAAATGTGAAAGAAATTGACGGCTGAAGACTGTAGTAGATGGATTGATAGTTGAAGAAGATAGATAGTAGATGGTTCAGGACTGAAGACCCCAAGAAGTAGCTGAAACCTTGGGCTGTGACTGAAGCCCCGCAGGGATTGTGTTAGAAGGTAGAGGGCCAGGTGCCAGGCTCACGAATCTGTTCACATTCCCAGTTACCCTTTCACAGCATGGGTCTCGGGGGTCATCTTCAGAACAACTCGGTTGTTGTGAGATGAATACAGATAGCCAGTTTACGGCCTCCACTCCAGACGTGTAATCTTGGTTGTAGTGATCAGCTCACTGAAGTAAGCTTTACTTGTCTAGAATCTACCAAATCGGCTGGGCTCCTTTCCATCAGGAATTAGTCCTTGGATGGGGGGGGCGGGAAAAACTTATTTGAGAGACTTTTCAAAACAGGGCTTGCACATCCTCCGCCCAGTGGACTCCTTCGCTGAAAGCCGGGACAGGCCTCCCGGCGTCAGGGCTTGCCCAGTTCTTTCCCACTCAAATCATTTTGGGGGGGAAAAAAAAGTCAGTTTGAAGAATTTACTTAAGTGAAATCGGGAGTAGCTTGAAGTGAATGAGCTGAAACTGGAGGGAAATCCCTTTGTTCATGGGGTTTCAGTGAATGCTCAGCAGGCAGTTAAACCAGTTCATTAACAGAGAAGAAGCCCTGTTTCTCAAACGCAGCCCTCAACAGCTAATGCCTAGAAAAATAGACTATGACAGCCAAGAATGCATTCTAGAAATCTGAATGCTCTAGATTCAGGAAACCTTAGTTTTTGTCATCACTGAATAAACAAATCACTTCCCCCTGAATATCTCCCCTTTATTTAAGACAATTCACCATACATGATCTGTTTACTGTGCACCCATC
Organism: Odocoileus virginianus; assembly: GCF_023699985.2. Taxonomy (NCBI): domain Eukaryota; kingdom Metazoa; phylum Chordata; class Mammalia; order Artiodactyla; family Cervidae; genus Odocoileus; species Odocoileus virginianus. Next base: position 21,329,142 of record NC_069707.1, read on the forward strand.
CCATTTTCTAGAAAAATGTGATTTTTCCTGCTTCTCTGGAGCTCAGAAATGAATATACTTAGAAATATTTTATGTTACAGGTTCATTTTTAAAAAGCTGTTGTTTTAAATAGAGCCCACCTATTAGAAGCTTTTTCTCTGATTTTTGAAATCTAAACTTCAGATCTGAAAACCAGCCTGCAAGTGGCATACTGTCAAATGTCTACGTGTTATTTTTCCTGTCTCCTCTTCGCTTTATTAAATTGTTGTGGTCTGCACATGGTTTTTCCCTGGGGCCATGGATGCGTTCGGGTTCTCTGTTGCATTGTTAACTATTTAAGACTTAGACCCGGCTGAGATGGCAGGGGGGAAAGGCCGAGGGACTTGATCTCCTCCCTGCCAGAGTTCTCCGCTTTCACTGGCGCTGCTTACATTGAACAGCTTAAGAATAAGCTCCTGTGTGAGCCCTCGGAGGCCGAGGGGCATTGTTGAATTCAGAAAGGAATCGCTTTCTCTTAGTGATAATTTGAATATTTTGACAATGCTGCCTGGTTTGCGAACTTCGTGTCATGTGCGCCCTTTCTAGCGAAGCTGAGGAGAGCCCCTGCTTCTCTGAATTTGTGAATTGGCATTGTCCATGGGTGAGAGGGGTAGGAGCAAAGAAGGAATCATCCAGAAGAATTCTACTCTCTTGCTTTCATGTTTTTTCCAAGCTCTTAAAATAATTAATATTGGCCTTTGGAGACCACCCAATTAAACTACCACAATAAATGCTGAGCATTTTGAGATGAAAGATGGACCATGAAGACAATTTGTGACATGTTTATACATGCAAAGCAAGGAATACATTTAAAACAAATACTCTGGATGATTCAGAGAACCTACTCGCCTCCAGCTTTTTCCCTAAATTGTGGTGGCTTATTTTTAGACTTTTGTTGTCTGAAAATGGCCCTAATATTTCTATTTGTAACTTACAAGGAGGTTACTCATAATAAATGGACATTGCCTTTTTGATCAAATTAAGCAAACAGGCAACCCAGTGAATAAATCCCTTAGGTGAGATATAATTGGCTGTTACACAATAGATTTGCCTTTGTACTGGTAAAGAAAATCCCGAAAAGCTTTGCCCCTAAGAGTATCGACTGGCTGGAATAGTCTTAGCTGGAAGAAGCCGACTTTTATAATTAATTGGTGAACAGAGATACCTGTTTCCAAATGCTCATCAGGGATCATGGTGTGAAGCTAGCTGTAGACTTTTTCTGGAGACTTCATGAAAACCTAAGTTCCCAGGGCCTCAGCGCTGCTGACAGTTTGTGTTTAGTTTGTTCTGTGGCCTGGGAATGTGTATTTCTAAAAGATTGCCCTGGTGATGCTAACATAGTCGGGTTTGGTAACCACTGAATCATGTATGCAAATTGAAGACTTCAGCCTTTTCACCCTGCACATTTGATAAATCTATATGGAGATAGGAAGCTTTTGTTGAAAATGAGTGCCTATTGGTTGTTGCTGATTTTTTTCAATTCTTAATTTGCTTTAGGCTCTGTTATTGCATGGATTTGCATACCTGTTTTATGGTATTCTAATACTGTTGGTTTAAAAAAAATGCCATTTCCTCTGAATGCTCTTTTGAATATTTTATGTAAGCAATTTCTTGTGTTTTCTCTACTTGCAGAAGGCAGGGAGAAAAATCAGTGTTTTTCTAATCCACTTGCAAGTAGGACAAAGATTATAATATAAATACTTAAAGATCTTCTTGGGCAAGATTATATGAGCTATTGAAAATCTTTCATGTTAACAATATTATGAACTTTAGCACACCTTTTAAATATATCAGATGATCTCAATGTTTAAGACTTTTACCGTGTGGTATATCTGTGACATTTTAAGATTAAGGGTGGTGGGTCTATTGAAGTATTATACCCTAGGATTTTAAAATTTGAAATTGATCTATCATCTATTAAAGTACCTAGAAAGCAGTAGAGAATGTCCTCTGTACATTCACAATTGTGTGTGTGCGCGCGCATGTATGCTTTTGAAGTAAGCAAGCTCAAGTTGCCACATTGGGGGGGGGGACTGTTTTTCTTGCTTCACTCACTGAAGGTGTGCAAGATCTCTTCTTACAGGTTTGAGGCCTCAAACCTTCTGGGAGGACTCCCTGACTGCCTTGGAGCTGACATTTCCTGTCACCGAGTAGGTACGCAAGCTATGATTGCTTTTAAAAATTATTTCTATCTGAGCATGTGTATTAGTAACTGCTTGGAAGAACATAGTAAAGTAAGTCAAGGATGTGCAAGAGGCTCAAGGCACTTCAAAAAGGCTAAATACTTTTCCCCCTCAAACTGTGAAGTACCTTAGAATGGCATTGTTTTAACCTTTTCTTTTTAAAAAGCGTTAGGATCCTCTGTGTTTCAGGGAATCAGATCCTGCAATTAGCAACTTCTCACATCCTCTGCTTTCCCCCACCCACAGCCCTGATAATACCTGCAAATCTCTGGAATTTTCTGCTGTCAACCCGTCAGTTCAAAAGCTTTAAAGCTGCCCTATCTCCACTCCCAACTTGTGTACACAAGAAGAGGTGTAAAGGTTGCCTCCCATTTGTGGAAGATGTTGACTGATAAGCCTACAGGAGATGCTGGTCACGTACAAGTCGCCCTAGGGACTCCAGCTCCAGCCTCCTAGGCTTTGCTGTAAAAGCTACTGCCAAAGTCAGAGGCTGTGTAGACAGCTTAGCCGGGGGCAACGGCAAGGTGGAAGTGGGGGACGTTCCGCTTAGCTCAAAACACCCGGGTTAGGCCCCTGGTTACATGACCTTAAGGGAAGTTAAGCCTGTGCATTAGGTGCTTTGCTTGGTATAGTTCATTACCTGTTGCATCTTTTTCTTACCGCGTATGCACAAAGAACTTAATTCTCTGGACCTCAGTTTCCTCGTCTGTTAAGTGGGGCTAAAGATGCCTTTCTAGCCTATCTAACCAGGCTGTTAGATGGATGTTAGTAGACAAAGGAGCCTGAGAGAACTTTGAATTCAACTGAAATGTAATATTGTTTTACTAAATGTTATTTTGGTTCTGTTTGAAGTAGAATTGTCTTACTAAATAGTATTTTGATTTATTGGCCGAGAATTTGAAATCCATCCCAACGTGGCTAACATATCTACTAGGAACTGAGAAAGGTAGTTCTAATTAGTTGGGGAATGGGGTGGGGTCTTGCCATTTTATCTTCTGGTCATGGTGCGATTGACGTTGAAAGACTGTATGATAACCAGCTAGATCCTGGAATATGACTGCCGGTATTGGGTGGTGAGTCCGTGAGCTGAAGACAGAGGGTGGAGAACAGCCTAGGCCCTGTGCATCTCTGCAGCTGAGTGGGACAAGCCCAGGCGGCCTGGATGGGGCAGTTCTCTCTCAGCAGGCAGGGAGGGAAGTGAGGCATCGCTCTAGGCTACTGGGAAGGAGCAGCAAGCATGTGGCGGGAAATTGGGCCTTATTGTAAGGAAGGTGCCTGGCCCCCGGGGCGACTGGAGCACAGACCAGCGCATTGAAGCCCCGCGGGATGGGCTGGGGATGGACCACACATGTGGATTGCCGGGACAGCTACTTAGAGAGGTTCGCATTCCTCCGCATTGAACCAGCTATGATTGTAATGGTTTGTTAAACAAACAAAGGACCTAAAGCTGTGAATGGGGGAGAGAAAAGACTTAAGGTGAAAAGGAGAGGAGGCCCTGTTTGTTAGTGTTCCACTCTTTTTAAGCTCTCTCCCCCATTTCCTCAACATTCCTTTCTGCCTTTCAGAGAAGGCAGTGCGGTAACTTGCAAAAGTTACCGCCTCGTGTCTCCAGCCCTGTTTCCTTTTAAACTGGAAACGGGAGGAAATGTCTATCCCCTTACAAAGGCAAAATGAGAAACCGGGGTCGTCTTAAAGGAATAGGGATACATATTTTTATATTTCTGACCAAGTGTTTCTGGGTGAACAATTGGCTTGGCATCCTTTGAATTTATGGGATGTGCTGTGGAAAGGCAAAGAGAAAGTTCTCACTCAAGCACTGTCCCATAAAAAAGGCAGGTGGCCGCAGAGGTGGGCAGCCCTCTGCTCCTGGAGGGAGGGGAGTGAGCGTGGGCGTGGGTGCAGCAGTTTTACTTTTTTATCCCTTGACTGTGTACACAGTTTATGGTCAGGTGAGTTCTGGATGTTCATCCATTGAAAATGCTTGGGGGGGGGGGGGAGCTGTAAATCGTCTTTTAAAACTGCCAGTTACGTTTATGTCCATTCAGTTAATCAGATTAGGTCTCAGGACTTCCTTGTGGGGAAGAAAAAGGAACTATTTAGATTTTGCGAACAGTATTGTTACATGTGCTATACATTATCCCTAGGGGAGGGATTGTCCTCACTTGTAACTTTTGTGCACAGCAGTTTGTCTCTGCAACACCTTCCCTTTCTCTGGCTCGCAGGTTCCTCTGCTGGGCGCACCAGCCCCTGCAGTGTGTTCAGGGCACCGTCTCCTTTAGAGGCCCGTCTTCTGCTCCTCTTACGCTCACACCTGCCTTCCAGCCAAACTAGACCACGGGATCACACTGCCCTGTCCTGCTCCAGGCCTCTCTGCTTTTTACATGGTCTTCCCTCGGCCTGAAAGATACCGTCTCCCTTTTCTCCACCTGCTTTGCTCTAAGCCCAGTGTAGGTATCAAAATTATGAAAACTTAGAAAAGTACAGATATTCGGAGAGAAAAAACAAAGTCCTCTCTAATTTGGCCCCCCAGCAACCCTTTGCTGACACTTTGTTTTCTGTACTTTCAGTCCTTTTTCATTTTTTAAATTTAGAGACTGTTGTTTTAGGACAAAACAGTCCACTCAAGTCTTGAGCATCCTTTCCTGATCACACATTGTAACTTTCAGGGTTCTGTCAAGAGATGTGAACTCAGGAATCTGGCTTCCCATCACCCCTGTGACTTGTGAGCTTTTCTTGTTTCTTTTCCCAGCGTGAGCCTTTGCCCTCACACACTTCCTGGGAAGGAATTGGTCTTTTCTTTTTCCTAGAATAGTCACCGTATTAGGACAATAGACCCGGCTGATAATTAGGTAAGTTTGGTTCCTTGGTGCCCTGCTCTTAGAGTCCTAGGAAAGATCACCACTGTCAGCTATAGAAACACACCCCAAAGGCGTAAAGGGGGATCGTCGCAGCTTTGTTGGGAGGGAGGAGGGGGATATATTTCCAGCTGTCACAAAGGAGTATCCCTGCCACTGACTTTAATGACTAGAAAATCTTCTCCTAATACCAGAGGCTCTTGTCTGGATTTCAAGTCTGCGCTCACCCCTCCCCCTCCTCCCCCAGCGTGCTACCTAGAGTTCATTAACAGTCTTCCTGAAACATTCCTTCCCATCTCAGCTGAGAGCCAGGCCTGGGCGGCGCGCTGGCCTCTCGGGATGCACATACCTATTTTGCTTGCTTGGCGACCTTTGTCTGTTTCTTCCTAAATGTCCATGTTTAAAAACACCGTGTAAGAGGTGGGTTGGGGAGGCATGGGGAGGATTTCAGACTCTGTAAGGATACTTCCTTTCCCTCCCCACAGCCCGATGGATGTTAAGCCGAGTGACCATCCCGTCGAGGTGCCTTGGCCCTGTCTGGGGGGCCCTGGGCTGTGTAAGCCGCCCTGCTTCCATTCCATACAGGTGCGGGAGGCAGTGGGGTGCTTACAGGCTGCTTTCAGGTGACGCCTCTGGGAGCCTGGCTCCCGGTCAGCAGTCCCCTTTGGCCCTTGGAGGTTTGGTTTTTCTCAGACTTCCGCAGCTCGTTGAGGCATATACTCCTGGGCTTGTGCTGTTTGCAGTGCTTCCTCCCCTCCCAGTCAAGACAGAGCTACGGGCGTTCTCTCTCTGTCTGCCTGGGCCTCTCCCCAGCTTCGTGTAGAGTGGCTGGTCTTGACAAATTCAGTTACATGTTATCTTCCATCTGCTAAACACATTATAACAACAACAGGCTCCCATCTGTTTAAAAAAGAAAGAGGCCTACCTCTCCTAGTAGGAGAAAGTGGGCAACCAGACAATGTTTGAACTGTTAGGGTCTTGGTTTCTGCTGTCACCATCTAGAAATTATTTGGAACATCTCATCAAGTTTTTTAAAATGCAGACTGAATTCTCATTTTGCTTCTTTTTATCACCATGGACGTATCCCCTGTGGATAAGGGGGCCAACTGTAATAGATGCCTGTTGTCCCACTCCCTGGTCACTAGTCCTGGGATTACCTGCCCCTTGCAGTCTGGCTCCTGTGGTCTTTGTAGCTCTGGGAGGCTTAGATTCTGGTGCCATTTATGCCTTTGCTGTCACTGCCTCCTGTTCCTGTTGAGACAGTGCTTCACTGGCGTTTTTCTACTTGTTTCTACTACTCCTCTGTCTGCCTCTTAGCTCCACACAAACCTGGAGTTAGTGGCTGCCCTTGACTAAACAGGTTAGTCAGTCTGCTGAAATGTCACAGCAAAAAAGCCCACCTTCCCCCAGTGCAACAGAGCAAGCACATCACTGACACATCTTGACTTGGTCCCTCTCTCTCCAACCTGTCTGTCCCTGGTGCCTGCGTGTTTACCTTCGTGTCCAGTCATACTGAAGTCGTTACTTTCTAAAACATGTTTTTATCTGTTGTCTTTCACCATTTCCTTTCTGATCAATTTATAGGATGATGAGCATGATCCAGTCGAATGGGGAAAGTCTTGACTACTCTTGACTTTTCCTCCTCAATATAAAAGTTTAGAATGATCTTGTCAAGTTCCAACAAAGAACCTTGTTGAATTTTTATTAGAACTTCACTGAATCAGTATATTAACATGAAGATAACTAGATAACTGAATATTTCAATAATACTATCTGTATTTCTCTATTCATTAACATGATATGTTTCTCAATTTATTTAGGTTTTCTTTTATGTCTTTCAGTAGAATTTTATAGTTTCTCCATAACTATTTTGTTTATCTTTGGTTAGACTTAGATATCTTTGCTTTGTGGCTAATTAATTTTAAATTATATTGTTTGCTGGCATTTAGAAATGCAGTTGATTCTGTATTTTGACTTTTGTAACCAAATAGCTTGTCAGACTTCCTAATTCTCATATTCTATGCATGGATTCTTTGGGGTTTTCTGTATAGATAGTCATCTGTAAACATCAAAATATTTATTCTAATTTTAAGTCTTGTTATTGCTTTATTTTATGAACCACAACTTCTAATACAAATCTTTAACAAGAAACGGTGATCATAAGCACCTTTTTCATAAAGCAAAGATGGTAAACTGTTTCATTAACTTAAATGTTATCTCTTCTTTCCTGCTTCTTTGTCTAATGATATATATTTTAACTATTTAACCTATGGATGATTTTACTGTTAATCAGTCTCTGGGTTATATTAGCTCTGTTATAAAAGGTTGTTTCATGGTGCTAAATCTAGTTTTAGGTGATCACTAGAACTAACAAAGATGTAAAAATATCAGGTACCCTCAGAAGAAGCCACAGTGGCAAACACAAAGGTGCCTTAGAGTCATCAGGGGAGTTTATTCAAATGGCAGATTCTCAGATGTTCCCCCAGCAAGTCTGACTCAAATGCCTGCCCCTGCCCCTGGGGTCTTGCACTTGTCACTGCCCTTTTTGTTACTGTTTGTTGTTTTCTTTTTTTAAAATCCTGTTCTTCATTTAGGGATCTCTTGGTTCTCTCTAGAATATTAATGCTAGTTGTTTCTGAAGTTTTCTTTTTCCTCCATACAGTTTTTTTTTCTTCTTCTTTAACCTAGCTGCTTTTTTCTGCTTCTTCTGTGTTGGTTTTTCCTAGTCAGTGCTGGCCTCTGATTTCTGGTGATGCTCAGCTGCCTGACTTGGGAGTGGAGCCATAAAAAAGCTGATGGGAGCTTTGTGTACTTAGATAGGCTTTGTCAACAAGGGCTTCGTTGTAGGGTAATATGGGTAAACCCTTCAGGGCTGCCATTTGTCCTTGTCGTGAGCTCTTTTCTCTTGGGCTAGTCGGCTTTCCCAGAGAAGACTCTTTCAGTCTCCCGTCTTGGAGAGTATAATAGGCCTGGCTGCCATTGTTCTGATCACCGAATAGGGGAAGTATGCAAACTTCCACTTAATTCACCCTGTTTCAGCTCAGTACCCACTTCTCATACCCTCTGTCGGGAGGGGGTCAGAGGGCTGAATGCACTGCCAGACTTGAAACCACTCTTTCTGTTTCTATGCCCACATGCATCCCCACTTCCAGAAGTTCCTAGTGCCTAAATTTGAGCCTTTTGATGGTTGCTTCATAGTTTTTCATCATTGCCTTAGAATTCAGCTTTCTGAGGATAGCTAAGTCCGTTCCTGCTTGTTTACCTACTTTCCAGTTTCCAAAACGTTGTTACTGTTTTCTCCTTTCCTGTTATCTTAGGCTGTGTTTTTTGCTGGGGGGGGGGGGGGGGGGATGAATCTCATTAATACTGTTTTTTTAAATGTATTTATTTTAAATGAAACAAAGATGGATATTTTTAATGGTAAAAGGTACAATTCACAAAGAATATAGACATCATAAACCATTAGACACTTTCATTAATACTGTTTTACTAGAGTTTCAGGAGAGACTGGAGCTGCATACTTCCATTCAGTTTACTGTCTTTAACTCGACATTACTCCCACTACTTGTGACTAGGTTAGCACCCTGTCCTTTTTCCTATTTTTCTTAGTGCGTAGATTTGATGTTCTGAAGCTGCGGTATAATTTTCTCTCTAAATATGATATAAACAACTCACTTCAGCCTTCAAGCTTATTTTAGGCCTCATTTCTAAGAAAATGAGAGTTTAGTCACGGGTTAACAAAATGAAGTCTCTCCAGGTGACAGTTTAAAAGAGTCAGGAGGCAGCAAAGCTGATGGTTTGGCAGGCCAGGGAGGTGGGGCCTGGCTGTGTGCGGCGCTTCCCACAGCAGGCTGGCCAGGGGTGGAAGGGGGCCAGAGCCAGTGCCGCCCACCCCCAAGAGCAGATTGTTTCAAACACTTCAAGTGGACGTGTGTACCCAGTGGTGAACGGTCCTGGGGGGAACACAGAGGAACCCTCTGTGGAGGTAGTTTCTCACCAAGCCAGTCTTCTCTTTCTGAGCCTGGGTTATCCATGCTCGGTACCTCCACCATGGCCCCCGTAGCCCTAGTGTCTGTGGGCTCACCTGGACTTCTGTAATCGCTTCCTCAGTGATCCCCCGTTTCACCATCTCACCATGTGGAAGAGGTGCCCATTCCTCTGCCCAGGAATGACAAGGGAAGTAGCAGTTGGCCAGGTAGATCCTGGGTGGCAGGAGAGTCCAGGAAGGGGCATAGTGTGGAAAAGACAGAAGCATGAGGGATGTCAAGCATGTTGAGCAAATAGCCAGTGGGTTGATCTGCAGCCTCAGTTGCCTTTGAGCCGCTGTGGGGCAGAGGTCTGCAGACATGGCAGGGTGACAGGCTTTGAGGCTCCAGCCTAGAATACAACCTACCCACGATGTTTCTACCAAGTGGTGTGTCAGTTCAGGTGTTGTGGATTTTAATGATGGTCTGTTAGTACTTTATTGAGGATACACACACACATACGCACTTTAATAACAGATTTTTAAAGATGCTGACAAATGAATCCCTGTGATTTGGAAGGCATCCTGCCCGCTAGTCAAAAGGAAAGCCTGTCTTACATGATAGGATCTATTACATTATCATCTGTACCCCTATTTGAAATGAAATTTGTACAAATTGTTTATTGCTTGAATTTCCAAAGAACATTGTTATAGAGCCCTCCCCTCCCCTCCTTTTTTTAACCTTCACCTGATAAAATGCAGGGATTGAGGCATAAAATATATGGCCCGTGGCTTAGGAATTGTCAGTGACTTTGTGAAGTCAAACTGAACTGATGGCACAAAGAGGGATTTTTCTCTTTTTTCATCTAAGTCGGTCAGTGCCCTTTAATCTGTTTAAATCTAGAATCCCTTAGAAAATCTGAAGAAAGCTATGGTCCCTCTCCTCGCAAGAACTGCAATACACATGCCTCCTAATTTTCCATAGAAATTTGGAGAATTCAGAGTCATGGGTCCTGGAAGCTCTGCCATGGGCCCCACTTAAAAACCTCTGTTCTCAGTGGAGGCTGAAAAGCCAGCCACAGCCATCTGGTAGGGGACTCAACAGGCCTTGCATCTATAATCCTCAACCAAGTTATGAGTCCAGCCCTGGGAGCTCCTCTTTTACTGATTAGACATATAATGAGCCCCAACTCTTCTAGCATCTACATGCTCAGGTACAAGACCTATCACATTTCCCAGTACATATGCATAATAGAAAATTAGCAGTAGCAGCCACCTGGAGTTTCTGAGAATCTTCTTCCTCCTGCTGATATTTCTGGATGGCTTTTTCATGAGAGAGACTTGCTACAGGTCCTTCAAGGACTACTAGTGGTCCTTGCTACTAGTCCTTCTAGTCCTTGCTAGAATCCTTCAAATATGGAGGGGAGCACCTCTCTAGAAGCCTCCTGGAGCCAGATAAACAGGGAATTTCCACCTGCCCTGCTCCATGGTTGGCTGTTTCATATTGTGTGAGTATAAGAAGAAACTGAACTTTTAAAACTGACCTTAACACATTTATATAAAAGCCATCCTAGGTTTCAGGAGTATGAGAGGAAAAGAAATGCTTAGAACAGAACCTTCTTATCCACAAGGAATGGTGATGAATGGAGGAAAAAAAAAAAAAAAACAAGAGTACCCATGTTGAAAGACTAAAAATGGAAATTCAATTTCCTCCCAGAAATGGGCCTTGCATTGTGTCACTGGGGACAATGGAAATAGAAGCCAGAAGTCATGGTTTATTTTGAGAATGTTGTAAAACATTTGTCCCCCATTAGCTGATTGTGTTACGCAGCACTGGGGACGTCCTGGAACTCCACTTGTGCTCTGACCTCTCCCTCCACCGCCGTATACCACCAGCCCTCAGGGAACACAGTCCTTCCTGGCTGTTGCCATATATATATGTTCTTATTCCAATCTGATCCTCTCTCATCCCCAAAATAATCAGCACGAACAGAATGAAGCAGATGGCACAAGCCTTCTTTGGCACACGGGCAGATCTGTATCACTCACTCAGTATTTTTAGAATCAAGGGGATTGAAAATTATGTCCTGAGATGTTTTGGGGGAAGACTTACTCTCTTTTCCAGGGTGACAGGTGCTGAAATATTACCATATTTAAAGACTCAAATGCAATCTGTATGTCAGGTCACAGGGCAGACTGATGATCATCGGGACCATCCCTTTGTTAGCTCTCTGTTTAGGATTGTTGGCAGTTGGCCAAATAATAGAAAGTTCATCACAAGTCTGTTTTAAGGGTGTGGCCAGAGCTCATCAGGTTTCAAGGAAAGATTGGAATCAGCAGCAGCCAGCCAGTTCTGATCAAGTACATGGTGATGGGAGATGTTGTATTACCCACACAGCTTATTTTTTAAAAATAGCTGGGCTTTGATCCTCGGCCACAATGAATTTATAATCTGTTGGGAAAGGCTGTGTTTATAGAAGTTTGTGATTATATCATTAAAACAGTGTAAATATTTATATTTGAAGATCCATATTAATGAAATACACAGTTACAGTGAATGAAATGTTATTAACTACTAGTTAATTTGAATACATCATTTTAAAAAAAAGCCTTCCTGAAGAAACTAAGGAATGCTTACTGTCTTAAAGTAATTGAGTTCAACATGTGAGGACCAATTTTACATGTAGGATTGGACTGGGTGTATTTAACACAGAGACCTAAAACTAAAAAAGATAAGAAAAGTCTTGGGCAAAGACATTAATGTAATAAGTAAAATAAGTGTAAAAATGTTTCCATGACTTAATGTTTTGTTGTTCTCTGCAAGTTTAATGGGGAAAGAGTTGGAGGAAATGTCTCACATTTAAATTCAGTATAGTCATGTCTAAAATGCCTTGATTGTATACCCACCATCTTTGAAGGCCCGAGGGAAATGTAGTGATGTCAACAACTTGTTGGACTTTTGAATCTAGGGAAGTGACTGGAAAGTGGATTTGGGAAGCTTTATTCAATGCTAACAGGCAGATACTTTTCCTTTAATTGAAAAAAATCTGATTTTTCCTTTGTATTCTTGGTGTGTTGGTGAGCAAACCTTGGTATCTGTTGAGAAACAAAGACCTCGGGCCAGTTTTTACTTGCAACTTTGTATGTCCTGTGTGTGTGGAGCATGTGTATTATCCAGGCTCCTGGCTCCTCCATCTCTGAGTAACGGGTGATAAAGTATATGCCGGGAGAGAATGTGTTTCTCTTTTCCATTACATCCATAGCTGAGTGGTTCAGACTGTGTGCCAGTTTGCAGCTGATGGTTTCTACTTTTAATCCCAGTGTTTATAAATACTACCATATATTTGTATGGAGTGTTTTTAGATTACAGAGTGCTTTTAAGATTCATCTTGTTTCAGTTGGTTGTCCCCACTGGCTCATTTACATGCATCAAGTAAATATTACAAATGAGGAAACTGAAACTTAGGCGCTAACAAATGGATGAGCTGGAATTTGAACCAGGGAATCTGTCTACTATATTCATAAAACAAATGACTGGAGCTGGATATCCACTTGCTGTGCTTCAGGGAAATGCATGACGGTGGATCAGAGCGTAGCTGTGTCTGGAGAAAAGCGTTAGCCTTACCTTCACTTCTTGTGGCTCCTGTGTTTTCCAGCACAGGAGCCACTAGCCTTGTGTGGCGACTTAAATGACAATGTCAGTTTCTCAGCATCACATTTTGAATGTTCAGTAGCCATTCATTTCCATCACAGAAAGTTCTGTTGGACACTGGTCATTTCTCATAAATGCAGGAGTTGGGGAGAATCAATTTAGAGTATATATGCAGGGGGATTGGTGTAGATGAGAAAATGTTTAAAATCTCACCACCAGACCAGCTCCTTCTCTTGAGTGACTAATGCTATTTTGAGTTCAGCTATAAAGAGAACAAGAAAAAAAAGAATTTCAAGCTTCATATTGTGTATACATTTTAATCTCTTAAAATAGACCTGGAAAACACAGCAATCTCAAGTGAATGAGTATATTTAATGATGATGATAAATTCTGTGCCTTTTATGGATGGGCCAGTGTTATGGCCAGACTCAGGCTGGATGGAAAAGTAGGACACACCATGAATCCTGGCAGCAGAAACTCGGCCACACAGGATAGAATTCCTGGAAGGAATTACTTTGTCTGTGGCCAGGGTGCTTGGGATGCCTCAAGGCTGGGCCATGGGGTGACCTGGCACACGATGAGGGAACGGGGAGTTGGAGGGAGAGGGGTTTGGACGGGGCCGGGACAGGGGCTCAGTTCAAATCGTACTTGGTCCCAGAGGGGTCTCTGTGTGCTGCCATCAGAAAGGAGGTTTGGTGCCAAGATGCTGGCTGAGAACGCCGGCGTCCCCGGCTTTGGATCAGTGCTTGGAGCTTCAGGTCAAAGTGCACACGTCAGCTCTGAAGGCTCCAAGCAGGTGGGGCAGGACAGCGAGGGGTATCTGCCTGGTGCCGGCTCCTTGTGAACTCTGACCAGACACTAAAAACATCTGAGCTAGTTGATGAGGAACATGAAAAGTTTCCTGCAGTTTTTACCCCTTAAAAAAGGAATGTGTGTTTGTCTGTGTGCATGTGCCAGGTGCTGATACAAAGATGCTTGAACTATTACTGTAGTAAAACTTCATCTAGCTAGACTCCAGCTTTCTGATCTGAAAATAACTCCAGAGGTAAGTAAAAATTAACTGAATAGTAAAGATCTCTAAAAGAGTTGGCAATAAATGAATGATGCAGGGACTAGATGCCTCAAAGGCCTGCCGAGATTGGTCAGGTTCACACACATGCCGTGCTCACTTGACAAAGTTCAGAGAAGGCTGGCCTGTGTGCAGAAGTTACTCCAATGTGTTTAATATAAGCAGACAGTATGCTTTTTTTTTTTTTAAAGTATCGGCACTTGAAAGGTTAACATCCGTTGCGTGAGAATTCTCTCACTAGAATGGGTTCTGGGTAGCCAGGCTTTTCCTGTGTTGTTGATGCTGTGTTCATGATACTGTTTTGGACTCTTAAGGCTCCAAAGTTATGGGTCTGTTGGCAGAAAGAGAAAAGCCTGGACTTGGGTGATCTGCCTGGGTTGCAAGGATGGTAAGAACTGGGATTGGAGGCAGGCTAAGGCGGCAAGCCCATCTCCTAGGAGTGGCCTTCCAGCAGGTAGCTCCCCTCTCCCCTCCCCCTGCCCCCGCTGGGTGGGGCTGGGGAATGAGGAAGTGTTCCCACAGACTAAAGGGGAAAAGAGGAGTGGACAGTTTCCTGGAAGATGGTGCCTGCATACCAGAATGTGCTGACCTGTGCCCCAGCCGTCGTCACTCTTGTCTTTGTGTGAATCTCGTCTCCCCTTCAAAGGCAACACCTCAGTGAACGAGACTAGCTTTGTTTCCACTTTGTTTATGCCATAGACTTGAGTCCTTCTGCACGGTAACCTCACAAACAAATCAACTTAGATACATACAAATGATTTCGTCTCATCCCCTGGAAGTTTAAACAGGTGTGATAAACAACTTATGTTCTGCCAACAGTGAGTGACAAGGACTAGCCAATGGTTTGAATGAGCGAGGATGCCTCTCTTTTCTCTACCAATAAGACACTTAAGCACACTGGGGGTGTGTGCGGGTGTTTTATTTTCCCCTTTGAATTGGCAGACTGAACTTCACACTGACCTGAGCTCGTGGCTTGAAGTAGATGATACCAAGTCTGTGGAAATAGCTGTCTCTATCACAAGGGAAAGTGTGTTTCATCCGCCATCAGAACCCTGTGCAGTTGACTCCTGCCACTGTGAAGAAGCACAGACAGGAGCATCCACATGCAGAAGGACCTCTTAAAGCACAGGGAAGATGGAGAGGTGTGCCACATTAGAGCCATTTAAAGGAACACGTTGAGTCCAGGTAGTCGATGCTGAACGGGTGGACGAGAAGCATGGTTTGCCGACGGCTAATGCGCAGAAACTGTTCCTCTTCTCTCCACAGTCTGGTGACCCAGGACGTGCCCCAGCTCTAGTGACGCAGTCTGCCTTTCTGCTCGGGAACATCATCTGTGCCTCAGACTTGCTCCTCTCAGCCTGAGACCGCGTGGAAACTGGGATATAGGATGCAGGAAGCAGAGATAGTGGTAACCGAGAGGCCCATGTCTGGGTAGATCCAGGTCGGGGACCACAACGCTGCCTGCCCCTGGGCCTGGCGGTTGGCTGCTGGGGCTCTGCTGATGTGCTCAGCACAGTCCTGTCCTTCTATTTGCAATTAAATGGCACAGCATTTGGTCAGCGCATCTGAAAAAGAAAGTGTGAGAGACAAAACCCATGGCTACCTACCCCTGCCAGTTATGTGGCAAGACCTTCCTCACCCTGGAGAAGTTCACTATCCACAGTTATTCCCACTCCAGGGAGCGACCTTACAAGTGCTTGCAGCCAGACTGTGGCAAAGCCTTCATTTCCAGATATAAATTGATGAGGTGAGAGGCTTCAGAAAAGGTATGTGCTTTTCCACATACCTTTCAAAGGCTTTGCTAGCCCTCAGACCAAACGCTGCAGGGAAAGCGGATGCCCTTTAGCCTTTAAGGCTGTATGTCCAGTGATGACTGTAGTTTTTATACGACAGTTGTGCTCTGCAGTGTTCAGTTCACTTTTTCAACAAGTATGTCTTGTGTTCCTCCAATAAGCCAGGCCTAAGAACAGAAAGATGAGAAGACCTATGGCCGGGGAGATAGTCATGGGAACACCATTAAAATGTCATCCACAGGCTTTAGTCACAGAGCTGTGGAAGTGGTGGAAGTTGTTCTCCACTGCTGGGTGAGACCTGGGGAGGCTTGTCAGAGTGATGCAGTCTTTAGCTGTGATGTGAAGAATGAATGGGAGGCAGGCAGAGAGGAGGTTCTGGGGAAGCTCTGAGCCTTGGCCTGGAGGCACATGTGGACAGAGGGTCGCGCTGGAAGAGGAACAGAGTGAGGCTCAAACTGGAGGCCAGAGGGTAGCAGCTCAGAACAGGCTGTGTCTACTGTCCTAAAAGGCTTGTTTTCTCTGAGGAGTGTAAGAACTGAACAACATGATTTGATCAGGATGTTAGAAAGATGGCTCTGGCAGTAATTTGGAGAAGAGGGAAGAGGCAAGTAGACTGATGTACAATCTGTCTGTACTGATGTACAAACAGTCCAGGTATGAAATATGGAGAGCCTCTCCAGGCCCCGACAGTGAGGATAGAGGGGAGGGATTCAACAAAGGGTAAAAACTACTTTGCGGAGATAGGTCCTTTCTTAAAAACAGTAACATTTAGTCTGAATTGTTTCTTGAGTGTCTTACTTCCATGAGAGAAATGGTATATGAGATGTAGTTTCTGCCTGTAAAAGACTTTTATATCATAGAAAGACAGTACTCAAAATATACTCTCAGTGAGTACATCGCACGGTCGGCTGATTGACAGTGAATGCTGTGCGTGCGCTATGTACACCATACGCTCAGAGCTCCCACGAACGCATGCCTGTCTGGATACCGGGGTGAGGGAAATGCGTCTTTGGCCTCTAGTCTTCATGTGATGAACTGTAACTGTCAGACCAGCAGATAAGTGCATGAGTGAGAGTGAGAACTGAGAGACAACTTCCATCTGATATGCTATGAGCACAGACCACCTTATGATTAAATTTGGGAGTGCTCCTGGAGGAAGGCACTGGCGAGAGTTAAATAAGTTATGTTCCTGGCCCCTATGAATAGCCCTGTTACAGATCATTGATAAGCTGATTTGTTCAAATAAGCCTACGAGTGCTTAAAATTCAAATGTGTTCTGTACATCGGCCAGTCTCTAGTTGCCATAAATATAAGTATTGAGTGCCTACTGTATGCACCAGTTTGGTTGCAAAGGCTTCCTGTTTTGCAGCACACTTCTTATGTGTACACAGTAATTATCCTTACCCAAACACCAAAGGCAGGGTTAGCTGCAGTTAAGCCACAGTGAGGATATTATAACTGTGGGTAAAGACCAAAATACATATAGGAGATAAATATTTGGAACAGACAGTGGCGCCGACAGATTACTGGAATGACAGGAATTAGGTGGGATTACTGTGGTAAACCGCACTGAAGGAGATGTCTTAAGCAATATTTAGGAGCTGGTAGTTCAGAGCAAGGGAGACAACTTGTTCAGCTAAGGGTGTGAAGAGAGGCAAAAAAGGGAAGCAGTGTACTCTCTGCAAGGACGGCCTTCCCTGCCATAGCCACCAGCAGGTCTTGCCCCTCTGGCCTGAAGCAAGGGAGGGAAGAGGGCAGGATGCCTTATTTATTTTTAAAAGGGCAGCATTTCATCCTGTGTCTCAGTTGCCACATAAAAGTTCCATTTCATAAGCAAAGGTTGAAGAAGAAAGTAACTGACTCGCTTAACTGGAAAAGAGCACATGGGACCTAATATAGCGAAGGACAAAAGCAGTTAAGACAGCCAAAGGCAGGAACAGAGGATTTGGCAAGGCAGACGGAAGTCCCAGGGTCAGCAGTTAACCCCGGAAGCATTCTAAGATCACTGACGTGGTCCAGGTGACACCCGAAGATGGTGTTTTTTTTGAAACTACAGGACAGACCGAAAGTGGTGGTTTCCTGGGTTGTAAGGTGAGAAGAGAAGCTAGGGAGGGCAGCAAGACGTGGGAGTCGTTTTAGCTCTACGGTGATCATGGTCTAGACTGGGATTGTTGCGTTAGCAAGTGAGGAGTCAATTAGATGGAGAAGAACTGGATGCCAGGCAAAGGAAAAAGTAAACAAACAAAACGGGTTGGAAGCTCGTGGGATGTGATGTGACAAGTGGTGTTACTGCTCGAGTGTGACTTGTGTCCCCCTGAACCTTTCTCATAGGTAGGACAGGAGCAGGACAGGAAATACCAGGTCCAGAGCTGCTCACGTGGCACTGATCTACACATGGCTGATAAATGAGATCTAATCAGATAAAAGTCCACAGAGGAAAAAGGAGAGAGAGGCAAGATCTATCACAGAGCTTTAGGTTCCCGAACACTAGTGCTGGCCCAGAGAGAAAATTGTTTAAATGCCAAGTTTGTTATTTGCCCTCTAGCCGGCTCCAGAAACCCTTTCTGCAACCTGTGAATGTATTTAAACACATCTGGGACTCAGACCAGCGTCACCTCAGACCCCAAGTGCCTGTTGTGCTGGCCCCTGTTGCCCAGTGTTGTTTGTGCCGCAGTCGGACTCTGGGTCTCTCTCCGTGTCCACGGGCAGCAGCTTGGTGCTTCTAGAGAAAGTCCTCTTGAGTTTTGTCAGTGAAATTACCAGTGACCTTTAGGAAGTGAGTTGGAGGCGTCTAAGAGGGATCTTAAAGAAATGGAGACAGGGGGTTCATGCATCTGACATGAGAGCTCATGGGAAGGTATTAAACAGCAGCAACTGAAGACCTCACTGTAACGTTCTCCTGGGAGGCATGAGGGTGAAGCTCAGAAGACACATGGTGGGGGGTTGCCATTCTGGGGCCATAACTCGTAATAGACACTTTCTCTGATGTTAAGGATAGTCTTTTTAGCATTAACGTCTAAGGCCTGAACTTTCTATCAAGATAAAGCAGAGATTGTACTAGAAACAGTAATGATGGGGGGTGGCGGTGTAGAGTTCTATGTAGAAGGCAAATTGGATCATTTTTGGAAATTCAGAAATTTTAAGAGTATAGAATAGTCATTTAAACCCCTTCCTGAAAACTATTTTTTCATGATCCTATATTTTAAAATACTTGAATATACTTGTGTTTAGAAATCTGTGTATAGATTAGGAAATACGTTCTCAATGCATGTTCTTTACAGGTGTGACGGCCGCATCGCATCACGTAGTACTTGTTTTTTTTTATTATAAAGTTTATGTGTAGAAATCTGGAAGATATAGAAAAGTATTTTAACAACTAAAATGTATATACCACCACCTGGAGAAAACTACTAACATTTTAATATTGTTTCTATATGTTTCTTTGGCTCTTAAAAAACTGTTGTCTGTTGTGAATTTTCTCCCTCTGTCCCCAGGCATATGGCTACACATTCACCCCATAAATCTCACCAGTGTGCTTATTGTGAGAAGACTTTCAACCGGAAGGACCACCTGAAGAACCACCTCCAGACGCACGACCCCAACAAAATGGCCTTTGGGTGCGAGGAGTGTGGGAAGAAGTACCACACGATGCTGGGCTACAAGAGGCACCTGGCCCTCCACGCGGCCAGCAGTGGCGACCTCACCTGCGGGGTCTGTGCCCTGGAGCTGGCGAGCACCGAGGTGCTGCTCGACCACCTCAAAGCCCATGCCGAAGAGAAGCCCTCGACCGGCACCAAGGAGAAGAAGCACCAGTGCGACCACTGCGAGCGGTGCTTCTACACCCGCAAGGATGTGCGGCGCCACCTGGTGGTCCACACGGGCTGCAAGGACTTCCTGTGCCAGTTCTGCGCCCAGAGATTCGGGCGCAAAGACCACCTCACGCGCCACACCAAGAAGACCCACCCGCAGGAGCTGCTGAAGGAGAGCCTGCAGTCCGCAGAGCTTCTGAATACTCTGCACTCTCTCTCTCCCCAGTTCCAACTGAAGGCTGCCCCGCTGTCTCCTTTTCCGATAGGGGCCCCTGCGCAGAATGGGCTTGCTGGCGGCCTGCCAGCTGAGGTGCACACCCTCAATGCCTTGGAGCAGCCCGCCCAGCCTATACCGGTGCTGTCAGAGCTCCTGGCCCCGCTCCACCCCATGGCCACCCCCAGCTCCCCCCCCGCACCCCTCCAGAACCCCAAGTACAACACCGGTTCTACCTCGTACCCCCCACTTGCAGGCCTGCCCATCAAAACAGAAAATAAAGGGTTTTGCAGTGCCAATTTGCTGGAGGAGCTGCCTCTGCAAGAGCCTCAGTCACCTCACAGGCTCAATGCAGGTTTTGACCTGGCTAAGGGAGGCGCAGGTAAAGTAAACCTGCCCAAAGAGATAGCCGCAGATGCTGTGAACCTGTTGCCTGCCTCTCTCGACCTCTCCCCTCTGTTGGGCTTCTGGCAGCTGCCTCCGCCTGCTACCCAGAATGCCTTTGGGAGTAGTGGTCTTGCCCTGGGGGCTGGGGAACCTCTGCCGCATAGGCTGAGCTGTCTGGGGCAGCAGCCCCAAGACCCCTCACTTGCCATGAGCACTATGAGCCTGGGCCAGCTCCCCCTCCCTCACATCCCCCATGTTTTCCCAGCTGGCACTGGTTCGGCTATCCTGCCTCATTTCCACCATGCATTCAGATGAATGGTTTTTGTTTTTTTTTTTAAGCATACTTTTCTTACTCTGAAAGATATTTTGAGAAGCATTGATATCAGCTATGATAATATCATCAGCTATGATAATACAAGGAAAGATTTAGGAAGCAGGACTGGAATATGGCTTATTCAGTGATGACTGGCTTGAGAGAAGAGAGTTCTCGAACTGCATGTATTGTGCCAATCTGTCCTGAGTGTTCACGCTTTGTACCAAGTTTAATAAGCAAATATTCTTCAATGGAACTGCAACTATTATCATAACCAACATCTATACGAGGGCTGCTATATATTGGTGTAGCTATATATTGGTGTAGCTATATATTGGTGTAGCTATATATTGCTGTTTGTCAACTTAATCGTAAGCCATGATCATAATAATGTCAGCTAAATAACTTTATGTGGCACTGCCTAGGAAGGGAACTATGGAAGGGTTTGGATTTCTCCAAAATGGGAGGATTTTTAAAATAAGAAAGTAATCTTTATATCGCATATTATCACTAGGCTGTGTATTTCTTTTCAGGGAACTTTCTACCTTCAGGGTTGGATGTAGTTTAGTTACTATTGCCATAGCCAACCTGTAGTTTTACAGAAACAATTTCTTGTGGAATAATAGACGTCTTCATTTTAAAGCATTTAAATGTAGTTTGAATATTTTCCACAGGATGCTACAATGTGAGTTATCACTTCATTTATCTTAAAGACTAAACTGTCAGTTATATCTGACAGAAAAAAAAAATCACTGTGTAACCAGGTTAAGTGGTAAAATAATCCAGGCGTCAGTCAAAATAAGCATTTTACTGACTTTAATATTGATTATATTTTTAACAGGAATTTAAGAATATTACTGGAATTTTAAAGTATATATATATATCTATTAAGCAAGAATTTTCTTTTGCTCTGCTCTGTATGGCTTAAAATACTACTCTGCTTAAGTATTTTTAATCACCAATAAGTAAATGCATTTTAAAATTCATCATTTAAGTCAATATTAGTTTTATTCAAGAAATATAATGTTTTACAATGTAACTATAATCTATCTCTGGAATTTGGTATCTAATGAGTTTTTGAACTATAAAACCTAGCCTTCTTTTTTTAAAGCTCCTCTGTCTTTTGTGTTTAGAGGCTTTCAATATGAAGATGTATCTTACATATAATAAATAAAGTACAAATTGAGCAAATGGCTTGATTCATTTTTAGATACAACCACACCCCCACTCTCCACACAGATGGAAAACATTTCCAGCTCCTCAGCTGCTCTGTCATGCCCCCTCTGGGTCATCACATCCCCTACAGAAACAACTATTCTGACCTCTATTCAGCATCGATTAGAAACTTATCTTTTTAAAACAATAATTTTAAGGTTGATGCTTGTATGCTTCATTAAATTCACAGCGCAAAGAACTTATTTCTCAACTTACTGTATGACATTGTGAATTCTTCCAGAATGCTGTGTAATTTATTTCTGATGTATAGGTCAGAATACTAGCTTCTGAAGTTTTATCTATTCTGGGCTACCATGATCCAGTTTTACAGTGGTGTTTACCATTAGTTTCCAGTACAAATTATAAATTATTTCTTATTGGGATGTCTTCAAAAAGTATTATGGCCCATAATACTGTTTAGTTTTGCTTGTTTGACCTCTAAATAGGGTGGGGGTGGGTAGAGAAAGGGGAACCTTGAGTTCATTTGTCTTGTTAAAGCAGCATATTAGCCACATGTGAGAAACCATGATTCAACACAGTCCTTTGGAGTGAGCTGGTGACCATCAAAGAAATGATACAACGGAACACAGGTTACCTGCAGTAAGACTCCACTGCTCTGGGATGTCTAAGCTCCTATGTCCACTCTTACCTCTCGCTGAGGGAAGGCAGTCTCCCAGAGCAAGTGGAGAGGGGCAGAGAGGCAGCTCACTCTGGCTAAAGCTTCCATTTTCCATTTATAGAAGCTTCCACAAACACTTTTACATGTCTTCAGTCAGTTCCAGAACACATACCTGATTTACCTAAGTGTAAAACACAGCAATTGGTCCCCAAAATACAGATTGTAATACTTCCAGATGTTGTGTTTGCTGTACCTGGAGGCTGGTACTCTTATTTAGAAAAAAATGACTTATTCCTAAATAAAGTTCCCTGACCTTAATAAAAATTCTCTGATTAAAAAGCATAAATTAAGTATAAATAACTACAAAAAAAGTTTACCAACCCTTAGGATGATCAAGAGAAAAAAATAGTTGAGACACCACCTCCCAACAGAGCTACGTGAACTGAAAGTGTACTGAACAGTTGACTTCCAAGTTGGCCATGATAAGTAGATGGCCTGAGTTCACTTAGAGGATCCTTTCTACAGGGTGGAAAGGTTATTGTAACCTGTTCCTTTCACTGTAGTGTTCCCCAAAACACTGGTGTATTTGAGGCAATTCTACACGGCATACAGATGGACGTTTAAAATAGGAGTAGCTACTAATGACAGTTTAATGTTCATTAGAAGCAAACATCAAAGTTTATCCAAGCTGAGATTTCATGTCTATTATGTAGAATAAACTAGGTAAAGATTTTCCTAGGAAGTAATAAAGACTGTTTTACCAAAAGTTTCTAATATCAAAGCAACATTTTCTTTAAAAAGACTAAAAACTGTCCACTTTAAAAAAAAAGTTTCTTAACACATATATATGGAATCTCGAAAAATGGTACAGATGAGCCTATTTGCAAAGCAGAAATAGGGACACAGACATAGAGAACAAATGTGTGGACACCAAGCGGGGGAAGGGGGATGGTGGGATGGGATGAACTGGGAGACTGGGATTGACATTACACTACTGCACGTAAAATGGGCTTTCCCGGTGACTCAGCTGGGAAAGAATCCACTACAGTGCAGGAGACACAGGCTCAATCCCTGGGTCAGGAAGCTCCCCTGGAAGAGGAAATGGCAACCCACTCCAGTATTCTTGCCTGGAGAATCCCATGGAGAGAGGAGCCTGGCAGGTTACAGTCCAAAGGGTCAGACGCGACTGAGCCACTAAGCAGGTGTGTGTAAAACAGATAACTAATGAGAACTGACTGCATAGCACAGAGGAAAAATGCTTCAAGCGAATCTTTAAATCAAGAGTTATCATACAGGTTGATGCGTAGTTTAATGATTTGAGGGGAAAAATTTGAAGGGAGTAGATAAAATTTTAATGTAGTTTTTACTTGTTCTACATGAAGTCTCCAAAGAAATTGCAGGCATGTAAACAGATGCCTCCCATTCCCTCACCTTAGGTGGAGTTCCTGGGTACAACCATCCAGGTCAAGGATGGTTAGGGAGCCAGGCTGAAAGCAGAAAGAGAAGGCACTTACTTTGGAACTTTGTTGTTCCCACATTGAGAATGTTAATACAGGCCTCTTTTAATTGTTCATTGTTTTTAACAATTCACAATATCAAAAATTCTCCAGCTTCATAGCAGTGTTTATTCAGTGTCAACCTCAGGGACCTGTCTTTGTTTAGTAAAAGGGACAGGGCAGTAACCTTCCTGGTCAAAATGAAGAATCATTTCTCCTTCCTGTTAAATCCAAGAAACAAAATGAAAAATTATTCCTGCTTCCTGTCAAATCCGAGAAGCAAAAACTGAATGTCATTTCAAATTATATGTTTAACAAAAGAGTAAGTTTCAAGAGCATACATTTTAGTAACCTAAATCAGGATTTGCCCAAATTCCTCTTTGGCCTGCTATGGATTCATCCTCTTAAAGGCTCATTAACTGTGTCTTGCCCATTAAATGATTGGTAACACATAGACATTAAAAAAATTTTTTTTCCTTACCTGGCCTCTAGGAGTTAATCTTTTTTAGAAGATTTAGTAAATCCTTGTCTGAGTTTTGCTCCAGAAGCAGGGTCCACTGCTGATCCTTTGCAGACATAAACAGATTTGTTGTTATGTAAAAGCAAACATTAGCAACAACAGAAAAAAGGGATGATTATGAAATTCTCACATTGGACTCAAAAGTCTCTCTTCTTCCTTTTTGTTTTGGAGCTATAGACAAGTTCACAGCCCCTATCCTGGGCCAGATAATAAGGAAAACAGAATCTGTGTTAGAAACCCTGTCTTCTACCCTTAAGCCTTCACTTACCCATGGATGGCCCCGTTGGCCCGCCACCCCAATGACCGCCCCCTCCCCATTTATACAAATTGACCCTCAACACCTGATCCCACTATAGCCCCACCTTTCAAAATGTACCCAGAGAATGTTCCACATCTGCACAAAATTCTTTGCCTGCTCTCATGCTAGAAAGGGTTTGATAAACCTCATGGAAGCATGAGAGGCCTTCCCTCCCAGCGGTTATCTGCGCAGTGATGGACTCACTGCCCACACAGAACTGTTTTCCTCTGTGTTCAGCTCCACTGCCAGGAATGGAGACAGAGGAATCTATGGGCAAAACACGCCACAGTTTGTGCTGGATCACTTGGGATGGGATAGGATTCTCAGAGAAATCATTAAAAAAGAAAAAAGAATAGTACTCTCTCTCCTAGAGGCCTCTTTTCTAATCAGTGTTTTACAAAGGAAGAATGACCGGACAACCCCAGGAGACTGTGAATCAGTAGCAAAGGACACAGGATAGAACTCAGTGACAGTATTACCCAAAGATTTACAAGTTTTGTTTTTCCCAATCAGTAACTGACCCTTTGATACTCATTACATTTGCTACACAATTAAATGAGGTAAGAAGGGGAGTATTCTTGCCTGAAAAACCCCATGGACAGTGGAGCCTGGCAGGCAACAGTCCATGGGGTCACAAAGAGTTGGACATGACTGAGCAACGGACCACACAAGCCCCAGGGCAGGTCAGTGCAGACAGGATGCTCAACTTGATCAAACCCACTGGCTCCAGAAACCAAAGCAGAAACTAGAGCTACAACTCCACAGTGGTCTTAGTCTCTCTATATAAAGGTGCCGGAGAAGCTGCTGCCCAGAGGTGCCTTCCCTGTAAACCCGTCACTCCTGTATCAAATCCCTTGAGAAAAGAGCCATGTAGATATTTGCTGACTAGGCTATAAACTCAGTTCTCATCTGAACATTAGAATCTTTGTGAGAAAGAAGAGCCATATCCTTTTCTAAAATAATTTCCTAAACATATATCTACTAAGTAATATACATATTTCTCCAGGGGATCTTCTTGACTCAGGGATCGAACCTGGGTCTCCTGCATTGCAGGCAGATTCTTTACCGTCTGCGCCACCAGGGAAGTCTAATATATGTACTAGTATATGTTGTTCAGTTGCCCAGTCGTGTCCAACTCTTTGTGACCCCATGGACTGCAGCATACCAGGCCTCCCTGTCCCTCACCATCTCCTGAAGTTTGTGCAAGTTTATGCCCATTGCATTGGTGATGCCATTCAGCCATCTCATCCTCTGGTGCCCTTTTCTCCTTCTGGCCTCAATCTTTCCCAGCATCAGGGACTCTTCCAATGAGTCAGGTGTTCACATCAGATGACCAAAATATTGGAGCTTCAGCATCAGTCCTTCCAATGAGTACTCAGGGTTGATTTCCCTTAAAACTGACTGGTTTGAGTTCTGTGCTGTCCAAGGGACTTTCAAGAGTCTTCTTTTCCACCACAGTTTAAAGGCATCAGTTCTTTGGCATTCTGCCTTCTTTATGGTCCAGCTCAATTGTGAGGTACTGGTATATTATATATGCTAAATAATATATAATATTTATATAATTTTCTCCTTAATGTTTTTTGACCCAGTTTTCCCAAAGTAGATGAAGATTTGCTTGGCTCTACCGTTTTCTATTAAAAACTCCTTTTGCAAGTTGCTTCCCCTCTCTGCTTTCCTCACCTGGAAACTAGGGCTATGAATAGTATGTCTACCCCTTTGTGTTACTGTGAGGATTAAATAAGGATTAATGAAGATTCATATTTGAAGAGCTTAGAAGAGCATACAATTAAGCATGGGCTTAATTCACTGTCTATGAAGAAGGGAAATATTCGGTACAGCAAAAAAGCAGAGACAACCTACCTATTCAACATCAGGAAAATAGACAAGTTATATTGTCTTTTTGTGATATCATTTGTATCTTTGAAAACATACGATATTATGTTTTTAAAGAAACTCTGCCATAGGGAAATGTTGACAGTCTGTGGGAAAAAAAATCAGGATGTGTTCATGGACTATGATCCTAATTTAGATCAAAAGAAAACAAAAGAGGCAGCGAATAAAGAGAAAAAGTGAAGAGGTATCAATATTAACAGTAGACATGTCAGGGAGTGGAATTATGGATGATTTTTATTTTCTTCATACTTTCTCTCCATTTTCTAAGATCTTCTACAGTAAGCATTAATTTCTCCCATGTCAACATTTTTAAAAATGCCCTTTCTCAAGAGACATTTTGGCAGGCTAACTTAAAATCTGTAGAACCAAAAAGTTCCTAGGTCATCATAAGAGCCTCACTTTCACAGACACATGTGTCAGGGCAGTGACACCACCACTGGCATTAATCACACATAGTCTGGACACCCTGCTGAGCATTTACAGCCCTCCTTGCTCTAGTGCCAGCCTTCCATTCTAACTTTAACCCCAGTTCTTCTCCACGCTTTGGCCAAATGGACCATCCCCCCCGCCCCCACCCCAGAGTATGTGTTGTGTTCTTACTTTCCTATCTCTGTTGCTGCCGCAACTTTTCTCCATTGGTCAAAATCTAGCTCAAAGCTCCGCCTCTATGAAACTTTCTCTGGCCATTACCTCCTCCATAAAACCTCCTGGGAAAAATAGATCTCTTTCTTGTAGTCCCTTAAGACTTTTATATCCCACTGTTAAACATTAGATATAATGATTACTGACTGCGGATTGTGCCTACCCTCACTGTGAACAGAATGGTTAAATATAAATTTTGGTATAAAAGTTTGGTATACTCACACAATGAAACATCATGAATGCTAATTTTTAATAACTTTTTAATAACATGGAAGAATAAACAGTAACAACAATAAGATATACTGGTTCCATAAAAGATATTAAGTGAATATAATAAAATACAAAACCATGTAAAAAAAAAAAAAGGTTATAAATGGGAGATTTTAAACGTTTGTTTTACTCAAGAGAGTCAAAGAATGAAAGCTGGGGTTTTAGAGGGCTAACTACCAGCTAGATGAAAGACAATAATAGGATTGCAAGTGGAAGCCAAGTGACATCAAGTGGCCTAAATGACAGATTGTCAATCTAAAGATAGCTAGACCACCACCAACAGTTTTTAAAAAGATCCCCTTATTACACATAGATTAGTACTGACTAGGTAGAAAACAATGGCCAGTAGATGAGAATCTGATTCATACACGGGCCTATTCACATTAGTAAAAATACTCAGGCTTTTCTCCAAGCCTTAAACAGTTTTGAAAATTCACCTCCCCTCAATATACTTCTGCTTTCTCTCCAGAATGGCTTCAAACGAAATGTGACTAATTTAAAAGCACACTAACCTTGGTGATTTTATTTTTAAATGTTAACAGGTGAGGTCACAGGTAAGAACAGAAACTAAATTGAAAAAGCATCTTGAACCAGAAATTTTTTTAAAAAGCTATCTCTTAAAGCTAATTAACATGACAATTCTATTCATATTTAAGTGAGAAATTATAGACTCAAGATACCCACTTTGTCCAATATATTTCATTCAAAAAGTATTTACTGAGCATTTCATAAATGCCATGAACAATTCTAAGTAGAGATACATGTGTGCTAAGTCACTTCAGCCGTGTCTAACTCTTTGCGACCCCATGGACTGCAGACCACCAGGCTCCTCTGTCCATGAGATTCTCCAGGTAAGAATACTGGAGTGAGGTGGGATGGGGGACCGGGATGGGGAATACATGTAAATCCATGGCTAATTCATTTCAATGTATGACAAAAACCACTGCAATGTTGTAAAGTAATTAGCCTCCAACAAATAAAAATAAATGGAAGAAAAAAAAAAAAAAAAAGAATACTGGAGTGGGTTACCATGCCCTCCTCCAAGGAATCTTCCCAATCCAGGGATCAAACCTGAGCAGTACAATAGAAAATAAACCAAGTAGACAGATTCCTGCCTTCTTGAAGCTTATATCCCCTTTTCTGGCATAGTGGGTGGGACAGGAAGAAAATAAATATGTATTGAATATATTAGATGATGGTAACTGCTATTTTGGAAAACTACAAAGAGAATTATAGTGAGCTTGATTACTCTGAAACACAGAGGTTGGGTGGGTGCGGGGCCCACTGGGAAGACACTCTGCTAAGAGCTGGAGGGAGGGGAGGAGGGAGACGGCAGGGTAGATCACTGAGGGGTGTTTTGGTTTTCAGCAGAGAGGGCGACCAGTGCAAAGTCCCTGAGCCAGGAGTGAGCAGGAGCAAGAGAGGCTGCTCAAGCCAGATGGAAAGGAAACAGTGGATGGTGTGGTCAGCTGGTGGCACAGAACCTAGTGTGGACTACGCTGGATTCGGCCTTTTACTTAACAACATCACGGTGATTACAACAAATATGATATATTTTGCTTAGATCTGCTGGCCTGCTCATCTATTTCCTAGTGTATCAGAACAGTGTCTGTATATCGTCCTGCTCATCGCCACACACTGGGAGACAGGGCTGCTGCCCTGATTCAGGACCTTTCCACTTGTACCTTGCTGCTGCTTTAACTGCTGAGTTCAAGGAAGGAAACTCTTTTCCTCTTTTCAATACTAGGCCTGTCTTCCCTCACTCCCAGTCTCTTTCCTGGTTTACTAAACCAGGGAATAAAGATCCTAGACTCCGAGGCTGTACTTGCATTTGACTTGGCACCCTGTCAGAGTTGTCTAATCCCAATGAATTAAGAAATACTCCCTCTTCACAAACAAACTCAAAAGGATGTTTTTCACTGAAAGGGAAGCATTATAATATATTCTTTGAAAAATAAGAAACTATAATATAAAGAAATTGTCTTTTCTCAAGGACACTAGTCATTTTACACTTTAGGAAAAAAAAAGTTTGTTAGTGGAAGTTTTACCAAAAGAATACATAAATGATTTGAATTACTTTTTTCCTTAGTAAAAACTAAAACCTGCCTCATGGTTAAATTCCTACAGAAAGTGAAGGAAAAAAAACAACTAGTGGTTTGAGTTTAGATGGCTATGAATTTTTAAAATAACAATTCAATTTTTCACCCATTTAAGCAACTCAGGAGGAATTTAAAAACTAATGATAAAGATTTCTGGTGCTGTTACCTTATGGACTATCAGACTGGCACTTCTTATTCTGGTTCTGATAATACCTTCAGAATAAGACTCCTGACCAGAGGTGCCGATATGGTCATGATTTCATTCACTTCATTCATTGCCTTCATAGTGATGCTGACCATAAAGAAGAATGTCCATTACTAGCAATGCAGCTCAATGAAGAGAAAAAGGAGATATCTAATCCAGCTCTGCTGTTTTACCAGTTGTGTGTCTTAAACAACTCGCCCTCTCTGAGCCTCAGTTCCCATTCCATAGGTTAAAAATTTGGAGGATTATTGTGAAGATTAAAAGAAATGGGTCAAGCATAAAGCAAGTACTAAAATGATGGGCATTCGTTTTTCCTACTTTGAAGACATTATTTCATCCTAGGAAGGAAATTCTTCCCCATTTTCTTTTTTTCCAGCCTTATTGTGATCTAATTGAATATAATGTACAAGTTTAGGGTGTACAATGTGATGATTTATCACATGTATGTATTGCAAAATGATTACCACAGTAAGATTGGTTAACACACTTATCACCTTACATAGTTACTTTTGTGTGTGTGTGTGTGTGTGTGTGTGTCTGTGGCGAGAATATTTAAAATTTATTCTCTCAGCAACTTTTAAGTAGATAATACAGTACTGTTAACTATAGTCACCCTGCTGAACATTAGATTCCCCGAACTCATTCATCTTCTTACTGGAAGTTTGTACCCTTTGACCAACATCTCCCCATTTCTCCCACCCTACCCTCCACCCCTGGCAACCATCATTCTACTCTCTGTTTTTACGAGTTTAACATTTTAAGGTTTCACACACGGCTTCCCAGGCGGTGCACCGGTAAAGAATCCATCTGCCAATGCAGGAGACCAAGAGATTCAGGTTTGATCCCTGGGTTGGGAAGATGCCCTGGAGAAGGGAATGGCAACCCACTCCAGTATTCTTGCCTGGAAAATTCCACAGAGGACATAGTAGGCTACAGTCGATGGGATGGCAAAGAGTCGGACACGACCGAGCATGCACATAACCTAGATCATACAGTATTTGTCCTCCTTCTGACTTATTTCACCTCAAGGTTTATCCATGAAGTTGAAAATGGAAGGATTTCCTTCTCTTTTTATTACTGAATAATATTCCATTGTGTATATATACCCCGTCTTTATCCATTCATCCATCAATGAATATGAAGGGTGTTTCTGTATCTTGGCTATTTGAAACATTCTGTAATGAACATGGGAGTACAGATATCCCTCTGAGACCACAATTTCATTTTCTTCCCTTATTTTCAACACAAAGCCTGACACACTGCCATCTCCCACCCTGAATCTCTTCTTAATTTTACCAGACCTGGGAACAATGGGTCTAGCTCCGGCTATTGTCATCAGATCTGATTTTGTATACTGTCGAGAGTTGTCTAATCTTGGAAAATTAGGAAATATCCTTTCTTGCCAAATAAGCTCTAAACCTCAAACAAACTCACATATCTTTATATCCCAAAGCAACTTTGGATGTCATGGCTTTTGCTGACCGCCAGCAAATCCCAAAGCCAACAGTGGTCTCCTGTGACTCCGTCATTCGACAGTTGAGATGCTCATTCCAGCTCACCTGGCCGGGTTGGCGCTGCACTGGCCTCCAGGGCCCTGATCTGCAGCAGAGCTCCCACGGCACTGGTTACAGTCGGTTCCTTTTTTGGACACATTTGAGCTCTACCCTGGAGAGGGAGACAGAGGGGAGGCGGGGGGGTGGGGAGGAGAAGGGAAGAGCTCGGTCAGCTTGGGAAGCATACAAGGAGGTGATGTGGCCTCCCCTGCATCAGCAGCAGGGTGCAGTCATGTGCGGGACCTGTGACACCCAGGGGAGAGGGACCCACACACCCTGCACCTCAGTAACCTGGCTCCTGTCCTTCCTGCTGGGGTTCAAAACCATGTCTGGGTTTTGGAGCTTTCGTTCCACCATCAAGCCCTTTCGGGGAACGGTGATGTGTTAATCCTGTTCGATCAGTTGTGTGGAGACATAAGAAATCACTTAATGTCAATAAGGATAGTTACGGAACACTTGGGCTTTTCATTACACTTGAAGATGATTTTGTGTTTAAATACATGCACAGAGAAGAAAAACAGACACTGGCAGGCACCAAATGTTTTAAACATGGAATTCAACATCCCCACGCACTCCCCACCCTCCTGAGTGGCGGCAGCAGATGAGTCGTGTTAACAGGGAAGAAGGGCCGAAAGGTTTCTCGGGAGTTCCTTTGTGCCCTCCCTTTTACCTTGCCACAGACCCCTCCACATTTCCATGGCAACTCGGGTACAAAGATAACCTGTTCCTCGAAGTGAGAATCCTCACTTGGGCAGGGCCTGCTGCGAGGCGATGGCATGCAGCTCATCCCCAGGCAAACAAAGCAAGCTATTTTCAGAGAACCCATCCTGGTCTCTTTTGGTGAAGGGTATAACACATTTTTTAGAGCTGATTATGTTTAAAATAGAAACACATTTCAGCTGTGCTGTTAACAGCCCTTCCACATGGAGACAACACCTCCCTTTTTGTTCTCCCTCTGAATAAGCTCCACTATGAGGCAGGGCCCCAGAGTGGCGAAGCTGGCATGGGGGAAACAGCACTGCTGTTCAGATACACTCGACAGCGAGTTTACTCAGAAAGCAAGCAACTCAGAAAGCAAGCAATTTTTCTTCTGTGTTCCCAATCACCACTTCGCTCTGGAAGACAAGGAGAGGAACCAGGCCAAGTTGCTGGTTACGCTCAGGACAGCCAGCTGGCCTTCTTCAGGAATAAAAAGCACTTCCGCCCGCTGCTTCCCCCTCTGCTCCCCTTGGCCCCACGAACACCGACTTACTTCGTGGACTGCTTAGAAGAAGCATTCGAAGAAACATAATGCACCCTTTACTTCTTTAGAAAGTCTAGGTAGAGTTGTACGTTTCTTCCCCCCTCCCCAAATTAAGCTCAATTCAGGTGGCCCAGATGGTAAAGAATCTGCCTGCAGCGCGGGAGACCCGGGTTCAGTCCCTGGGTTGAGAAGATCCCTTGGAGAAGGGAATGGCAACTCACTCCAGTATTCTTGCCTGGAGAATCCCATGGACAGAGGAGCCTGGTGGGCTGTCATCCATGGGGTCGCAAAGAGTCGGATACGACTCAGTGGCTAACATTTTCACTCTCACAAGTCCAAAGCAGTCATGTTTCCCCCCAGATTGTGGTGCCTGACGCACTCAAGGAGAGGACTGTCAAGAGAGGGGAAGGGGGTCGGGGGCAGTGTTGAGAGGGTAAAGGCGGGGGCACCTGTGTGGTACTGCTGTTACTTGTGATCCTCCTAACAAGCTCAGCCAGACACAGGCTAAAGTGAGTCTCAAAGAATTCAAGGAACTTGTCCAAACTAACCTACAGATACTATATTATAAAACTGAAGGTCAGACCCTGACTGCTGATTGTAGAATCCAAGTTCTTCCGACACTGCACTGATTCCCATGCTATTTCAGGCGTAAAGATTGAATCTCTACAACTATAGTTACCATAGGGTCCTTGCCTGCCCCACCAAAGTGACTACCTCCCCACCTCTGCATTCAGTGTTCTTTCATCTAGATGTGTGGTGCTATCTGCTCTGGAGTTAAACGCCTCATTGCCAACCCTGATACTCTTTTACCTTATATTCCAATCAGCTTCTCAGTTCCAACAATTCTCTCTTAAATCCACACCCTCCACACACACACACCGCTCCCCCACACCCCCCGCATTAGTCCTGACTCTGGGCCCTCATTTCCTTTTTCGGTTGGCGTGGCTCTAACTGGTCTCTCACCAGTCCATCTTGAACACTAACTGCCAGGGTGATCTAAGAAACCAATTCCATGTTACTCTAGTCGGCATTATGCAACCAGTCGACATTGCATAAAGAATGATGTGTGAGGCCAGTGAGGGGCAATTGCACAGAAAGGCCGAGTTTTGCAGAGAGAAGCTGAAGCAGCAGCGGAGGAGGAAGAAGAGACAAGAAGGAAAGATGGACAGGACTTCTGGGGTTCCTGGAGACTTTCAACTCCTGCTTCCAGGCCCTCAGGTTGGTCGGCCTCAGGTTGAAGGCATCTATCCACTTAACCCCTTCTCCTCTGAGCCCACGTGGGTTGAAGCCCTCCTGACTCCGATGCTCACCTGGCCTGTCCCACCCCGTCACTCGCCCACAGGCTCTCTGTCCTTCAGCTGTACACGGTGGGCCCCTCAGGTCATGGGCTGGACATTTAGTGCATAATGTCCTTTCCAAGTCCAAATCTAGACCGGTCAACTCCTCTGATATTGTGGGGAAAGTATTTGCTCCTCCTTGAAGCTTCCCATGAATCACAAGTGGCCTCTGACTCCACCATGCTCCTGTATATGTTAACCACTACACTTTCCTACTGTATTGCTTCCAAGGGTGCTGCTGCCTCTGAATCATAAATCCTTGATCAACCAGTACCTGATGCAGCAGCAGGTACAGCGTAGATACTCAGTAACTGTCTAGTATATGCGGAGGTCAGAATCCATAGTCTGTAGGGTGTGCTATTGTTAGAGAGGGTCCCATTCCTATGACATGTTGGATATCATGGAAATCTTTCTAAACATGCTTCTACTGTTAAGTATTCAGTCAGACCCACTTAATCTTTTCTTTGGTATCTCTAATTGTCTTGAAGAGATCTCTAGTCTTTCCTATTCTATTGTTTTCCTCTGCTTCAATGCACTGTTAACTTAAGAAGCCTTTCTTTTTTAAAAAATTAATTTATTTTAATTGGAGGCTAATTACTTTATAATATTGTAGTGGTTTTTGCCATACACTGACATGAATCAGCCATGGGTGTACATGTGTTCCCCATTCTGAAACCCCCTCCCACCTCCCTCCCCATCCCATCCCTCTGGGTCATCCCAGTGCACCAGCCCCAAGTACCCTGTCTCATGCATCGAACCTGGACTGGTGGTCTATTTCACATATGATAATATATATGTTTCAATGCTATCTCTCTCAAATCATCCCACCCTCGGCTTCTCCCACAGAGTCCAAAAGTCTGTTCTTCACATCTGTGTCTCTTTTACTGTCTCGCATATAGGGTCAATGTTAACATATTTCTAAATTCCATATATATGCACTAATATACTGTATTGGTGTTTTTCCTTCTGACTTACTTCACTCTGTATAATAGGCTCCAGTTTCACTCACCTCATTAGAACTGATTCAAATGCATTCTTTTTAATATCTGAGTAATATTCCACTGTGTATATGTACCACAGCTTTCTTATCCATTTGTCTGCCAATGGACATCTAGGTTGCTTCCATGTCCTGGCTATTGTAAACAGTGCTGCGATGAACATTGGGGTGCACGTGTCTCTTTCAGATCTGGTTTCCTCGGTGTGTATGCCCAACGGCGGGATTGCTGGGTCATATGGCAGCTCTATTTCCAGTTTTTTAAGGAATCTCCACACTGTTCTCCATAGAGGCTGTACTAGTTTGCATTCCCACCAACAGTTTAAGAGGGTTCCCTTTTCTCCGCACTCTCTTCAGCATTTACTGTTTGTAGACTTTTTGACAGCAGCCATTTAAGAAGGCTTTCTTATCTCTCCTTGCTATTCTTTGGAAATTAAAAGACACTTGCTCCTTGGAAGAAAAGCTATGACACACCTAGACAGTGTATTAAAAAGCAGAGATATCACTTTGCCAACAAAGGTCTGTATAGTCAAAGCTATGGCTTTTCCAGTAGTTATATACAGATGTGAGAGCTGGACCATAAAGAAGGCTGAGTGCCGAAGAATTGATGCTTTCAAATTGTGGTGCTGGAGAAGACTCCTGAGAGTCCCTTGGACTGCAAGGAGATCAAACCAGTCAATCCTAAAGGAAATCAAACCTGAATATTCATTGGAAGGACTGATGCTGAAGCTCCAATACTTTGGCCAACTGATGTGAAGAGCTGACTCGTTGGAAAAGACCCTGATGCAGGGAAAGATTGAGGGCAGAAGGAGAAGGGGACAACAGAGGATGAGACAGTTAAACTGCATCACTGACTCAATGGACATAAGTTTGAGCAAACTCTGGGAGACAGTGAAAGGCAAGGAAGCCTGGCATGCTACAGTCCATGGAAGTTGCAAAGAGTCAGACATGACTTAGTGCCTGAACAATTTAACAATCTTTTCTTGGTATCTAAGACATGTACATGAAACTAACAGTTTTCACAGTATACTGTAAGCTATGTCTCCAGTACCTTTGATGTGTATGGAGCTGTTTGCTGTTTCTGGTTGTTTTTAGAAATCTATTGTCTTCTTGGTCCAGCTGTCATTTTACTTATTTGTTCAGTTCAGTTCAGTTCCTCAGTCATGTCCAACTCTTTGTGACTCCATGGACTGCAGCACACCAGGCTTCCCTGTCCATCACCAACTCCCGGAGCTTACTCAAACTCACATCCATTGCGTCAGTGATGCCATCCAACCATCTCATCCTCTGTGGTCCCCTTCTCCTCCTGCCTTCAATCTTTCCCAGCATCAGGGTCTTTTCCAATTTACAATGGCTGTTTTATTTATTTACTTTACATTGATGATTCTGGGGCTTTGAACAGGCTGAAGACCCTTCTCCACAGAGCAAAGACAAACCTGTAGAACAGGTTCCGTGTGACAGTTTCCTCCACTTAAGCCAGTTTCACTTCAGGTTCTACACACTATTGGGGGTGGTTAAAGCTGATGACAATCACCACTGGTTACAGTCTCACCATAACACCACAGAAACAATATTAGATAGCTAAGTCTTCAACCTAAGAACTTTCAGACCCTGTAGAGAATTTTTTCTACAACATCCAACGGTGCTGTTTAGCTGGAAAGTATTGCTCAAAAGTAGCCAAGTCCCATGAAGATTGGCTGTCCTGATCCTAACAGTTCTCAGGACAGGTGATTTAGGTTCCCTTGCAAATTCTACCTGCTTTCCCCAGGCAGACAAGGGCACAGGAGCCAACACCTGGGGTGAGAGACTTACCTGTGCTCTGGATGCCAATCTGGCTGCTGTCTGGGCTGGATCAAAGACTCGGCGAGACTCTTGATCCTTGCAGAAATTAATATGTCGACTGGCTGCGGTTTCATTAAATCTCCTCTTACAATATGGACACTGAATATAATCTGAAAATAAAGATAACAATGAAAAGGCAATTAACATTTCAAAAACAATTCTGAAAGGGAGGGACTATACGAAATGAAATAAATAGAATATGAACTCTTCTCCAACGTGAAAGAGTGAAATACCAAACTCTGGTTTGAGACAGCCTGTTCCAGAGGGGGAGACATACAAGGGTGCAGATAAAGAACAAGGTGGAGGAAAATTTTTCTACCTATGTACTTATTTCAATTATGAGTGTTCCCTTAAAATGTTACATGCTATGCTTTTTTAGAAAGTAGATTAATTATATATGTGGTACTGATGAAATTTGGCATTGATAACTGAGAAAGTGAAAGTTGCTCAGTTGTGTCCAACTCTTTGTGACCCCATGGGCTATACAGTCCATGGAATTTTCTTGGCCAGAATATTGGAGTGGGTAGCCTATCCCTTCTCCAGGTGATCTTCCCAACCCAGGGATCGAACCCAGGTCTCCCGCATTGCAGGTGGATTCTTTACCAAATGAGCTATCAGGAAAGCCCAAACGTCTGGGGGAGGGGGGTGGAATTTGAAACCAACATCACACTCCTCCAGCAGTAACTAGATTTTCCTACTGAATTCCTAAGTGAGGAGACATAAATATGTTCAGAAAGCAGGTAAGGAAAAGGGAACAGGTGAGGGTTCCAAAAGACAAACAGGAAATAAGGGATGTTAGGGCTCCGGCTTCCAGTGTCAGAACCTCTCTGGCAGCTGCTGGGGCTTGGGACCCTCTGAGGCTCTGGGCAGGACTCGGCTGTCTCAGTCAGTCCAATCTGCAATTACCAGACAGTGGGAGGGGCTTCCTCGGCAGCTCAGTGGTAAAGAATCTGCGTGCAATGCAGGAGACACGGGTTCGATTCCTGAGTTGGGAACAAAACCTGGGGAACGAAATGACACCACACTCCAGTATTCTTGCCAGGATAATCACATGGACAGAGGGGCCTGGCGGGCTACAGTCCACGGGGTTGCAGAGTCGGACACAACTGAACGACCGAGCATGCGCACACACAGACAGTGGGAGAAAGAAGTGCGGAAGATCCCCATCTTCTCAGATCAGGGAGATGATAACACGTTCTGAAGCCGGGTTGGAGCCTCTTCCTCCACAGCAAGGGGGCTGGTGGGGGTTGTGTTGTTTTGTTTTGCTTTAGGCACCTTGAAGGGATGACAAAGTGGATATTCAAGAGGTAGAATAATAAGTCTCTCTCTTTCCTGGAAGGATATGAGATAGTACCATCTTAAGCTCTGCATAGAAGTTTGGTTTAGTGTATAGTCAAAACCCCTACATGTGTGAATAGATATTTAAAGCAGTGATATGTTCAAAGCTAAGAATTTTTTTGAAGGCATCTTTTTAAGCAGTTTGGGGAGTTTTCTTTTTCAATAGATCATTTCCGAAAATGAATACTCATAAAATGAAAGAATTTGAATATATAAGAAACTGAAATAAAAGAAATGGTTAACTCCTAACTTTTACTTCACACTCTGGCAGCTGTTGTTCAGTTGCTCAGTCATGTCTAACTCTTTGTTACCCCATGGACTGCAGCAAGCCAGGCTTCCCTGTCCTTCACTGTCTCCTGGAGTTTGCTCAAATTTATGTCCACTGAATCGGTGATGCCATCCAACCATCTCATTCCCTGTTGCTCCCTTTTCCTCCTGCCCTCAATCTTTCCCAGCATCAGGGTCTTTTCCAGTGAGCTGGTTCTTTGCATTAGGTGACCAAACTATGGGAGATTTAGCTTCAGCATCAGTCCTTCCAGTGAATATTCAGGACTGGTTTCCCTTAGGATTGACTGGTTTGATCTCCCTGCTGTCCAAGGGACTCTCAGGAGTCTTCTCTAGCACCACAATTCAAAAGCATCAGTTCTTCGGCACTCGCCTTCTTTATGGTCCAACTGTCACATCTGTATATGAATACTGGAAAAACCATAGCTTTGACTAGACAGAACTCTGTTGGCAAAGTGATGACTCTGCTTTTTAATACAGTATCTAGGTTTGTCATAGCTTTTCATCCAAGAAGTAAGTGTCTTTTAATTTCATGGCTGCAGTCATCATCTGCCGTGATTTTGGAGCCCAAGAAAATAAGATCAGTCACTGTTTCCACTTTTTCTCCATCTATTTGCCATGAAGTGATGGGACTGGATGTCACGATCTTAGTTTTTTGAATGTTGAGTTTTAAGCCAGCTTTTTTTGGGGGGGGGTGGCTTTATTCTTCAATGTATGTCATGTAAAGGTTAAGTCAGCTTTTTCATGCTCCTCCTTCACCCTTATTGAGAGGATCTTTGGTTCTTCTTTACTTTCTGTCATTAGGGTAGTATCATCTGCATTATCTGAGGTTGTTGATATTTCTCCCAACAATCTTGATTCCAGCTTGTGATTTATCCAGCCTGGTATTTTGTACTCTGCACAGAAGTTAAATAAGCAGGGTGACAATATACAGCCTTGATGTACTCCTTTCCCACTTTGGAACCAGTCTGTTGTTCTATGTCTGGT
The DNA here is from genome assembly GCF_023699985.2 of Odocoileus virginianus. Taxonomy (NCBI): domain Eukaryota; kingdom Metazoa; phylum Chordata; class Mammalia; order Artiodactyla; family Cervidae; genus Odocoileus; species Odocoileus virginianus. Next base: position 21,368,235 of record NC_069707.1, read on the forward strand.
TCTAAATGTTTATTATTAACCTGCATACAGGTTTCTGAGGAGGCAGATAAAGTAGTCTGGTATTTCCATCTCTTGGAGAATTTTCCACAGTTTGTGTGATCCACACAGTCAAAGGCTTTAGCATAGTCAATGAAGCAGATGTTTTTCTGCAATTCTCTTGCTTTTTCTATGATCCAATGGATGTTGGCAATTTGGTCTTTGGTTCCTCTGCCTTTTCTAAATTCAGTTTGTACATCTGGAATTTCTTGGTTCACATACATTTGAAGACTAGCTTGAAGGATTTTGAGCATTACATTGCTAGCATGTGAAATGAGCACAATTGTACAGTAGTTTGAACATTCCTTGGCATTTCCCTTCTTTGGAATTGGAACGAAAACTGACCTTTTCCCATCCTGTGGCTACTGTTGAGTTTTCCAAATTTGCTGGTATACTGAGGGCAGCACTTTAACAGCATCATCTTTTAGGATTTGAAATAGCTCAGCTGGAATTTCATCATCTCCACTAGCTTTGTTTATAGTAATGCTTCCTAAATCCCACTTGACTTCACACTTCAGGATGTCTCACTCTGGGTGAGTGACCACACCATTGTGGTTATCCAGATCATTAAGACCTTTTTTGTATAGTTCTTCTGTGCATTTTTACCATCTCTTCTTAATCTCTTCTGCTTCCATTAGGTCCTTACCGTTTCTGTCCTTTATTGGGCCTATCTTTGCATGAAATTTTCCCTTGTTGCTGTTCAGTTGCTCCATCATGTCCGACTCTTTGCGACCCCATGGATTACAGCACGCCAGGCTTCCCTGTCCATCACCATCTCCCTGAGTTTGCTAAAACTCATGTCCATTGAGTTGGTGATGTCATCTAACCATCTCACCCTCTGCTGCCCTGTTCTCCTTTTGCCTTCAGTCTTTCCCAGCATCAGGGTCTTTTCCCAATGAGCTGGCTGTTTGCATCAGGTGGACAAAGTATTGGAACTTCAGCTTCAGCATGAGTCCTTCCAGTGAATATTCGGGGTTGATTTCCTTTGGAATTAACTGGTTTGAACTGCTTGCTTTCCAGTAGTAGTACTATTAGTCACTCAGTCATGTATGACTCTTTTTGACCCCACAGACTGTAGCTCACCAGATTCCTCTGTCCATGGGATTCTCCAGGCAAGAGTACTGGGGTGGGTTGCCATTCCCTTCTCCAAGGGATCTTCCTCACCCAGGGATCGAACCCGGGTCTCCTGCGTGGCAGGCAGATTCTTTACCATCTGAGCTATAGAGCTTTCACTCTCAAAAGTCTTCTCCAGCACCACAGTTCAAGGGCATCAATTCTTTGGCACTCAGCCTTTTCTACGGTTCACTCTCACATCCATATATGACTACTAGAAAAACCACAGCTTTGACTATATGGACCTTTCATCATTAATTCCATACTTACTGAACACCTATTACACTCCAAGTAACTTGAGGATACAGTGTCTCTGTAATCATGGACTAAGCATTCTAATACAGAAACAAAAATTTTCCCATGGTGACAAATTCCTTGAACAAAATAAAAGAAGGCAGCATTGGGAAATGGTGAAGGCTCCACAGCCTGCCTGACTGGTTTTGAGCCACAGCTCTTCACCTGCTACGTGTGTGCACTTGGGCACGTTACTTAACCTCCTTAAGCTTCAATTTCCCCAGCACCTACATATCACCTATTTCATTGAGGTGTTGTGAAAGTTACCTATGATAATCCACAGTGGGGCGTGGCACAGTGGGCGAGTGGAACATGTTGTTACTATAGGGAAACAGGCCCAGCCAGCTTGTGTTCCAACTATCAAACAAGGGAGAAATTGCTTATGAAAAGTAAAATAGAAAGTGCCATTAGCATGCAGCACTCATTTATGATAGTGTAGAAAACCATCTAGGACTGAGTTCGTGGTTCAGTGGTTATTTCTTTAGTTTTAACTGCAAAGTTACAATTTACACGGTTTATATCAGAGATACTACTACCATAAGTGAGACAGTTTGGTCAAAGGCAATGATTATGGCAGTGACCATGTTGCTTCCTTAATCTGACTTGTTCATTCATTGATTGCACCACCTTTCTAGGGATTTGGCACTCACTATATCCTGCCATGGAGACAGCCAAGCTGAAGTGTATTTTCCTGCTGACAAAAATCTCAGAGATGGCTAGAGGACTAGGCAGACAATTACCACTCTGAGGAATAAGCTCCCGAAGGAGGAAGCTCTAGGTCCTCCAGGAGACCACAGGAGGAGCCTGAAGCCCAGGCTTAAGAGGGCAGAGGAAGGGACTTCCCTGGTGGTCCAGTGGCTAAGAGTCCATGCTCCCAATGCAGGTGGCCCAGTCTCGAGCCCTGGTCAGAGAACTAGATCCCACATGCCGCAACTAAGACCCAGCAACCCAGCACAGCCAAATAAATTTTAAAAATTTAAAAAAAAAAAAAAAAAGAGGGCACAGGAAGAGAAGATCAAACACACTGAGAATGGAAGAGGTTTTTTTCCCTGCAACAATAATTTGAACACAGCATGACTGAGCTACACATTCTACCCTCATCTCAATCCAGTCTCCTCTTCCTCTGCCAATAATGTCATAAAATCATGATGTGCTATTTCAACAGATAATTATTTTTAAAGTCTTACTCCAGATCTCATGAAAGATTAAAGTGGAAAATTAAGCATCATTTGAAAATGCAAGCATTTTGTTGAATACCCATGTATCAACATGTAGCCCTGTGAAATGGTGAGCAAATAACAGGACTCACTGAAAATCCCAATTGTAAATATTCTATATCACTGCCCTATAAGCTGTCACATAATCTTGGAAAGTTGAATGGCTGCAAACTCACTTAAGTCATAAGAATTAGAATATATGCATGTCAAAAAATTGGGCCACGAAATAGGGAATCATGCTGGGGGAAAAAAAAAGGAAATTACTTCCAAACTCATATATACTAACCCATATGATTAATAACTCTAGTTATGTCTGTATAAATTTTCTAAGTATTTAAGCTGGAGGATATATGGGCTAATATAAAATCCCTGTGCAATCAAAATAATTGGATCATAATGAAAATGTGCTATTGGAGGTAATCATTTTGCTTGGTGCATAAAATTATAATAAGGGCATGGGGAAGAATTTAATTATAAAACTATATTTTAGCATAAAAATTTAAAGGGCAGGAAAATAAACTGTACACTTGATGAGGCCTTACAAAGGAAATTATTTATTTTAAAGAAACAATAATCCCACATTTTAAATCCAACGTGGAAATTAGAGGAATTCACACAGTGGGACATCTGACACGTTCTCACTGTTCAACTACAGAACTAGAAGGTAGCCATCAGCCCTCAGCTTCTGCTATGAAATGAAGCAGTTCTCATAAAAGATGCTTTTATTATACAAAGCTTGTTGCCAAAGTCTTATCAAAATTACAGCCATAGATCTTTCTATGGAGCATCTTAAGACAACAGGCTATTCCAAGTCATATTTTCATTAGCACCTAGCGAAAATGTAGCAGTTATTAAGAGTATTTTCTGGTATTGAGGTTCTGATAATTTTTTGGATGGTTTTTATAGTATTACACTGTGACTCTGTTTTACTTATTTAATTAATTGTTTTTTGCTGTGCTGTGTGGCTTGCACAATCTTAGTACTCCAATCAGGGACTGAACCTGTACCCCTGGTAGCAAAAGTGTGGATTTCTAACCAGTGGACTGCCAAGGGAATTTTCTTTTTTCTTTACTTTTAGAAATGAACTTTGAGGAATAATTCACATACAATAAAATGTACCTATTTGAGTTCTGACAAATATATTCAATTGTGTAACCAACCCAATTAAAATGTGGAACAAATTTATTACTTCCAAAAGTCCCCTCATGCCCCTGTTTCAGTCAATATTCTCCCAAACCCAGACTCCTATTTTCCTGTCACTAAAGATGAGTGTTACACCTTGTATGTCTTACTGTAAGAGAGCATCCACGGTGCTACATGTATAGTTACACTTTCTTCTTACTGTTCAGTTGTATTCCATTTTGTAGATATTCCACAATTTGCTTATCCATCTACTTGCTGATGGTCATTTTCAGTTGTTCCTACTTTACGCTATTTAAAGGAAGCTGCTATGACCATTAATGTGTAAGTCTGTTTTAAGGACATATTTTCCACTTTTTGCATAAACAGTTAGGAATGGAATTGCTGTATAGGTAAGTGTATGTTTAACTTAAGAAAATACCAGTGCAAAGTGACTATACTATTTTAGACTCCCAGTAGCAGCATATGAGAGTTCCAGCTGTTCTTTATCTTACCCATCACTTGTATTGTCAGTCTTCAATTTTAGCCATTCAAGTGGGTGTGACTGCTATCTCACTGTGGTTTCAATTTACATGCCCCTATTAAAAATGATGTTGAGTATCTTTTCATGTGCCTATTGACCACTACTTTGTGACACTCTGTTCAAAGACATCTCTTGCCTTTTCCTTATTGGGTTGTTATCCTACTAAGTCATAAGACTTTTAAAAATATTCTTGGTATTTGACCTTCCTCAGATACATGTATTATAAATATTTTCTCTTGCCCTATACCTCATCTTTGCATTCTCCTAATGGTGTCTCTCACAACTAAAGTTTTTAATGTTGGCAAAGCCCAGTTTACCAGTTTCCTTTAAAAAAAAAAATTGTTACTGTATCTTGTGTCCAGCTTAAAAAGTCTTTGTTGACTCTTAGGTCAAAGATGTTTGTTTTTTCTAGAAATCTTACAGTTACAGCACTTATGTTAGGTCAATGATTCATTTTGAATTTTTGTGTATGTATAAGGATCAAAATTCATTTTTGCCATTTTGATATCCAGTTGTCTCAGCATCAATTGTTAATAAGACTCTCTTTTCCCACTCTGAACTACTTTTGTTAAAAAATCAATTAACAAATTGATTGGGGGGAGGACTACATTTAGATTCTCTTTTCTGTTCAGTTGATATTCTAATACCAAATTGTCATGATTACTGTAATATTATTGTAAGTCTTGACATCAGATAGGTAAGTCCTCTGATTTTATTCTTTTTTCAAAACTATCCTGGCTTTGAATTTCTGTGTAATTTTAATATCAGCTGGTCAATTCCCATTTGGCAACAAAACTCACAGGGATCTTCAATGGAATTACATTTTGTCCACAGATCAATCTGGGGATAACCGACTTCGTAACACAATACAGGAGTCTTCCAAACCACAAAAATTGTAAATATCTCCATTTATTTTGGTCCTCTTTAATTTCTCTAAGGAATGTGTTGCGGTTTTTATTTTACAAGTCTTACACATATTTTGTTAAATATATACATAAGTATTTCATGTTTTTTACATGATTGTAATGTCATCTTTCATTTTTTTCAACTGTTTATGCCTAGTATCTGGAGAAGGAAATGGCAACCCACTCCAGTGTTATAGCCTGGAGAATTCCATGGACAGAGGAGCCTGGTGGGCTGTGGTCCGTGGGGTTGCAAAGAGTTGGACACAACTGAGCAACTAACCCACTCATGCCTAGTATACAGAAATACAACTCACCTGTGCATATTGACGTTATATCCTGAAAGCCTGTTAAACTAACTTGCAATTTCAGTAGCATTTTTTGTAGTTTTGTAAGATTTTCTACATTTACTCCTTCATGATCACATTGTCTGTAAATAAGGATAGTTTTACTTCGTCCTCTCCAACCTTTAAGTTTATGTGTGTGTATAAAATATGTAACTTTTTCCTTATTACACTGGGTACTATGTCCGGGATAGTGCTGAACAGAAGTGGTCAGAAAGGACATACTTGCTTCTGTCCTGAAGTCAGTGGGAAAGTGTTCAGCTTTTCACCTTTAAGTTGATGTTAGCTGTAGCTTTTTCAGAGATATGCTTTATTAAGGAAGTTCCCTTCTATTTCTACCTTTCTAAGAGCTTTTTTCTTTTTTAAACATGTATAGGTATTGTATTTTGCACAGGCTTTTCCTCTATCTACTGAGATGACCATACACTTGAAAAAATATTTTGTTAATATGATGAATTATATTTACTATTTTCTTCCTTCTACTTAATTTAAGTGTAATTTGTTGTTCTTTTTAAAGAGGAAGTTTAAGGCAATTGACTTAAACCTTTTCATCCCTTTTCTAATGCACGCATTTAAAGCTATAAACTTTTCTTTAAGCACTGCTTTAGCTGAATCTCACAAATTTTGGTATGTTTTCATTACCATTCAGTTCAAAGCATTTTCTAATTTCTCCTGTAATTTCTTCTTAGATCCATAGGGTATTTAGAAATTATTTGTTAATTTCCAAATATTCAAGAGTTTTCTTGATATATTTTCATCATTTATTTCTAATTTAATTCTACTGTACTCAAATAACATAGTCTGTATGGTTTCAACCCTTTCAGATTTATTGAGATCCATTTTGTGGTCCTGCACATGGTCTATCTTGGTTGAATATTCCATGTGTACTTGATAACAATTATATTCTGCTGTCACTGTGTATCACTCTGTAGCTACAGATGTCAATTGGATCAAAATGATACAAGCCAAGGAGCAGCTGTCCCTCAGGGAAGGTGTGGCCTCTCTAGACCCACCTGGCTCACCTCCCCATCTTGTTATCTCCTGGCGCGCTTATTTGTGTCTTTAAGGTGTTTCCTGTGGAACGCATATAATTGGACCTTGCTTTAGTATTCAGTTTGACAATCTCTGCATTTTATCTTAAGTGTTCAGGTTATTTATAGGCAACTATCTATATGGTTAGGTTTAAATCTATCATTTTGCTATTTATATTTATCCCACCTGGTCTTTATTCCTTTTTTCGTCTTTTCATGTCTTCTTTAGATTGAATTTTTTTCCCCATTTTATCTCCAGTCAACATAATGTCTTATCAGCTATACGTCAATATTTTTGAATGCCTACTCTAGGGCTTATTAATAGGCATCTTTATGATATAATACTCTACCTTCAGATAGTACTATACCTAGTCATGTAAACCTTAAGAACCTTTCAACAATATATATTCATTTTCCCACTCAACCATATCCAGTTATTGCCATACTTTTCACTTCCAAATGTTATAATTCCCATAGTACGTGCCCACTCATGCTTTAAGTAGTCAGTTATAACCCTCAGTTAACATCATCAATGGAAAATAAGACAAGGATATCTGTTTTTACCAATGCTATGTAACATGGTATTGGATGTTCTAACCAGAAGATTTAACACAGAAAAGACATACAAATTGAAGAGGAATAGGTAAACATCTCCTTTCACAAATGACATAAACTGATATGTAGAAAACCCTAAAGATTCCACACTGAAACCCACTTGTTAGAGCTAATAATCAAAATTCAGCAAAGCTGCAGGACTTTTGTCCACACAAAAATTGGTTGTACTTCTATGCACTAACAATCTGAAGAGAAAGTCAACAATTCCATTTACAATAATACCAAAAGAAAGCTTAGAAATAAATTTAACCAAAGAAGCAAAAGACTCAAACACTAAAAACCACAAAACATTGCTGAAAGAAATTAAAGAAGGCATAAATAAATGGAAAGACATCCCATGTTCATGAATTGGAAAATCGATAAAGGAATATGAAAAGGCTGTATATTGTCTCCCTGCTTATTTAACTTACATGCTTAGTACATCATGCAAAGTGCCAGGCTGGATAAATCAGAAGCTGGTATCAAGACTACCAGGACAAATATCATATACGAGGGCTTCCCTCGTGGCTCAGTTGGTAAACAATCTGCCTGCAATGCAGGAGATCCAGGTTTGATTCCTGGGTCGGGAAGATCCCCTGGAGAAGGAAATGGCAACCCACTCCGGTATTTTTGCCTGGAGAATCCCATGGACAGAGGAGGCTGGCAGGTTACAGTACATGGGGTCACAAGAGTCAGACACGACTTAGTGACTAAGCCACCACCAGATATGCAGATGATACCAATCTAATGGCAGAAACCCAAGAGGAACTAAAGAGCCTCTTGATGAGAGTGAAAAAGGACAGTGAAAAATCTGACTTTCACCATTTAAAAAAACCAAGATCATGGCGTCTGGTCCCATCACTTCAGGGCAAAGAGAAAGGGAAAAAGTGGAAGCAGAGACAGATTTTATTTTCCTCAGCTCCAAAATCACTGTGGATGGTGACTGTAGCCAGGAAATTAAAAGACACAAGTTCCTTGGAAAGTAAACTATGACAAACCCAGACAGTGTATTAAAAAGCAGAGGCATCACTTTGCCGACAAAGGTCCATATTGTCAAAACTATGTTTTTCCCAGTAGTCATGTATGGATGTGAGAGTTGGACCCAAGGAAGGCTGAGTGCTGAAGAAATATTAAATTGTGGTGCTGGAGAAGACTCTCGAGAATCCCCTGGACAGCACGGAGATCAAACCAGTCAATCCTAAAGGAAATCAACCCTGAATATGCACTGGAAAGACTGATGCCGAAGATTCAATACTTTGGCCACCTTATGCAAAGAGCCAACTCACTGGAAAAGACCCTGATGCTGGGAAAGTGAAAGTCGCCCACTTATCGGACTCTTCGTGACCCCATGGACTGTAGCCCACCAGGCTCCTCTGTCCATGGAATTCTCCAGACAAGAATACTGGAGTGGGTTGCCTTTCCCTTCTCCAGGGGATCTTCCCAACCCAGGGATCGAACCCAGGTCTCCTACTTTGCAGGCAGATTTCTTACCATCTGAGCCACCAGGGAAGCCTGTTGCTGGGAAATGCTGAGGGCAGGAGGAGAAGGGGGCAATAGAAGATGAGGTAGTTGGATGGCATCACTGATTCAATGGACATGAATTTGAGCAAACTCTGGGAGATAGTGGAGGATAGAGGAGCCTGGGGTGCTACAGTTCATGGGGTTGCAAAGAGTTGGACATGACTTAGTGGCTGAACAACAGTTTTTAAGATCATGAGTCCCTAACCTCTGAGCTGTGGACCAGTACCTCCTGTGAGATTCACAGTAGCATGAGATTAAAGTGCACAATAAATGTAATGTGCTTGAATTATCCCAAAACGATCCCCCACCCCCAGTTCATGGAAAAGTTTTCTTCCACAAAATCAGTCCCTGTGTCAAAAAGGTTCGAGGCTGCCGGTTAAGATGACACCACTCAAAGTTATGTACGGATTCAAAACTTCAATGGCATTTTTCGAAACAGCAAAAAAACCCATCTGAAAAATTCATATAGAATCTCAAGGGTTTCCAGACAGCCAAAAGAATCTTAAAAGTCTCTCCACTTCCTGATTTCAAAACTTACTACAACGCTACAGTAATCAAGGCAGTGTGGTGCTGGTATAAGGACAGACATAGAAAAATGGAATAGAATACACAGCCCAGAAATAAACTCTCATATATATGGTCAGTTGACATCTGATAAGAGCACGAAAACCTTTCACTGGGGAAAGCAAAGTCTTTTCAACAAATAGTGATGAGAAAGTTACTTATTCACATATAAAACTAGATATCCAACTTCAAATGATTTTACTTTACACCACACTCAAAAATTACCTGGATGAAAGACCTAAATACAAGAGCTAAAACTATAAAAACTGTTAGAATAAAAAACACAGGGGGAAGACTTCAATACATTTAGGTTTGCAATAGTTTTTTTAATTTGACATGAAAAGCTAGGCAAAAAATGAAAAAAAAAACCAGGTAAACTGAACTTCATCAAATTACTTTTGTGCATGAAAGGATACCATCAACACAGTGAAAAGACAGTCCACAGAATGAGAGAAAATATCCAAAAATTCTATATCTGATAAGGGATTCATATTAACATCAATCTAATCATGCCTCTAGTCCTAATCTCCAATTTACAAAAAGACAGGAGGTGGAGGAACAAGTTAAATGTTAATATGGCTTAAGTGAAAGTCACTCAGTTGTGTCCAACTCTTTGCAACCCCATGGATTGTACAGTCCATGGAATTCTTCAGGCCAGAATACTAGAATGGGTAGCTGTTCCCTTCTCCAGGCGATCTTCCCAACCCAAGGATCAAACCCAGGTCTCCTGCATTGCAGGCGGATTCTTCACCAGCTGACGTACCAGAGAAGCCCAGAAGCAGACAAATCCGTTTTATAAAATAACTGGGCTGGCAGGAGTGTTGTGCAGGATTAAGAGAGACTAAAGAGACAACAAAAGACAATGTGCAAACTTTGGCTGAATCCTGGACTGTGGCTGAGTGGTGAGGTGAGAGCTTCAAAGGACATTCTTAACAAAACTGGGAAAATATGTCACATTAATACTTAGTGCAATAACAGTATTGTAGTCACATAGGAGATGTCCTTAAGAAATGCATGCTGCAACAGTTGCAAAGTTTGAAGCTTAATTTTAAATCTTTGTGCCCCCTCACAGAAAGAGAGAGAAAGAGACAGAAAATATGACAATGTCAAAATTGTCAAATTTAAGTGGAAGGTATATGAGTGATCACTGTACTATTCCATCCACTTTTCTGTAATTTGAAAATGTTCAAAATAAAAAGCTTAGTGTAAAAACGCTGTGGGCCACTAAACTGTACAACTTAAAATGGTGATTTTTGTATTATGGAATTTGATCTCAAAAAAATAAAAGAGCTGTGGGTATTTGACAGTATGGAGTTATTACAGAACTACTTAAACTGCTCTGTCCAGCTCCATTACCATCAACCTGGACATGAACAGCATCCCCTGTAGTTCTGTAATGCCATGATGTTGGGTACAGTGGTGATCTCATGTTAAAGTTAGGAGCAATCACAGAATCTTTATACAGAACTGAAAAAATAGGATAAGAAAATTTTTATGGTAAAATTATTTTTATATAATTTAATTGCTAATGTTTAAAATTTTAGAGTATTTAGGAGGATTAGTATTTATGCTTTAGGAGGAAGCAAAGTATAATGACTAGGCCAAAAAATCAAGCATAGCCTCAACTGTTTAAGAGTAAAATGTCAAAAGCAAACCAAACTGTCCACACACCTGGGTTGACGGTCAGAGAGGGTGGAGGTGGGAGAGGCCGGCCTTCTTTAATGGCTAGTGTACACTGCTTTGCTGACTTAATCGAATTAATGAAGTCTTCATGCTGTTGTCTCCAGTTAGATTTTCTCACGGGTTGTGGCTGGAAAAAAATTAAACCAACATACACTAATCTAGGCTATATATCTCACTGTTATAATCTTTTTTTTAAAGCTGGGATTTGAATTTATAAGAAACGGAACTGTGAAATTTGGAGAAAAAAAGAGAGTTTGCTTTCCAAAAGCACTAAAAGAGGTTTGGAAAACACAGTAATAAAATTTTCAAGTCACAGTAGTGAGGGAAAATACAAAACAACAATCACAAAAAACAAAGAAATTACAAAACTTTAAAGGAAGACTTAAATGTAACCTTAAAGTGACTGTCTTCCAAGTTAATTGCTGGATTTAATGCTACTCTAATGAAAATATAAACGAGATTTGTTTTCTGCCACATCTGGAAAGTATCTGAAATACATTTGGAAATCTAAGTGTGCATGATTAAAAAGAAAACAGTAAAGGTGGATTATACTTACATGACATTACATTGCCCTATCAAGCAAAAATGAAAGCAGAGAGCCAGAAAGAGGCTTTCATGTACTGAAGGACATAATCAAGAACAGCAAGGAAGATATCGATAGTACCTTGGACTGAGGCGCCTTCCCCACAGTGGGAATGTCAGTGCCCTGCAATCTTTGTTTTAAGGAATTGAAAGGTTTACGTTTTTTGTTGAAGAGTTTTCTACAAATTGGTCCATGTCTTTCCTAGAAAAGAAGGAGTGGGGATTAAAATTTTTAACATGTACAATCACAGAGTTGGTAACGGCTCAGTGTACTCAAGCAGCCCCCACTGCAGTGACTGGGCTGCACCTTCAGAGCCAAGTTCATTCTCTAACTCTCAAATCACAGCAGAGCAAATCCATCTGGCTCTCTTCACCCATGTTACACATAACTAGATATTGTGTTTGGGCAAGGTCAATAAAAGGCCTCTACAGCTAAAGAAACGGACTTAAAATTTGGTCTTACATATTTAACTTAACCACTTGGGCTCAGTGAATAGTTCCAAGCATTAAACAATGTTGAAAAGACTCCGTTTCTAGTTTAAATTGAAATAAATTATTTCTGATATTCGGCTAGGTACTCACTGAAGCCAAGGAAATTTTCTTTACTTCTGTTCTGTTTTCTGCCTTCACTGTTTCTAAATTCCAAAGGCAAGTCATCCAGGAATTGAGTCCCAACAACCTTGTTTTTCCATCCTTTTGAAATAATTCTCTGCATACAAAAGTATGCAAAGCAAGGAGAAACTTAGCTTCTTATACAAGTGGAACCTTTTCAGAAAAACTCTTACCACTCAACATTTCAAAACTGAATTTAACTGGGTTGCTTTTCTACATACAGCAAATCAAACCACTTAACTCCTGAAAAAAATGAGTGGAGAGGTTTCAAAGAAATATTTGAGAACATCTGCAAGAAACAACTGGGACAACCATATGACAAATGAAAAATACATCAATTCCATTTAAGTTATGAAGACATTTTCCCTTAGTGTGTCCAAACATTTTTCATGAAGTCATTTATTTTAGAGCAAACCTAAGCTTATAATATTAAACTTTAAAATATTACAATACTTACAAGACCATTGGCAGAGAAAATGACCCCAGCCAGTAGACCAGTAAAAACTCAGCATTTCTGGTACAAAAACCAGGGAACCAGCACACAGAGCTTTGCCTATGTTGTTTGTAGTTGTGATTTAGTCACTAAGTCATGTCTGACTCTTTTGCAACCCCATGGACAGTAGTCCGCCAGGCTCCACTGTCCACGGGATTTCCCAGGCAAGAATACTGCCTGTGTACCACCTTTATCAAGTTACTGCACCACTAAAGGATTATGCCAATCTTTGCCTTCCACTCTAAGCCCTCTTCATTCATGGTTATGTAACTCATAACAGCTATCAGTTACTTTGTCCAGACCCAAGAAATACAGGATCCATGAAAATCACTGCACCTGGTGATGAACATGCCATACCATTTTAAAACTGAAGGGGAGAAGAGAAAGAGCAGATCGCTTGATCAACTGCTCTTTGCAGCCCAGAAATAGGTCAACGAAGTAAAACTCAAGAGGACTCAAGAATACTTAGCATGTAGTGATCTCTCTTCAAAGGTACCTCCCTAGGTCTCAAATCCAGTCTCATGGGGTGCAGTCTTGGGTTAGCAAAGGCAGCTCCCTGGGGGATTATTGGGCCACAATAGGCCCTGTTAGTTCCCCTTCTAGATCCAGGAAACTCTAGCTGTAGTTAACTAGAACAGATATTCTATTTTTAAATTCCCCAGAGAAATAAAACCTACAACCTCATTTGGTAGTCTTTTGCCCCAAATGTAGTCAGGATTAGAGTCCAAATTCTAAGTTTGAAAACAAGTCTCTTTGATCTAAATGTCCCAGCTAATAGTTCATTATCTTAGATTTTAAAAAATCATTTTTCTTGGGAACTCCTTCATAATATGGGCAGTTTGTTTCCCTAATTTTGAAATAAATCAAGCCTTTATTCAACTTTATGGGCATCAATCAGGGGACTTGACATGCAGTTAGCTTAAATCTAATTAACAATTAGGTCCTGGAACAGGACTAACACCCATTTTGTTCAAATTACATTAAATCCCTGAAACTGGAGAGTTCTGTCTTTATACGTGGCAAAGCAGGAAACAGAGGGAGGTTAAAGGACTTGTCAGAATTAGTGACAAATTTGAGGCTAAAAGCCAAGTTTCCAGATGCTCCAAATTCAATGTTCATTCCTCTTGACTAGCTAATTTCCCTGGTGCTTTGGCCTTAAAATTTGAATTTTTGATGCTTATAGAAAAGGCGAAAGAGCCAAAACCTCTCAAGAGACGATCAGCTGTGCCAAGACACTTTTATCTGGCTTCCTTTCAGGAAGAGGACCAGATTTAAAAAGCTCCCTTTTGAAGGGGGCAGCATCAACCTACCTAAGTGTCTTCGGGGCCTGCCAGCCACAGGTTATGTACTTTTCTCTCCTTGCTTTCCCTCCACATCTGTCTTTAATCTTTGCCACTGCGGCCTCCTCACTAACTTGACAGTTCATTTAACTCCAATGAAACACATCTACAAAATGTCTTTATGTTTACCAGAACATCTGCTGCAAAGCGTCTTCCACAGACTTCACAGGGAAATAATTCCTGATTGCCATCTGTATAGGATCCAAGAGCACATTATGTTAGTTTCATGGACTTGCCTGCCCAAGAAGAAATGACTAAGTGGGGGAGACCTCAATAGCTTGATATCCTCACTCTCCCCCCATCACCCAGTGACTTCCTTCTCTTAGGAAGATCCTTTGTAAAACTCACCCATGTTTTCCTAACATAGACTTCTCACTTCACTAAACAGATACATTCCATATGCTTCAGGCAACCACAGTACAATTATTTAATATATCCTTAAACTAGTGTCTGAAGAAAGCTATCAGGCACTAAGTACAAAGCTGACTTGTTTAGTGCTAGGTCGTGTCCGACTCTCTTGTGACCCCATGGACTGTGGCCCCCAGGCCCCTCTGTCCACAGGATTTCCCAGGGAAGAGTACTGGAGCGGGCTGCCATTTCTTTCTTCTGGGGATTGAACCCATGCCTCCAGCTTGGCAGGCGGATTCTTTACCACTGAGCCACCAAAGAATCCACCTGCCAATGCAGAAGTGGGTTCGATGCCTGGGTTGGGAAGATCCCCTGGAGAAGGAAATGGCAACCCACTCCAGTACTCTTGCCTGGGAAATCCCATGGACAGAGGAGCCTGGCAGGCTACAGTCCATGGGGTCACAAGAGAGTCGGACATGACTACCTGACTAAACAACAAACAAAGCTGATACCCTAGTATAAAGTCACAAATAATCCAATGGTAACATCTTTAAGATTGCTACTAGAATGAGTGTGCTAAATGAAGGCATGCCAATGTATCATGGACTGTTAAGAAATGGGTTGCCTAGTCACTGAATTTAAGGTAAACTTTCCTGAGAAGCTGAAACTCCAAAACGTTGGCCATCTGATGCAAAGAACTGACTCACTGGAAAAGACCCTAATGCTGGGAAAGACTGAAGGCAGGAGGACAACAGAAGTTGAGATGGTTGGCTGGCATCACTGACTCAATGGACATGACTTTGAGCAAGCTCTGGGAGTTGGTGATGGACAGGGAGGCCTGGCGTGCTGCAGTCCATGGGGTCTCAGAGTCAGACATGACTGAGCAACTGAACTTTTTCCTGAGAATGGCTTTCTCAATGAATCTCTGCTAGGAAACTACCCAAGAGGAAGGAAGCAGAAGAGAATGAAGTGGACCAAGTAGAACCGGTGGGCTTTGCTCCAAATCAGGAAAGGCAGAGCCATTACAATGAAGCCGCACACGAGAATGACGAACGTCACCCCGGGCGTGGTGCTCTGTGTCAGAGCTCTTCATGGGGCCTGTGAAGAGGACTCACTGAAAACATTTTATATGTAGCAGAGAGTAAGTGAAGGACTACAATAATATTAACTACCTGCTATTATTTTTCTAAAAAATGTTCAATTGTTTTGAAAGTGTTTTCAAAATTAAATGAAGAATAAACTCATATAAAAAAAAATAAAAAATACAAAACTGTGCCCACTCTGTCTCAATGCCTCAAAGTGCCTGACACACAAGTTTCTCAATAATTGCTTGTTGGATGTATGGGTTAAATGAGAATTGAGTTTCTATCATAGGACCAATTATTCATTCAATAAATAAACACCTGTTATATGCAACTCTGTGGGGATATTGAGAGAAACTATACATGGGTCCAGCATAGAAAAGGAGAGAAGGCATGCCCATAAATTATTTTAAATGAAGTTGGAAAAGCAGACCATTGTGGAATTCTGGAACAAAGAAGTTTTGTTTCATATTACTGCCTTTCAGTTCATCTGGAGTTGAGCATAAAGACTAAAAAATCAGGGACTTCCCTGGTGGCCCAGCAGTTAAGACTCTGTGCTCCCAATGCAGTGGGCTCAGGTTTGATACCAGGTCGAGGAACTGAGATCAATTAAAAAGAAGATCCTGCATGCCTCAATTAAGACCTGGTGCAGCCAAATCAATAAATTCATAAAACATAAGCAAATATTTAAAATATAAAGATCATAAAAAAGCAGTTTGATCATGGGGAATATTCTATATTAGACTAGCCATCTGGCTAATCTCTAAGGGGAGCAATCGAGGACACTGAGAAGGAAGAACCTGGATGATGCTGTAGAAGATTCATGTGACAAAGCTGAGGAGGGATGAACAGACGGCAGTGGGGATGGAAAGTGGGATTTCAGTTAAAAAGCTAACAGTGTAGACCTGAAATGGAAAGGAAAGAGGGCATGAGAGACACTGTGGTCAAAGAATCAATAAGATGACTGGATCTGGGGGATACTAGGAGGTGACAGAGGGAAGAATGTTGAGGGGCTGAAAACACAGTAGGACTATGGAGAGAAAGAAATAATTCAAAAAGAAGGGACATCTTGTAAGAAAAATGACCTCAGCTTTGGAAATACTGAGTCTGAGATAGAGTCATGCAGCCAGCAGGATGGAAAGGAGGGAGGTCAGGGCTAGAGACACAGATGTAGGCTTTGTTTGGAGAGTGATGTAAAGGCATGATATTGCCAGGGAAGAGGTCATGGAAAGAGAAGTACAGGGATGATCCCTCGGGAACTCCATATTTAAGGGCCAAGAAGATGATGGTGATAAGCCAGGAGAAAGCAGGAGAGAACAGGGTCATGGAAACCATGGGAAGACGGTTTGAGAAAGGAAGTCTTGATTAACAGGAATCAGATGGTAGCTCATTACAGATTGTTGATTTAAATGATTTCTTCTCACATCTGCCAGATGGTATTGTATTAGAACACAGGTCATCCACTGCAGCCATACAGAAATACCATTCTTCCTCTCTGTTCTTTTGGCCTTCTAACTCTGTAAAAACTAGGTCATGATTTTCTTTCCTCAGCAAGGATGTCCCATTCCTCCACATACTTACCCATTAATAAAAACTATTCATCCTAATAATTTTGGTAAAACACTAATGAAGGATGCTTTACTTTTATATTGCAGTAACATTCGTAGGGTGATTTCCTGCTCCCCAAATACTTTTGCTACATAATTTCACTTAATCCTCACAACAATCCTATGAGATAGGGTTGTTCCTTTTTTTCTTTTCTTTTTCCTTAAGAGATAAGAAAATGAAGGTTCAAGATTAGGTGACTTCTTGAGGACAACAGGTAGTAAGTGTTAACAGTGAGACTCAAACTTGAGTCTCTGTCTCCACAAGTATTAAGACTATTTACGCAACCATCTCCATAAACACACTGTATCAGTACTTACCTGCAAAGTAAATGGATGGAAGCCCCTGGAAGATCAATGGCCTTTGGTTTGAATCAGCTGAGTTTTGAGTTCAATGAGTTTGAAATAATGACAAACACAGTATGATTCAACTGCACTTCTGAAACACACCACCACGTTCTGAAACACATTCGACTTGGAAGCTTGACAACAAGGAGAAAAGGTAATACGCAGAACCAAACATGGAGATCAATAGAACCTTAGAAGAATCCTGTGAAACCACCAAGATGCCCTTCAATATGCGAATCGTTAAACAAGCTGTGATACATTCACACCCTGGAACACTGCTGAGCAACAAAAAGGAACTCTGATATACTGCTAATATCCACTGGGTCATAGGAAAAAGGGGCTTCCAGAAAAACAACTGCTTCTGCTTCACTGACTACATTAAAGCCTTTGACTGTGTGGATCACAATAAACTGTGGAAAATTCTGAAAGAGATAGGAATATCAGACCACCTGACTGTCCTCGAGAAACCTGTATACAGGTCAGGAAGCAACAGTTAGAATTGGACATGGAACAACAGGCTGGTTCCAAATAGGAAAAGGAGTACGTCAAGGCCGTATATTGTCACCCTGCTTATTTAACTTCTATGCAGAATATATCTTGCTGGGCTGGATGGCTCACAAGCTAGAATCAAGATTGCTAGGAGAAATACCAACAACTTTAGACATGTGACGGTATTACTCTTAACAGCAGAAAGCAAAGAGGAACTAAAGAGCTTGTTGATGAGGGTAAAAGAGGAGAGTGAAAAAGCTGGCTTAAAACTCAATATTCAAAAAACCAAGATCATGGCACCTGGTCCCAACATTTCATAGCAAATAGATGGGGAAAAAGTGGAAACAGTAGCAGATTTTATTTCTTGGGCTCCAGAATCACTGTGGATGGTGACCTCAGCCACAAAATTAAAAGACATTTGCTCCTTGGAAGAAGGGCTATGACAAACCTAGACAGTGTATTAAAAAGCAGAAACATCACTTTGCTGACAAAGGTCCGGATGGTCAAAGCTATGGTTCTTGCAGTAGTCATGTATGGATGCAGAGTTGGACCATAAAGGCTGATGGCTAAAGAATCGATGCTTTCAAACTGGTGTTGGAGAAGGCTCTTGAGAGTCCCTTGGACAGCAAGGAGATCAAACCAGTCCATCCTAAAGGAAATCAACCCTGAATATTTACTGGAGGGACTGATGCTGAAGCTCCAGTACTTTGGCCACTTGATGGGAAGAGCTGCCTCACTGAAAGAGACTCTGATGCTGGGAAAGATTGAGGGCAACAGGAGAAGGGGGCAACAAAGGTTAAGGTTGGGTGACAATATTGACTCAATGGATATGAGTCTAAGCAAACTCCAGGAGATAGCGAAGGATAGGGAAGCCTGGCATGCTCCAGACCGAAAGGTTACAAAGAATTGGACACAACTTAAGAGAATGAACAACTACTGATACATAAAACATGATTCAATCTCACTGCTGAGTGAAAAGTTGTTCTCAAAAGGTCACGTACGATTCTATTTGTAAAACATTCTTGAAATGACAGAAGTTGAGATGGAAAAGAGATTAGTGATTGCCAAGAGGTAGGGATGGTCAGTGAGGGAGGTGGAATGAGGAAGACCTTTGGGTGGCGGGCTAGCTCTCTATCTTTATTGTGGTGTTGATGGTTCTGCATGTAGTAACGTGGCAGGGAAACACACTTGATCGAGCCGAGATGGGACAGCATGGAACTACAAATGCTCGGTGTACCTGTGTATACTTTCTGGATTTAACGTTGGGCTTAACATCTGTAGTCAAGGTGTAACTTGGTGGAAACTAGATGCAGAGTGCAGGAAGCTCCACAACTTTTTACGAATTGCATCAAAATTTAAAAGTTTAAATACCTTTGGGTTGGCAACTCATGGCCATTGGGCCCAATCTGAGGCTGCATGATCTTTATAAATAAAGTTTTAATGGTACCCAGTCAGGCCCATTTGTTTATATAATATCTATTGTTAGTTTCAAAATACGGAGGTAGAGTTGTGTAGTAGTTGTAACAGAGACCATATGGCCTGCAAAGCCAAAAGTTATAAATACTTTCTGGCCTTTACACAAGTAGGTTGCCAATGAGTGAATGAAAATGCAGTAATTAAACATGATTTGTGGGAGAATAACATGGAAAATTTTAAGATGCATTTTTATTCATGTATTTACAAATAGACTGGAAGGATATATATACATATCACACACAACACATATAATTACCTAGAGTGCAAAGAAAAAAGGTGAAACTTGAGTTTCCTAAATTTTCAATTTTTCTATATACATTATGCATTGCTGTTTAACAGAATGACATTAAAAAACTCTTTTGATAGAAAAGATTCTAAAACAATGATATTAACTTATCTATTTCTAACTTTACCCTAACTGGAGTCTCAGCAGACTATTAAACTGGCTATTGTTTTTATACATTGGTTCACAATCTTAAGACAATTTTTAAAATGAGGAAACTGATGTGGAAGTGATCAACAGCTTTGTCTAGCATGTTAACAATGATAAATAAGCATTACAAAATCTCAGTTCAAAAATTTTACAAAAAACCTGGAGAGGATTATGGCCGTAATGAAGTTGGGAAAAATTCTACTTGAGACTAGACATTCTCTTTCTGAGCTGGAAGGTAAGAATGCTTTGTAGAGACACTTATCAATCCACATTACTTATAGTGCACCTTATAAAGGCATTGCAAAGAAGGAAAAAGATATTCTCTTACCTAGCTGTCAGTGAATCAAAAAAACTCTTCAGTCTTTGCAGCCTAGAACATGCAAATATGAGCAGTACTGACATCTTTCAGGGCCCTATGGCAAAGGGGCTGGCATACTAGCCAAAACTTATCTCAGGAACATGAGTTATAAAACAATAGGAACTGAGACTAAGGAAATTAGGATGACAGAGAATATGCCATTTTCTTTTTGCTTTCTCCCCAAATCCTATGGTAAAGGGACTCAGAAACATGGAGAACCCTGAGGACAGGGAGGAAAGAGGACAAGAAAAAAAACTAGAATCTGGAAAGCTGAAAGACATGGTAACCAACGTGGAGGACGTAAAACTACATCAAAATCCACTTTTCAAGCTGATGGCAGAAAATAAATAAATAGATAAATAAAACTGATTCACAAACAGAACCAGAAATTTACAGAATCTGTAAATCCAGATTTATACACAGAACCCTTCAAAATCATACAAACTTCTGAAGCAGGACATACCTCTGACACAGGGACAGGATACGTGAGGAAGAAGAGATTGCAAACATGTGGAGAATCAGGGGGAAAGTCTTCTAAAAAAGAGGTGGAGATTCCTAGACTCTTTCCCCTTCATCCCACAGCCCCTGGGTGATTGCCTTTCTCTAACTCTAGGAGAAGACTACTCTTCAGAAAGGATAAGACAGAAAGCCTCTGTACGGGTCAACATGAGGCACAGCGGAAGGCATGGGTAGGTAGATACCACTCACATATACATAGTTGATTCTCAATATTTGTGCTAGTACCATCCCATACATCCCTGCAAGCACTAAATGTGCAAATACTGACATTACTCCTGGGGGAATACAAAGTTAAGCTGCTCTGAGCCTCTGGGTCACATTTTAACCTTCCTTTTTGTATCTGTTGTAAGACACCTTAAATATAGTTGATTCAACAACATTGAACTCATAGCCAACCACACACTTCAAGCTGGCATGAAGCTTATCTAACATATTTTAGATAATGTTTTAGGCATATTTTCTCCATAAGGCACATGACAGTCCTGCAACACTCTGCTTGGGAGCCTTTTAAACAGTGAGACCATCGAGAGAGAGCCCATCATTATGAAAAGCAGGGCATGAAGTAGACCATAAAATGTTCACTTGTTTACAGTGGGACAGCTGAAACAAGGAGGCAGAGCACCGCATCATGCTACCCGACCTGGGAGCATGGGTGTTAGATGACTCAACTTTTAAACTGCTATGTACATGCCTGTGAACGACTGTGAAAGCACCTTTGACTACTGATTGAAGGTTACAAGTTTTATAGAGTAGGTGAATTTGCAAAGAGGAACTCCATGGTTAATGAGGATTAACTGTATATGCAACATATGTGTACATAACCTAGTGATTAAGCTCATTTACAGTGATGTTGAAAGCAGAAAATATCCCACACCCACCTTCCTCTACTTGGCTCACAGAACTCTGCCTGCCAGACCCTTACTCTCAAGGCAGAATGCAAGCTTTCTGGAGAATATAATCATTCCATGGAGAAAGAGCTAAAGATACTGACGCTGGGAAGATTCAAGAAACAGCTCACCCCAGACCACCCTACAATAAAAGCTCAAAATCATCTGATGCTACCCATCCATTCAGTCTCCAGTGTCTTCTTCCTCCAATCTTAACTATGAACAAAAGACAGGAATTTCCTAAGATCTGAGGGAAGTCTCCAGCATGTAAGCTCATAGTAAACATTATAAAGGAGAATTAAAGCTCTTAGAAATTAAAAGCCTTACATGAGAAATACTCAACAGCAGGCTGGCAGGTAGAATTAGGGGAATCTCTCCAAAAGTAGAGTAAAACGACATAGAAACACAGAAATGTAAGCAAATTACAGTACCTGTCCAGAAGGTCCTACTCCAAAACAGAAATTCAGGAGAGAAGGAGAAAATACAAGGAAGAAAATAAAAATAATTTTAGACTATTTCCAGAAGTGAAAGGACATCAGTCTCCTGATTGAGAGGATCCAGCACAAGTGAAAACAAATCTACACCAATAAATATTATTGCAAAATTTTTAACACTGGAGACAGATTCTATTGACTTAGAAAAAAGTTAACTTACAAAATATCAGGAGTCATAATGGCTTCAGATTCACAAACAATAAAAACAAAAATATGCAGGGAAAAATTTTCTAAACTTCTGATGGAAAATAATCTGCAATCTAGAGTTTTATACCCAACCAATCTACCAATCAAATATGGGGGTAGAACACAGTTCCAGACATGTAAGCTTTCAAGACTACATCCTATGTTCTCTGTCTCAAGAATTACTGGAGGACATATACTCCACATGGTGAGTAAAAGATACAGCGAACAGGCATTCAACACAAGGGGGAGAGAAGGATGACAGTTGGGCCTCAGAACTAGAGAAGCAACCAGTTCAGACTGGAGGAGAGTGACTAAAGACACAGATATGCTGAAGGCGGTCATAACCTAGATATTCACAGCCTTTGTAATCTAAGGATACTATTTCCTATATATATATCTGGCTCTCATTCTGTTCTGTACTTGGTTTACTTGACCAAATTCCAGAAAAGTGCCTACTTTTTCTTCATGCAGATGTCTAGATCAGCTGAGGAGACTCATCTCACTCCACAGGAAGGCTCTGCACTCATCTCTTCAGAGACGGAGAGAGGTCATGCTAAGTGGAGAAGCAGAAAAAAGAAAACGACTAAGCAGACAACCACTAAGCCTATTTTGGCAGGAGATCCAGGATGCTCCAACTGCGGTGACTTGTGTTCCCAAGACTCACTCATCACCCAGTTCAGACATCTACACATGGGGTTCCTTATAGGAGCTGAAGTAAGACTCAGACTACTCAGCTATCTTCTCGAGGATGCCTTGATCAAACAGTCACTGAACTAGACTTGTGCTTCTCAGCTGTTCAAAGCTAAACAAGATATTGTGTTCACAGGGATGCCATGCAGATGTTGATTAATATAAAAGTCTAGATGGTTTGTAAGAGTTACCAAAGGGAAGAATACATTGAATAAAAACCCACAGGTGGTTTCTGTGTTCTATTTCTTAACTTGAATAACTTGTTCTACTTAACTTGAATAACTGGAATGTTTATTATACATTCTCCTGTAAATTTTACAAGTAAAAATCAAGGCCATTAGAATTTTTCCCTTCTTCTGACCTTTAACCGGAACAAGTAAGCTGAATAAAATATACTAATGGCAACACACAAGAAGGAACATAAAAGTATTGATAATTCAAAGTTACTGACAATCTTTATAAAGTTCTGTACTTCACCTGAAGTGATCCGATGACATCACAATGGAGGTGTGGATACATCACAGGTAGCATAAATTGTAATAGCTCTCGATACTTTGACTTGTAAAATAAGTTCTAAAGTATTAAAAAAAGTGACTTTACACCAATTACAGTGTTTAAACAAAATAGGTCCTTAAGATACAGCAGGCAAATTCTTAAGTAATTTTTGCCCACTGTCTGGGATGCCTGAGGCCTTCTTTCTGGCTAAGACTGAATCTAGACCCTTTTAAGTTTAAGCAATTCTTTTCTGAAATATCTGTCCCAATAGCCATTCATTTTATATTACTTAGTAATCACTTACTGAATGCCAGGCTCTGTTCTAGACACAGGGATAGAAAGAAACACACTCTGCCCTCAGTGAGCTCTAGTGAGAGGCTGAAAAGATACATCTCAGACGCCAAAGGACTTACAGAGAACATAAAGAATGCAGAGGAAGGTTTGAGCTATTTTGAAAAACATGGTCAGGGAAAAGTTTATAGGGTAGGTGACAACTGAGCACCACCCTTAAGGAAGATTTATTTACAGTTAAGGGCACTTCAGAGGGAACAGCAAGTACCGAGATTCTCATTTCAAGTGATACTTATCGCAGTGACTTGACATTGCTGGTCATATTTTGCTGCACACACCCTGCCTCCTTGGACAATGCTGTCCTTGAAGGTAAAACTCCCTTATTACTTAGGACACCATACATCTAAACATAGACTTGAAGTTTCCAACCACTGTTTATATGTGACTCACATCATAAATATTCCAAAAAGTTATGAACTTAAGAACTTTTTTCCTGATTAAAATCAAGATCTTTATATTTGGAGGATAATCTGCCAAAATCACAATGTTTCTCACCAAGACTAGTGGCTTTTAGTCACATTCTCCTAACTGCAAAATATATAACATGTTGACTTAAACCATTTGAGTCAGGTGTGGTAAAATTAGAAGTTCCACAGATGGAGTGTGAACACCACCAAGTCAAAGTAACATTCCACATCTTGTTAAGATTCTTGTGGTTTAAAAAACCTTCAAATGAGAAAGCTACCCAAAATATGTGGCCATCTCTTTAGGATTTAGTACATTCCCAATACAAATATAAATCATCATCTGGCCCTTTGCTTCCACGGGTTGGCATTTAAATTCATGCTTTCCAGTTTTCTACTTCTGTAACGACAAGCTCTTCAGCCAGTTTTTTTTTTTGTATCAATGTCGGTAGAACACCTAATGCTACTGTTTTCCACAACTCTTTTTAAATTCTACAGTAATTACTTAAGATTTAGAATACATAACATACAGAGAAAGATAACATCTATCAGCTTAGGAAAAGCCACAATCAAATTATAGATGAAGGCACTTCCTAACAATTTAGATATCAAATATAGCTCACCTGCTAACAATGGTTGTGCCCCAGCCATTCTGTACCCTGCTCAGACCAACACTGTCCAGAATTTTTTTTTTTTCCCAGAACAGTCCAGATAACAAAGCATTAGTCACAGACACATGAACAAGGGTCACTAACAATTTGCTGCAAGAAAGTCACAGCTTACCAAATAATTAACAATTGTGATGGTGTCATTGCTTGAGCCTTGAAAAAGTTAAAAAAATCTCACCAAAAGACAGGGAGTTTTTTCAACTATGTATTTTAATCAGTATGAACGGTTCCAAGCATTAAATAATACTGAAAAGACAAGCTTTCTAGTTTGAACTTAATATTTCTGATTTTGAGCCAGGTACTCACTGAAGCCAAGGAAGTTTTCTTGATTATTTCTTCTGTTTCCTGTCTTCACTGTTCCTAAATTCCAAAAACAAATCAGCCAGTAATTGAGTCCCAATGACCTTGATATTGTTTTACCACCCTTTTGAAATAACCCTTTGCATACAGCAATGGGAAATTTAGCTTCCAACCAGTGGAAACTTCTCAGGGAAGCTCTTCTTGCCATTCTTGTTTCAAATTTGAGTTTTTAACTGGGTTACTTTTCAACATACAGGAAATCAAACCACTTAAGTCCTGAAAAGGAGTGGAAAGCTTTCAAAGAAATATTTGAGAACATCTGCAAAAGGCAACTGGGACAACTGTACAAATAAATGAAGAACAAATCAATTCCATTTAAGTTATGAAGGCATTTTTCCTTTAATTTATCCAAACATTTCATGTCCATTGTCATTTTATTTAAGCAAATTTAATCCCATAGTATTAAATTCTAAAATATTACAATATTTACAAGACAGCTGGCAGAGAAAACTTGATGATATAAATACAAATACTGTACTGTTTTTTTTTAAAATACCTGCCAATAAAAATGGCAGACTGAACAGTTTTCTCTCTCTGAAGATCCTCGTTCATTTTTTAACGTAACGAGAAGTCCCTAATAGGGAAAGCACCTTATCTTAAATGTCCCACTATCATAGCTTTAGACCCTCAACATTCTTCTTCAAGTTCAGCAGCTCTTTTTCCTGCCTTCTTTTCTCCAGTTTGAAGGCTAATTTGTTAGCTTTCTTCTCCACTCTCCGTTCCTGTGCAAGAAAATGTTCATGTTATTCAAATCTTCACGCTGATGTAGACTAACTTTACAAAAGAAACTTCCCATGACCATACCTGCCCCGCTCCAGCTCTTTCTAAATCTCACATCTGAGAAGATTATTTTACCTTGCGCTCTTCTTTGATAGCTTGCTTTCGTGCTCTTTTATCTTCTTTGCTTTCACTTTTAGAACGTGGTTGGGTTGATATCTTAGGGAGATCACTGTTATTAATCATCTGCATTCGTTCAACTTGCTTTGCTGTGAGTCCTTTCTTAGGTAAGAAATTGAGAGGTATTCCTGTTTTAGAAGATAGTCGGATTTGTTTGGGCTGAAAGAAAGATAAAATGGAATTGGGCTATTTTCCACTTCTACTAAAAAACAGCTCACTAATGGCCCATTTAGTTGCTTTTCATAATGGCTTTGAAAGCCACAAAGAGGTAAAGCCCTGAGAAAATAATCTGTACACTCCATTTCCTACATTGCACACTTCAAATTGCTCAGAACACTATGCCTTACCTTTGGTTGATATTTGATAAGCTGTGGATGGTTATATAAATTTGAGTATGTACCTTAAAAAAAACACAAACACAAAAAATCATGTATTAACAAGTTCACTTTCAGTTCAGCAAAAACATTACTGAGTTCCTCCTATATTCTTTAGTGTTTTCATAGTTCAAAATAACAATGGCATCTGCTGCATTTTTAAATATTTCGATTTACAACTAAGTAAGTGAAATGAATATTCACTGAAAGGACTGATGTTGAAGCTCCAAATCTTTGGCCACCTGATGTGAAGAGCTGACTCACTAGAAAAGATCCTGATGCTGGGAAACAGAGGACAGGAGTGTGAGCAAATTGCGGGAGACAGTGAGGGCTCAGGGAAACCCGGTGTGCTGCAGCTCCATGGGGTCGCAGAGTCAGACACCACTTAATGACTGAACGAAAACAAACAAGTATTTTCCCAAAATATGTACTTTTCCAAAAAGTCAATGTACACAATACTTTAAAATTACTATCATACTTTCAGCAGTAAAACGGACACTTAAGATACTTACTACAAATAGACTCACAATCCCACTTCTCTTTGGCTTCTTCAAGAACCACAGTAACAATCTCTTCCTCCTCAGGCCCATCCAGCTCATTCACTGGCAGGTCCTGATCCTCGAAGGGTTCAAGAGTATTCAGTTTTACACAACTTTTGGTTGAGTTTTCCAAAATGAAGACAGAGGAGGGGGGGGGGAAATACCACTTATTATTACACTATATGTTACTGAAACTGCACTAAAGAGCTAATGAAACAACAGCCTTTTTTCAAATCCACAAACTCATTTGCCCCATCTGTCACTTCCTGTCACAATTAGCTCTATCCAGCCTTGCCTTTCCCCTGTCATTCTGCTGACAGGAAGGAAAAACCTATCTGTATCTTTACACAGTTTTAGCACATTAAACAAGATGGAAGTTTTCCTATATAACATTATCTTTTTTAAAGCCTTGAAAAGCATTAGCCCATCTGTCTCATGAAAGTATTCAAATAACTAAAAAAATGCAACCCTTGTCCTGCACTGGGTTCTACATATGACAGTCATCAGGCAACACAGACCTTTTGAGCAGATGTAAACACCTCATTAGTTTCTCTCAGAGAAATCACCTTGATACAGATGATGATTTACCAAACGTTCAGCTAGAAAGTTATGCTAAATCAGGCTGAAGAGACAAACTCTGATTTACTTCTCAGAACACCTTTTCATGAAAATGAAGAGTATATATACTGAGAAGTCAGAATGATTCTTCAGCCGAAGAGGCTAAAAGCACCATGTCCACCAAGTGTGCATGACCTTGTACCTTAATCCTGTTATTCTGTCATGACTCTCAAGTCAAAGCTACAAAAAGTTGGCTCTCAGTGTTTCCACTTACTGTTATATTCGGCTTCAGGACTCTTAATAGCAAAATATGAGTGAAAGGTTAGGGAAAATGTATTATTTTCAAAATATGGATTCTGACTGAGTAATTTTTGAGATTCTGCTGTGCGATTACAGACTTTATTTGAAAATGAAAACAAGCAAGAAGCCAAGGAAAAGTCACCATACTTCTCTGCCTTCTCTTTATAGTAGTCATTCAAAACTTCCTCTAAGCGATTGCTGTCTACTTGAATGGAACCTTCCAATTCAGCATTATCCAGAGCTCCAATTTCATCGTCATCATATTGCTCATAAAACTTGAATGTAAAGAGAAAACATAACATGAAAAGGGAATGTAAAGACTACAGCATTTAAATGTTAATTTTACATTTTACTCCTGTACAATATTTAAGCACTATCATGAGATCACAACTACTAATAAAGTACTAGGAGAGATTTAGCACCATAATAATATGATGTGGAAGACATTCTACTCAGCATTCTAAAACTGACATCAAGACTGAAAATAGGCTTCCATTTAACATGAAAATGACCACTGATATAAGAAAAAACCCCTACACAACAGGAGAAAATATTTGCAAATGTTAATACTGTTAAGAGGTTAATACTCAACATATATAAACAGCTCATAAAACTCAACATCAAAAAAAAAAAAAAAAACAAAAAAACAAAACCCAAATAATCTGACTAAAAATGGGCAGAAGACATAAACAGACATTATTCCAAAGAGGAAATGCAGATGGCTAACAGGCCATAAAAGATGTTCAAAACTGCCAGTTAGCAGGGAAATGCAAACCAAAACCACAATGTGGTGTCACCTCAAACATGTTTGAATGGCTATCAGAAACAATAAAAATAACAAATACTGGTGAGGATGTGGAGAAAAGGCAATTCTCGTACACTGTTGGTAGGAATGCAAACAGGTGTACACAATGTAGAAAACACTATGGAAGCTTCTCTAAAAACTAAAACAGAATTACCACATGACCCAGTAATTCCACCTCAGGGTATATATTTGAAAGAAACAAAAACACTAACTTGAAAGATATGTGTATCCCAATGTTCACAGAAGCACTGTAATAGCTAAGCACTATAATAGCTAAGGCATAGAAGGAACCTAAGCACCCATCAACAGATGAAAAAAGATGTGGTATGTGTATACACATGTATGAACACACACACACAATACTACTACTCAGTCATAAAAAAGAATGAAATTTTGCCATCTGCAGCAACATGGATGGACTTAAGGGAATTATGCTAAGTGAAAGACAAACAGTGTATGATATTGCTCATATGCAGAACCTAAGAAAATGCAATCAACTAGTGAATACAAAAAAGACTCAACATGGAGTACAAACTAGTGGTTACCAGTGGAGAGGGCAGGGACAAGGGGCAAAATAGGGGCAGATTAAGATGCATAAACTATTAGGTGTAAAATAAGGACATACTGTACAACATGGGAGAATATAGCCAATATTTTACAATAACTATATTTTATAATAACTATAAATGGAATATAATCTTTAAAATTGTGAATCACTATATTGTATGCCTGTTATTTATATAACATTGTACATCAACTATACTTTAATTTTTAAAATGAAAGGCAGTTATTGTGTTCAGCTTGAACAAATCCTAGGCAGAAATCTTTACCTCAGAATATTTCAGATACTTCCATATTCACTGATTATGCAAGCTAATAGATCATGTAAATAAAAGGTGTTAATGCACAAATTTCACTCTTTGTTTAGATGTTTACTGTATTATTCAAAGGCTGTAAACGTTGTCAGGCTTTGTAAAAGAATTAAGCAAGGGGTGATATAACTCCTGTGAAGTGAGGTTATTAGTTAACAGTTTGCCTATTTCTTGGAGAAGAGAGAGAAATGAATACTCACTGAAAAGGCAAAGTTAGAACCTTTATCTTAGGTATTCCTTGAAGGAATTTATTCATTATTTACGTAACGGTCTGAACTCCTGCCATATGCCAGACACTATATTAGGTATTGGGATATAACAGTAAGAAAAACACTCAAAAAAAAAAAACAGACAAAAAGAAAAGGGAAAGCCCAGGCCAATGCTTGAAGATAGCATACTCTCAGAGACTGGGATCAGAGAGGTTCAGAATCAAATTATCAGATTCTACGAGGAATGTCAAGAGGTTTGATCAATCACTTTCTGACTTAAGCACATTCTTTCCAGAATGAAAACTGGGGCCATTTTATGATCTGTTTTTAAAAGACACAGTCTAACACTGAAAGTTCTAGCTTTGGGTTCCAATGTCATAATGTGTACTAGGAACTGGTACTAAAAGGCTCCCCATATGGAGACCTTACCTTTTCAAACCTCTCATCATGTAGGGTCAGCTGTTCATTCCTCCTCATGACTGAGGACGTCAAGGAATACTCAGTAAAGCGACTTTTTGTTTCCTCTTCCCAGAAGAAGTGATTTTCTACAGCCCCAAGAGGTTTTCCAGGGGTAGACATATCCTCATCTGATGAGCCTGCAGGGTCATATCTATCGTCATCACTACCTCCTTCCTTCTCATCATCCACATCTTCCCACTCACTGTCATCTTCAGCCTCAGATTTCCTAAAGTCAGAGCCGTAAATTAACTGTCAAAACAACTTGAAAAACAACAGAACCAAATGACTTTACACAAGTAAAATTTGAAGGTATTTCAGGCAGGATGCTTGTTTAGGCAAGAACAGCTGTGCTGCCTGACCTGTGTGACTTCGTTGGAAAAGTAATGAACTAGCAATCAAGCGACTTGGACTTTAGCCCCATCTATTGATGGCTTGTAAGGACCTCAAGTCTTAAATTTTCTATCCTAAAATGAGAAGACTCAAACTTAATGCTCTCAAAGGTCTCTCCCAGCTATAACTAATGGTTATAGTCCTATGGAAGCAACAGTCAGGGCATTCCTGCTTCAAAACAAACCACACATACTGTATCTCCATTCCCTCTTCCTCTTCTGTTGGCTTATTGGCCTGAAGAATGAAATCATCTTCAAGTAAATTATCCGGATTATCAAAATCAAAATCATCATCAAGAGCTGCAACAATGTCAGGATCAAAATCTAACCGAGGTCCTAGAAGGAAAACAAAAATTGAGAATTCCCAAGAAAGCATGATTCGTTCACTTAACTAACATAATTCTCAGCTATTAACATGCCTGACTCTCTGTACTGAGGATAAAACAGTGATTAAAATTTTTTTAAGTTCAGGAATAAAAACAAAACTGCAAGAAAATTTAAAAAAGAAAAAGTCCCTCTGGTTCAAGTACCCACTGGTAAAACACAGATCTGAAATATTAAGCTGTGTCTATTTAGCAAAATTCAAAGCTTTTACCCGCAGGAAAAAATTGGGCTTTAAATTCACCTGTTAAAAGCAACTCTCACCTGTTAGAAGAAACAAATTATTAGGCTGGTACAAAAGTAGTTGTGGTTTTGGACTGTGAATTTTAAATCATTATTTATAACTAGGCTCAAACACATCTTTATTAATCAAGGTAGGAACCATTATAATCAACACATTTTTGCTAATAAGAAATAAGCTTATTCCTATATTGTAAAAATCCATGCTTCAGGATTCGATGGAACTCTTAGAAAGCATTTTCTGCATCCTATTGGTTGTGGTAGTATTTTCCCTGCAAAGTTGTTGAAACGCTTGAAGAAGTGGTAGTCAGTTAGTGAGAGGTCAAGCGAATATGGCATATGAAGTACAACTTTGTAGCCCATTCATTCAACTTCTGAAGTGTTGGTTGTGTGACATGTGATCAAGTGCTGTTGTGGAGAACTAGACCCATTCTGTGACCAATACTGGCTGCAGGCTTTGTGGGTTTTGGTGCATCTCATTGATTTGCTGAGCACAGTTCTCAGTTGTAATGGTTTTGCTGGGATTCAGAAAGCTGCAGTGGATCAGGCCAGCAGCAGACCACCAAACAGTGATTGTGACCTTTTTTTGGGTGCAAGTTTGACTTTGGGAAGTGCTTTGGAGCTTCTTCTCCATTCAACCACAGAGCTGGTCATCCCCAGCTGTTGTATCAAATCCACTTTTTCACTGTATGTCACAATCTGATCAAAAAATGGTTTGCTGCTACATACAATAAAAGACGACACTTCAAAACAATGAGTTTCAGTCAGCTCACAAGGCACCCACTTATCAAGCCTTTTCACCTTTCCAATTTGCTTCAAATGTTGAATGACAATAGAATGGTCAACACCGAGTTCTTAGCAACTTCTCGTGTAGCTGTAAGAGGATCAGCTTTCGTGGTTGCTCTCAATTGGCCACTATCAACTTCCTCTCATCAGCCACTATGCTCCCTCATCTTCAAGGCTCTCATCATCTTTGCAAAACTTCTTGAACTACTACTGCACTGTAAGTTTCTTAGCAGTTCCTGGGCCTAATGCGTTGCTGATGTTGGGAATTGTCTCCACTGCTTTACGACTATGACCCAGTTTTGAACTCAAAAAAAAAAAAAAAAAAATCGCTTAAATTTGCTTTTTGTCTAACATTATTTCTACAGTCTAAAATAAACATGAAATGAACAGCAAGTAATAAGTCATTAGTAAAAACACATAAAGCAGGAAATGCACATTAAAATGATGTATAACATAATCACTTTTGCTGAAGAATGGATTCCCGTATCAAAGGGCAAAGTTCAATAATGCAACTCACAATTACTTTTGCACCAACCTAACAAATATCTGTAGCCTGTGAAACTCCTGTCTTTCAGACTTTCTGTCTTTTCAGACTACAAGATTTTAACAAATCCTAATCTGTTTCTTTAGCTGTGTTCTTCTATATGTAAAAATAGTAGAGTCCTAGAAACACTTTCAAGTTCAAACCTGTAAACTGACATGGCTTTCAACACCCTTCACAGAGTGGCCATTACTTGACCTCCAGCCTTGTTTCACATTAACCCTTACCCTTCATTCCAGACCTACTACAGATAAAAGGTGTGCAGATTCCTATACTTATGCTTTTTCTTGGAATATCCTCTCTTCCCCACCCCACCTCCATCTACCTACTTAAATTCTACCTAAGACATCAACCATGACATCTTTGGGGCTTCACAACAATTCATTCATTTGCACTATGATTGTAATTTCCCATTCTTTGTCTATCTTTCCCAGCTGATGATAATTAAGAGGTCAGAGACAATGTTTTTTTTCTGATTTAACCCAAACTCGATCATAGTACAACTAAAAAATTTGCAGAATGGATTAAATGAATGAATGGCACATGGCAAGTGTTAGTCAATAATTAACACAGTTTAGCAGGAAATATCAAACACCACATCTGTGGACTTCTGTTTGTTCATTTTAGTCCTGGTACTGCAAAAAAGAACCCAAACATTATTAATTTTTGGTGTATCTAGAACAGATAGTAAGATGGACTTCTATAAAATACTCCTCTACACTCTTGGGAGAAATTCTGAAAGCGAACAGATAAAGTATTTTCATGACTGCACCACATGAATGTAAGACTGAGTATCACTGTTCCCTTTGTGAGAGGTTAGGACAAGGCTAACATTCCCCTACTAGATCACCAAAAATAATTTTCCCACTTTCCTCTCCAAATAGGGCCTTTAAAGATTAAGAATTTGATGGCAATAAACAGATGCTGATCACAGTTACCCTTCCTAACTTAATGATCTCTAATCTGAATTCAAACACATGTCAGTTGTTGCAACACTTTTATCAGGGAAAGAAAAACTCTATCATTACTATATGTTGCTTTTTTGTAAAATACATCTCTGTCCACTTGAAGTTAAAATTATACATACCTGAAACAGGAGCTGCTTTATTTAACAATCCAATATCTTCTTCAAACTCTGATGCAAACACTGAGGAAGGCAACTTAATTCCACTGGTCTTGAAAAATAAATTATGCAATGGTTAGATTTATTTAGAAATACTTTTCAACTACTAAGAGTTGAAGTGCCCCCCAAATTCATGTCCATCCAGTTCAGAAAGTGACCTGGTTTGGAAACAGGTTCCTCACAGATGTAATTAGTTAAGATGAGATGGTACCAGATGATGGTGTGTCCTTATATGGAGGCCACAAGAAGACAATAAGACACATGAGGGAAAACGCCATATGAAGATGGAAGAAGACTGGAGTGCTATCCTACGAGCAACAGAAAACTAAGGATTGCTGGCAACTACCAGAAACTAGGAGACAGGCACAAAAAGATTCTTCCTGTGAGGCCCTGAGAAGCAACAACCTTCCGAAAGCTTGCTTTCGGACTTCTGGACTCCACAACTGTGACAGAATACATTCCCGTTGTTTTAAGCCACCCAGTGGTAATATGTGGTAATTTGTTACGGCAATTCTAACACAACCGTATTCTGCATTGTCTCACTTGTACTCCAGTTACCAGTTTTGAACATGTATATCCCCATCATCTCAAAAGCAACTTCCTTGTAATACTTCACAAAACTTAATTATACATCACTTCACTTAATCCGATCGACCCCGTGAGCTGTTAGCATGTTTTAGTCAAACACAAGCTAAGAAAGGTTAAATGGCATGACTGCCTGAGATTAGTTAAGTGAGGTTTGGGGGATTCAAATCCTGGTCTCACAACTCCACTCTCTTCAAATTTCAAAACAAAATCAGTCTTTTCCTACGTAAACCAGAGGCAACATCCTCATCTCTGGTATTGGCACTTTTTTTTTCCCATTTATTTTTATTAGTTGGAGGGTCATTACTTTACAATATTGTAGTGGTTTCTGTCATACATTGACATGAATTAGCCATGGATTTACATGTATCCCCCATCTCGATCCCCCCTCCCACCTCCCTCTCTACCCGATCCCTCTGGGTCTTCCCAGTGCACCAGCCCTGAGCACTTGTCTCATGCATCCAACCTGGGCTGATCTGTTTCACCCTAGATAATATACATGTTTCGATGCTGTTCTCTTGAAACATCCCACCCTCGCCTTCTCCCACAGAGTCCAAAAGTCTGTTCTGTACATCTGTGTCTCTTTTTCTGTCTTGCATATAGGGTTATCATTACCATTTTTCTAAATTCCATATGTATATTAGTATGCTGTAATGGTCTTTATCTTTCTGGCTTACTTCACTCTGTATAATGGGCTCCAGTTTCATCCATCGCATTAGAACTGATTCAAATGAATCTTTTTTAATGGCTGAGTAATATTCCATGGTATATGTACCACAGCTTCCTTATCCATTTATCTGCTGATGGGCATCTAGGTTGCTTCCATGTCCTGGGTATTATAAACAGTGCTGTGATGAACATTGGGGTGCATGTGTCTCTTTCAGATCTGGTTTCCTCGGCGTGTATGCCCAGAAGTGGGATTGCTGGGTCATATGGCAATTCTATTTCCAGTTTTTAAAGAAATCTCCACACTGCTTTCCATAGTGGCTGTACTAGTTTGCATTCCCACCAACAGTGTAAGAGGGTTCCCTTTTCTCCATACCCTCTCCAGCATTTACTGCTTGTAGACTTTTGGATAGCAGCCATCCTGACTGGTGTGTAATGGTACCTCATTGTGGTTTTTATTTGCATTTTTCTGATAATGAGTGATGTTGAGCATCTTTTCATGTGTTTGTTAGCCATCTGTATGTCTTCTTTGGAGAAATGTCTGTTTAGTTCTTTGGCCCATTTTTTGATTGGGTCATTTATTTTTCTGGAATTGAGCTGCAGGAGTTGCTTGTATTTTTGAGATTAATCGTTTGTCTGTTGCTTCATTTGCTATTATTTTCTTCCAATCTGAGGGCTGTCTTTTCACCTTGCTTATAGTTTCCTTTGTGGCACAACTTTTCTGAGTTGGCTGCTTAAATGCTAGATCATAAACCATTGTGACCCACTCATTGTTTTGAACTCCTGCATACAGTTTCTTCACATCTATTTTCTGGGCACCATCTTACTCATGGCTAACCAGGGCACAGATGACAGTTAGATGTTGCTTAATCTACCTCTAGTCCAATCTTTTATTCAGTTCAGTTGCTCAGTTGTGTCTGACTCTTTGAGATCCCATGAATTGCAGCGTGCCAGGCTTCCCTGTCCATCACCAACTCCCCAAGTGTACTCAAACTCGTGTACATTGCATCAGTGATGCCATCCAACCATCTCATCCTCTGTTGTCCCCTTCTCCCGCCTTCAATCTTTCCCAGCATCAGGGTCTTTTCAAATGAGTCAGTTCTTCACATCAGTGGCCAAAGTATTGGAATTTCACCTTTAGCATCAGTCCTTCCAATGAACATTCAGGACTGATTTCCTTTAGGATGGACTAGTTGCATCTCCTTGCAGTCCAAGGGACTCTCGAGTCTTCTCCAACACCACAGTTCAAAAGGATCAATTCTTTGGCGCTCAGCTTTTTTATAGTCCAACTCTCATATCCATACGTGACTACTGGAAAAGCCATAGCTCTGACTAGTCAGACTTTTCTTGGCAAAGCAATGTCTCTGCTTTTTAATACGCTGTCTAGGTTGGTCATAACTTTCCTTCCAAGGATTAAGCGTCTTTTAATTTCATGGCTGCAGTCACAATCTGCAGTGATTTTGGAACCCCAAAGAATAAAGTCTGTCACTGTTTCCACATCTATCTGTCATGAAGTGATGGGACTAGATGCCATGATCATAAGTTTTCTGGATGCTGAGTTTTATTCCAACTTTTTCACTCTTCTCTTTCACTTTCATCAAGAGGCTCTTTAGTTCTTCTTTGCTTTCTGCCATATGGGTCATGTCATCTGTGTACCTGAGGTTACTGATATTTCTCCCAACAACCTTGATTCCAGCTTGTGCTTCATCTAACCCAGCGTTTATCATGATGTACTCTGCATGAAAGTTAAATAAGCAGGGTGACAATATACAGCCTTCATGTACTCCTTTTCCTATTTGGAACCAGTCTGTTGTTCCATGTCCAGTTCCAACTGTTGCTTCCTGACCTGCATACAGGTTTCTCAAGGGGCAGGTCAGGTGGTCTGGTATACCCATCTCTTGAAGAATTCTCCACAGTTTATTGTGATCCACACAGTCAAAGGCTATTACTGCCAGATTAAAACTCCTTGTCTACTCTGTGTGTCCAGACTCCTTACTGTTACTCAGTAATGGAACCTCCACATAAAATCAAGTCCAGTTCCTTACATCATGGAATAATTCAAAGTAATTTATGGAGCACACATGTGCTAGCCACAATGACCCACAATACTACCTCATGTCCCTTCCTTCTGACTGGAATGATCCTTCTCTCTTCAACACAATCCACCCTTTTCAGTGGCCAGCTCAGTTTCTTCCTTCTCCATGAAGCTCTTCTTGATTACTGTTCTGGAACTTTCCTCAGTGTCAACTCTCTCATTCTGCACACCATACAATCTACTTCAACATGGGCTGGCACATATTTTCTGACTGGTCGCTAAGCTTTAGTCTCATCTTTTCAGCCACACAGTTGATAATGTGAGAGTCCCCACAACGTGTTCTCTGTCTATGGACCTCAAAACTGTCCCCTCCTCAGTCAAGGAGCGGGCAGGAAGCCAAGCGGCGCATTCTCACCGGCTCACAGAGCCTGCTGGAAGCCCCTGAAGAGCACGAGGGCCTATCCGGGAAGCTGTTACGGCGTCAAAGAGTTCTTCAGGTGCGAAGCACGGGCAAAGATCTGGCTTTCTGCTGTGGAATCCTATTTCTTAAAAGATTTACCGAGATATAGTTCATATATTACACAATTCAGCCATTTAAAGTGCATAATTTCATAATTTTGCCACATATTACAATAACTTTTTAAAAACTGTGGTAAACTATGTACTTTTAAGACACTTTGTGATTATCTATCCTTGGACTCTGGGGTTAAAAAGAGGAGGATCAGCTTGGGCTTAATGAATTACCTTTGGAGAAAAGAATCATACATATAGAGTTTAGACAGTAATTACATTTTGGATAAAGGCCTGTGACTTTTTTAGTGGTTGCAACGATTCTGAATTGCTCTCTGCTGTGACAGTACCTGCTTTGCTTCATGAAAAAATCAGGGACTGATCACACTTTACTAATTTCTTCACTGCCTTTCTGTACTGCTTTACTTTCTGTTTTTAGGGCATATTCAATACTCCTGGTTTACTCACTTTGGTGGTGTGTTATACGTTACAGTTGAAGAAACACATGGGACTCATCCGTATTTTTGCATCATGCTACAAAAAACCAATGGCACTTGTTTTTCAAACATAATCCACATATCCTTGTAAACATCACTGAAGTGCCCTTTAATAGTCTTACTCTGTTAGAAGAGTTAATTAGTTAGATAGTGGTTACTTTTACCCAAAATGAATTAAATAATCTTTTACTGGCCAATACAATTTAGCCAGAAGAATGTAAGGAATTCACTAAAACATTTATTACTTAGGATAAAGAAATTGAGCCACTTTCCCTCCTTCAAAGGGTCACTGGAAGGAAATGAGTCAATAAGATACACATCCTACCTCGGATGTAACCGGTTTGGGGAAGAAGGTGTAGAGAAATAGGTTCTGGTAAAGATGTGGTAATGGGGTGTGTGGCCTCCCAAGAGAGCTACAACCTAGCGAGTGAATGAACAGGCAAACAGTTATTATTAATACCTCTCTGGTATAACATGCTGATGCCTAACCCTTTTGACTTATCTTAAGCAACAAGTATGGACTGGAGGAGCTTAAGATCACATCTTCCCCAAGGAAAAGAATGTCTAGACCATGGCAGGACTGAGATGAGAAGCAGGGGAAATTGATGCTCTTTGCATCTCTCCTTTCTGTCTATAAATCCAATATATTCATCTTTTTTAAGTGCCAAAAGTGATATACAAGTTTCATAGGAAAATTTACTATATACTACTACTAAACTAAAAATAAGGACTTCCCCAGTAGTATAGTGGCTAAGAATCTGCCTGCCAATGCAGAGGACATAGGTTTGATTCCAGGTCTGGGAAGATCCCACCTACTGTGGGATCAGCTAAGCCCGTGCTTAGAGGCCACGAGCGGCAACTACTGGGCTCAGATTCAGCTCTCCAGCTGACACCACTTCTTGCCTCAAACAATTACCTTGATTTAAAAGTGGTGGTTTACTCACTCACGGCCCCTGACACACACTCACACTCAAACTGCTAAAAAGTCTTACTGAAGTTACTAAAGGCTCTTCTCGCCCATCTCCCCTGGAAGGTGCGCCAACGGCACTCGTGGGAATCAGCTCCGAGGGCCCAGAGGGTTCCTTCAGGTGCTGCAGGTAGTCATAGTCGTCGTCGAAGAACACTCCATACTTCCTCTGCTCCGCTCGCCTCTCCTCCTCTTTTATCTAGGATAATAAACAACACGGACACAGTGCCTGTTCCAAGGATAAGGCCCGGGAACCTTCCAATGAGCACAGCTTTCAGAACACGGGCCAGATGACCCACGAACACTCTGGCTGATAGGAATGAGATAAAGACTTAGACTCAGGAAACACAGGATGCCACATAAAATGAAAATGGAATAAAAACAGTTCCTCCTTCCATTAGACACTTCTGTGCAACAAGTCAAGCCGAGAAACACACACACACTATTTTACTATGTTATGTGGAGAATTAAAAGACTAGGGCGCACTGAAAGGTAAGTACAATTTCCTGAATTAATATGCAAAGAAACTTAATGCATAACACCAACTGGCTTTACAAAAAAGCTAAATATGCCTGGGTTCCCCAGTACTTCCTTCCACATAACCCACACTTAACAAGTATACTCTGACTGATAATTACCAAATCAACCTCTTAAAAGCTCCCTTGCATTTTCTAAAGCTAACTCATGAGTTTTACATTTCATGAGATGACCAGGAGGCAAAAATGCAGTTTGTGGTTATGAAATGCCAATGTCTCATGGAAAGCAAAGACTTAGCATATGGTTGTGTCCTAAATAACAGAATAAAGCATTGTGGCTGATGGTTTAGTAAATATTTTTCCATTACTCTACAAGACTGCTCACTTAAACATCTACAATAAAAATATTCTCTCAATCAAAATAAACATGTATGATGTAAAAATGAACATATTTACTGAGAATTAAATCACATATTTTGTTTCCAAGAAGATAAGTTATCTGAGAACAGCAGCTGACTAATATAATTAAAAACTATCAACAATCCACCTACAAACTTACTGGCTTAAGAACAGGACCTACCTTCTGTGTAGGCAACAGAACCCTCTGGGGTGCAGTCTCGTCTGCTGCTAAAGGATCTCTTTGGCTCCGGTGGACCAGGTGAAAAGACACAGCTTTCTTCTTCTCTATAAAGGGCTTTTTCTTCCTGTGAGGCTTCAAAGAAACAGAATTACAGTAATTAATCAGAACAGCAGCAAAAAACACTGATTATACCCCACACAGGCATCTTCAATAAGTTATGGGAAGGATCAACAGATTGTCAAAACCTGCAGTTTAAAAAAAAAAAAAAAAACTATCTTCCTTCAACAAACCTTTGTTGGGAGGTACTCCGTGCCAAACCTAGTTACAGGTGCTGGGAATGTAGCAATGGGAAAGTTAAAGTTTCTGTTCTCCACAAGCAAATCACCGAGAACGGGGTTTCAGGTGAAGGCAAGCAAAACGAAAGACAGGGAAGCGTACGGACTCAACAGTTACTTTCAAATGGGGGCTCAGAGAAGGTCCCTGAGAGTCTGAACCAGAATGGGGGTCCAACACAGGAAAATCTGAGGAAGAGTTACAAGCAGGAGAAACACTTCCCGTACCAACTATTAAAACCACGACATAACAGCTGAAGTTGAAGTACAAGATGCACCATCGTTCTACCTTCTCGTTTCACTACACACCCTCGAGTTTCTAAAGTGAAAGATCATTCCAGTTGAGTGGGCCCAATCTTAGAAGCTCCTCTTCCCCAGAGTAGACAGATGAGCAGACAGCTGCCACTGCAACGTCTGGAGAGGCGAGCAAACCCCTCTCCGCCTGACGCCACGAAGCATGGGTGTCGCATCTGTGTGCCTTGTTATAGGTTTTCAGGCCTCTAGGAGGGTAAAGGGTAGGGGTAGGCCATCCTCTTCTGTCTACTCCACAGGAAACGCTAGGCCGTGGAAGCCCCACTCTAAACTGCAAACTATGCCCGCTGTGGTGAGCGTGACCCAAACTGGGACAATGTGCCAAAAGCCGCCTGGCTTCACCTTCGGACGTGCCATCCCAGTTCCAGGATGCAGAAGCCATTGGCTTAGGGGACCCAGCCCGGCCTCTGCCAAAACAGGGCGCCCCAACTCCTACTTACCATGCTTGCAGCCGCGCGGCGCTCACGCCAAACAGGGACGACAGCACTCTCCTAGTCGGACGGAAGGTGACACGGTACCTCCCGACCGCCTCTGAGAATCAGCTCACCGCCCGGTCTTTACTCCACTCCACACGTGCGGCTCCGGGAACCGGCTGGAAACCACTCAGCAGGCCGTGGAAATGGACCAATCCCCGAAAGGCTGAAGGATCACAACCGGAAATTACGCAAAACTCACGCCGGCTCAAGGATCGCGAGAAGCTACTGGTGGGTGGGACTGTTTCTCTCTCGGAGGGCGGGGCTTTTCTGTCCGTAATTAAATTAGCTGGGGACGGGAGTCGTGGGCGCCTGTGCGAGATGAGGCGCGAAAGGGGGTCGCTGTTTATGGGCGAACTTGCTTTTATATCGCCCTCTGCTGAAAAGAGAAGCCACGGAGCTAGCATCCCCATTGACGGTTGTATTTCCTGCCTATTCCTCGCCGTAAGCAAGACAAACAGAACATACAAATAAACTACACAAAAGAAAGGTGGCCACTCTCCTGGGTCCCCGACGTTTCAAGTTCCCTATTTGGGTGGGACTCAGAGCTGGTTGCCTTAGCAACGGAGGATCCTCAGTTCAGTTCAGTCGCTCAGTCGTGTCCGACTCTTTGCGAGCCCATGGACTGCAGCACGCCAGGCTTCCCTGTTCATCATCAACTCCCATAGTTTACTCAAACTCATGTCCATTGAGTCGGTGATGCCATCCAACCATCTCATCCTCTGTCATCCTTTCTCCTCCTGCCTTCAGTCATTCCCAGCATCAGGGTCTTTTCAAATGAGTCAGTTCTTCACATCAGGTGGCCAAAGTATTGAAGTTTCAACTTCAGCATCAGTCCTTCCAGTGAATATTCAGGACTGGTTTCCTTTAGGATGGACTGGTTTGATCTCTTTGCAGTCCAAGAGTCTCTCAAGAGTCTTCTCCAACACCACAGTTCAAAGCATCAGTTGTTTGGTGCTCAGCTTTCTCTATGGTCGAACTCTCACATCTATACATGACTACTGGAAAAACCAAATCTTTGACTAGACAGACCTTTGTCTGCAAAGTAATGTCTCTGCTTTTTAATATGCTGTCTAGGTTGGTCGTAACTTTTCCTCCAAGGAGTAAGTGTCTTTTAATTTCATGGCTGCAATCACCATCTGCAGTGATTTTGGAGCCCAAGAAAATAAAGTCTCTCACTGTTTCCCTTGTTTCCCCATCTATTCGCCATGAAGTGATGGGAGAAGATTCCATAATATCAGTTTTATGAATGTTGAGCTGTAAGCCAACGTTTTCATTCTCCTCGTTCACTTTCATCAAGAGGCTTCTTAGTTCTTATTCACTTTCTGCCATATGGGTGGTGTCATCTGCATGTCTGAGGTTATTGATATTTCTCCTGGCAATCTTAACTCCAGCTTGTGCTTCTTCCAGCCCAGCATTTCCCATGAAATGGGACCTTGCTATTCTAGGCAGCACTTAGGCTTAATCAGGTCTTTATTTTCCACTTAATGAACTGTGTTCAAACATCCAGTTAATAACCCTTCCCCCCGACTCTGTTGACAGTCGAGGAATTCCGACTAATATATTCAGAATCTGTTTGGTGTTTGCATACCTTAGCTTGGGAGGTGGAAACTAATGTTTAGTCTTTTTCAAGCTACCCCTCAAACATTTGGTCATAGTTTAATCAAAGGCTATAAGCATATCTACTTAGGGCTTCCCTCATAGCTCAGTTGATAAAGAATCTGCCTGCAATGCAGGAGACCAGGGTTTGATTCCTGGGTCAGGAAGATGGCCTGGAGAAAGAAATGGCAACCCACTCCAGTATTCGTGCTTGGAGAATCCCATGAACAGAGGAGTCTGGCAGACTACAGTCCATGCGGTTGCAAGAGTCAGGTACAACTTAGCAACTAAAGCACCACCACCACATCTACCTATTACCACCACAAGATTTCAGATGGGTGCTGGCCCACTCTCAGAGCTTTTCCTGGGCAAAAGAGGGTGGTAGTGTAGTCAAGTTTTATCAGCAGGCCTTTCTTCAAATTTGTGTTTCCTTTTCCCAATTTCTGGTGTCTTTCCAAAGTCTAAGTTTCCTTGAATTGTGTCTTTATGTCCTACCTATGGTGGTGCAGTGGTAAAGAACCTGATTGCCAATATAGGAGGTGCAAGAGACATGGGTTCCATCCCTGGGTCAGGAATATATCCTGGAGGAGGAAATGGCAACCCACTCCAGTATTCTTGCCTGGAAAATCTCATGGACAGTGGAGCCTGGCAGGCTACAGTCCATGGGGTCGCAAAGAGTTAGACATGCATTACTATTGTAAATTTCTATGGAATATTATACTTTTATTACAGTGAAAATTACAGGCAATTTAGGTTCACAGAACTTGTGTTGGAATAATGCTTTGTAACAATGATACTATCAATACAGAACACTCCAATGTGCTACACATTCAGTATAGTTAAGCTTCATGAGTGCAGGTTTTGTTTTGATCTGTTTTGTTTACTACCTTATCTATCTTCAGGACCTAAAATAGTGCCTGGTGGGTACACTCAATAAATACTTGTTTAAATGAAGTAACATCTGACACTTTACCTGAATTATCTTAGTTCTT
This sequence comes from Odocoileus virginianus, assembly GCF_023699985.2. Lineage (NCBI taxonomy): Eukaryota > Metazoa > Chordata > Mammalia > Artiodactyla > Cervidae > Odocoileus > Odocoileus virginianus. Next base: position 21,411,913 of record NC_069707.1, read on the forward strand.
CCTGACCATAGCACTATGAGAGAGGTACTGTTATAAACACTGAGAGTCAAAGCAAGTCAGATTAGAATTGGATAGGTTTGTTTATCTAAAAACATGCATCATTTTCCACTGAAACACAAATTTCTCCCTATAATATTGAATAATAATAGTAGTATACTTGGTATACTAGCTGAAATTGGTTTCTGGCCTTTGTTTTACTCTTATTGTGTAACCTGGGGCAAGACACCTTCAGTTTACTGACCTGAATGTAAAATGGGATGAGAATATTATTAACAGTTACCTCATGGGATTGTTGTTGGGTTAAATGAGAAACCACATGTGAAATGTCTGGACCTGTGCATGGCTTGTGATCAGTGCTCCATGAAGGTGGAGCCATTGTTTTCATCTCAGCTAAGTGTAGTTATTTACCTATCATCATTGTTGCCTTCGAATCACCAGCTCCTGAAACTAGGGCCTTCAGCATCTGAGACCTGTTGATGAATATGTGCTCTGCCTCACATCACATTCACATCATAGGAATCTGTAAGCTTGCATCTTGACCCAAGCTATCAGCTTCCTGGAATCCTAAACCTTTTGCTTTCCTTTCATTTCTGGCACCTTTCATGTCTTAAATTACATGCATAGCTCTTTTACTTGCTTCTAGTCCATAGTACAGAGAAGGCAATGGCAACCCACTCCAGTACTCTTGCCTGGAGAATCCCAGGGACGGGGGAGCCTGGTGGGCTTCCGTCTATGGGATCGCACAGAGTCGGACACGACTGAATTGATTTAGCAGCAGCAGCAGTCCATAGTAATTGTATGTTCTTTAAAATTCTTTTTAACTGCACATTGATATTGCTTGGCTTTATGCTGACTGACTCCTGTTCTTAGAGTCACAAGTACATACATTTCATTGGTGAATACACTTTGGAAATACTGATCCAAATTAATTTTCTTTACTGTATCTTTCCAATTATAAAATGATTTTTGAGTGTTCTTTGGTACACTTCAGTTGTGTTCAAAGCACTCAGATGATGTGTAAATGAAATGATTTTACAGTCTTGGAGACAAACTCAGGTGATGAAGAAGCAGTTTATTAAAATTTCATTGTAGTACTTTCTTCATGGTCTTAGGCCACATTGTCTATAGGGGTGTTTTTATCCTTTTCCACAACTTCCGTTACATGTGCTGATGATTCTCATCTTCCTCTCTATAGCCCAGACCTTTTCCCTGACTTTCAGAGTCACATATCCAACTGTACATCTATTGGCATATAGCTGTAGATACTAACATTTCATAATTGAATAAATACTCTAGGGAGAAAAAAACTGACATTTTCAGTGCTCGTTGACATAATGGTGTGTTCCTGGATGAACTTTTGACTTTGGTTGGCCCAAGTCAGACAATCTGGAATAGGGAGTCCTCAACATAGAAAATAATTTGCCCCTAATTGTTCTTGTAGGTATACTCAGCAGTTCAAATTCAAGCCATAAATGATCCTTTCCCATAGTTTAATAAGTCTGTTACCTCTTTAGTTTAGTTCCTGATTCCTTTGAAATCTTGGTCATTGCCTCAATGAGTCTTCTCCAACCTTTTTAATCTTGCTACCATATTATTCTTTCTTAAAGACAACTCTTGTATTATTCAGATTCAGAATTTTCCAATGAGTCTCCGCTGCCTATTCAGTACCTCCCAGGGGCCTTAGTCAGCCCTCAAGATCTTCTGCAGTTTCACCACAGATCATGATTTCACACCACCTTCCTTTTATTTTTCACTCAAATTGAATGAGACCAAATTTCCCCCAAGTACAGTATGGACTCTTTCAGCATTACTTTGCTTACATCATTCTCTCCAACTGGAATTTTCTTCTATTTTGTAACATCCCACTCATCCTTTTAGGAGGGATTGAAATTTTTCTCCCACTGTTTGGTTCCTAGAAAAGCCACCACTTACAGCAAAAGAGCAAAAAACCTTTACATAAACATTACATTTTAAACCTTTCTCTAGAGTTTTATGCATTCTACTACTAGTGTCCATTTTTTACAGGACAGACTTCAAAGTTCACAAACTGGACAAGGACTTGGGTTGTCTGAACAGCAGTGCTGGTGGTAGCAACTCCATGCCACGTCTGAGTTGAGGTCCCACGAAGAGTTTAGTCAAATTTAATAAAATTTCATAAATTTGATGCTACGAAAGCACTGCAGAAAATGAGAAAATTGTCTCTTACTACCATTAAGTTTTATCTTATTTATTTATTGGCTGTGATGCACAGCATGTGGGATCTTAGTTCCCAGATCAGGGACCGAACCCACACCCCCTGCACTGGAAGTGCAGAGTCTTAACCACTGGGGAAGTCCCTCTGTTAGGTTTCACAGAGTAATGTTTCCATCACTGATTCTTTTGGCTCTTTTCCCTTACCCTACAAACCTACAATAAAACATTTTGGTTACAAGGAAAAAAGAAAGTAATGGTTCCATGTAGAACCTGGTTTTGTGTGAGAAAAATGGAAAGTGGTTGTTTAACTACTATATCTACCTTGGAGATGCACCCCTGAGTTTTAATAGCATATTTGGGTCCAGTTTTGAAACCTACTCTATTTTTTTGGTCCTGATCTTTTCTCTTACAAGTCCTTCCTCTAGGGTTGTTTTTGTTCAGTTGCTTAGTCGTGTCAACTCTTTGTGACCCCATGGAACTGTATCACACCAGGCTTCCCTATCCTTCACCATCTCCCAGAGCTTGCTGAAACTCATGTCCATTTGTCGGTGGTGCCATCCAACCATCTTGTCCTCTGTCATCCCCTTCTCCTCCTGCCTTCATTCTTTCCCAGCATCAGGGTCTTTTCTAATGAGATGGCTCTTTGCATCAGGTGGCCAAAGTATTGGAGCTTCCACTTCAGCATCAGTCCTTCCAATGAATATTCAGGGTTGATTTCCTTTAGAATTAACTGGTTTGATCTCCTTGCAGTCCAAGGGACTCTCAAGAGTCTTCTCCAGCACCACAGTTCAAAAGCATCAATTCTTGGGTGCTCAGCCTTTTTTATTGTCCAACTCTCACATCCCTACATGACTACTGGAAAAACCATGGCTTTGACCCGATGGACGTTTGTCATAAAGGTTGCTTTATGACACAAAATAGCTTTGCAACTTCCATCTCATACCTTTGCCCTTGTCTTAGAGCATGAGGGAGGTTCACACATAATTTTTAACCACGGCTGAAAAACAGGAAAAGTATATGGAAATTCCTTTTCTAGTCAAAATATGTTCCCAAGATCTCTCCTTGGTTGTCAACATATTAAATAGTAGGCATAATGAGGAAGTCTGTTTATTTTCTATATTACTAACTCTAAAGGGACTATCTTATTTTTTACACATTATAATGTGAATGAAAATAGCAATTTCAAATCTCAGATGTAAAAAAGACAGACATGAAAAGACAGCTTATAAAAAAAAGACAGCTTATTTTTAAATAAAATGTAAAAATAAGCTGTAAGTTGCTGTTTAAAGCAGCAATTCTTTAGACGGATATTTTATTTATTTATTTATTTTAAATATTTATTTATTATGTGGTTGTGTTGGGTGTAAGCTGTGGCACTTGGGATCCTCCTTGTGTCATGGGGGAGTCTTTCATTATGGCACACAGATTCCCTGCTTGTGGTGCAAGAGCTCAGTAGTTGTAGCACACAGGCTGAGTTGGCATGCGGGATCTTAGTTCCCTGACCAGGGATCGAACCCATGTCCTTTGCACTGCAAGGCAGATTCTTAACCACTGGATCATCAGGGAAGTCCCCAGACAGATATTTTAAATTAAAGGTACAAACCGTGAGGACTTGAATACAAAAAGTTTTAAGTCAGGTGGAGTTGAAATTACAGGAATTAGAAAAGCTATCTTATTCTTGCTTTACAGGTATGGACTCTGAGCTTTTAATTTAGAAATACTGAGCCCTGTCTGAATACAACAGAAATTGGAACAAACTAAAGCTGGGATTTCCCAATGATTTTATTGAGGTAACTTTTCCCAATTTTATACATATATGCATTTATATACTTAAGAAAGCTAAACAATGTTCTAAGGCACTTGGAATTGTGCACGGCAAAGCATACTATAACATCATACAACTACACAGAGCATAATCTTGCTTTTTAAATAACACAAACACCAATACAGAATAAAAAAGATAATACATAGTCTTTCTTTCAGGTTACAATAGTGGAATTACATATACATATGTGTGTATACTTGTAGATATTTATACCCACATACTATAATACAGTACAGGTTTCAGAACAACACACAAAAAAGAGAAACTGTCATGTTAATCAGTATACAGTTCCAGTTATTTACAGTCACAGATATTATACCTGTGTAATATGTAGGATAAGATCACTAATTGGAAATTAGAAATCAGTCAGCCTGATAACAATCACAGCTTACCATTCTTATCACTTTCACCAAAGCTTGAAATAACAGAAGAATGCATATAGTTCTTTATTTAAACCTCACTGTTACATAGAAAAAAAAAATGACTAGGTTGAATTTTTAGTAGGTACTCAATCTGGTGAAATTGGTGCAGAATGTTGTGAACGCATTGGCACATCTCTAAGCCACAGAAGAAATATTTTTAAAAATAAAAATTAGTGCCTATATTTTTAGTGATGAAAGTGGTTTGACCCTAGATTCATTCAGGTTGTTTATGAATGCTAGTTAGCACTGCCATGATGACTTCTTACTGTAGAAGCTCTGTAAGCAATGTAATACACAGTCAAACTATAACAAAACATCCAGTAAGGGAAAAGTCCCCCAAACTGGCAAGTGGCACAAATGTTATTGGCATTTTAACACAGCACAAAATTGACCTGAGGGTGGAGTGGCGTTCTGCCTCATTTACTCCCTTCAATTTATTCTTGAAAAAAAAAAAATTTGGTATTTAGCAAGAATTCTTAAGCACCATCTTAAAGTTCACAATATAACCATTTTTATTGACTGAGTTACTCTGCTTCAAAAAAGATTTTAGAAATTTTAACATTGAAAAAAAATTATAGTGGCTAACTTAATTTGATCCTTTAGTCACAATTCACCCAAATCATTTCAAGACACATTTATCATTCAATTTTGATGATAAAAAGTTACAAAGAGAATAAGTATGTTTATGTATAGTTAAGATAATAATATTTCACCCAGGTAAAACTCATCTGGTTTTATGAATGACCGTCATTGAAGTATGAACAATATGCATGCGATCCACAGCTCACCCTTCTTTCATTCATAATTTAGTATTCACAAATCTAAGAAAAGTTGAACTGCATGAAAGTCTCTGCAGGGGAAATGCAAATATTTGCATGTAGATGAAATGCTTCTTTAACAGGATAAATGAGATTGTTTAGGAACTCATGGGATGCAGTTTACTAGGTGAAACCTAATGGTGATTTTCATAGACCACCAGTTTTGTTTATGTGTGGATAGTTAGCAGTCGTGTTTGTGGTTAAGCCATGCAATGATCCTCATGACACTGCCTAGGGCTACGACTGATAGTGTAGTTGTGAAGTCAAATTGAGAGGCAAAATAAAAAGTGTGTTTCATGTGAACTCTGTCCTTTACATACAGGGACTAACCAAGTGATGATGCCTGTTGGAACTGCCGAGACTACCCAATAACCTCCTCCATGAAGAACTGGAAAACTAAAGCTGCCATCACAAGGCTAGATGCGGAAGGCAAGAAAAATGAGAGAGGAAGAAATGATTCAGAGCCCAAAGAAATGCAAGGCAGTCGAGATGAGGTTTTGAGATAGACACTTTTTCCCGTGTCCTCAAATTGCAGTAGGCAGTGGTATTTAAGGGAGGTGGCAGTGCCCTCCCAGGAGGGCATTTGAACACGGGGGAGGACTTTTTACTTTTAGTATTTACAACAGTTGGGCATCCTACTGGCATTTAGCCAGCCAGGGCCTGGGAGAGTAAACAGCTTGCAACTCATGAGACATTTCTGTACAGCAAAGAATTGCCCAGCTCAAATGCCAGCACTAGCCCCACTGAGAAGCACGGACGGAGTGCTCTGCTTACGTGCGCCGCTCTGCCAGCTAAGTGGCATTTTTTCTGTAGTAAATCCTAGCATGGCTAAAAAATGACCCTTGCCTCGAGGGCTGGCTTCCAGTGCGAATGGCTGCTATAGGATTCTCTCTTTCTCTTTTTTTTGGTGCCAGAAATCTTACAGTGTATACAATAGGGTTTCTTAATTTGGGATGACCCTGTCTTCAAAAAAGCATAAGTGAGCTATTTTGGGGTTGTTTTCTAGAAATGCTAATGGTGGTTTGCCATTTCCACAAAGAGTTTAAGCTTAATGGTTACAAAAAGTAAACGGAAAGTGAAAATGAGAACGGTTTGGGAGTATTCCACCCTATTTCTACCACCCTTTGATCACTAACAAATTATAATAGCGCCTCGGGCTGCTCTTCGAAAATTCGGTGTCCTCTATCTGGAGATGGGCTTTCTCTCAGAAAGATGGTCCTATTAATTTGATGATTACTTTTGCCATTGCATTCTTCTCTAGGAAATAGTTCAGCTGGAAAAGTTCATTTTGCTTTGGCAAGTGAAATACTGTGACAGACACTTAGACATGCAACAGTGGAAGAATAGCCAGTTCAAGTGGCCATGGGAAAATTTTGTAAATAAGTCATTATCTTAGTGGTTCCTTAGTGCTTGTAACATTCTCTAACCATGTGAAGAAATTAATTCTTGTCTCAAAATATATATACTTTCATTAGTAAGGTTAGGCTTCATAATATGATTGTATCTAGGAATGTTTAAGGCTACCATACTGATGAAATGACATAAATTTATATGTCTTATACTAGCTTGATTCCATCTTACCTCCTTTGAAGATTTCTCATTAGGTGTAAAATGTGCTGCTGGAACCACTTAGAGAAGTATTCTGACACTTCTGAAGAGCTTTCACTGTTTAAATGTGGAGACACTGTTATGTGATAGACAAGGTTGCTTTTTTCTATTGTGAATGCAGTATAATTTGTGACAGTTGTGTCTGATTCTATTAAGGATAAATACAATGCCTGTTTTGTGTTAAAATGTGGTACACATTAGGATATGCAGTGTTAGTGCAGATTTTTCTATTTTAGGTGTAAGCTATTGTATTTTTTTTTAAGTGCCAATGCAGCACTGAATTAATTGCAGGTTGTAAAACTTGAGTTATGAGTTTTAAGGACTTATCTCTCATTTTCAATATTTGATGATTATTAAGGAGTGTATTTAATTCCTATATTTCCTTAAAAAGATTTTTACTGACATTTCAGAAGTTTCTCCTAACACAGTATATTTACTAACATAAGAGAAAGGTAAATGATTACAATCAATATGCTAATACAGGACATGAAAATGAAAGCAGAAAGTCAATTTTTCTGGATAAATCAGATAGAATGTGTTTTTTCCCCTTCAATTTGAAACAGCTGTTCAAATACCCAAACTAGTTCTCTACTATAGATTTAATTTTAGGAATTATCATAAAGGTAAACTATATTGAACAACAACAAAAAAAATGCAAGCTATTTCACACATATAGGAAATTATCAGGCAAGGCTGCCTAAAATTAATGCTAATCATCAGAAACTAATTTTGTCAGAACATGAAGATAATGCTAAAGCTCATGGCATCTTCTTATTACCTTAACGTTAAGGTTCTTTTTCTCCATTTTAAAAAATATGGAAATGACCACTTTTGTTTTTACAAAATCAAACTAGTCTGTCTAGTTCTTTCGTGCCTGAACTTTTCTGGAGATGGACTTGTTTTTCTTCCTTAATCATATCTTAGGGACTCAGAAAAACCACTTACTTCTATGTCAGCCTAATGTTGCACATTAAATAGGAAAAACCCTGATTTTGTACTGGAAGAACCCAACTCACACACACATTTATTTTTACAGAACCGCAGCTTACTGGCTGGATTGCAGAAATGCTGGCACTAGGTAGATACATAATTCTATGGCGGCTGGTCCACATCCTCGTATCCTTTCAGAGTTGCTTTGCAAGAGACCTCTGGATGGGCTGCTGATGTGGATATGCAGTGTTTCTGCCTTTTAAAATTAGCTATTAAAACAGAGCTTCACTCTGTGAATGTAGCTTAGCTCATAATCCTTTCATTCTTTTTATTTAAAGGATCATTCCAATGAAATAATTCATGGTTCCAATTCTTAAACTAGTAGTGGTTAATTTTTTTTAAAATTTTCTTAAAAAAAAAGAAAAGTTTAAAACTTTTCCCTACACACATCAATCAGTAGAAGAGAAAGTATGGGTAGTTCATAAATCTGACATGTCATAGCAAGAAAACAATATATTGAGGACCCAGAATCTCATTTTCCTTTCCAGAGTCTTATTTTTTGTACTAAGTGCATCTCACTATAGGGAATTAAAAATTATATCACATGCACTGCTAGGGGGAAAAAGATGGTTCCTTTTATCAACCAAATAGAGACTTTCTATGACATGCATCTTGAGTGACAAAACAGTGATAAATGTCTTATATTTGCCATTTTGATAGGAGCCTTGTGACTAGAAATTAAAACAATGTTTTAAGATTATAAGTATAGAAAATTAAAATAACATTACATGCCTTGGTATTTTTCCTAAGACACTAAAATGACAATAAAACAATACCAAAAGGAAAAACATGACTTTAGCAAAAAAACCTGGAACATCGTTAATATCTATGGCTGGATTTAAACACTATGAAATGAACAAAATTTCAATCAGATTAAAGATACTAGGGCATGCAGAAAAATTTTTTCAAAGCAAAAATGAGTTATTCTATCAAAGAAATGACAATAGTGCAAAATTCTAGGTTTATTGTATTAATCCACACAGCTGTGTATAGCAAGAGAGGCAACGATGCCCACTACTTTTCTTAGTTATAAAATGGTCCTGGCTTTTTTGTAATAGGCCAAGTGGGACGACATTTTTTATTTCTTACACATCCAATTTTAAGTGGTTCTTTAAAATATAAATGAATGGCAGGACCCAAATTTACCCATTAGATTAAATGTCTGCTTTTGGTTGAAATAGAAAATTACAGTTTTCCATACAATGAACAAGAATCACTTCAGAAAATCCTAGTCCAAACTCTGAGAATAAAATAGTCTCTTTAGGTCTTGTTGTGTTGTTCTACATCACATGTGTTTTTAATAAAAGGGGCACAAAATAATTGTGAAAGAACAATTAGATGCAAGGTAGTATTTACACGTGGTCATAGGTACTTGGGAGCGGAAGCCACGCTATGCCCATGACTCCATGGAAAATAGCAAGATGACAATAATGGCTTCTTAATGTAAACAATATTGACTGTAGGCTCATGGGGAAATCTTTCGTAACTTTAATTCACTTTTGTATTGAAAGTCAGTTCTGTATTTATGGATGCAATTTGCAGACTCTTAAAATACCAAATGAAGTTCTCCTTACTTAACAACTTAGCAGAAATTTTCTGTTCTTTTAAGCCTTTGGGTGAGTGTTGTTTTTTTTTTTAATCCATGTGCTTTATTTTTTTTAATAGCAGCAATCCAACTTAATGCAGCATGAAAACTAAGTAGTTCTTTCCGTTCCCATTCAGAGCCAACTGCTGGCAGAACACCTGTATTTTGCTTAAGTTTAACTTTGGATTCAGACTTTTTTAAAAGGTGCCATGATTGTAGATAGTATATTCCTTAAATCAAGTAGGACTGTTTCAACTTTGGAGATAATTAAGCTAGAGAAAGACCAAAAGATTCATTTCTTTTTTTTTTTTTCTCAAAAGATTCATTTCTAAAGCTTGCTACAGATTTATAGGGTCGCATTACCTCTTTATTCCCAGTCCTGTTATCCTTGTGGAAGATTGGTATGTAGGTAAGGAGTATTTAAAAGAATGTAAAGTGTGTATAGCTATGCTACTTGAAGCATGCAACAAAATTTGGGTAAGCATGCTTATTAAGAGTCAGTAAAAGCCTCTTGCATTTAAGAAAAAGATACATGAAAACACTCAGACTTATTTCTGGCAACTGGATTCACTGGCACAATGACAAGAAAATAATGGTACTATGCTGCACCAATATAATGGTGAAACAAGAATATTCTTCTAGGATCAGGTCTAAGAAATCCACATTGAGTGATTAAACTCCCAAACTCCTTAATAAGTTCTCAATTACCCAAAGCCTCTTCAAAAATACATTTATGCTTCTATTTCCTTTTTGCATTAACGTAATGAAGTATTTCTTGCTTTCTGATTTTCACCGCCCTCCCCCCTTCGCCCCCCACAACCCTTTCCAGTGCTCAGAAATTCCATTCCCCATTCTTTAACCCACACTCTCAAATGTGGCTTTCTGGCAACAGCGATTGTCTTCTGCTCATCTTCTTTGATTAAAACTCCTGATGAAGAATAACTGGCGTAAACATGGTGCTCCTTACCATCAGCCCACATGCTGGACAGCAGGGTCGCTGAACAGCTGGGTCGCTAAACCATCCCCTTTGCTTGTTGGCCCATCCGGGCTGTACAAGTAGGGAGCATTTTCCACACGCGTCCTCCACCACAAGTTAAACAGAAACACACACATTCAAATCCCAGTGCAATATCAGGTTTTCAAGAAGCGAGGCTTCCGCCCAAGGTGATCAGTCTGTTTCCCAAGAGTCTCATGCTTCATTATGGACGATGAAACCTGAAATACGAAACAGAAACTCTGTGATGTGGTAGAGAAACACAACTCTATTCAGTGACGTGAATATGGTACAGTCATGTTTATGATCAAAGGTGGCTCTAGCATCCCCAACTGAATTACTGGTCTCTTAATAAATAACTGTCATAACAGAAGATTGTTATAAATGTCATGTGGGAAAACAGACAGGTCTGCAAAAGATGCTGGTTTTATCATCTGAGATAGAGAGCAATCAATACACAAAACATCACTATCTTGAGGGCCATGTTCTAACCGATATTGAACAAAGTGAGACATTTCATAGAGGATTTGGTTACACCTGATTTGTCATTACAAAAAGGAAAACACCATCATGTAGCAGTCACTATTTCATTAGCTTCAGCCTCTCTTCACTTGCCGCTGAAGACTCCAAATGTATTTTCTATACCTGAATTTTCAAACACCTCCCAGGCATTTCCTTACAAATGTTCCACAGGCAACATACTAAGCATGTATATAGATACACAAATTATCTTTCCTTCTGAACCTACCTTTATGCTTTCTATCTTGTTAAATGTTCTACCTTTTAAAATACTTTCAGTCTAGAAGCCTAAGATTGCAACTTTCTCCCTTTCACCCTCCATGTCTCATTAGTCACCAAGTCCTGCCCCGACTGCCTGTCTCTGGATTCATTCAAGCCTTTGCCACCTTTTGCTGAAACTACTAATAATACTAACAGCATGCTAGCTAGCTGGCTGGATTCATGCCCCTCCGTGAACAGTCCTTGTGATTTTGTAGCCCTCTGCTTTTGAACATGTTCCTCTCTAATATTGCAATCACTCCTTTCATTTTCCATGTATGTTTTCATATCTAAGATCAAGGTCAAAAGCCATCTTCTCCAGAAGCCCTTATCTGATTCACTTCTTCAGCCTACTTCTGTGATTCCACAATTATGCAATTCTACTTGGTATTTCATTTATCTTGCCTACTCTCATGTTCATTTGTTCAAGTAAAATCTAATGTTCATCTGCCCAGACTCCAAATTAATTTCCCTGTCTCAGGCTCATAGATTGGGAGATCAAATCTATGCTCCACACTGTCACTGGCATTATTACCATAAATACTGATCCAATCATCCTAGATCTTTGTTAATATCGTTGCACTGTTCCCCACTATTGATAAAATTTAAATTTCTTAGAGTGATGGCTGAGGCTTTTCAGGCTGTGGCCCAACCCATTTTCTAACTTCACAATCACTCCCTAAATACCCTAAGTTCCAATCATGTGCCCTACTAAAGGCTCTCCACTTTCCTTTACCCTTATCTTTCCTCTCATCTCTATCTCTTACAATCTTCCTCTGTGAGTTCCCCAAAATCCTTTTTCCTCTACCTCTCAGAAAAGCAATAATTGCTTCTATTCTGTGTACCCACAATATTTGGTTTATACCAGTTACTGATCATTGTGTGTGTGTGTGTGTGTGTGTGTGTATGGGTGTATCTCCTTTTAGATCGTGAGATGCTAAGAAAAGACTTGGGCTTATTCACTTTCATATACTCATAGAATACATTATCTAGCATATGGTATTACTTAATAAATGTTGCTATGTTGAATCAAGCATTAAAAACAAAAAATTAAAGACAGAAGAACAGATGAAACAAGATTGGCTATAAGTTGACAATTGGAGCTATATGAAGGCTGTATGGAGCCTGTGACATGACATTACTTCAGCATGATCGACCAGAAGTCAAAATAAAATAGGTTATACCAAGTTTTCCAAAACAAGCAAACACGTTGTGATTCAAGTAGGGATGTGTCCACTATGAGTTCAATTCTTGACTCTGTTCTGTCCACACCCTTCGGCAGGTGTGTGAACCTCCATGTTCTACAGTGTTACGCAGGGATAACACGATTGCTTCAGTCACCTGAGCTTTATTCCTGCCCTCATGCAAAATCCTAACCACCTCAGGCCTCCTGCAGCAGCTCTCCCCACTCCATTAGCTGATACCCTTAGGGGAAGTGTTTTTCTCTCCCCAAACAGTGCTGGCAGCTTCCTCTTGTCATTTAAATCACAGAGTAAGTTTAATTTCCTCCAGAGACCCCGTTCTTAGCCATTCTATCCACATCCACCCTCGCTCTTGGCACAGCGTCCTGTTCCCTTTTTTTTTCATAGCACTTAGCACTGTCTGAAATGATCATGTCTAGGGGCTTCCTGAGTGGTCCCACAGCTAAGACTCCGTGCTAAATGCAGGGGGCTCAGGTTCGACCGCTGGTCAGGGAACCAGATCCCATGTGCCGCAACTAAGACCCAACACAGCCAAGTAAATAAATATTTAAAATAAGAGCACCCACTCTTTTAAAAAGAAAAGAAGTGATTATTGTCTATTTGGTCATTTACTTGCTAACTGTCTGTCGCCCTCACTAGAACACAAGCATGTGAGAGTGAGGACTTAGACATGTTCTAAACTCCTAGGGTCCAGAAGAGTATGATTCACTCTCTGTGCTCCGTAAATACTTGCTAACACATGAACGACTGAGTACATATTTATAGGTGCACTTGGTTATTTGATTACTTGTTCTATAAGTAACTGTATGTAACTGAAGAGTTTAATCATGAGATCCACTTAACACAATTGCACCTGAGTATATACTGATCCATGATAACCCATTTGATATGATATTCCATCATGCTTTCTAGGAAGAGTCAACTATAACCTGAAGAAAAACTATGCAAATTGTATAAAAATATTTCAAGAGTAATTGAAAACCTCTTAAAATCAAACATATAAAACGTGAAAGAAAGAGAGGCAGATAATACTTAACTATTAAATTTGGTGGCACTAGCAGTAAAGAACCTGCCTGCCAATGCAGGAGACATGAGATGAGGGTTCTAGCCCTGGGTCAGGAACATCCTCTGGTGGAGAAAATGGCAACCCACTCCAGTATTCTTGCCTAGAAAATTTCCATGGACAGAGGAGCCTGACAGCCTACAGTCCACGGGGTTGCAAAGAGTCACACATGACTGAGCACACACATTAAATTCTACTATGTGCCTAGCACAATTCCAAGTGCTATACATATACTACCGCATTTAATCTTCAAAATAATCCTATGAGGTAAGTACTCCTGTATCCTTTTTGTACAGATGTAGAAACTGAGGCAAAGGGATGCTCAGTCATGTACTCAAGGCAGAGAGCTTGAAGGCCAGGCTCTAGACTCTGTGTTCCTAACCTATGTGAGACTATGAGATTAAGACATATCTATCTATGCGTGCGTGCATGCTAAGTCGCTTCAGTTGTCATCCATGATTTCATTCAAAGGGTACTTTTGTTGCCCTCTGGGTAGAACGGAATGGAAAACGTAATCAACTGGATTTCTACACCCACCAGTTTTGATCAGTTCTGACCAGAGACAAATCTTGGTCCACATTTCCAGGCTACACTTTGATTGCTACAGTTGTCTCAAACACATCTGCCTTTTGCTGCCACAAAGAGAACTAGATGAAAATGGGCTCAGCACAAACTTTTCTCAATTACCAGAAAAAGCCAGGCCAGTGATGTCCTGGGGTGGGGGGCGGCAGGGAGAGTGAAACAAGAAGCAGGACAGAGGAGCACCACCCACACCGCATGGAGGGAGGAGGAATAGCCCTGGGAGCTCTGACAACACAAACATACTGCACCTGCAGGATCTTCACACCCTGACCTATCAAAGATCCCTCTTTGTAGCAATTTTTTAAGGTCTCTCCAAATTTGCAGGACCAATCATTCCACAGTGTCCTAATCTTCACTTGGTCTTGGGTTCCAAGGACACGAGAGGCTTTCTCTTCAATCAGTAATGTCTGGGATGAAGAAGGTAACTTAAGAATAGGGTTGGGTGGGACCTCCCAATGCAAGGGTCCTGGGTTCGATCCCTAGTCAGGGAACTATATCCTGCATGCTGCTACTAAGATCCGGTGCAGCCAAATAATAAATAAATAAATATTTAAAAAGAAATTGGGTTGGGCAACAATGGGAGTAGCCAGTGGACCAAATAAGATTTAGAACCTTTTAAAACCCAGTATTTTCCTGGAACGTGTCCTGCTTTTAATTTCCAAAAATTAGCAGGACACTATGAAATTTTTTGTGTTTTTCTGCAGACGCTATTCGCCCATGGATCCCATTACAGAATGAGTTCACAGACTGGATTTTGTTTGAAAGTCAGGCCATCAGTGTAGTGTCTAGACTGGCAAGGAGAAGATGACAACTAACCAATACTCTGCGGTAATATGCTGACAAAGTTGGGGGTCAGAACTGTAACCTCTCCTTATAAGCACTTCCCAGATCTGGTCAAAATACCCATATATTTTCTTACACTATCCAATCAGAAAGGAACATTTATATCCTGTTTAAATTAGGCATCTTATCTTCAAAATCAACTCCAACATTTTATGGTGAGAGGTGCTGAAAACGCGAATTTTTCTTAAGTTTGGTACCGCTCGGTGGCTTGCATTCATTTTGAGGTACACGAAGTTCAGCTTTACCTCCGGGGAAGTTTGCCTATCTGACAGAATGACAGTTTGGCTTTAGGCTTCAAGTTGATGAAGCAATAAATAGAATTACTGTGCCCTCATGATCCTTAAGCTTCTCGTCTATCCTTTTGTCAGAACTTTCCTGAAACTCAAACTTGGAAGCTATCTATATTTCCTTCTTGTTAAAAACATCAATAATTTTTTTTTTATATTCATACTTTTGAGAGAGAGTGAATAGAAGCAAAACACCAAGTCATGGAATTCAGGTAAAGATAACTCTTTCCCATAATGGTTCCTACACAAATACATAAAAATTTTCACCTTCCTATAAATTCATTTCTGATAATATAAAATATGAAATGACTCACTAAATGTAAAATGTTACTTTCCTATACTTCCCCAGTTGATATATTCAGAAATCCTGAGTTAATTAATTTCCTCTTTATTTAAAAGGGTTTAATGATCAAGGCACATACAATTATGTTAAACAAATGAGGAGGTTCTCCTAGACCACTGCTCCTTGTTCAACTGAAGTCAGATCACATGCTGGATGGGAATTCGTGAGTCTGAATACGAAGCCATGCTTGCAACTCTGGTGCTCTAAGCGACATTTTGCAATTCTTTTCAGTTTCTGTCCAGGTAGCAAGGAAATGGAGCCCTCGAGAGAGCATTTCTACAGAAGCAGCCTTCTCATTCTCTGTGGTGATAGTGCTTTAGTTGCTAAATCGTGTCCGACTCTTGTGACCCATGGACTGTAGCCTGCCAGGATCCTCTGTCCATGGGATTCTCCAGGCAAGAATACTGGAGTAGTTTGCCATTTCCTTCTCATTCTCTGTGGAGGGCCCCTAATTAATGTTTTTTTTTTTTTTTTTTAATTTTTGGCCACACTGCATGGCATGTGAGATCTTAGTTCCCTGACCAAGTATCGAACCCTTGCTGCCTGAGTGGAAGCACAGAGTCTTAACCACTGGACCACGATGGAAATCACTGAATTAATGTTTATTGAGGTCACAAGTATAGTTCCCGCCATGTCGCATTTTGATAAGCCTGTGTAGAAGCTCAAAGGGTAGATTTATCTGTAAATCTACATAGGCTATAATAGCTCAAGATGGCACAGAATGAGATAATTATTGTATTTAAAAAAAATAGTTATTTATCTGGCTGAGCCAGGTCTTAGTTGCAGCATGCAGTATTATTTCAGTTGTGGCATGTGGGATCTAGTTCCTCCACCAGGGACTGAACCCAATTTCCCTGCATTAGGAGTACAGAGTCATAACCACTGGACCACCAGGGAAGTCTCTAGATAATTACTTTAAACACACACACATACACAAAACATAACTACATTAGGGAAACTTGAAAAGTAGAGGAGAAAACCCCTATAGCTCCACTCTATGACACAGCATTAAGAGGTTTTTTTTTTCTCCTTAAGACTTGGCATTACTTACTTTTATCTGTCTATTCATTTATTTATTTTTATTGAAGTAGAGTTGATTTATAATATTGAGTGAGTTTCAGGTGTACAACAAATTGGTTCAATCATATAAAGAGTTTTTATCAGACTATTTTCCATTATAGGTTATTAAAAGATACTGAATATAATTCCTTACATTATATAGTAAATTCTTGTTGCTTATCTAGTTTATGTATAGTAGTTTATATATGTTAATTCCACACCTAATTTGTCCCTTCTACACTTTTTTCCCCTTTGGTAACTACATGTTCGTTTTCTATGTCTGAGTTTGTTTCTGTTTTGTATATAGGTTCATTTGTATTTTTTAGGTTTTGCATATAAGTGATATCAGATAATATTTGTCTTTCTCTGTCTGACTTACTTTACTTAATATGATATTCTCTAGGGCCATCCATGTTGCTGCAAATGGCAATGTTTCATTCTTTTTGTGGCTGTTTTAATGTTATTTCCCAATCTTTTCCCTATGCATCTGAATTTTAAAACAAACCACTGCTATATACATATACTTTAGTCAGTATCTGGATTTTTCCACTTAACATTATGCCAGTAATCTCTTGAGGCCCATTTTGATTCTAACAGTTATCAATTTAATGATTCTTTGCTTAATATATTAAGCAAATAATATAGAAACTAATAAAATTATATAAGGGGCTTCCCAGATGCCTCAGTGGTAAAAGAAACCTCCTGCAATGCAGGAGATGTGGGTTTGATCCCTGGGTCAGGAAGATCCCCTGGAAGAGGAAATGGCAACCCACTCCAGTATTCTTGCTGGCAAAATCTCATGAACAGAGGAGCCTGGCAAGCTACCATCCCAAAGAGTCAGACACAGTGAGCAACTGAGCACCCACGCACACACACGTGCACCCACAGAGAATTATATGTATGAAAGTATTATTGTGCATACTCTAAAAATGTTCTTGTTTGCAAAATTCGAAGTTTATTTTTTAAAAGCAATATTCTCTCTTGATTATAAATCTGATATATGTTGATATTTTAAAAAATTTGGAAAACAGAATAATCAAAGGCTACAACCAGTCATAGATCCTACCATTCAGCTGTAACTATTTTCAAGTTTAGTTTTTTATGTAAAGTCTTTTCAAACAATTTGCATGTCTTTATAATTTAAAGAATTAAGTTGTAGAAATCCCATTTACTTTGGAAAGGGAAGTGGGTTTTCTTTGCCATGGTGATTTCTTCCCAGAATGCAGTGGCCCTATTTAATAGTACAGTGCTCTTCAAATGGTCTTCTGGGTTTTGAACAGTGGACCAGGTGGGCAGCTGCTGGGGCAGGGAGAAAAATCAGTATGTGGCTGGACAAGCTGAAAATGTTCTAAAGAATAGAGGTTAGAGCTTGGTACCCTGCAAGCCAAAGGATGAACTCTTATACAAACCACTTATCCAATGTTTCTCAGATGGCCCTAGGATGCATTTCAATTTCAAGAGGTATCTGGAGAAACTGGGAGAATCAGATGAAAGAGTGGATCTTTCCACTCTAGATGGATGGATGGGTTACAATCCATCTTCAGGTCAAACGTTCAGAGAACATACTCATGATGGAGTTTTTAGAGGTGTCTTCTCGGTACACCCATAGCAGGCATGTCGTGGTATTAGTGCCAGCACACTACTCATGAAAAGCCACCATGCTGGAAACCTCATTGACAGAAAGACGACTTTGGAAATGGATCCTTCATTTTTCTAAATTTAAAAACATTTTCAACAAGGTGATAACATTCTTATGTTTCAAAAATCCAAAAGGTTCAGAAGGGTAAGTTGTGTCATCTCCCCACACTGCCTGGTCCTTAGTCATCTAATTTCCCTCCGAGACAACCAATGTCACCAGCTTTTTATGACTCTCTCTGGAGATCAGAGCCAAGGAAGGGAATGGGAATGTGGGACTGGGTGCTCCCAGAGTTGAGGAACACATCACTGTGTGGGAGATTATCTCTGGATAAAGAGGTGCCTGGGCAGACGAAGCAGTGCTGTCTCAACCCTTTTATTAACCACCCTAAATCCGCAGGCAGCTAATAGGTTTAGATTTTGAAGGGAAGGCTTACTTGATATAAGCAGATAACGCCTGGCGCTAATGAGAAAGGCTAATAATTGAGTTGCTCTATGTCAGGTTCCATTTAAAGAGCCAGGTCATGATTCATGGCGTGTTTATTCCCTCTAAGGATGGCTGGGGCTAAGAGTACCATAATCTTCCATATGAGCAATTTTCTAAATGTAAAACATTATCATATGTTTGTATTATTTTGATAAGACTCAGCGGCATTTACCAAACCTCTTAGCGTTTAAAGAAATACTGAGAACAATTTGAAAATCATAAGTATTATTTTTATAAGTCTCAGAGCCTAAATATACCTCGACCATAATGCAACACTAATGATGTAATATAAATTAATGGAAAAATACCAGGAGACATTTGCTTTACTGCCAAGTTTTAAAGAACACCTAAGCAAGGAATATTTATCTCAGTGATATGAACACTTTTTCCTTCTCTGGAAATTTAATTTTCTAGAAAATGGAACTGTAATTGACTTGTGTGTGCTTAATTGCTCAGTCATGTCTGACTCTTTTCAACCCCATGGACTGTAGCCTGCCAGGCTCCTCTGTCCATGGGGATTCTCCAGGCTAGAATACTGGAGTGGGTTGCCATGCCCTCCTCCAGGGGCTCTTGCCAACCCAGGGATTGAACCCAAGTCTCCAACATTGCAGGCAAATTCATTACAGTCTGTGTCACCAGGGAAGTCCAAGATTACTGGAGTGGGTAGCCTATCCCTTTTGCAGGGGATCTTCCCAACCCAGGCATCAAGCGGGGGTCGGGGGGTGTCTCCTGCATTGCAGGCAGATTCTTTACCAGCTGAGTTACCTGGGAATTATATTTGTTTCAGTTATATAACATAAGTGATTCAGTATTTTTATACATTATGAAGTGATCACTATGATAAGTCTGTTACCATATGTCACTGTAGAAAGCTATTACAATATTATTGACGATATTTCCTGTGCTGCACATTACTTTGCTGTACATTACTGGTATTTTGTACCTCTTAATCCCCTTCATCTAATTCACCCACTCCCCCACCAATGTCTTTAAAGACATTTTAAAGAGTGTTAACCAGTATATCGTGGGAAAAACCTTTAAAGCTTACCTTCATATCAGTTGTTACCAAGAAAACAAAACAAAACCCACTGCAGATACCATCACACCATGATGTAAGGCTGCCCTACAAAGGCTGTTTCTAGTTTGGGGATTAGTATTTGCTTTCCAGAAAGATCTACCATGGTATTCTTCATGCAGTCATCTGTCCCAGTATGGTTTTTTTTTTTTTTTTTTAAACAATTTAAGTTTCAAAGTAAGGAGATCAAACCA
Organism: Odocoileus virginianus; assembly: GCF_023699985.2. Taxonomy (NCBI): domain Eukaryota; kingdom Metazoa; phylum Chordata; class Mammalia; order Artiodactyla; family Cervidae; genus Odocoileus; species Odocoileus virginianus. Next base: position 21,431,895 of record NC_069707.1, read on the forward strand.
GTCAATTCTGAAGAAAATCAACCCTGAATACTCATTGGAAGGACTGATGCTGAAGCTACAATACTTTGGCCCCCTGATCACTGGAAAAGACCCTACTGCTGGGAAAGACTAAAGGCAAAGGGAGAAGAGGGCAGCCGAAGATGATATGGTTGGATAGCATCAATGACTCAAGACATGAACTTGGGCAAACTCTGGGAGATAGTGAAGGACAGGGAGGCCTGGCATGCTGTAGTCCATGGGGTTGCAAAGAGTAGGACACCACTTAGTAACTGAACAACAGGCTGGAACAACAACTGAACAACAACAGGCTTCAAAGATTTGACTGACATGCAAATTCCTTGAAAAATCTTATATAACGTCTGTTCTGTATAGCAAAGGGGCTTCCCAGGTGGCTCAGTGGTAAAGAATCCACCTGCCAAAGCAGGAGATGCAACAGACGGGTTTGATCCCTGGGCTGGAAGATCCTCTGGAGTAGGAAATGGCAATCCACTCCAAGATTCTTGTAGTGGAAAAGAAGCTTGCCTGGATAATTTCACAGACAGAGGAGCCTGGCGGGCTTTAGTCCATGGAGTCGCAAAACAGTCAGAGATGACTGAGCACACAAACACACACACACACACACACACACACACACACACATATAACAAAGCACTTAAACCCATGAGAGAGAAACACAGAACAACACCTATGAAGTATGCAGTTCAGACTATATGATCACTCAAGCCTCTTCCAGTCTTAGTAGCCTGTGAAACTGAAGTGTGTTGGCAGAAGAAATGGTAGGACGATAGTGAGCTTCTGTGGCATCAGTAAAAATCAGATTCCTTTCTAAGCTATGCCTTCTAAAAACTGAGCTTCTACCCTTTCTAAGCTATGTCTACTGTGAGTCCAAAGTAGACATGTCTGTGCCCACACTGACTTTCACCAGCATCTGTTCTGGGCATAAAACTTCAACTGAGTCTCTTTAAGAGCAGAATAAATGATGCTAATGCTTGTTTTTTGGACCAGAATATAAAACTAAGAAAGAAACCAAAACATAGCCCTCTAGAATGATTTAGACTTCTCTGGAAGAAAACAAACAAAAAAGGACTTAATTTCAGAAATGTTCACTAGATGGTGTTGTGCTAAACTATATTATGAAAAATTTAAATTGTGGTGAAATACATGTAACATAAAATTTACCATCTTACTCACTTTTAATTTGCCCAACTGCATCTTGTTTACCTACCTGGTAAACTGTCGACTCTCTTCATGAACTTCCATTTCTGTGCTTTTAAATTCATTTAGTTCTTTCCTTATTGCTGCCTAAGTAAGAAACAACAAACAGAATTACTAGTTAGAGCACACATTTCCTCAGCATATATAGCATCAATGAAGCAGACATTCTTTTATGAAGTATCTTGAAGAAAGGAATTTCGAGTTCCTACCTCTAAAGATGGGATAAATGTAGTATCAATACCACAGCCAAACAAAAACCAGGACAGATCTCCGGCAAGTGTCACTGACGAGGCAAGAGAGGAAGGGGGCTTTTGCCAAACCCACCCTGAGGCCTGATCTATATGAGTCACACACCCACCGCATCCTCGATGACCACAAGGCAAGCACAGGTCATGAGTTTTTCTGAGAAACAGTATCATTTTCCTATGAAAGTTCTGCATTTCATACCACCCACAGCAACATGGCTTTGACAAGCTGCCACAGAGCTACAGAGAAGGCAATTGCTATTTATTCTTTGGTATTGAAAGTTTAGACAATTAGAATGAAACATTTCAGCACAGCACTTAAAGCCACTCAAAGAAAATATCGAGGAGAACGCTGTTTCCATTATTATTTATTGAACACATAATCCAAGCTGTGTACATGCTGGGGTTGGAAGAGATGCTTACAGGTTGAAAAGCTGAGATACTCATCCAAATGTTAACACTGGTTATCATTAACAATACTGGCTAGATCATGGATGGTTTTTTGGCTTCAATTTTATGCTTATCTTTATTTTCTAATTTTTCTATGAAGTTTTTTTGGGGGGACTGCTTGAGATCTTTGTTGCTGGGAGTGGGCAGATTGCTCTAGCTGCAGCAAGAAGGGTCTACTCTCTAGTTGTGGTATATAGGCTTCTCATTGTGGTGGCTCCTCTTGTTATGGAGCATGGGTCCTAGAATGCACGGGCCAGTAGTTGCAGCTCACAGGCTTAGTTGCTCTGAACTATCTGGAGTCTTCATGCAACAGGGATCGAACCTGAGTCCCCTGCATTGGTAGGCAGATTCTTTACCACTGAACCACCAGGGAAGTCCTTATGATGACGTTTTGTAAATACGTTTTGTAAATATGAGTATTTTGTAAAATACTCATAAAAAGCATCCTCTGAACCTCTGAGAAATGGACTTCTCAGCTGTAACACAGAATGAAGTTACAAACCACAGTGATAAGAAAATCTACTTTGTGATTGGGGGGCTTCCCCGATGACTCAGCAGGTAAAGAATCCACCTACAACGCAGGAGACACAGGAGATGCACGTTTGATCCCTGGGTCAGAAGGATCCCCTGGAGGAGGAAATGGCAACCCACTCCAGTACTCATGCCTGAGAAATCCCACGGAGCCTGGCTGGCTACAATCCAAAGTGTCGAAAGGAGTTGGACACGACTGAGCACAGCATACACACTTTGTGGTTGGAAAATGATGTCTTTTAGAAAAGGAAAAAAACAGAAGAAATCCCTGAGGCTTCTCTCTGGCTTTCTCTCATCACTAGCGATCACTCTGCAATATATAAGCTTTTCCCCAATGCTGCTTTCAATCTTATGTTTAAATCCTATCGTCGCAGATTGTTTTTCTCTCCAAATCTATTCCTCAGTCCCTGTAGTTTCTATGAGGAACCTGAGGCTGGGAACTGTGGCAATGGTTCTTGCCACTGGCTTTTGAAAGAGGATGAATCCAGTAGAGAAATATTTCAGGGCCCAAGTCCCCTGTGATAAGAGTACGTATCTTGTTTCACAAATGAGATCAACAGTAAGGACACTCTTCTTTACTCAGTGTAAAAAACTGATACCCGGAACCAGGAGCTAAAATAGTGAAGAATGCGGCTTCCCTGATGGTCCATTGGCTAAGAATCCGCCTCACAATGCTGGGGACATTGGTTCGATACCTAGTCTGGGAAGATCCCAAATGCCAAGGGGTAACTAAGCCTGCATGCCATAGCTGCTGAAGCCCATGCTTAAGAGCCTGTGCTCTGAAACAAGAGAAGCCACCACAATGAGAAGCTTGTGCACGGCAAGGAAAAATAGACCCCGCTCACTGCAACTAAAGAAAGGCTGAGCGCAACAACAAACACCCAACACAACCAAAAAAGAAACAGGTATGAAAACGAGCAAAGACTCTATACTCATTACCAATTAACATCTATCAAAAAGCTTTCTTTCATCTACTCAACTGTCCACTGACAGATGAATGGATAAAGAAGATATGGTATATGCACGTACACACACACACACACACACACAATGGGGTATTACTCAGCCATAAAAATAATGAAATCTTACGATTTGCAACAACATGGATAGACCTAGAGGGTACTATGTTAAGTGAACTAAGTCAGACAGAGAAAAATAAATACCATATGATTTAATTTATATGTGGAATCTAAAAAAATAAATGAACAAACGCAACAAACCAGAAACAGATGCATAGATACAAAGAATAAACTGGTGGTTGCCAGGGGTGAGAGGGGTAGGGAGAAGGATGAGTAAAATAGGAGGGAGAGATTAAGAGGTACAAACTTTCAGTTATAAAATAAATGAGTCATAAGGATGTAATGTATAGCATAGGGATACAGTCAAAAATATGGTGACAGATAGGCCCTTACTTCAAGTCTCACACTCTTTCTAATAAAATGAACTTCAGGGCCTATGTCATCCACATAATTGTCTCAGATTTCCATGCTGTGTGTGTTGGTTTTAATTAGAAATGATGAGTCAATTATAGGCAATGAATATGATGTGAAATTACAGGGGCTGGTTGTTTGAAAATATACATCAGGAGGATGTGGCTCTAGGCAGTCAAAGGAGTGCAATACTCATTTAAAAAATCTACCGAACAAAGACCACAGCGTTATTCCATAAGTTACTTCCTCTTACCATTTAAAGAGAAAGTTTCCTGAAAGAGTTTTGAAAGGGGAAAAAAAAGTAATTAAATGCCCTTTATGTCAGGGAAATACACAGACAATAATCTTAAATCCTTTCTATACAGATAAGACCAGAATTGAAGTCTAATGACTATTCATGTAAGTGTAAATGAGACTGATATTTTTTTGAGTTGTTTTTGTGTGTGTGTTTTTGTCTGTTTTTGGCCTCACCCTGCAGCATGTGGGATCTTAATTCCCTGACCAGGGATTGAACTCGTGCCCCCTGCATTGAAAGCATGGAGTCTCAACCATGGGACCACCAGGAAAGTCCTGGGGCTGATAGTTTTTTGAAAGAGAATGCGACAGGAAGAGGTAGGCAGAGCTAGTGGGACTGGAGCCTGAATGGTGCTGAGTTCTATCAACCACAGGAAGCCATTCAGCCCAAACTAGGTATCTCTAAGATTGAAACAAATCAAGCCCACAGAAGACAGTACTGGCATCGAGGAGTAATTTTTGGTACCATGAGAATTATAGAAAGGACAAAGAAAAATTAAAAAAAAAAGACTTGAACTAGGTTAAAACTGACTCGTGATGATGATAAAAGAACATCTACGTATCACTCCCAGCCCACTCAAGGGTCAGCCTGGCCAGAGGTAACAGGTGATTTGCTGAATACACAGACCTTGCTGCCTTCTCAAATAACATCCTGTGAAGCCAGGATGAACTAGAACTCCCATCATTTTCATGCCTTTTATTTATTTCTTTGATAAAAACCTGATATTTAACATGGAGAGGATTTCTTGACTACTCATCAAGATCAATGCCATGGGTAGGTAAGTATACTCAGCTGTCTGGGTAAGCACAAAGAAGCCAAAGAATCTCTCTCTATGGAATTAAAATCTCAGTCTTTCCTAGGACTTGTTTAGATACTGTATCCCTGAAAGGGTGGTATGTTCTATTCATTCTTATGTTCCCAGCATCTAAGCTAATACTTAATATAATCAGTTCAGTTCAGTTCAGTCGCTCAGTCATGTCTGACTCTTTGCAACCCCATGAATCGCAGCATGCCAGGCCTCCCTGTCCATCACCAACTCCCGGAGTTTACTCAAACTCATGTCCATCGAGTCGGTGTTGCCATCCAGCCATCTCATCCTCTGTCGTCCCCTTCTCCTCCTGCCCCCAATCCCTCCCAGCATCAGGGTCTCTTCCAATGAGTCAACTCTTCACATGTGGTGGCCAAAGTATTGGCGTTTCAGCTTCAGCATCAGTCCTTCCAATGACCATTAGGAGGTTTTTAATAAATGACTACTGAGTAACTTGTTGGACAAACCCGTGTATCATCTGAAAAATGTTGGATTCTCTTTCATTGGATAAATTTAGACTAGACTGTAAACTGAGGTTTCAATGAGTAATGAAAATGTCACCAATGGGGAGAAAGCTTAAATTATCAAGCCTGACCATGACTGTAATACTGGTAAGAGTTACCATTTATTGATTGGGCATTGATTGGTTATTGACTAATTGACATTGATCCCTTTTCTTTACACTTGAAGTTCAAAGAAATTTTAAATGCAAAGTGGTATCTTAGTGGAGCTAAGAAAATAGCACTAACAGAAGAGAGAGAAAGGATGGCTTCCTTAGCCTGGCAGGAAGTTCAGCGTTTATTTTGAAAGCAGAGGTAGAAATATTTACTTTCAATATTTTTTTTTCTTTAAATGGGATACATAGTTCAAAAGCAAAACTTTTTAATATGAAAGGTAAATACAAGCTTTTATTATCAATGAACTAAAACTATATTATTATAAATCTTATTATATATTATGAAATGTTTTAAGGTAAAAAGCAACAGAAATCCAGAAATGATTTTTATAATAATGATGATTAGCATAACTTTTCATTCTAAAATAAAATATATCCTAAGACTGTTGATACTTTTAGTATCTCTGGGCAATAAGTAACATTTCACTATACACATCTTTTAACATCCAGAGAAAAATAAATGATCTTTTTCCAGTGTTAGGTTAAAAACAATATTTCTAGAAGCTCTTAAAAATATCATGCATTGACGTGCACTGCAATTGCTATTTCCTCGCCTTGTATTTTTGAATATTCTGATTTCTGCCAATGAACATAAGTCACCTGTGTGTATACAAAGTACTATATATTAAAAGCATTTTTATTTTGTTTTTAAAAATTTTTGAAGTATAGTTGATTTACAACGTGTTATATAGCAAAAGAAGTATTTTAAATTGTCTTTTTTTCTATTTTCTATCTTTAAAAAGTACACATTTTTTTCTATCCAAAAAGAAATTGTTCTTATTTTTCTTTAAGGAAGAAAAAAAACCCTACAGTACAAATCCAGTTCTAAAAGTGCAGTCATTGAGACCTTCAGAATCTCAGGGTTAAGGGGAGAGAAAATGCGAAAGGGAGAAAATGAGTCTCGTGTATGGGTAGAGAGGCCCCTGGCTTAGCTCTGCTGCTCAGGGTTTAATCGGCAAGGGAGACATGAATGTCATGTGCTTTCAAGTTACTCATGAACAGACATTAAGCCTGCAGAAGAAAACTTGACCAAATACATCTCCCCTGCAGCCTCCAAGTTCAGCACAAAAATCTACTTTTGTTTCAATAACAAAATTTAAAAGAAAAACCCTCTCTGTTATTATAGCTCGAGGTGGATAAACTTTACCTTCCAATAACAGACAAGGGTTAGGAAGGACTACTTCGAGCATATGGGAAAATGCAGTTCCCATAAGAGGGTGGTTAATCATTTAGACTCTCATTGTTTGTACACTTTGGACTTGCACGTGATTTCTACTCATTTACCTGGCCACCCTCTACCTGCCTTTCTGAACTTCAACATTTGAGTAACATAATAACTGGGAATGGTGGAAATGGCAAACTGTGTTTCCAAAGATGGCAGCAATAATAATTCCAGCTCACACACTCTTCTGCAATATGACCTTGCCACCATTCCCCCACTGAAAGGTAGAGCTAACTACCCGCCCCTTGAATCTGAGCTGACCTTAGGACTTGCTTAGAACTAACAGAATGTTGGGAAAGCGAGGCTGGGTGCCTTCTAAAGCTGGGTCAGAAAAATCCATGCAGCTTTTACCTGGTTCTCTCTGGGCACGTGCTCTGGGACAAGCCAGCCACCATGTAAGAAATCTGACAACACCTCTGTGGCCACCATGCTGAAGAAGCCCCCTCTCGGTGGTTTGGTGGACAGCCCGGCTGAGTCCAGGCCTACGCCTAGCCTCTGAGACATCGTCAGGTAGTAAAAAATCTGCCTGCAACGCAGGAGACCTGGGTTTGATCCCTGGGTCAGGAAGAGCCCCTGGAGAAGGGAAAGGCTACCACTCCAGTATTTTTGCCTGGAGAATTCCATGGACAGAGAAGCTTGGGGGCTACAGTTCATGGGGTCCCAAAGAATCAGACACAACAGAGTTACTAACACTTTCTTTTCACTTTTCACCAAGACACCAGACATGTAAACAAGCCACTTCAGACCCTCCACAGAAGCCCATCTGTCAGCTGAGTAACAAGTCAATGACCTGAATCTCTCTTGCCTAAGGGCAAGAGACCATATTAAGTAGTTTATAGGCAATTCTTGGAAACCCATAAACTTGACTAGTTCCTTCAGGAAGCATGGCAGTGATTGATGGTGGGCTTGACCCAGGGCCTGAGTATCACAGTCTCCTTCACGCCCTCGTGGCTGCCCTCAATCCGAGTGATTCCACCTGCCTGGGAAAGCCTCCTCTTGTGGTGCACCTTCCTCCGCCTCGCTGACCATCCCACCCTCAAGGGTTTTCTCCTCACCTTTTCTGCATAAGCAGTGACTTGCTGCTCCATTGATTATGTGCCACTCTATCACTTACTGACTTTTTCTCCCAGAGGTAACCTTTCCCTTTCTTTTGGCTCCTTTCTCATGGCCTAAAAGATTGCTCGGGTATTTCCCACATAATAGGAAAAAAATCATTCTCTTGATATTCTTATTTTCCAAATCTACTCACTCAAGCTTGCAGCGTCCACAATCATTCTCCCTCAAGTGACCACCTTATATCTCTTCTTCACAGAAAGACTCTTAGACTGTGTTTTATTCTCAGGGTTCCCACCACAGTCAGGCTTCCACCTGTCTGTCTGTTAAAATGCTTCCTCTCACTACGTAACCAACCACTTGTGAGCTGACACTCCCCTCCCCAGGCTGCTGGGCTAACTCTTCTCTTTCCCCTCCTCAGAGACATTTCATTTCAGTGTTTTTGAATGGCCCTTCATGTTGGCTTCAGTTCAGTTCAGTCGCTCATTCGTGTCCAACTCTTTGCGACCCCATGGACTGCAGCACACCAGGCGTCCCTGTCCATCACCAACTCGCGAAGCTTGCTCAAACTCATGTCCATCGAGTTGGTGATGCCATCCAACTGTCTCATCCTCTGTCATCCCCTTCTCCTCCTGCCATCAATCTTTCCCAGCACCAGAGTCTTTCCCAATGAGTCAGTTCTTTGAATCAGGTGGCCGAAGTACTGGAGTTTCAGCTTCAGCATCAGTCCTTCCAATGAGGGACTGATTGACTTTCTTGGGTGCTATTCCCAGCCTCCAGAATTCCCTTTTCATTCTTCCTTTGTAACCTTACGCCTTCCTAGTTTTCACCTTTTTTTTTTCCATTTATTTTTATTAGTTGGAGGCTAATTACTTTACATCATTACAGTAGTTTTTGTCATACATTGATAGTTTTCACTTCTTATGAGCTAAGAATTACTGACTCTATATCTCCAATATGAGCCTGACACATACTAGGTGCTTTACAGAATGAATTCAATTAAATGGTGTCAGCATAGAGTGTAACTAAATGCCTAGCTCTAATATTAAGACTGGGTATGACATGAGTTTATTTGATACCAAATTTTGTCCAGAGACAAAAATTAGAAACCATTATTTGGGAGATCAGAAAAACTGTAAAATGAAAAATGTAAAAACAAACAACTGATTGGCAAAATTCTTTAACTATGTAACCATAATACTCATAAAACTGTCTTTCTTCATGATGGAACCCTCTATATATTGCAGTTTTTCTGAACTGTGAGGCATGAAGGAGACTGAGGGTTGGTAAACCACGACACATGGCCCAAATGTGGTCCACCATCTGCTTTTTTAAAAGTTTTTAATTGAAGGATAATTGCTTTACAGGGTTGTGTGGCTTTCTGGTATACATCAAGGAGAATCAGCCATAGATACACCCATGTCCCCTTCCTCCTGGACCTCCCACCCATCTCCCTCCCCATCTCAACCTGCAGCCTGTCACAGAGCCCCAGTTTGAGTTCCTTGAGCCATACAGCAAATTCCCATCAGCTATCTATTTTACATATGGTATTGTAAATTTCTATGTTACTCTCTCCATAAATCTCCCCTTCTCCCTCCTCTCCTCCCACTGTGTCCACAGATCTGTTCCCTATGTCAGTTTCTCCACTGCTGCCCTGAAAATAAATTCATCAGTGCCATCTCTTCAGATTTCATATATATGTGTCAGAACACGATATTCATATTTCTCTTTCTGACTTACTTCACTCTGTATAATAGGCTCTAGTTTCATCCACCTCATTAGAACAGATTCAAACGAGTTCCTTTTTATGGCTGAGTTGTATTCCAATATCTATATGTACCACAGCTTCTTTATCCATCCATCTGTTGATGGACATCTAGGTTGCTTCCATGTTCTAGCTATTGTAAATAGTGCTGCAATGAACATGTGTCTTTTTCAGTTTTGATTTACTCAGGGTACGTGCCTAGGAGTGGGATTGCTGGGTCATATGGTGGTTTTATTCCTAGCTTTTTAAGGAGTCTCCATACCGTCTTCCACAGTGGCTGTATCAGTTTACATTCCCACCAGCAATGCAAGAGTGTTCCCTTTTCTCCACACCCTCTCCAGCATTTATTGTTTGTAGACTTTGTGATGATGGCCATTCTGACTGGTGTGAAGTGGTATCTCATTATAGTTTTGATTTGTATTTCTCTAATAATGAGTGATGCTGAGCATCTTCTCATGTGCTTGTTAACCATCTGTATGTCTTCTTTGGAGAAATGTCTCTTCAGGTCCCTTTCCCACTTTTTGATTGGGTTGTTTGCTTTTCTGGTATTGAGTTGTATGAGCTGCTTGTATATTTTGGAAATTAATTCTTTATCAGTCGTTTCCTTTACTATTATTTTCTCCCATTCTGAAGGCTGTCTTTTCACCTTGTTTGTAGTTTCCTTTGCTGTGCAAAAGCTTTTAAGTTTAATTAGGTCCCACTTGTTTATTTTTGTTTTTATTTCCATTACTCTAGGAGGTGGGTCATAGAAGATCTTGCTTTGATTTATGTCATCGAGTGTTCTGTCTCATCATCTGTTTTTATAAAGCTTTATTGGACCACATATAGATCCACTGATTTACATACTGTCTATGGCTGCTTCTCTGCTACAAAGGCAGAGTTGAGCCATTGTAAAGACTGGATGACCCACAAAGCCTAAAATATTGACTTGCTGAACATTTATAGAAAATGTGTGCCAGTCTTGATACACATCAATACCTTTTCCAAGAATAACTTGTATATTTTCTAAGAGTAAGCATAAATAATGGTTGTGGGAAAGCACTCTCCCGCCCCAATTCAGATTTGTTTGCAAGTAGGTCCTGGTAACTAAGAACAAGGTTTTTTTCTGAAACTCAGTTGAAAGAACTATGTTGATATTAAATATATCACATAAGTGGCTTAAATAATCAAAGGCAGAAAAGTATTAGGATATTTGGTAATACTTAATCTCCTAAAATGACTAAGTAGAGGCTAAGTAGGTACTGGCAATTTCAGAAAAGCAATAAAATCGTAAGTAAATAAAATTATGGCTCATGCCACTGAAGTCTTGCCTTGTCTGCAGGTGTTAACCTGGCCCAGGGCTTGTCTGCCCGGCGATCATAGTCGGGTGAATCGGTCACTTCCACATACTCGTTAAACCGCAGGATCCTTCGAGCTTGCAGCTCTGCCACTGTGGGTCTCAGGCTGAGCTGCAGGAGGATAAGGAAGAAAGGATAGTTCAATAAACCATTTACAGCCTCATGGTGGCATGTTTTTCTATAAAGAACTTCAAAGTTATAAGGTCACTTTCAGATATCAAAAAAAAAAAGAAAGGCAGCAGCATCTTGGGAGTTTCTAATGAGAACTAGAAAGCAGTATGCCCTAATTTTGAGGCTATAAAAATCATCCTTGTTAGATAGGTCACAGTCTTTGGCGACTGGCTGCAATACGCTATCTTCCCCACCTTGCCTGGCATCTCTGACATGGGGAACAGGAAGCAGTACAGACACAATAGTAATCCAGATATGGAATGGCTGGCTTAAAGATTGAATTATCAAGACAGAAGCCCTACAAATTGTAGAAATGGGAATAAAAATATCTGTTCCTTCTACATTATACCTGCATATTCACAGATGCACAAAGTTATAACAAAGAAATAGTTATACAACAGTCTTCTGTGAGACTCTAAGGACCCAGACCAAGATTTGACATTTACCCTTGGCGCCAGAGAAACTGACGTGCAGGAATGAGGATGGGGGACTTGCTGGAAAACTGCACTTTAGGGAGGTCACAACTGCTTAAAACCAGCTGTAACCTTTAGGACGCTTCCAGTTAGGTGGATTCTGTCTGTGGTCTTTGTGAAATTCAAATTTACAGTTTTATTTAATCTACCATACCCTGCGTGCATTTGCTTTCCTCTCTTGGACCCTTCTCAAGCCCAAGAATAAGACAGAAATGGTTCTTAGAAAACTAAAGAAACTTAGCCCCTGGTTGACAGGTATCATCCACTCTCCAATATAAAGATTCATGATTTTGCAAGCTTTCTCAGTGGGGAGGTGTCACAGTATTGTCAGTTAGGTAGACTCAGTCCTCTGTTTTATAGAAAAGGTCCATTTTCACTCTCTCTCTCTCTGTATATATATATACAGCCAGGCTATCTATGATCTAAGTGGACCTCTTTGGAAGCATTCCTTATTTGTATGGACTCAAGTTTTGGAAAAATTAAGCACGCTCACCAAAAAAGGGATGCTTTTGTAGTCAAAAGTATTCCCTTTCCTCAGCTTCCTCTTGAGTAAAACCAGAGGCTAAACTGTCAGTGCTCTAACATTCAAGGCATTCAGGGGTTCTTAGACAGTCTGGGTCTACACACTGAGCCCGCTTGACCTGGGATATGGCAACGTGGCTCCTTCTATATTCATAAAGCCCTGGTAGGTGATGGACAAAGGAAGGAACAATCTAAGTGGTTTTGTTATCGTCTCAGTTACTGTCCTATATATATATATGTTGTAGCTTCTTACTGCCTTTCCAGGGTGGATACGGTTAAGGAAGTAGAGAAACCCTTGCCTCTGGCGACTTCCCCAAAGGCAAGTAACCAAAGGCCACCCAGGTCAGAAGTTCTCCATCCAGTCCCGTCCTTCAGGGCTGTATCAGTCCCAGGGTGGCCATTAGGTCTCTGGAATGTTTCGCACCTGCAGGAGGGAGCTCTGTGCAGTACAGGCAATTGGAGGCAGGGCAGCTCTGTTGTCTCCCGGAAGCCCCCAAACGGGCTGAGAAAAGATCATATGTATGACAGGCGTGGACTGAGCAAGGGGGAGGGGTCACTGCTTATCCGTAGTTGGTAACGTGCGCGCTAAGTTGCCTTAGTCGTGTCCGACTCTTTGAGACCCTATGGACTGTAGCCTGCCAGGCTCCTCTGTCCATGGAATTCTCCAGGCAAGAACACTGGAGTGGGTTGCCATGCCCTCCCTCCGAGGGAGCTGGTAACTTAAGGGCCATGAATTGCTAGAAGAGCCATCTCAAGAATGGCTTACAGCATCTTTCTCAGCTTGGTTATTATCTGATGTTCAGGCTCTTTGAGGAAAAAGAGAGATGAATAAAGGATCTTTCCCCCTAAAACTCACAACCAAAACCTCTCGAAATACAGTCTCCACCCTTCCAATGGGAATGGAGTGCTGCTTCTACCTGCCTGAGAATGCTTTTGCTGTGAACTCCACAGCCAGCCCAGATTAAATGTGGGTCAGGTCACACACTTTGCTGCAGAGGTCATGTTTTACTCTTCCTGCCTTATTCAGGTGTGAAAGATTTATCTGAAGAAAGTCTGAACAAGGTGCTTATAATGAAATGAAACCTATGATAGTGCTTAATTTTTCTGAAGACTATTACTATTTTAATACTTAAAAAAAAAGCTATGGTCTTAGTATCAGATTTTTATTTTCATAAATGAGTAGAAACAACTGTCTGAGTTTTGGAGTAAAACCATTTGTCAACTTGGGTAGCACTGCAGCAAGCAAGCTGGATGATTAAGTTCACCTTATAAATTACTCACTCAGCTCAGAATCTTCAATAATAACCAAATATTTATCCAGTATTCCAAAGACCACGTGGAAAGTGTGAGCATTTTTTAAAACTATAGATTGAAATGTTAATAATGGCTATCTATGAACGGGAGATATTTGCATATTTTCCAGTCTTTTCTGTTTTTGTGCTGTTTAAATTTTTTCACACAGATTATGCTATTTTCATAACTGGCAAATGTAATTTAGAACTTTTGATTGTCAACTTTTCAAAATTAGAATATTATGCAATTATTAATATAAACATAATTCACACTGCAAGCATTACATTTATTTTAATGTCAGTGATTAGTTAGCAGGTTAATATGAATGTTTATGGTTAGTAAGTTAATAGGAATATTCCTAAATATCAGATTTACATGTAGAGCACTGATCTACATTTTAAAAATGAAGTATATCTCAAAATACATATGTTCATTAACAGTCACAGTTTCATTACCTTTCTGCTGAGTCTGCGTTTAAGTTCCATTTTTGCTTCTTGCTCTTCTTCTTCATTCTTTTCTGTTTATTAATTGGGTGGGAGAGGGAAGGAAAGGCATGAAGATTTAGTTACTATAAAAGATTATATAATCAGAAAAGTAGATCAGGCCAGTTATTTGACTTCACATTAATTGAACACTCCACCAACATCTATAAAGAGCTGTTCAAGATTCTGCAGAAAGATTCATCATTAATTTATAGACATATTATTTTTTCCTTATAGCACTGGTTTATTTACTAACAGTAAACCTTTTTGCCTCCTGATTTCTTGTTTTATTCTGAAAAAAACCCCAAGAATGCCCATACTCTGGTGATCACTGCTGATCATCTCATAGGCTTATAAGAACAATCTATCTGAATTCAGATAAAAACTTATTACTGGATCTGGCCTTCATGTGAAAATCTGAATCACATCAAAAGAATAAATTAAAACCATCTGATGCATGTCTGAGTTGCTGATTTCCATTCAAATCCAAGCAAAATACTTGATTTTTTTGCTTTGATTTCCATAGAAGCAGAATGTAATCATTTCTTTGGATTTTGCTTTCAAACCAGAATGTTCTGAATGGGGTTATGGTGTTTGGTTGATGTGGATGATTTATTTTCTTGTGACTCTAACTTTCCAAAGTCTTCTCTTTATCCAGTGCTTCACCAAGTAGTACAATTTAATGGCCAACTCAAATGAATGCTGTCCAACAGATGGGATTAAGAAAAAAATGTCCAGAACTTTAAAAGAAATAAACACTGCTCAGGATTTAATGCTTGCTACTTGATGAACTTCTCTTGGTTGCTTCCTGAAGCTCATTATTTGTTTGGTAAGTGAGCACAGATTTTCGGATACCAATGTTTATGAAAGATTATCTTTTAGAAAGTGCCATAATGAATTCTACTGAAGGAAAGTCACACTTAGTATAAAGGCTCAACCAAAGAACTGAAAAAGTCTCCTCTACAATTTTAAAAATTCAAGTAGACTTCTTACTGTTAAGACTGTTTTTACTGTGAATATAATATCAGTATTCAATATTTGCTTTGTATTTGCTTGCTGAGCATGCTAAATTCTCTATTAATTTTCCTTATCTGGACAGGGAAAAGTTTTGAAATTCTTCTGAAATACTAGTTTTAATTCATAAAAAAGAGGACAATCTGTCTGGTTATTTAGACAGAGAAAACATAAACTGAAATCACCTTGTAAGACAAGAAATGACTAGTTAGTATGTTTTCATTAAGTGTCTGCGAGAGCCAAATAAAATTTGATTATAATTCAGATTTTTTCTGAAAATACTGTAGGTTTTTCTAATTGCTTCACAAAATATATATCCTTTGATATCCTTAAAATACATTCTTAGAGTCAAATACTTTATATGAGTTGGATAAGGCATGTGGGTTGTAAACTACTTGTGAGACAAACACCAAACTCGTGGTTGATGTGATTCAAATGAGGGCTTTACAAGGTTAGGCATTTGATGATTTTAAGAAAAAAAAAGTCATTAAAACCTTTTTAGTCATTCTTTCTACACAATGATTATGCTACAATTTTCAAAAGTACTTTTCAAAGACAAAATACTAGATATCTAATATGACTCAAGGCTAACAAATGCCCCAATTTTCATGAAATATATAAAATTTCATTTCCTTGAAGAGCCTATTACTTAATTTTGCCCTATGAAGCACACTGCACGTCTAGGTGTCAGCCAGTGATATTTTTTAAAAAAGAAGGGCCAACTGTAGTTAATTAAATACACAGGACTTTATATACCAATTGGGAATTCCTTTTTAACATCAGGAACTGACTTCCTTACATTTCCCATTTTTGAAATTATGTTTCTAAAGAAATTAGAGGGAGAGGGTGAGATGTGGAAGAAGGCTAATGGAACTCTTCCTCTGAATGTGTTAAATAGCCATTGTTAAATCTTTTACTAAGAGTCAAAATTAAACCTTAAACTCAGTTTGAAAAAATTCACCAAGTTTCTAGAAATTAAAAAAAAAAAAAAAAATTGGGAGGGGGGATTGGGATGGGGAATACATGTAAATCCATGGCTGATTCATGTCAATGTATGACAAAAGCCACTACAATATTGTAAAGTAATTAGCCTCCAACTAATAAAAATAAATGGAAAAAAATTATTAGAGGGTTAATTATAAAGTAGGATGTAAACCTGTCATTTTAAACAGATTGGAAGAATGCTCATGAAGGAAGCTGCTGGCTCACTGACAAATCTTGCCCTCAGTAGCTCATCAGAGTAGAAAGGGGCAGATATCAGAACAGCCACAGAAAGCACGTGCCATAAACACACCAACAATACATGCAATTGAACAGCAGTGTGCACTGCAGGAAACCAGCCCTCCAAGTGCTGCCCAGAGCCTCATATGGATGAGCTAAAAGGAGAAACAGAAAAGCAGCGAAGTACCAGCAACTGGAGTGTGAGCATACTCTTCACCAACTCAGACAAGATGGGTTCAAAAAGAGCTAAACATTCTTTCATGAGATTGTTTTCACTCTGTGCTGTTTTACATGTTTCTATATGGGTTTTGTTAACAAACGAGAATGCAGTAATAAACCTACTTTGAAATACATCCAAAAACAAAATGACTCCATAGATGGACAGATGTGTGACAAAGTAAGATGTTAATGGTAGAATATGGATAGTAGATACATGGATATTACTGTAAAATTGTTTCAACTTTTCTGTATGCTTAAAAAATTTCATAACAAAATGCCGGGGGAAAAACACATGTAGAACTCAATGACTTAACACATGTTTTTTTCTATGGAAGATTTAGCTGGAGTTATAGTCATAACTAAATAGTATAAGAAGATCTGAATATTTTATCCCTACCCTGTCCAAGGTGTCCCATGAACATCTCTTTTCCTGATAAGCAAAAGCTGACCTTTTAAGCACCATAAGTTGCTTTCTATTTTAACAATATTAAGAAACTAGTACTAAAATCTAACTTAAATATATGTATATTAAAAAAAACCTTAGATGCACTAAATTAAGAAAGAGATCAAGTTAGGTGTGATACTGGGCATGATACTAAGAAATAAAATTTGTCCTGTGGTCTCTGATTAAAGCCATCAGTGTTGTGTGCCATTTTGATTCATGTTTATGAAACTAGTGACAGGCTTGGATTTGAGAACTGTTGAATGTTTCACGCTGTGAATTAGTTTCCTAATCTGTCAAGAAAGGATGACCCAGTTGAGTATGTATCCTTAAAAACCACACCACACACACACTTCTTCTTCAAATAGACAGTCATATTTCTTTTGAACAAAAAGCTGTAGATGAAACAAACAAGAGTAATCTTCATGGAAGAACATAAACATGACCCGACTGATGAGTAAAAAGTAAAGTCAAGGAAAGTAGAGGGGGAAAGAGAATGGGAAAATGAGGCCATCCGGTTCCCTGGGACTGCTCAGAAGAATGTTCTGGGCGACCTCCACCAGTTCTCTTTTCTGCTTCCCTTGGCCATACAATATTGTGTCAGGAGATCATAAGCCATTTATCAGCCTCTATAGACTGGAAACGTGTCTTTTGTTTCCAGAATAAGCATGCATAGACAAACTAAGGAGGAAGTTAAAAAAAACGGGCTGGAGTCAAATCTGAAGTTGACTTTGGCGTTTCACTCTTTCCTGAACCTCCAGGAAAATGGAGTATAAACGCCAAGACAGCACTTAAGATCAATGTGTGATAAATTTCTAGATCTATGAAACGGTTCCTCAAATAACCAAACACCAATGTGGTTTGGCACAGTCTGTCTCCCAGGAGCAGGAAAGAATTACCCAGAATTCACCCTTTCTTTTTTCCTAGGTATTGCATCAGGCAGCCAATAAGCCTCACTCTGTGTTTCGGGAGCTTATGGTCTATATTTGAGCTTATCTACAATTTAATTCAATCAATATTTCCCAGGAACCTATTATCAAAAGCCATAAGTCTTTTTGGTTTAGGTTTGTTGTCAAAAATTAGTCGTTGCTTTCATTCTTCTTGCTCAGAAAGCTAAACACAAATTTTTTTTTCTTATCTAGCCGTGACTTTTTCCATCTCCAAACTGATGGTCACTTAAGTCCCTGGGTTCCATTTCAGTTATGCTCACAGCCAGAAAGAAACCTTCCCAAGGGAAGAACCCCATAGACAGTCTTCATAGTTGGGTTTTCTTAGCAAAAGCAACTGTAGAATACATACACTGTTAAAAAATCTTTCTTCTCCTTTGGGAAAGAAAACAACTCATTTGGAGAATGGGGATCATCCAGACAGGCCAACTTGACTCTAAAAGCCTGGTTGAAAAAGATTTCCCACACACTGGCGACTCATTACTATTACAGTACTCTCTGGAGTTCTGCCCAGCCCTACTCTTTGATATTTCATACAATAAAAAGCTCTTTTGAAACTGGGCTAATAATATATAAAACTACAGCTAGGCTCAATTTAAAAATATCCATTACTTAACTCACTGTGGTTAGTAACCACATCGATCCACTACAGCAGGACAAGCTGCTTCTATTTGTTTTATAGCTTCAACATATGAACTCCAGTAACATAAATATGACCAGACTGATGAGTAAAAAGTGAAGTCAAAGAAAATAAAGGGGGAAAGAGAATGAGAAAATGAAGTAGGAAAATGAATGGAGAACTCCTTAGGAGCCGAGAAATTATAAATAACTCAGGAGGGAAATAAGTGTTATCATAACAAAGGAAAATGAAATGGATTGAAAAATTCCTTTTCCCAAAATTCTGTGTTAAATGGAGTCATTTGTTAAACCTGGCAACAAACTGTATTATTAATAATAATATAGGGACGTTTGATTTATTTCCTTGTGGATTCTTAGGCCTTTTCTTTGACATTTAGTTGCAAGCACACTAAAGTGTTTTCTTCTACTTAGTATCTGGGTGAAAGAATATATGGAATATATTTCATGCTTTTTAAAAACAAATGTCACAACCACAACTGCTGTGGGGGATATCAGGCTTCAAGCCATAAAATTAAATTCAAACTTCAAGAAATTATTTTTAAAATGACAAATAAATAATTGTATTAAAATGTGATCTAAATGGGTCATTTCAATCATTTGTGAATAAATGTATGAAGGTTCCCTGTTGATAAATGGATCGTCTCTAGAGGGAGCTTGTTCATGGTTACACAAGGAATTCACTGTGTAGCACATGATACTCACGCTTCAGGATATTTCTCTGTTCTAATTCTTCAGTGGTGGGCCTCTGGCTAAGTCTCCTATGATGACAAAACAGATACAAGCCAGGTTACAAACAAGGTCCCCTTAGTGGGAGATGCAAAATAAAGCAATAAGCAAAGCTTCATTTCTTTATGTTTTGAGAAACAAAAATCCATTTTACAACTATTTATTTACTTGGTTGTGTCAGCTCTTAGTTGAGGCACATGGGATGTTAATTTAGTCATGGCGGATTTTTTTTTTGCTGTGGCGTGCAGGCTTAGCTGCTCCACAGCATGTGGGATCTTAGTTCCCTGACCAAGGATTGAACAAGTCCCCTCACTGCAAGGCAGATTTTTTACCACTGGATCACCAGAAATATTACACAAAAATCCATTTTTAAGCCTACAAAATAAAAGCCCCCTTGCATTACTTTGGAGACTAGAGATTGTGGCTAAGACTGCTAACTACACATCTTCCCTTCTTTTGTCTAGAAGCAGAACTCCCAGAGTTTTAGCTAAACATACAACTATAAATTTCTGCCTCCCCAGTGACAAGGTACAGTCATGTGTCTGAGTTCTTGTGATTTGGGATGTGAGCAGAAGTGGTGTTTGTAACGTCTGCTTTTTACCCTTAAAATGACTGGGAGTGTATTCCTTTCTCTCTCTTTTCTTCTTCCACAGGCCAGAACTTGAATATGGTCATGTGAGCCAGCTCGGATTATACAGATGAGGATATCACGGAGACGGAAGAGCAACAAGATGGAAGGAACTGGGAACCTGTGTGACTGCCAGGAGCTGTGTACCCCACCCACACTGGACAGCCCACCTCCTTCCATACTGTGATATGAAAAAGAAACATATCTTGCTTGGACCAAGATATGGTGGTCTTGCTTGGACCAGGGCACGTTTCGGTCTCTGTTAAGGGGCTTCCTCGGTGGTCCAGATGGTAAAGAATCTGCCTACAGTGCAGGAGACTCAGGTTCGAGCCCTGGTCAGGAAGATGCCCTGGAGAAGGGAGTCGCTACCCACTCCAAAGTTTTTGCCTGGGAAATCCCATGGACAGAGGAGCCTGGCAGGCTATGGTCCAAAGAGTCACAAAGAGTCGGACGTGACTGAGTAACTAACAGTTTCTTTCAGAGCAGCTTAGCCTGTACCCTAATTAACATACAGATCATTAGAATCTAAGAAAAGCCTGCTGCTCAAGAGTTCATACCAACTCATGAGATAATCAATCTATATTGTACAGTGTTTTCAGGAAAATACTGCTTTGGGATCTCAAATAAATTTACAATGCATATAAAGTTATCTCAGGCTACATAAGCCCTTCCCATCTGCCTTCGAGAAAAGCCAGGCTCAGTTGGGATTAGTACCTAACCATTTATACACAAGAGCTCAATGGCCTAACAGCCCTTGGTCTTGGTCTTCCTTACATTATTAATTTGTTGTTAGTCACTGACAAAAACTTCCTTGGGATATAGACTGAATTTGTGCAAATTAAATTAGTATACACGAAAGGCAATCTTAATACAAGATGGTGTCAACTCTGTTTATGGCTGTATAGAAATGGTGTGAAGAATTAAAATCCATGATATTTTGAATAGCTCATTAAAACGTTTAACATTTAATCTTCATTAGAGCTATCCTGAAATTCACTTAATATGTGAGCCCACAGAAAGCCCCAGTGAACATCTATGCCAGCCAAATTTTGTGCCATTCATGTATCTTATATTACATATCTGTACTATATTATCCCCCAAAGACACTGTTCTTCTTTTGCTTATGGACTATCTTTATCTGGAATGCCCTTCTCTCCCTCTTTACCTACTGAAATCTCATAAATTATTAAAGGCTGCTGGTTCTTGATCCCTCTAGAATGGTTATAAATAAATTATGAAAGTGAAAAAGTAAAAGCTAGTCACACAGTTGTGTCCGACTCTTTGTGATATGTCGGACTGTAGCCCGCCAGGCTCCTCTGTCCATGGAATTCTCCAGGAATACCAGAGTGGGTTGCCATTTCCTTCTCCATGGGATCTTCCCAACCCATGGATTGAACCTGGGTTTCCTGCATTGCAGGCAGATTATTTACCTACTGAGCTACTAGGGAATCCCCCCCAAAAGTGAAAGTTGCTCTGTTGTGTCCGACTCTTTGCAATAGTCCATGGAATTCTCCAGGCCAGAATACTGGAATGGGCAGCCTTTCCCTTTTCCAGGGGATATTCTCAACCCAGGGATTGAACCCAGGTCTCCCACATTACAGAGTCTTTACCAGCTGAGCCACAAGGGAAGCCCAAGAATACTGGAGTGGGTAGCCTATCCCTTCTCCAAGGGATCTTCCCAACCCAGGAATTGAACTGGGCTCTCCTGCATTGCAGGTGGATTCTTTACCAACTGAGCTATCAGAGAAGCCCCACATAAATTATACATCTATTAAACATCTATTAAAGAACTTATTATTATTATAAAGATAATAATCACTGTATACGGTGACAGCAGCCATGAAATCAGAAGACGATTGCTCCTTGGCAGGAAAGCTATGACAAACCTAGACAGTGTGTTGAAAAGCAGAGACATTACTCTGCCAGCAAAAGTCCATATATATAGTGAAGGTTACAGTCTTCCCAGTGGTCATGTATGGTTGTGAGAGCTGGACCATAAAGAAGGCAGAATGCCAAAAAATCGATGCCTTAGAACTGCGGTGCTGGAGAAGATCCTGCAAGTCCCTTGGACAGCAAGGAGATCAAACCAGTCAATCTTAAGGGAAATCAACCCTAACTACTCTTTGGAAGAACTGATGCTGAAGCTGAAGCTCCAGTATTTTGGTCATCTGATGCGAACAGTCAACTCACTGGAAAAGTCCCTGATGCTGGGAAAGATTGAGGGCAGAAGGAAAAGAGGGTGTCAGAGTATGAGATGGCTGGATGGTAACACTGACACAATGGGCATGAACTTGGGCAAACTTCAGGAGATGAGGGGTCAGGGAGGGCTGGTGTGCTGCAGTCACAGGGTCGCAAAGAGTTGGACACGACTGGGCGACTGAACAACATGGTTATTTCATGGTGTCAACTTCTCACAATGTTCTTCATCAGTCCCTGTCTTGGAGTGTTTGGGGTTTGTTTTAAGTTGTCATTGCTATAAATACCCTTGAAATAAATATCTTCGTAAAATATAGTTTTTTTTTTTTCTCCCTCTGTTGGATTACTTCCTTCTTGTATAACCTTCCAGATAGTATTAACATGTAAAGAAACACTGCTTTAGAATCGTTTTCTCATTTTAAGTCGCTCTTCAGAAACAGTGAACTAGAGCAAGGTAGACATGTCTATTTTTTCATAAAGTTGCTGACACTGGGTTTAATGTTTAAAAGTGTTTTACCGATGTAAGGGATACATAATAATTTTAATTAATTAAAAATACTTAATTGTATTAAGTTCTCGCTAGGATCCATGGCTTCGGTGGATCGTCTATTTTACCAGCGTAAGTGCTGGGCTTGGCCTCAATCTGTGAAACAGATAATGGCTTCTGGAACGTTCATGGCCAACCCTGCAGGTACACCACAGTCACAGAAATCTCCCACTCCCAAGCAAGGGAGGACTTCTCTCCTGCCTCCAAATCTTGTTCTGGTGGTTCAGACTGTTCCCTTCTCCCTAACTGATGCAACCTGTTTTTTTATGCAGCATTAGGGACAGTAGAAAAATAACACTTAAATAAAAGCTTATATTGATAATAAAAAGGAGAGCTTCAGCACTCACGTCTATTAAAACTGCCCGTTACGAATATACGTGGCATCTGGAAAAATAGTACGGATGAGCCTATTTCCAGGGCAGGAATAGAGATGCAGATGAAGAGAACAGACATGTGGACACAGGAGGAGAAGGGGAGGGTGGGACGAGTTGGGAGACCAGGATATATACACTAATATGTGTAAGATAGCTAGGGGAAGCTGCTCTATAGCACGGGGAGCTCAGATTGGTGCTGTGATGACCTAGAGGGGTGGGGTGGGGGGAATGGAGTGGAAAGGAGGTCCAAGAGGGAGGGATGTATGTATTCATAGGGCTGGTTCACCTTATTGTACAGCAGAAACCAACAGAACATTGCAAAGCAATTATAAAATAAACTCCAATACAATACCTCCAACAAATAACTCCAATAAAAATAATAATTAAAAAAACCCCTGCCAATTACATGGGCTCCCAAAGACACAAGTGGCAAAGTAGACATCCTACAATGGCTAAAAGCAGGAAGTGCAGTCAGAGACCATTTATTTGGAGTAAAAAGTGGGAAGTTTTCATTTAGGGGCTATGGTTCCCTGACTTGGATGTAATTGGCCACTGACACTAACTAATGTTTCTATCATCTCATAGCCCCCAGGGCAGAACCTGTGGCAATCACAGGAACGTTAGGGAGTCCGTGAATCAGACCAGGAGATGGGCAAGCTATGGGTGGCAGGTCAAACGTGGCCTGTTGCCTGTTTTGGTGAAGAACGCTTTCTTGGAATGTAGCCGCACTCATCCGTTTCTGCATTGTTTATGGCTGCTTCCATGCTGCAACAGCACAGTCCAGCAGCTGCAACAGCGCCTGTCTGGCCAACAAAGCCTAAAATATTCACTAACTGGTCCTTTATAGAAAGAGCCTGTCCCTACTTGGATCAGGCTTTGGCGACCTCAAAGCCAACTGGCTAGATGGACCAATAAACAGGTGCTTTGGACTCCCTCGGTGGTTCAGTGGTTAAGACCCCAAGCTTCCACTGCAGGAGGCATGGATTTGATCCCTGGTTAGGGAACTAAGATCCCACATGTTACAGGGCAGGGCCAAAAAAATTAAAAAATTAAAAACAGTATTTTTTTAAAAAATAAAGGCAGGCTCATTGAGTGATTTACCATCGAAGACCAACTTTAAAAGATCAGAGAGGCCAAGTATGCTCTTCCAGGAGGAATTCACGGTGATCTCAGTTAGGAAGGGAACTGCTGGAGAGGGAAAAGCAAGAACTCGTCAGCACTCTTCCCAAACGTCAGCAATTACCTGACGAGCTTGGTTCCAATCTGCTGTCGGATTTCCTGCCTCTCTTCTTCAGATGTGCGCTGCAAGATGTTTTTGTCCTCTAATTCCTTCTTAGATGGTCTGTTGCCAAGTTTGATAGCAAGAGTGTCCCTTCGTCGTATCTTGCTTGCCAAAGCACCTGAGGATTGGAAAAGGCAGAAGTGCAGAGAAAGGCTTTTAACAAGTGGCCCTCAGGTTACACATGGCAGAGGCTTTTTAAACAGAGCCAGACCAAATTCTTTATCCACGGCTCCTCTGTCCATGGGATTCTCCAGCAAGAATACTGGAGTGGGTTGGCATTTCCTCCTCCAGGGAATCTTCCCAACTCAGGGATTGAACCTGTCTTATGTCTCCTTCACTAGCAGGTGGGTTCTCTACCACTAGCGCCACCTGGGAGGCCCCTATCTTCCATACCGATGTTTTAATCCTAAATTTACCCAAGAATCCCTGATATCTCATAGAGGATAGTAAACACCAAAGGATGACAATGATTTTTGCCGTTGCCTGATTTTACTGTTGTTCAATAATGATCTTTTTATTGTTCAGTACAAACTAGGAGGAATTTGACAAACTACTATTTAATCATGAATATATTAATAACTTTCCATAAACTGTAAATTCCATACTGAATCCCTCCCAAGTCATCCTTCTCAGAAGCTTTTTTAAAGAATAGCATCCTTCCAGTTGCCTAAGTTATATGTAAACGGTTGGCCTTGTCCACTTTACTATCATTCCTTCTTAGAAAGCATACCATTTTATTACTATAGCTGAGTGCTTTTAGTTCTTAAAAGGTATTAGTCATTCTTGACTCACTCCTCATTTTAAACCACAGTATAAAAGTGAGTGAAATTCTCAAACACCTCCCCTGGGTAATCCAGTGAATACCCACTGATGCTCCTTATTCAAGAAAGGTCCCAGGGTAGAAGGGTCATCTCTGACCAACCCGAAAAACGCCTCTGTTGTCTGACTTTTTAGACAAGTTCAAATAGGCATACTGGCCTCACAGACTGTCTCCCTCACCCCTCCGCCTGTGGAATCATCTTTCAGAAAGGTCTGTCATCTACACCTTACCTTCAGAAGATACACACTTCTAATCTGAGAAAGGCAGATGAGGGGAAAGAAAACATCAGGTGTCTGGTTCCTGATGACGCTTTTGTTTTTTCAGAATGCACCTGCTTCTGCCCACCGTGGACTTCCCCCGCTCCCTCCCTCTTGAAAAGTCTTACTTTCTCCACTGCCGTCCTCGTCCTCATCATCGTCGTCGTCATCGGTGTACAAGACAGGTCCGTCAGAGTCGGAGTCATTGGCCTGGTATTCCCTCTGGCCTTCGTCCTCTGAGGCACTGAAGGACTCTGAAGACTCTCCCGTCAGCCCAGGAGTCAGGAGCTGAGGCGCTGCCTTCCCCAGCTCGTCTTTGGTTGTGAAGCTGTGAAAGGCACAGACATGGGGGTGGTGTGAAGCTCAGAGCAACCCTCGAGGGTGATGCCAACACATGAGACAGAGCTCTAGTTTCATAAGCATCCTCGGGGCTGTGAAAGGAGAAAGCAACCAGCCAGCTAAAGTCGCTGAAACAGTGCAACAGGACTGCATTCCTTAATTCTCAAGGCTTTAGAGTCTTATCTGGCAAATGAAAAGGATTGACCAGGTAGTGACCAATACATTTAATACATGAATATTGCAAAACTGTATTTTGAAAATGTATTTTTCCCTAGCCATAGGGAGGTTCAGTGGAAAGAACAATGAGCCAGAAACACTTGGATATTTGACTTTGTACTTTTTCTTGAGGCTGTAACTCGGACTTATCCTTCTTGGTCTAGGTTAAAGCCTCAACTCCCCGAGGAATCTTTCACTGCCCCTCAAGCTATCTCCTTGCC
Source organism: Odocoileus virginianus (assembly GCF_023699985.2). NCBI lineage: Eukaryota > Metazoa > Chordata > Mammalia > Artiodactyla > Cervidae > Odocoileus > Odocoileus virginianus. Next base: position 21,457,951 of record NC_069707.1, read on the forward strand.
TCCCTCTCTCTGCTCCCATGGTGACCTGAAGGCCACCCCACTGGCGCACTTCGCACATGCATCTCAGTCTGCCTCCCCAGCCCTGCAAAGTTCCTCGACAAGGAGGAGGACTCTTGTTTTGCAGCCCAGTACCTAGAAGGGTCCTGCCACAGAAAAGTACAACTTCTTCAACTGCTATGTGAATTAATCCTATTTTTTCATCACAGCCAGTGTACTAACAGTCAAAAATCATGTATCTTCTCTGTGCTTCATTTTCTCCATTTATAAAACTGTCTGTCATATTTTATGATATTACTATTATCATAAGATTATATTAATAATACAAGATGGAAAATGTGAAAACAAAGTGGCCTCTCTAGAAGAAAGATGATATGTAAGGATGCAGTGAGTTTCTATTATTTAGCTTGGTAAAAGTTTCTGACTTAAAGTTACTATAAACATACAAAGCTTGCCAATTTCACAGACTAGAATTTTAAAAATACTTTACATCAGAAACAATGCAATCTTCATTTTAAGATACAAAAGCTCCCCACACTTCTTTCTGATATAAATAGAAGAATCCAAATTTGGATGTCACACTTCTGAACGACCATTTAGTGCAAAACATGTGCTTGTGGCTCACACGGCAAAAAAAAAAATTTTTTTTAAATAGTTGTTTGAATGATAAAAACTGGTCAACTTTGTCAGACTCTAAGGTACTGAACATTCCACTGTGTGGATGATAAGCCTGAAATACTCAATTTTAAACTTATTAGGAAAATCCAACAGCCAAAAATTCTTGTTTTCAAATGAGGAAATATGAAATTTCCTCTTTAATTGCATAAAATACATAAAGTATAAAATTTACCATTTTAACCATTCTGATGTAGTTAGTTCAGTGGCATTAAGTCTATTTATACTGTTGTGCAACTGACACCATCATCCATCTCCAGAATTTTTCATCTTCCCAAACGTAAACTCTGTACTCATTAAATAGTAAGAGTCCATTCCTCCTCCTTTAACTCATGGCAACCACCATTTTAGCTTCTGTCTCTACAGATTTGACTGTCTTTAGTGCTTCTTTATTTATTTATTTTTTTGGTGCTTCTTTAAGTGAAATTATGCAACACTTGTCCTTTTGTGTCTGACTTGTACTCACTTTGGATGTCTTAAAAGTTCCTGCATGTTGTAGCATGTGTCAGAAGTTCCTTCCTTTTCAAAGCTGCATAGTATTCCATCATCTGTCTATGTCACATTTTGTTCATCGAGTCATCATTCTATGGACGTGTGGGTTGTTTCTACCTTTTGGTTGTTGTGAATAATGCAGCTATGGATGTGCATGTGCGCTCAGACGCTCAGTCATGTCTGACTCTTTGCGAGCCCGTGGACTGTAGCCCACCAGGCTCTTCCGTCCATGGGATTTTCCAGGCAAAAATACTGGAGTGGGTTGCCATTACCTACTCCAGGGGATCTTCCCACATCCATGGACATTGGTGTATAAATATCTGTTTGAGTACCTGCTTTCAAATTTTTTGGTTATATGCACAGAAGAGGGCTTCTCCGGTGACTTGCCAGTAAAGAATCCACCTTCAGTGCAAGAGAGGTGAATTTGAGCCCAGAGTCAGCAAGATCCCCTGCAAGAGGGCACGGCAACCCACTCCAGTATTCTTGCCTGGACAATCCCATGGAAAGAGGAGCCTGGCGGGCTACAGTCCATAGGGCTGCAAAGAGTCAGACACAACTGAAGTGACCAAGCACACGTACACGGAAGTAGAACTGCAGAATCATACGGTAATCTTATGTTTAATTTTCTGAGAAACTACCACGTTGCTTCCAAAGTATGAAATCTCACTCTAAATAGGAGAAGATTTATTTTATGGAAAAACTTTTTCACAGTCTGGATTTCTAGTGTACTGCCACTGGAGGCCATTCTTGCTTGACGAGTCTGCCACTGTGGGTGACTGAAGCACATTAAAAAGATATGCCAACTATTAACACATTCTGAGGAGCAGAACAAAACTATCTCAGGAATGAGTCCTAGTATTTGTTCATATCACTGTTCATTAATTTATCATGATACTGATTATTATTTTAATCTCATCATTTGCATTAAAGACTTCTGCCTACATTGACAACCTAACCATTGTTCTAGAGCAGCAGTCCCCAACTTTTTTGGCACCAAGGACCAGTTTCAAAGAAGACAGTTTTTCTGTGAATTGAAGTGGGGGATGGTTTTGGTTTCACCTGCTGCTCACCTCCTGCTGTGTGTCCTGGTTCCTAATGGGCCATGGCCCTGTGTGGAGGGGAGACCTATGTTCTATAGTATAATGCTGGCAGGTAATGTATAGTTCGTGGAACCCAAGAATGCCATGAAAGAGTTGCCCAAACAAGGTAGCAAGTCCAGTCTATAGCCCAGATTCAAAAGTCTATCAAATATTATTAAGGTTCACAGTCTATCTATCAAATGTGATGTTATATTTTAATTCATACCTAATAATGTGTTATGTTGATATATATTTAATTTAATATTAAATACTTTAAATTTTTATCAATCAACTCATGACTTGGCTCTTATTTTACTCCTACGTATCTTGGGCACACTGTGCAATACAGTGAACTCTATAAATGTGCATAAAAGGGTCAAATCTCATTTGGATATGGGCTTCAAATGGGTGTATTAGTTTCTGCTTTACATTACACCAGAATTATCCACTACTAATGAACCTACCAACAAACAGAAATCTACCAAATAGTTACTAGCCTGCACTATGTGAATAAAAGTAGGTGTTTTTACACAGGGCCACTTGTCGTCTTTAAAGTGTTCACATTTACATTCCCAACAAAAGCCTCTTCATAAAATGACAGAATTTTCACACATTCGTTGACTAAACATAACTGAGGGAGAGTTCTAAGTAGAGCACGAGACGTAGAGCCAGAAATTCTAATTCACATCTCCACTTAAAAACGGAAGAAAGCATTTGGAAGGAAATTTGAGAGACTACTTATTCCAAGCTCATTAACTTAAAAGCAAACACAAACTGTCCCTGTGGGATGAACTGTAATTTAAATTTTTAATTTTGAAGAATGCACAGAGGAGAAAATCTCCATGCCCTCTTCTAGGAAAGCATTATAGTGACCCTGACTGATAGGAAACCCTATTATAAATACCTCGTTGTCTAATGATGTTCTCAGCTTACTCCCTCTGATCACAGTCCCAGTGGAAATGGAGCAGAGATGCTCACCTCTCTTCTCTGTCAATCCTCCAAGTACTTGGGCTGAAGATGGATATTAAGCCTCCAGCATGAAGCTTAGCACTGTATAGTGCCCTTCCTAAAATGATTCTGCTAGTGAGCTGGACAGAATCAGGTCACCTTTGGAAATGTGCTTTCTCAGTGCTTGAGACTACCTGAGGAATTATTTTATATTTTATATCTTGTTCTTTAATATACTGAATAGTGAATCCATGTATTTGATCTTCTTCCCTAATTATTTTGGTAAAAACTAATCTTGTTTTTTTGTTTTTTTTAATCTTTTCTTTTTGGCCATGCACCACGGCATGTAGGATCTTAGTTCCCTGACTAGGGATCAAACCCACAGCCCCTGTTATGGAAGGGCAGAGTCTTAACCACTGGACTGCCATGGAAGCCCAGGTTAAAACTAATCTTAATTATAATGTCTTGTCCACATTTTTATCTTTGGTGCTTTGTACATTGCCTGGCACATAGAAGGCAAGCAAAAAATATACGGTCGAATGACTGTTCTGTTCTAAAGTCTGGAATTGATGCTGATGTTAGCAAACACTAATAATTAAAAGACACCTGCTCTGGGCTGGAAGTATTCAGGACACCAAAAGCATTCATTTCAATATACCCTTTTTCATATTCATATCATTTGCTAAAATATTAAAAAAAAATTTATACATTAATATTTATTTATTTCCCCTTGGCTTTCCTTTGAATGATAGTACTCAAAATAATAGAAACAAACACAAAAGGACCTGCAAAAGAAGTAGAAGCACGTGTTTGGAAACTTATGAAATCCCATAGTCATGTATGGACGCGAGAAAGAAGGCTGAGCACCAAAGAATTGATGCTTTCAAATTGTGGTGCCAGAGAAGACTCCTGAGAGACCCTTGGACAGCAAGGAGATCAAATCAGTCAACACTAAAAGAAATCAACTCTGAGTATTCATTGGAAGGACTGATGCTGAAGCTGAAGCTCCAGTACTCTGGCCACCTGATGCAAAGACTCACTGGAAAAGACCCTGATTCTGGAAAAGATTGAGGGTAGGAGGAGAAGCGGGCAACAGAGGAAGAGACAGTTGGATGGCATCACCGACTCAATGGACATGAGTGTGACCAATCTCTGGGAGACAGTGAAGGACAGGGAAGCCTGGTGTGCTGCAGTCCATGGGGTCACAAGGTGTCGGACACGACTGACTGAACAGCAACAGAGGAATGAATCTGATGTGCGGCTCTGGGTTTGCATCCTGTCACTTCCTACCTGGGTGATCGTGCGCAATCTCTCTTATCTCTTTTGGCATCAGTTTTTTCATCTATTACACAGAAATATTTCAGGAGAAACTGATGTGAATTAAATAACTGGCAGTTCCTGACAAATCAAATAAGTATTCAATAGGTGAAGGTCAATAAATAATTAAAGTTGATACTTGAGTCTCTTGATCCAAATCAACTTAATTAATGTACTATTTTTTTTTTAAGTATAACATGACAAAGATTTTTTTTTTGAAAGGGGAAATAGAAAATTAAACAAAGAGTGAATTTGGATTTTATTCTTAGAAGAGACTGGATTTAAGAGCTCCAAGGCTTTCCCAGACAGAATCGGCAATAACATCTACTACACTGTCAGTCTTCTTCTCACACTCAAGGGACAAGAGAGCTTACGTGTCTTATTGATCTTTAAGTAGAAAATTTATAGGACTTTGTGAGTGATTAGATCTGGAAAGCAGAGGAGAATGAGCACCCTAGGATGAATTCTGGCTTGGGAAACTGGATGATAACATGCCTATGTCATACCAGATTTTGTACTGGTTGCTGCAGATTAGAAGTAAATAAGACACAGGGGTTAGTTCTGTCCCATGTTGTTCGTGTTTAGTTGCTAAGTCATGTCCGACTATTGTGACCCCATGGACTGTAGTCTGCCTGGCTCCTCTAAACATGGGATTGTCCAAGCAAGAATACTGGAGTAGGTTGCCATTTTCTACTCCAAGGGGTTGTCCCAACGCTGGGCTCAAACCTGCATCTCCTGTATTGGCATGTCTCCATGCTAAGTCACTTCAGTCGTGTCCGACTCTTTGTGACCCTAAGGACTGTAGTACCACCAGGCTCCTCTGTCCACGGGATTCTCCAGGCATGAATACTGGAGTGGGTTGCCATGACCTTTTCCAGGGGATCTTCCCGGAAGGTGACTCTTACTGAGTCACCAGGGAAGCCCAGTTCTGCCTCATTCAGTTCAGTAACTCAGTTGTGTCCGACTCTTTGCGACCTCATGAATCGCAGCACGCCAGGCCTCCCTCTTCATCACCAACTCCCTGAGTTTACTCAAACTCATGTCCATCCAGTCAGTGATGCCATCCAGCCATCTCATCCTCTGTCGTCCCCTTCTCCTCCTGCCCCCAATCCCTCCCAGCATCAGGGTCTTTTCTAATGAGTCAATTCTTCGCATGAGGTGGCCAAAGTATTGAAGTTTCAGCTTTAGCACCAGTCCTTCCAATGAACACCCAGGACTGATCTCCATTAGGATGGACTGGTTGGTTCTGCCTCATAGTTGGGGGAAAAAAGCACTGTCAGAGTATATGTAACAGCCAATCTTGTCTGGATGAATATCAAAAGGCTTCAGAGAGGAGATAACACTTAAACTGGGTTGGGGAATTGAGAAAGCAAGAAAGATAGTCACTCTAAGGTTGGAGGAAAAGGAGTTGGAAAAGAGTTCTTTTCTGATCCTCTTTATTTTCTTGGAGACGGAGAATGCTATGAAGATGAACTTGTGGAAATGAAGATGGTTTTCAGGAGTGGGTGGAGAAATCTGGACACGAGTGGTAAAGATCTAAAATAATCACCATAAGGAAAGAGGAGGAAACTGTTCAGGAAAAAGAAAAAGGACTGCTGAGTAGTGATGAAGCAGACTCTTAAACATCCTTGAAGCCACAGGTCTGAAGTCTATCTGTCAGTAGGGCCACTGTCTCCAGTAGCCCCTGGCAGTCCTGGGTCAGGGCTATGAAAAATCAAGATTCATGCACACCAATGTTCACAGCAGCACTATTTACAATAGCCAAGACAGGGGAACAACCTAAATGTCCATCCACAGACGAATGAATAAAGAAGATGTGGTAAACATACATTTATATATATGACGGAATATCACTCAGTCACAAAAAGAATGAAATAATGCCATTTGCAGCAATGTGGATGGACCTAGAGATTATCAGGCTAAGTCAGATAAAGTCAAATATCCTATGACATCACTTATATATGGAATCTAAAAAAATGAAACTAATGAACTTATTTATAAAACAGAAATAGACTCATAGGCATAGAAAACAAACCTACGATTACCAACAGGAACAGCAGGGGGAGGGAGGGATAAATTACGAGTTTGGGATTATCAGACAGACACTACCATATATAAAAGAGATAAACAACAAGGACCCACTTATACAGCACAGGGAATTATATTCAATATCTTTCAACGTTTAAGGGAAAAAAATCTGAGAAACAATGTATACACACACACACACACATGTATGAATCACTGTGCGGTACTCCTGAAACTAACATTGGAAATCAGCTGTAATTCAATTAGAAAAATAAATCGATGATTGGATTACAGGTGTGCTTACCTAACATTCACTAGATTACATTATAAAAGAAACCAAAGTAAGTTCCTTCCTTGCCAGTAGAGTTAGTGATCTTGAGTTCCCAGCTACAGAGTAACATGGACAGGATATGGGGCTTTTGCCCCGACTCACCATTTTGCATTTTCTCTGCTAACACTTATGCCAGTGCCTGAGTGGAAAGTGGTTCTGTCTGTCGCCTCTTCAGTCCAGAGAAGCTGACCTGGATCTAAGGCAGGGAGGTCGGCTCCATTGCTGATCAGGACGACAGGGGTGTCCGAGGCAACAGTGCTCTGGTCCTCCAGGGGGAGAGAAGGGGCGGGGGTGGGAGGCGCTGGAGTCACCGGGGCCGGAGGAACTGCGGACTTGGGTTTGCCTGTGGTCTGCTCCTCGGCCCCAGGGACAGTCTGCTCGGGTGTGAGACTCTCCACCCTGGTCTCCGAAGGCTCCCCTTTAAGGTCAGATGTGCCAGAAGTGGTTGCCTCTGAGGACAGTCGAGACGGTGGCTGCTTGCCAGTTTTTTTCTTGCCCTTTGTGATTCCCACTGTCCCCATTTTGCTAGAAACTGTCTCCTTGGAGGCTTTGAGACGAGATGAGGTGGAGGAAGTAGATGGTGAAGCTGATGCTTTGGAGCCAGTTGTTTTTCTTGAATGAGAGGAACCAGCTGAAGCAGAGAGATTTCGCATTAAGAGTCCAAGAAGAGCACACATTTTAAACACAAATAACCCAGCTGCAATTGCCAATGACACTGTTCCCTTTAAACACTAAAACTTTGAATAAATGCATTAAGGAAAATAGGTAAATGACAACAATGGTCTTGTTTTCTGCCACCTCCCTGCCCCCAACCTAGAAGGGAGCAAGGGATGCTTGAGGCCAAACCCTAAGGTACGAGGTCTTCTCCCTCCTCCAGTCTTTACCTGAGCCAGCCAAAGGGGATGCCTCACCTCTCTGCCCTCTGGTCACCTGGAAAAGTCTCCGTATGCTCCAAAGAAGGGACATTATAGTGTGGAGAGGTACCAGCTACCTGGGTGTAGTACAAGCTTACTCTCATCACAGACGATACATGTTCTATGATGCCTTTCTGGGAACACAGTAGCCCACACTCAGAAGAGGCTGGTGTATATACCACCTGCTCCTTTCCGGCCAAAAGCAAATTTACTCATCTTACTGCTAAAAGAGCAAACTCCAAACCAGCTCTCCCCAGTGCCTAGAGAGAGACGCTTGCCACGCTGCCCTATCTCTTCATCTGCAGGGGTGATGGGGCAAAGGAAAAAAAAACACACGGCCGCATAGGAAAGACAAGTCCCCTAAAACATCGAGGCAGAAAACAGTCTTTTTTTTTTTTTTAACCAAAAATGTGTAAATGTGTAGTGTTTGAATAAACTGAAGGGAAGGAGTATCATTCTCAGATCTTCTGAAACTACTTATGTTCCTAGAAGAATATCTTCATCAGAGGACAGGCAGGGTCATGCCCATGGCTGTGGCATGTTGGTCTACTTCTGGATAGTACTGCCTTCAACCAAACCATTTTCAGGTAAAATAAAATTTAACCCTCTTTTTCTTTATATCACAGAAATACATTTAAACTATTATTTCATGACCTTTATGATCTATGCATTTCCCTAAATTGCTTCTTCTGTGACAAGGCTATACACTCCCTCTTTTTCCTGAGGGATCAAACTATCTTACCCAGAAAAATTAGAAAAATCTTGTTAGATTGTGGAGCCAACCCACACTGCATACAGATGTTATTTGTTGTAACTTAGCTCTGGTTATAACTTTATTGAAGCCAACTGGGAGGGTCAGGAGAAGAACAAATAAAGGAATAGACAATGAGATGTATGACTTTACCAACTCTGGTCTACCGAGAAAAGCTAGTCATACTATGTGTAAAGATGCAGGCTTAAAACAAGTCTCTGTGCCTTGAGGACTTTATTGTTCTAGATACCTGTAATTACAAGAATTCTCCTCCCCCATGTCAGGGCTTGTCAATATTTCTTTTAAATAAACACTCTTCATTTACTTATTGGACAAATATATGAAGCACACTCCTGGAGTCTAAGTACATTTGAACTTTATCTTTCACAACCAAGATGCTAAAGACTTGCTGTCTGTCTAAACATGTTCAGTTAGGTCTTAGGTAGGCAGAACAGAATTTCTTCTACACATCAGTTCTACCTATTTTTTCTTTTAAAAAATTATTTCTTTTCTAACAGCAAAGTTAACTTCAGGCTTGCTTAAGAAAAAAGACAATTTTTAAGCCTAGTGTGCAAATTCACGCCATGTTAATATATTTCTCTTTTGACCGTCTCCTAAAATGAGGATTTTGCTGAAGTGTTGCTCAAGTTACATTGAATTATGGCCGTGATTAAAAATGAAATGCTACCTCTTCTCAGTTAAATATTTCTGTTGTTAACACAGTGTATAACAATGAGAAAGAAAAACATATGAGATGTTACTTTACTAGCAAAGCAGGTGAATGTGCTAACCGGCATCTGGGGATCTGGAGGACTAACTAACTTAGTAACACAGGAAGAATCTGAACCAACAGAGTTTTTGAAACAGCGTAAAACATCTGACTAAAAATCGGGAGTTAATTTGAAAAAACTTTCCCGAAATGTCAACAGTATTCAAATAAAGCAAAGTTACCAAGCAGAAAGTTCCAGGTGGTTACAAACGGAATATGAGTAGGATTCAGGAGCATGACCAACATTCGATAAAAGGATCTTCACATGCTGGGCTTGGTAGACTTCAAGGCAATCTTGTTTCTCTGTGATAACCCTGAGACAGCAAGCTTCTTGTTCACACTGAGGGCCAGTCGGGCCTCTTTTAATACAGTGGATAACATGACTGTACTTTGCTCTTAGGAACATCCAGAGTTAATAAATTAGTCTTCAAATAAAATACCTGGAAATAACTCAAAATCTCTCCTGAAGTAAGAGAGAGGACAAGCCAAGTCTATCATGAGCTGCTGCTATGCGGGGCGTGGGGAGGTGGGTCTTCACGCCCAGGAACGGGCTGAGTCTGGGGTTTCTCTTCAGGAAATAAATCAGCAACAGCCTCACTTGAAGCATTTGTCCTGGGGCGTGCTAGGCAGGCTGGGTGACACACAGCGACGCCAACAGGAGCGGACGCTGATGGGTGATGGCAGCTGGTCCCTGAGAAAATGGCCTGTAGGCCCTGCAGGCTCAGCATTCTGAGACGTTCCTTTCAGAGCTTATTGGAAGAGACCCAGACAAGCAAGGTCAAAGGGCAACAACAGGAACTCTGGGAGAGAGGAACCTATTTACAATGCGTTCTGTTATACTGTCACCTAAGCCATTTTCTGAACCTGAGCATCATGGGTATAAACTATCAAGGGGAAAGATCAACACCAAGGCATATCGTGGTAGCTGATTTTGAGAAAGTGGCTGCTGATTTTAAGGAGAATAGGGTTTGCTAGGCACAGCAGACCTTCTAACACGGAGAATTTTTAGGCATGTGATGGGAAAAAGCCGCTCAGCATATATATTTGGATTAATATCCTTTTAAAAGCTGGATGACAAGGGAGGCTAACTCATTCCACTTCACTGAATGGAACGGCAACTCCACTTTGCATTAAGCACATCTGACGTGGAAGGAAAAGCTGGACACACATGACATGAAGTGACGGAATCACCCAAACAGCCCCTGGTGATCTGCAGTGGCAGCTTACAACCGCACCCCTTATAACACGTTGAAGTTTATGGGGTCAGGAAGTGGACACTGAGCATGTAACATCCAACTCTGCCGAGCAGTCGGGACTCCAGTAGAGAGTGGGGGCGGGGTGGAGCAACTAGGTGATGTGAGCCCTGTCTCACTAGAAAGATGACTCTAAGATTTAAGACATTAAGATCCAGCAAATATGTCAAAGAGGTGTAATGTTTTAATGTGCAAACTTAAGATGTTTTAAAAGAAAAAACCCAAGCCAAAGAGCCACCCATAAACTCAAACAGGCAGGCCAGTCGATATTTGCATAATGTCAGATCGTGCATGCTAAGTCGCTTCAGTCAGGTCCACCTCTTTGTTGACCCTGTGGAGCCTGCCAAGCTCCCGTCCATGGGATTCTCCAGACAAGAATACTGGAGTGGGTTGCCATGCCCTCCTTGAGGGGATCTTTCCGACCTAGGGATCAAACTCGCCTCTCTTAGGTCTCCGGCATTGGCAGGCGGGTCCTTTGCTACTAGAGCCACCCTGAGAAGCCACTAATGTCAGATCATATCATCGCTACTCATCAGGCAGACAACTCCCTGTATCCTTCTACTGGGTTTTGTGCAGACAGTGGAGACTCAGGAAGAAAGACATCTATTCACCCTAAATCTAATGAGGTGAACATATCCACTTGGTAGAGACAGCAACAAAGGACTCTCCAGGGCATTCTGTGTGTTACAACTGAATCCGCCGGTGTTACATCCAAAGACGCCAGACACCAAAAAGACTATTATTCCTAGAAGCAGCAGTGAACCCACCCCAGAGCCAAGCACCCTAGACTCAGCCCCACGGAGGGCATACTCACCGGCCTCTCGGGTTGCATTTCGGCTTGCTGGCTTGGGTGGTGGGACGGGGACCTGCTTACCAGGAGCCTTGGTGTTTTTTTTAATAGGAGGCACTTCGTCACCCTTGGGGCTGGCCCCAGCAGCGGCCCCTTTTGGAGGCACAGGTGTTTTTTTGGGCTTAGGTTTGGGTTTAGGCTTAGGAAGAGCTGCAGGAGGTGGAGCAGGAGTTGCCGGTGTTTCAGAGTGGTTTTCAGTGATCTCTACAAATGAGAAAGTGAACAAAAGCAGACTGATACAGACACACACCGTACAGATAGAAGGAGCAAGACGCAGGGCGACAGCAATACAAACATGTGGCTGCTTAGCCCCTGGGAACCAGGGGGGCTTCTGCACCAGAGAGACTGAAGGTTGGGGTAAAGGAGATCAGAGGCTGAAAACCAAACCGGAGTGTGTTCTCCAGGCCCCTTATCACTCCGGTGGTAAAACAGAGTTGCACAAGTGACTGTGATGAGGTTCAGGGCGAGTGTAAAGGTCCACCATCAGGGGCTGACTCCTGGATGGGGGGTCACTCGATGATGATGTGGGTATGATTGCTAAACTTTTAACCAAACTGAAGGGCCTGAGGAGTGGCAGATCCGTGCATTACACACACCACCACGGGGTGAGGGCTGACTGCACCGCAACGGCTGGACTCAAGGGGACCCTCCACTGAGGGGCTTTCCAGAAGAACGATCCCCATCAACTTGAAAGGGATGTGTGCCCTCTATCTGTCTCACTGTGGTCAAAAAAATCAATTATTTTCTAAGTGAAGGGAGACTCTCTAGAATCTGGTACAGGAAGCACAACGCGCTGCAGAATAAACCATTTTCTGCTAATAAAATTTTCTCAAGCGCTCCCAGTGCACCAGGGAAGCTTCCTGTTTTACCCTAACTTTCTCTGACCTTTTCAAACAGTGTCACAGCTGGTGGTAGTGGAGGGTGCAGAATCCAAAAGAAAAAGAAACCACCAAACTTGTTCTGTCATGTAAAACAAGTGACAAGTTTGAAAAGATAAAGTTTAAAATTCATTAAAAAAAAAAAATCACACCTACAAATAGAAGCCTCGTGTAAGATTTTGTATAACGAGAGGAGTATTAGTCTGACATTTTAAAATGTGGAGATGCTGAATGTTCATTCATATTTTCATATACTTATCTTTTCTCATCATGACTAATTAAAATTAAAGTGCAGCTTGGGTCCAAAGAGCTAAGCAGCATTTCTTTAAAAGTGGAGCACAACAGAAAACGTAAGACAGTGTTAAGACAAGACTAAGCCTTTACTGAAGATGTTGTTCTGTTATTAAATGACCAAGAAAGGATTTTAACATTGGAATGCATCTTATTTTATTCTCTCTTTCGTTTCATTTCTCACCCCAGTGCGTGTGAAGTGGGGACTCCTCCCCTCTTTTCTACATCCCCATCAATCCATATATAACTACCGTACAAGTGATTTAAATTGCAGTTTAAGTAATGGATAAAACTTTTTTTTTTCTTTTATTTTTATTAGTTGGAGGCCAACCATTTCACAACATTGCAGTGGGTTTTGTCATACATTGACATGAATCAGCCTGGATAAAACTTTTCTTTTACCTTTCCTCAGCCATGAAACCCACCCGTCACAACGGCCCACACGGAACCCTCCTGCATCTGAACTTAACTGTACACACAGTCTGAGCTCCTCAGTCAACATTTATCAGAGGCTCCTTTGTCTGTGTGCCTTTCTGTTTATACATCTTGACTCCTCAGCTAAGCTGCTGAGAGTCTTCAATACGGAATGGCTCTCCTAACCCACCTGGTCTGAACCCGAAAACCAGTGCACCACCAAGTGTTAGTCAGGGCTGAGAAAAGGATGAGGTGACAGTCACTGAAAACATCTTATTTTAATGTAAAACTTACAAATACACATTGCTAGTCTTTTGATTCAGGGTAGAGGACTGTTCTCTCAAAACATCTTTGTAGCTTTAGTCTCCTGCTTGATACTATGCATAGAGATCCAGCCTTATAAGAGCACCGTCCAGGCTGAGAACCAAAAACATTGATCTGCACATTTGGTACCTTAATTATCTCTTGCTCTAACCCTCACATCTCTTATTCTCTGCCTTTATGCCATATTTCTGGGGGGTCTTTTTTAAATCTGCCTAAAGGCTTTTAAATTCTAAAGTTATCCAGCAACTGGGTTTGGGAAGGAGATGGTTCACTCTAGGACAGTTGGGAATGACAATCCCTCCTGCATTAAGAATGTACTCACTACACAAAACTTCTGGCCACTCTTGGAGAAGCACAGTCCATCCTCCTTCCTCTATAAGTTCTATCAATTATCTGCGTGTGTTTGCCATATGGCCAATGTTTATATTTATTTTGTGGTGACTCCTAATGTGTGCGTGTGTGTGTGTGTGTATGCATGCACACGCATGCAAACAGTAGGCTTTTCTGACTAAATTATGACCTCCTTTTGTCTGAAATTTTATATCCCATCAAGCATGATGCTTGAAACATTATGTCTATTCAGTGAATGTGACTGATCAGCTGATAGATATTAACACACACATCAGTAGGGAGCAAACTCTTGTATCTGGGAGACAATGAACATAAGTCAAGAGGTATTTTTTACTATTACCATATGATCTGAAGCAAAGACAGATGGCAGAGAGCAGTATAATGTTTTCAAGAGGAGGTTAAGAAAGGGCTGCCTATGCGCTCTGACTTGATGAGGATACTACCTGTCACAACAGTGGTCTGGAGGCGAGTGGCTGACCACTACACTTCAGGTTGGCCTCCTTCCACCACGTGGAGAGTCAAGTTGAACAACACTGAGAACTGCAGGCAGCCTTCCTCTTGCCTAGAATGCCCTTCTGCCCCCAACTCCCTCCTTCACCTGACTGCTTCCTTCTGGTCTCCTCCAGGTCAGAGTTTGGAAATATCTTCCTCTAAGATCCAATCTGATACCCCTTGCAAGTTCCCTGGCTTGCTGTCCTCAGGCCTCCTAGAGCACTTTGCATCTTTCACTGCAGTGGCCTGTATGCATACTGGTCTCCACGGAGGCCACGATCTGCTTGGAGGCAAGGTCGCCGCTCACGTTCAGTATGCTCCTTCCCTGGCCCCTGTGGCCAATATCTTCATGCTCACGTGGGGAACAAATAAAGCCCTCTACAAGGACTCAATAGAAATAATATCTGATACTTTTTCAGATTTCTCATATTGAATACCACGCTATACTTAACAGATTGCAGATCAGTTTTTCTGCCTCTTATATATTTATTGAGAAGGAATAATGAGAGACTAAGAGGCCCAGAAGGCTTACGGGAAAAGTCTCCAGTGATAGGCAGAAAAGGCCCCACTGCTCCAGCTCCGGAATCGGGCCCTTGGGAGCCTCTTTGGAGCCCCAGAAATACCATGAGTCCTAGGTAGAACCTACCCACAGAGCAGGGTGAAGGCCATTTGCCATTTGCTTGCTCTCTTTGATGCAGATGTTTCAAATATTCAAGTGCCAATATGCTGTCTTAAAAAGATATACAAGCATCCAGGCGGCATTAGTTTTGCAAATATAACCAATTAACAGGTGAAATGAAGTTCATGGATAAGCTGACTTTATGCAGAAGGAAGGGGAACACTGAACCCCCAAATAAAGGATAAGCTGAGAACATGGGAAGGTGGATTTGCACAGCTGTAAGCTCACATAAGTGAGATCAGAAGAGGAACAGAGCTAAGAGTGACCCTTAAGCTATTTTAATTTTTTTAGAATTAAACGCTGTCTTTCCAGAGCAATGAATGGTTTGTTTAAAAGGTATTTTCTATTTAACACGATATTCTGTGATGTTGGTTAGGACTGACATTCTTTTTAGTGTCAGCAAGTGGCTTCCCCTCACTCAGCGTGGCTTCAGTGGGGACACTGTCCATATAGTGAAAGGGAGGCTCCTCTGTCTTACTAGGGCTGTGGTAGCAAGACCAGCATTTTCATCTTCTCATGTACAGACCAGCCAAAGCACGATGCTATCTCGGACCTTATCTGACCAACAAGAACAGAAGGTACTAATCCAAGATAAAAAATAAGAAAACAAAAACCTCTCTCAAATATCCATGAACCTATGAAGTCTGCCATCTTCTTGGAATGCCCAGGCCTGAGGGTTTAATTAACATAAAGCTGTCAGCAACTTTTTATTATGCTGATAAAGGAAACACGTCTTTTGAAGCCTGTCCAGTCCACTGACTGATACTCCACATGGACAAGGCAAGCACTAGAGATGGTTCTATTACACAACGAAAGATGTGATCCTTGAAAGTGAAAAGGCTGGACCAGGGAAAAACCACAGATGGATTTGAAATTTAACAGTGTGGTGAGACAGGACAGTTGGACTGAAAAAAAAAAAAAAGAAATCACTGCAATAATGCTTTCACCTAAATACTCTCAAAATCTATTCAGGTCTGTTTTCTTTTTATTATCCAGGAATCATATCACTAAAAACATTAGTTAATTTCTTATAATCGGTATTCTTAAGCATAACCAGACTTGTTCAACAGAAAGACTAAAGTAAAGCTCCATACTTAATACTGAATAAAGCAAAATAATTTTCAACAGGTAATTAATAGAGGCTTCTAAAAATTTGAAAGGCTAATATACATGTAAATAATAAGGCATTATAGACTTTCCGAGGAGATGATCTTAAGTTATAACATCTGACAAATGTTCTTTCATTCCCTTTGTCTTTGGAGGATTTGGGTCAAGAACAGAGGAAGAGAAGTTTCCTTCCAGCAGTTTCTAAGAGTCTTCAAAATGCCTAGAAAGTTCAGATTAGGTCTGACAAATTTTTGCCATCCAACTCAGAAGGAGACATTATGGAAAACTAGCCTACTTCCTGACAATTCATTTATATGTGGCAGGAAATCATCTAGACTGTTCCAACAAAGGCTTATTTTATGGGCATTTCAGTTCAGGCTTGCATAAGAGGTTTGGGGGTTCTTGCAACTGTGATAGGTGTGGTATGGATAATGCAGTCTATCAGTGCCCAGGAACTTGTGAATGTTCTGGGGGTCCCCGACAGACATGTATTTTGCAGTTCTGTAATTTACCACAGTATTTCACATCGGAAACCAAGGTATCTCAAAAGAAAGCTTCTGCGAATGGCATAATTGCCTCTGGCATATTTTAAAATTTCCAACTGCACAGATAAATCATCGGGCAGAGGCTGTGGCCACGCCAGCAACCCAGATCCCCGGCATCACTGGGAACCATTCCTGGTCTCCCAGAAATGTCTGAGCCTGGACCAGAACTACAGTGCTGGGTGTGCGGACGCTACCAGCCAAGCTTCCACTTCTGAAGAGGTGGTGCTGGGCTGAGTGAGCCATCCTATTTTGTTCTTCCTCCAAGCTGAGCTGCTATAACTGTCACCCGCAGAGAAAGATGTTCAGATTGCTGCTTCTTTTTTTTTTTTAAAAGAAGATACTGAGAAAAAACTCCTGATGAAAGGATAACACTCCCAGACATCTCTAATGATAGAAGAAGCCATGATTTCTGATTCTTACCATTAATTAGCCCTCTTTAATAAAGCATTAAATGATGTGCTTATAAAATGGATGTATCTATCTGAGGAAACCATCCCATTTCTCTTTGCTAGTTATCATTTCTCTCCTCGTATTTACAGAACTCCTCTCTACTGGTCTCAGGGTCACTATGTGTGGAACCCAAGACCTGCTTCTCATCTTTGAGCTGTAAAAGAATTGTGGGGTTTCTCTTGATTTTACCTTTCTTATCTTCTGCCTTTTCCTCCAGAGCTGGTGCTTTTTCAGCTACAGAGCCATTACCTTCTTCAGATCTTACTACATTTTCCTCTCGGGTAGATTCCTCTCCGGTGGGTATCATGTGCCCGTTTGAATTTTCAAAGTTAACTGTTACATCTCCATCTAAAAATGGGGAGAGAAACACCTAGATGTCTAACTTTGACGGCTTTCTTAAGACCCAGTTTTCCAGGTACTAGGACTGTAGGGTTCAGATTTACGTTTTAGACCTGGGACCCAAATACATTCTGGACTATTTTCACAATGTTTTACTGAATAATTCATTGAAATGAAAGAGCTAGGAAGTTCTTAGTGTTGGGGGAAAGCAGCTATGGAGGGGGTACCCAGATGCCATCTCAAGACAGGAATGATTAATCTAATTATAAAATATCCCTTGGGAAGAAGAGTCCCTCTCTTCTTGGGTTTAGTTTTGGTTGAAGTCACACTTGGGAGTCTCTTTGTCATTCAGAAACTGAATGATAAAAGGAGGAATCTGAAAAATGGAATAAACATTTTTACCAAGCACCAAAAACACAAGGTGAATGCAAATATACAAATAACATGAAAAGCAATTACACATACAAACGATCAGTGGGAGACATGAACATTTCCAAGCACCACTGTCTCCAGAATATTATATCCATGACACGCTAACTTTACACAGTAATATACCCTCTACTCTACTCAGGGAAAGATGTCAGTAAGGCTAACTGTATTTTCATTTTGCTATTTATGGAAATATTAAAATGTATTCAGGGAGTTGTTGTATATTGCTGGCCAAAAGTCTTTAAGTTGGGGCAATAATAATTTGAAAACATTATGAAAAAATGTTAAGAAAAGAGCAATTTGAGGGAATTTTTAAAAAATCACAACTGAAATTAAAATTTAATGTTATCTAAACCATAAATAATTAATTTAACATCCATGAATGTTTATAAATTCCTAGGAGTTTCTAAAGTAAGAGATTTTGCAGAAACTCTTAATTCAGTGATGCTTGAAAATTTAACACTAGTTCATATCAGGAAAATTTTAAGAAGCTGTGCTATTGGAAAAAAAATTAATGATGATATTTTTACTTAGCAAACTTGAAGAAATGTATAATTAGAGCTAGTTTTAGGCAAGTGTGATTAATTTTACTTTGCAATTATTCTGAACAGAATGACCATCTCCTAATTTTTCTTTAAATATGATTGAATTGCTTTGGCTCAACAATAAAATCCACTGGCCTTTTTGACAGAAACAAACATGGCATTTTAACAAGTAAAATACATATAATGCAATCATATTTTAAATGAACAAAAAATTGTCCCTCAGTTGTGTAACTTCTACGTACCTATAATCCGATACTTGTATAAAATTAAAATAGATAATAACTGGCAATGTTATTGCAAGTAAATCTTAACTATGTCAATAAAATTAAGGTGATAATTTTTAAAAGACTACATGACAAACCAAAAAGAAAACAACAGATCCTTGGTTCTCATTACTGGATCCCAAGAAATTTACTATTAAAAAAAAGAGGGAGGGGAGACACAATATAATGTCCAGGTATTGGATTCAAAAAATAAATAATCTAAGAATGGAAAATTCCAGACAGAACAGAAAACCATTTCTTTATATAAAAATTCTCAGTTTTCAGGTAACTCAAATACAAATTTATCTTTGTTTTCTATGACTTTCGCTGGTAATAAAAACATGCTGAAATCATGTTAATGACAATTTAATTCTATTTTAACCATTATTACATTAAAAATTCTTTAGGAGATTAAAAAACTAATTTTTTAAATTCAGAATAAAAATGCTAGAGAGAAAATTAAATAATTGTGGCATAAGAAGAAACTGGATTAGCACATGATAAAGAGAAATGGTCGGTAATGTATAAAGATACTTACTTTGAGATGTTAATATGAAATAAAGCTAAAGTATAGGCAATAATAGGAAAATGAGCCATGTTTGTAATAAATATGGAATTCAAGAAGAAAAACAGAGGAGAACTAAAGTTATTATTAATTAACTGGTGTGTGTACTGAAAAGGTTTTCTAGTTTTCTGTATTGTTTTAGAATTAAAATAAGTCCTGAGCCAGGCTGCCAGTTACAGTAAGATGCCCACTCCAGGTCTTACAGGAGCATCTGTATGCAAAGAAAGGAGAAAACTCAGAAAAGAGTCCTAAGCTTGAAGTAAACCAAGAGATAAAGCATACAGAAATAAGTGGTTAAATAAGAAGCATGAGAATGTTTGAGGGGTTTCCCTCTTTCGGGTAAACAGGTTCTTTGGGGATACAGTTAACAGAGGAACAGAGACAAGAAGAAAATCATGAACAGAAGATAAGTGACTGATTAAAAAGGCATCCCAGGAGAAAAGGAAAGGAGGCTGGTATGCAGACAAAAACATCTGCATGCCTTCAGGTTAAAGCTAAGGGAAAGGAAAGGTAAGAACCAGAAGATGACTAAACTTGGATTAGACTATGGACTTCTCAGGAGAGAAGGCCAATCACTGAATTTTTAGATTGAAGTTAGATTTTCATATAAAAAAGGTCATCTAAGAGGAATAATAATAGCTGGGAGTAAGGGTATGGGGTGGAATGGGACGAGGTCAAACCCAGGGTAGCTGGCGGTATTTTAAAAGTCTATTTGGCTGACCGAATAAAGGGCATAATTGACAAGCACTGTTAAGAGCTAAGGCAAGGTCAAGAACATCAAGGAAAGAATGAACCTTGACTGGCAGAAGCGAGCAGGTTGTCACCAAGAACAGCAGTTTCCAGTCTCTGGCTCGGGCTGGAAACAGGCCGAAATTCTCAAGATAATTGCTTCTGGAAAAATGACAGAAAACTATTTTCTACAGCCGTTGGCCGAAACGGGGGGAAAGAGTCTATTTACAATAAGCCTCACCGGGAACTTCTAAGTGTTAGGTAATTTATGTAGTTCTATATAAGGGCCATGCAAAAAGGAGAAAGTAAAATTCAGTAATTGATGACTTCCCAAACATTAAACCTATTACACCATGCTTAGATTAAAAGCCTAAGCATGTTTGTTATTTTATGTTTTGAAACTTATAATGTTCAGTCTGCAAGCATTAAATAAAAAGACTCAACAGAGTCAGACTTCTGGAAAATAAGTAAATGAAATTGCAATCTATCTTGCAAATAGCTTAACAGATTAGGCAAAATAAAAACCAAGCAATACTAAGCATTTCCCTAAGCCACTTGTTTATAGAAAAAGTAAATGCTTTTCTAGCTATAATTTTTAATGGATAAAAAAAGAGACGTTTAGTCTCTATATTCAATATTCATTAACAGTTCTGGCCATAAATTTTTCCACTTCTTTTTCTTCCTTTAAAAAGGTTTCAAATAAAGGTTACCACACCAATGCTGTGGCCTATCCTGTAATGGTGATCACCCAACATTTGAGTTTTCAGTGGACATGTAATCTCTCTGCCTTTTCCAGGGAGATAAGAGAGGAGGAAGACTTTGAAACTGCAGTAAGTCCACCTTCAAGCACAAAAACATTAAGGATGTACATTTTTTATTTCTAAAAGCCCTAGGCAGAAAATGAATAGCTTCAAGGTTAACAGAAAATTAGGGGATACTTAAAAGTTCATTCATAAAATGGAGTGAAAGTGAAAGTCACTCAGTTGTGTCTGACTCTTTGCAACCCCATAGTATAATCCATGGAATTCTCCAGGGCAGAATACTGGAGTGGGTAGCTGTTCCCTTCTCCAGGGGATCTTCCGAACCCAGGAATCAAACCCAGGTCTCCCATGTTACAGGTGGATTCTTTACTGTCTGAGTCCAAAATAGAGTGAGAGAAGTATAATAAGTAAAACATCTAAAATTTTGAGGGCTCAAGAAAAATGGCATTCTTTAATTCAGGACTTCCCTGTTTTCTTTAAAGGAGGAATTAAATAGTAAAGCATCTCTTAGCTTCTTCTAGAATATTCAGATGTTGAATATCATGTCATTTGGATTTACGAATAGTGAATGCCAAAAGACGTTAAGCTCTTTGCAAGGAACATATTTTAGGAAAAGAGGAGTACTATTGTTTTGATTCTAAATTAACAGCACTTTATTTGTGCCCATAAAACACAATAATAATATTTTACCTCAGTAAGCATTCAGGGGACAAGGTGATGAAGGCATGAGGTAAACCAACAACGTTGCAACAAAAATTTCCATGAGTTTTATAGTAGTGGGAACAATGAAGATTATTCACTATTATTTATTTGGAGAAATAACCAATCTTGGTATCTACTTTTGAGGGTCTATCTCAGTTTCTATCTAATCCTTGTCTTTTTGAGCAAGATTATCCCTTGGGAAGATAAAGGGGAAAAGGGAAGCAGATTAGATGTAGGGGATGAAATACTTGGAAATAATAATTGTTAGTGAAAAGGTGAGACAGAGTTAGATTCAAAGAAATGAAAAGAGAACAAAGCTGGGAAAATACTTGAGAGATGCATAAAGCAGACTAATGTAATCTGCCCATTCATGCCTTATTGAATGTACATTTGAGTGTATTATAGAGTATAAAGGACAAGAGGTCCGTTTATCATGTCTTTTTTCTTTTACTGGTAGACTTAAGAAACCAAAAGGCATGAGTTAAAACTTTGAGCTAAAACTTTGCATTTACTCAAACAATTGAGTTTACTTGTAGAGAGAGACTGAAGCTCAAGAACAGAGCATGAACCATGTATCTTGTCTGTATCTCCTGCCACAGAGAAGCTTTGTTAAACTTTAGGTTTAGGATGACATATGGTGAGGCACTCACCAAAAAGCTCATTGAATTTCTTCTTTAGAATACCTTAGATACCCTGCAGCCCACAAAAGCTGTCTGAATTAAAGCAAGATTCTCAGATTGTCGTACTTTATCTCCCAAAGACCACGATCATCTTAAATTTCAAAAGAAAATGAAAGAAAGACCAAAGAAGGAAGGATCAAATTACTTTAAACGTATGATTAATTTCCTCACCTTGATCAGGTAATTCCTTAAGAACTCCCCTTCTTATCAGCTCCTCTCTACTTTGTCTTGTGGAAATCTTCCTTTCTAATACTTTTAAAAAGAATAAGCACAAGTAAGAATCTTCATTGCTTAAAATAATTACGAAAAACATTCCAAGTAGAATTGAGTACATTCATTCTGTTCACTTGAGGGCTCAGACCCCAGTTTTTCTAGTTGCCCCACAAACCACGTGAATGGAATCAACATAATCAGGATGGGCAAATAAATGACCTGAGCCCACGATCTGAAGCCCAGTCACTGAGCTTTCTTCCAAATGATGGTACTTGGCCTAGAATTCAGACACATTATCTCAAATCAACTATGGGGCACCAAAGCTACTTCTCACTTTGAAATATTCCTTTCTTTAGTAATGCATTCTAAAACACAGGCTTTTATGAATGTACAATGAATACAGAGGATATGCATGCTTACATGAAAACAAACTTTCAGTAGACATTCAGGTTAACTCAGCTGAATCCCAGACAGGACTACTTTGTTAGTGTTTTCTTTCTCACACCGTCTATTACAGAAGTTGGACATTTGTGTAATTCTTTTCCCTGCCATACTCACAAGTTCTAGAGTGTTCTGGAGTATTCCCTGACAAACACCAAGTCTTGGGAGGATGGAGTCAATTCATGCTTTCATAGAATGTAATGGGACAGGAAACTCAACCGTGATTCTTCTTCAGGAAGAAATCTAAATTCCTGGCGCAACTTCAGAACGGAGCTTAGGAGCTCAGGATGAGACTTCAGTAGTAGCCACCTTATGTCTATAGTGTTAGTTCCTAAACCTTACATGTCATACAACCACTAGCTGCAGCCCCCACTTTCAGGGGCCAAGAAGTTGTGTCAAGTTAACAAAGGGTCGCACCATCTACGAATTCTCTGAATCAACATTCCTCACAGTGCATTCTGCCATACTCTATTTCCTCCGGATGCCCTGTTCAAGAAAGCACCTTGACACTCGAAAAAGGGCCAGAGAAGAGGTCAAGCCAGGGTTCTTTAGGGGAGAAAGAAAGCTTCATTGGTAGAGAGTGGGTAGCCACTGCGGGACTAGATTCTGACCTTCCCTAAAATTCCTACTCCTGGCCTCGTAATCTGTAACTCCTAAAGTCACCCTGGACAACATAATTTCAAGACCCAACCAAAACCCCATTACCCTATGCCATTGGTTCAGTTGAGTCGCTCAGCCGTGTCCGACCCTTTGTGACCCCATGAACTGCAGCACTCTATGCCATCCTCGGCACATACAAACAGAGCTTGTAATGACACTAAGAACATGCTTTTTGGGGGTGCTCCAGGTGGCCTGAAGCTAGGACACTGGGGAAGGAGTGGGGAGGGAGGGGGGTGCCTTGGATCAGACCTTTGTATTAAGCAATGACATGAACCCCAGAAGAGCTACCTTGAGCATCTTTTGAAGAAACTGGAATTTTCTTCTCCTTTCTGATAACTAGGAATTGTGTATCTTGATTGACAGAAAAGTCAGAGTAAAGCTTGAGATATACCACCGATTTCATATGGCAATTCATGGATGAATTGTTTCCTCCTTCTTAGGGGCCTGACTTCATTTACATTTTATTTATAGCACATGTGCTCTTTGTTCTAAGTTTTGTCAAACTTTTTTGGGGGTGGGGCAGAATCACAGTATAAACAAATGAGGAAATGAATGAGTGAATGAATGAAAAGTGAAAAGAATGATAATGAACATCTCATTGGTTCACTTGAAGACACACAAAGAAATCCCCCTCCTTCCTTTAGCTCACTCATCCACCCCCACCCTCCACCACCCTTTCCAGAAACAAGTGAACAACAGCTCACTGGAAAGTTGGCAATTTCAACAGAACAAAGTTAACTGGGTGTCGGGGCCAGCAGGAGCTGTTCTGTAGTGGGAGCTCTTGTTTGTAAAAAAGAGTGCTGCTACTTAAATGTAGCTTCAATGGGTTCAAGCTTTTGTCAAAGAGGAGAGAACCCCCCTCAGCACAGGAAGCCAAATGCCACCCCCCACAATGACGCTGGGGCCCTGCTAAGACAGGCAGGGGTTCAGCAAGATGGACCCTCACCACTGCAGTCTCCTGAGGATGGTACAACTCATTCACACTTGCCTGGGGCTCCAAGGGGTCTGAGACCTCTTGCAGCCAGGGTCTCAGCCCCCACTTTTTGGGGGTGGGCCCTGATCACGCTCTCCCTCTCCCCGGCTGTGTGCACTAAGCTTGAGGCTTCAGGTGCCACTGGACATGGGATGAGGCCACAACCTGGGAAAGTGAGGGTACTGCTGATACAGAACACAGTCATCGTGGGTGTCTGCCCCTGGTTCTCAGGAAACAGAGCTTCCAACTGTGTTTGCTGCTTCGATTAAGTGCCCTAAAACCCCAAATGGTTGTCAGAAGTCCTGGATTCTAGTCCCGGAACTTCCACAGCCAGTTTGTGTGACGCTGGGAACTCTTCAGGTTCCAAGGCTCTGATCCATTATCTGTAAACTGAGGGATGCGATTCAATGGCCACTAAAGGACAGCCCATCCAGCCCAAATACTGGAGTGATCCAGGATCATTAATCAAAGCCATTCTGTAATCTCTGTCTGTGCATGCGTGCTTCATTCGTGGCTGGCTCTTTGCGACCCCATGGACTGTAGTTCTCCAAGCTCCTCCGTCCACGTGATTCTCCCAAGGAGCAGGCGTCTTTTAATTTCATGGCCGGAGTCACCATCTGCAGTGACTTTGGAGCCAGCAAGAATACTGGAGTGGGCTGCCATGTTCTCCTCCAGGGGATCTTCCCGACCCAAGGATTGAACCCAAGTCTTTTGGGTCTCCTGCATTGGCAGGTGGGTTTTTCACCACTAGAATCACCCGGGAAGCCCAATCTCTGCTTCGGGTACCTTTAAAAGCTTTCAAACCTGAACTTAAAAAAAAAAAAAAAAAAAAATCAACAGAGGGTCCAGAAGGTATCCCCTTGTTGTTTCTGCCTTTCCATTGAGGATCCCAGAGGATCCTCTAGTTTTAGAGTTACATTTTCTGTTGCTTTCATTCTAATTTAATCTCAGCTAAAAATCCACCCTCTTTCTTCTGTGTAAATACTGGAGTTAGAAGCGGCAGCTTGGCCTCTTGCCAAGAATCAAAGTCGACAGCGTTGTTCTTTTGCTCTACCTTGCATAAAGGGGTCCTGATAGGAAAATGCCTCTGGTTATTTGTTTGGTCTTTGGCTGAGGGCATTTTTAACACAGATGCAGATAACTGTGTCCTGGGCCAAGGAGAACAAACTGCAGGCGACTAGGCATGGAAGGTATGCTGTCAGGGCACCAAGTTCCAACCACCGCGCTCCCAGAACAAGTATCTCACTCTTCATCTTTTAAAATATGTGCCTCATGTTTACAGAGTGTCTGTCTGTTTGCGGAACACATTCACAAGACAGTTTTTCATGGGCCCAGAAGTGTTTTGCATTGGAATGAATCTGCGAGGTCATTCTAGTCCAACATGCCACACGAAGCAAGCGTCCTTTCAGGAACATTCCTGGGATGTGCTCACCTGTCTAAAGATATTTGGAGGCAAGAGGGTCCCTTTATAACAGAGTCCCCTCCAGTTCTCCATCACTCTCACTTTATTCCTCGTAAGAAGGAATTCACACTTAACATTCAAAAAACTAAGATCATGGCATCCAGTCCCATCACTTCATGGCAGATAGATGGGGGAAAAAATGGAAACAGTGGCAGATTTTATTTTCTTTGGCTCCAAAGTCACTGCAGATGGTGACTGCAGCCATGAAATTAAAAGACGCCTGCTCCTAGGGAGAAAGGCTATGACAAACCTAGACAGCGTATTAAAAAGCAGAGCCATCACTCTGCTGATGAAGGTCTGTAGAGTCAGAGCTATGGTTTTTCCAGTAGACATGAGTTTGAGCAAACTTCAGGAGATAATGAAGGACCGGGAAGCCTGGGGTGCCTCAGTTCATGGGGTTGCAGAGTCGGATGTGACTTAGCAACTGAACAAAGCAGTCAATATTGCACCCCTCCCTGTAACTGTAGCCCATTAATCAAGGCCACGCTCCCCATCGCTCTAGACCTGAGCAAGTAATCTGTGAATGGTGATGCTGTACAGGTGACGCTGGGTGCGCTGGGAGCAAAGTGCGTCATGGCAGCCTCCTAGAATCTGATCCCAAGTATCCACCAGTTGCTCTTCGACTCTGAAGCTCACACTCGTCTGTGCAACAACAGCACTAATACTGGGGGGGGGGGGGGTCTCGCTCACAGCAGCAGCACACCCAGAATCTTGCAGGACACAGGTCACTGGATGGAATAGCTGGGCTTTTCCATGAAAAGTATTGTTGCCAGTTGAGTAAATGGCTCACAGTTACTCACTTTTATCCTAATTAAAAAAGCACATGTGATTTTTACACCAAGGCCAAGGAAAACTATGATTTCTTTTTCCCTTTTTTTACATAGCTGATTTATATTATTATATTAGTTTCAGGTGTACAACACAGTGATTCAATATTTTTATAGATTATACTCCATTTAAAGTTATTACAAAATCATGGCTATACTTCCCTGTGCTATACAACAGATTCTTACTGCTCAGTGCTTTTATACGGAATCGTTTTAATCCTCTGCCTCATCTCGGCCCTCCTCCCTTCCCTCTCCCCACTGGTAACCACTAGTGTGTTCTCTATTTCTGTGATCTGTTTCTATGTTGTTACATTCACTCATTTCAGTTTTTAGATTCCGCATATAAGTGATAATATAGTATTGGTCATTCTCTGACATTTTTCACAAAGTAAAATAACCTCTAGGTCCATTTATATTGCTGCAAATGGCAGGATTTTATTCTTTTTATGGCCAAGTAATAGTCCATTGTAAATATATACCATATCTTCCTCATCCATTCATCCGCTAATGGACACTTGGGTGTTTCCATATTTTGGCTATCATAAGGAATGCTACTGTGAACACTGGGGTGCATGTATTTTTTTCAAATTAGTGTTTTCATTTTCTTTATATATATTCCGAGGAATGGAATTGCTGATTATATGGTAGTTCTACTTTTAGTTTTTTGAGGAACCTCCCTACTCTTTCGCACAGTGGCTGCTCCAATTTACATTCCCACCAACAGGGTGTCAGAGGGTTCCCTTTTCTCCATATCTTGGCCAGTAATTCTTTGTGCAAAACCATGATTTCTGTTTAACTCCCCACCTTGGGTGAATTAAAGTTCTGACGGTTCAATCCTGATTACAACAGCTCATGTTCTAAGTGAAGGAAGCACTGTGTCCTATTTTCCTGACTTCACACTTAAACTCTGGGTTTTCAAGTATTTGAGAAGGACTGATCTTCCAAACACTTCCAATGGACATCTGTCCATCTCATACTGCATATCTCAGCTCCTTGGCGTGGTCTCTAAGATGCCCCCCAAGGCAGGATGGCCTTCCCCCCAACCTGATCCTCTCCTAACCACTCCCTCCCCTGGCTCTCTCTGCTCTAGCCCCTGCTGCTTCTCACCTGAGGCCTGGTGGCCTCTGGCCTTACCAGGATGAGATTTTTCAAACCCCACATGGCTCATCTCATCACTTCCTTCAAGTCTTTGCTCAAAGGTCCCCTTTTCTGAAGTCCTTCCCCGCACACCTGATGTAGGACAGCTTGATTCTTTTCTGATCTTAATCCTTAACCCAAAGAATGTGTCCTGACACATTTTGGGACCTACTACTTTGCGTAAGTACAGGACCCACACTTACACAAAGTAGCAAGTGGGACCTACTACTCTGTATAAGTGTAGCCTCCACTGACTGCTGTATTCCCATCAGGGCTTTGCAGGTGGTTGCATGCATGCGTGCTAAGTCGCTTCAGCCGTGTCAGACTCCTTGCGACCCTATGCACCGCAGCCCACCAGGCTCCTCTGTCCAGGGGATTCTCCAGGCAAGAATACTGGAGTGTGTTGCCATCTCCTTCTCCAAGAGATCTTCCCATCCCAGGGATCGAACCCGAGTCTCTTATGTCTCCTGCGTCGTCAGGCAGGTTCTTTACCACCAGCACCACCTGGTTGTTGCAGGTTGTTGACACTCAGAAAAAAAAAAAGTGTATTTTATTTGTTAGAGGAAAAAAAAAGAGGATTAAAAACCGAGTTAAAAAAGAAAATAGGCTAATAAGATCTTACTTTCTGTCCTTCCCCCACCTCCAGTCTAGAGAAAGCAAAGGCGAGACCTGTGGCTAAACTCTAAGAACAAGAGTCTTCAGTCTTCTCCCTCTTGGACTGCTTGGCTGGACCAGCCGAAAGGAAAATCCTCCGCTCCCCGTCCTAGGGCTCATCTGAAAAAGTCTCTATGTTCTGAAGAAGGGAGGTCACAGTGTGTAGAGGACAGACACCAGCCAACAAGCAGGGTGTAGCATACGATGGGGCTCATCATAAATTATAAGTGATTTATGGTGTCCTTCTGGGCACCGAGCCTGCATTCAGGGAAGGAGGCTGGGGCATATGCCTCCGGCTCCTTTCCGTGGACTCCTGGCCAAGATTTTATATTACTCTGGAAGTATCTGTGAGAATAAATCTTGCAGTCAACAAGCCACTTGTGTTTTCTTTTGGCAAGGAAAGAGAGTCCTAATTCTCGATTCTAACGCCGTTTAATGTCGGAACAAAATAGAAGAGCAAATAGAAGACCATTAAATAAGCGGACCATGTTATCTTCTTGGTCCTGAGTACTGAATGGCCTTACTATGAAACAGACAGACACAGAGACCCGCTTGTCTTGGGTGGAAAGTGTTCTATAAGAGCCTGGCTCTTTACCTCTCCCCAATAGTCGGTACAGAAAGCAGAATGTCAAGAAATGGTCTCCTTTTTAAAAGACCCTTCACTAAGGCTTAGCTAAACCATTTAAAGAACTACAGTCACCGAAATGCCACCCAACGGGACGTTTGCAAAAACCTTCCAAAACATCTCAAGAATGTCAGGCAGAGAAATAAAGCCAACATCTCCATCTCGAAACACTCAGTGGTCTGGCTGTTTTCTTGTTTATCCAGGCCACTCCCCTACTCACAAATCCTACGTACTTCAGAACAAGTCCAACTCCTTGGAAAAGCAGCCAAGCTTTATAACCGGCCCCAAAGCACCATTCTTCCCCCTAATTTTTTTTTTCATCTCACTTTTGCACAAGCCCAAAGTTAAAGTCAACCGTTGCTTCCTGTCATTTCCTAAACACTTCCTGCACGACCTCTGCTCCATTCCTTCATCCGTTTCCTTCTCCTAAAATCAGACTATTTCCCTCTCCCTCTTCACTGAAATCTTGCTTGAATTTTAAATCCTCTTCAAACAGCGCCCCCTACACGGCGATCTCACTATTCTGGTTGGTAAAATGTATAACTCCAAGCTCCTAGCGCGCTTTTCTTTTTCCATTCAAATATAGTTGATTTACAATGTCATGTTCATTTCATGTGTACGGCAAAGTGATATATATATATATATATATATATTCTTTCCAAGATTTTTTCATATAGATTATTCAAAGATATTGAATACAGTTCTCTGTGCTATACAGTAGGTCCTTCTTTACCTGTTTCATCAATAGTCATGTGTATATGTTAATCCCCAATTCCTAATTTATCCCTCTCCCCGCTCTTTTCCCTCTTGGTAACTGTAAGTTTATTTTCTAAGTCGAGCAGTTTTAAATAATTTATCTGTGCCTCAGTTTTCTCATCTATAAAATGGGATAACAGCTGCTACTTTCTGGTTCTTCTGGGGGTTAAATAAGAAGTGAAACTGTTAGATTAATACCTAGAATCTAAAAAGCACTGAATAAATGTTAGCTATTACTATTATTGCTATTAGCTACTGTTAGCTACTATTATTTATTAAGTTATAGAACTTACTACATTTTTGATTGCATACTATGTGTACAAAGTTGCATATTCACATGACTCTAGTCCAAACCCTAAGAGGGCAGTTCTGTATATCATTTCATCTCCACTATGCCAAAAACCATACAACACACAGAGAAGATACTGTGCATTTCTGTTTTGTTTTGTTTTCACAAGGAGGCAGAGGAGGTATATCTACAGCTCTTTCCTACCTTTTCTACTCGTCTTAGAAATAGCCCTCCTGACATGTAGCCTTTGAGGAACCACCTTCCCCCCTCTGAGTCCATGCTACCTGCGTGAAGCCAATCCCATCCCTGGGGTCCAAGACTCCCAGGCTTATCCAGTCAGAGCCCAGTATCTTACAGGCATTGGTGACTGGTGCAGAGAGCGGCTGTGTCCGAACTGCACCAGTGAGATTCAGGCCCAAGAACTTTGGTGTAACAGCAGGAAAGAAAGGGGTTTTTTTCTCCTGGATCTGTAAAACTAGCTGAACAGGAGCCTGGGGCTGCTAGTAGTCGGTCACTTTGCCTCCAAAAAAGGAGAGCCCAACTTAAAAAAAAGAAGAATAAAGAAAGCCAATACAGAGGAATACAGATTCAAAAGGAGGAGACAGGTTCCTAATCTTAGTTTCTAAGGACCTGGATCCAACTCCAAGCCTGAAGGTTGCCCCTGGGCTTCTTGGTTAAGTGAACCAATAAATTCCCTATTTGCTAAAGCCTCTTACCATTCATCAGCAGTGAAAAGTTCTGACTAACCAAGGTGTTAAATAGATGCTTTTTAACGCTAAATTTTCTTCCAGTAGAACCTAGGCAGTCTCTAGTTTTCAAGGCAGAAATATGAAAGAAGAACTATACAGACCCTCTTTTTCCCCCTCAAGGCCTTAAGAAAGAGGAAGGTGTCTATGCTCCCTTCTTCCTCTTGGGAAATCAGTGTCACAACTTCCTCCAAAAACGTGACAGCAATCATCTGCTTATTTGGTGCTTAGATAGCATTTTTGTATTGATTTTCTCATCAGTCCTCCCAGTATTCCTGAAACACAGGCTAATCAAATATTATTCTTATTTCTCTCAAATAGATAAGGACACTAAGACTTAAAAGAAGGCAAACATGTTTTCCAGCCACAGATTTAGAATCTGGTTGAACCCTAATGCGTTTGACCAAAGCCTACCACTTGCATTCTCCATCCTGAATTGATAATTACAAAGATTTCAAATTTCTCAAGAGCTGCAATACTTTTTTTTTTTTTTCTAGTTTCAACATCTTATAATCTTTATTTAATGTATACTTTCTCTGTTTTAAAAATAACATTGTTGTAGCTAAGAGTCCTGACTTTAATGCCAGCTAGACCTGAACTTAGACTCAGGCTACTCGGTGATAAGTTACTTAATTTCTTTAGTTTCCTTATATGTATATCCACAGATTTTTAAAGAAGATTAAGTGAGATAAAATATGTAATGTGCTTAGAAGAGTACTTGGCCTAGAGTCCGTACTCAAGAAATGTTAGTGTTTATTAATATGTATTATAATCAAAGAAAGTATGGCAAGACTGAAAGTAGAAAGAAGAAAAAAATTAAACCACCCAGAATTCCACCCCTTGAGCTATTTTCGTTTTGTCTTTTATCTGTGTGTAAGAGAAATTAATTTTTTGTTGTTTATATTTCTGAACGGAGGTCCTGGTAGCTGTTTGCCAGTCACGATGGGTGGTGGAGAGGAAATTTGGAAGTAGATGTTAGGGTGTATATGTATGCAGAATTACTCTGCATAACACAGGAGGTAAATGAGACTCCCTGCTGCTGCTGCTGCTGCTGCTGCTAAGTCACTTCAGTCGTGTCCGACTCTGTGCGACCCCATAGACGGCAGCCCACCAGGCTCTCCCGTCCCTGGGATTCTCCAGGCAAGAACACTGGAGTGGGTTGCCATTTCCTTCTCCACTTTTTTTTTTTTTTAACACTTTTTAATTTTCCTTTAAGACATGAGACAGAAAAAAACCTTTCTTTTCTGAACAGTTAAATGAACAGTTATCATAGCTTTGTTTCAAGGCATTAAATTAAATTAAATTTTATAAAAATACTAGGTAATATTTTGTACAGGTAATATTCATATTCAGAAATTTAAAAATATAGTACACATTTGGAACTCTTGCTCTTATTGGTCATTTGTATACTCTTTCATTGTTTATGCACATACAAGCATATATAAATATATATTCTATTTTTAAAAGTTGAAGTATAATTAATTTATAATGCTATATTAGTTTCAGGTGTACAACACAGATATTCAATATTTTCATAGATAATATTCCACTTAGAGTTACTAAAAATAATGACTATATTTCCATATGCTGTACAATATATCTTATTGCCGATCTAATTTTATACCTAGTTTGTGTCTTTTAATCCCATACCTCTTCATTCTCCCCACTAGTATCCACTAGTTTGTTCCCTATATCTGTAAGTTTGCTTCTATTTTTAAAAATACATTCATTTGCTTTATCTTATAAATTCTGCATATTTGGTAACAGAGATTGTCTCAGAAGGAAACCTTTTTAAAGTTAATTTTCAATGGGCAATTTTTAAATAGTAGTGCACTCTCAACAGTTAGAACTGGACATGGAACAACAGACTGGTTCCAAATAGGAAAAGGAGTACATCAAGGCTGTATATTGTCACCCTGTTTATTAAACTTATATACAGAGTACATCATGAGAAACGCTGGGCTGGAAGAAGCACAAGCTGGAATCAAAACTGCGCGGAGAAATATCAATAACCTCAGATATGCAGATGACACCACCCTTATGGCAGAGAATGAAGAGGAACTAAAGAGCCTCTTGATGAAAGTGAAAGAGGAGAGTGAAAGTTGGCTTAAAGCTCAACATTCAGAAAACTAAATCATGGCATCTGGTCCCATCATTTCATGGGAAATACATGGGGAAACAGTGGAAACAGTGTCAGACTATTTTTTGGGGGACTCCAAAATCACTGCAGATGGTGACTGCAGCCATGAAATTAAAAGACGCTTACTGCTTGGAAGGAAAGTTATGACCAACCTACACAGCATATTAAAAAGCAGAGACATTACTTTGTCGACAAAGGTTCGTCTGGTCAAGGCTATGGTTTTTCCAGTGCTCATGTATGGATATGAGAGTTGGACTGTGAAGAAAGCTGAGGGCCGAAAAATTGATGCTTTTGAACTGTGGCGTTGGAGAAGACTCTTGAGAGTTCCTTGAACTGCAAGGAGATCCAACCAGTCCATCCTAAAGGAGATCAGTCCTGGGTGTTCATTGGAAGGACTGATGCTGAAGCTAAAACTCCAATACTTTGGCCACCTCATGCGAAGAGTTGACTCATTGGAAAAGACCCTGATGCTGGGAGGGATTGGGGGCAGGAGGAGAAGGGGACGACAGAGGATGAGATGGCTGGATGACATCACTGACTCTAGGGGCATGAGTTTGAGTAAACTCCGGGAGTTGGTGATGGACAGGGAGGCCTGGCGTGCTGCGATTCATGGGGTTGCAAAGAGTCGGACATGACTGAGCAACTGAACTGAACTGAACTGAACACTCTCACAGTTCAAATTACAAAAGGATCAAGTAGAAAAAAAAAAATCTCACTTTCTCTCTGTTCTCTACTGGCTCTCATCTTGACCCCACCTATTCAAAGTGAACCTCATCTTTACTCCACAAGCAAATAACCACTTTTATTAGTGTCCTTGTATCCTCCCAGACTTTCTTAGGCAAATTCAAACATTCATTTTTAATTTTTCCCTTTTCTACACAAAAGATAGTATGTTTAAAAACCGTTCAGCATCATTCTTTTTCATTGAACAGTTATTAATGCTTCTAAAATTTCAGGTGACAGAGCTGAGATGGAAGAGGTGATGGCTTCTGCCTTGTGCAAACAGCAGTAGCAGCTGAAATCACTGCTGTTTCCAAAGGGGTTGAGCTGGGAACAGTCATGGCAAATCCATCCAAAGGGACTCATGGGGTATATTCCCAAGGGATAAAGGTTGGGGACGAGAACAATGAGCAAGTCCTCGATCCCAGATGGGCCAGGAAGTACAAGTGATCTCAGGAGAGTAATCAGAGGCCAGGATTTGTGAGCTACGTGAAACTCTGCTTGTCATTCCCCCTTCCAGGCTGATTCTCGTAAAGTCAGGACAGGCAAAACTGCACTAGACAGGTGCCCTGGGGGTTCACCCCGTTTGATGGAAAGTCTGTGTGTTTCCATTTCCTGTTTCTTCACATTCAAAGACAGTAAACTCCAAACAGCGTGCAGACCAGCAAAGGCACAGATGTGTGAAAGAATGATAATGATAATCATCCTTAGATTAATTAAATTCTAACCTCCCAATAACAGACTAGAGAAGTGGCCAAAAAAAATGAATCTCAGCTCTGAATGGTGAAGAAATATTTTAAGCTAAAAGATCATAAACAACACCCATGAAAGAAGAGACATCTAGAGTCTGAACTTCTGACTCTCACACACTTCCCCATGATCTGCTTTAGGACAGTCTCATCCATTTCAGGGATTTAACACAGATTGAAATGGCACAATGTCTCATTTTAATGCTGATCAGGTAGCCAAATGACAAGCCAAGAGTGGATAAGAAAGAGGCCTTAGTAATACTAAAATATAGGAAATTAGAGGGCTTCCCAGGTGGTGCAGCGGTAAAGAGCCTGCCCGCCAATGTAGGAGACGCCAGAGACATGGACTCAATCCCTGGGTCAAAAGGACACCCTGAAATAGGAAATGGCAACCCACTCCAGTATTCTTGCTTGAAGAATCCCTTGGACAGAGGAGCCTGGTGGGCTATAGTCCACGGGGTCGCAAAGAGTCAGATATGACTGAGCAACTCAACAACACATCGAATCAATTAAGATGACTAAGAAGTAAGTGCTCCTGAGCATTTGAAACATTCCCCTCTTCTACCAACTATCTTGCCTACACAACAGAATGAACAGTATCTATACAGAACAGTATTTCTCTGGAGAAACTGGTCCATGCCTAGACTAAACCAAGATGCCTGCCTGACACTTCAGAGAGACAACCAAGAGTATCTTCACTAAAACTTTTATTTTTCAATGTAAAACACTAAAAAAAATTTGGGAAAAAGTACCTTTTGATGAAGGTAAAAGAGGAAAGTGAAAAAGCTAGCTTGAAACTCAACATTCAAAAAACTAAGATCATGGCATCCGGTCCCTTAACTTCACAGCAAACAGAAGCAGAAAAATGGAAACAATGGCAGATTTTCTATTCTTGGGCTCCAAAATCACTGCGGACAGTGACAACAGCCATGGAATTCAAAGATGCTTGCTCCTTGGAAGGAAACCTATGATAAACCTAGACAGCATTTTAAAAAGTAGAGACATCACTTGACAACAAAGGTCCATATGGTCAAAGCTATGGTTTTTCTTTTCTTTTTTTGAATATGGAGAACTGTTTGAAGTTTTTTTTTTCTTCCAACAGTCATGTATGGATATGAGGGTTGGACCATAAACGAGGCTGAGCACCAAAGAACTGATGCTTTTGAACTGTGGTGCTGGAGAAACTCTTGAGAGTCCCTTGGACTGCAAGGAGATCAAACCAGTCAGTCCTAAAGGAAACCAACCCTGAATAGTCATTGGAAGAACTTTGCTGAACCTGAAGCTCCAATACTTTAGCCACCTGATGCAAAAGAGCTGACTCAGTGGAAAAGACCCTGATGCTGGGAAAGATTGAAGGCAAAAGGAGAAGGTGCCAATAGAGGATGAAATGGTTAGATAGCATCGTTGACTCAATGGACATGAATTTGAGCAAACTCTGGGAGATAGTGGAAGAGAGAGCTGCCAGGCGTGCTGCAACCCATGGGGTGCAAAGAGTCAGACACGACTTAGCAACCGAACAACAACAACCTCTGCATTGTAACTGGAACTATAATGTTCAAAGTCTGATAGCAATGCATACTTTCCACTTTGATATAATGCTCCCTTTTAGTATTCTCTCCATTCTGTTTCTAAATTTCTGATTATGGAGGTGATAAAGTTAAGAAAGCTAGAAAACAGGAAATGAAAGTATATATTCTAGCCCTTTAAAAAATACATCTCGAGTTCAAATCCAGATCTGGCAACTTGAGGTGATCAGAGGCAAACTCCTCAACTTCTTCATGCCTTAGTTTCTGCAGATGAAAATAGACGTCATGCAGCCTGACTTGGATGCGGACATTAGAATGACTAAAATGTCTTATAAAGTGTTTGACACAAAGTAGGGATCCCATAAGTATTAGATATTTTTCTCCTCTGCTTTTCATTTTCTCTTTCTATTACCTTTGACAATACTCTACTGATAGCTTTACCTGATAGGCTTATTCATACATGCACAGGCTTCTTGATCTAGAAAGCAGCACAGTACAAGAGTCAAAAATGAAGACTCGAGGTTCCTGAGGTTCAAATACAGGATATTCTACTCACAAGCAAAGGAACCTAGAGCAAGTTATTTAACTTTTCTGTGATTCAGCTTATCCATTACTGAAATGAGGATTATAATAGTGACCGACCCACAGAGTAACTGGGAAGACATCGAGTATTTAATACAGCATCTGGTTAAAAACTCAACAAGGGTTATTTATTATTAATATCCATGTTTCTGGTTCCTCCTTTACGTTTAATCACAAATAAAACTTCAAGTGAGTGACAGAAATAAAGGTTAATTTATTTGTATTTAAAAAAATGCTTTATATGCTACACACATGGTAAATTATTCAAAGGGAGCTTTTATTTTTTTTTTTACTGTGCCTTATGTAATCTTAGTTCCCCGACTGGGGATTGAACCCGTGCCCTCAGCGGTGAAAGTGCAGACTGAACCACTGGACCACCAGGGAACTCCCTAAAGGAATATTTATTGAACCTCACAAGGCAGTAACTAAAGTTAACATTTTAGCATTAAATTGAACAACAACAAGGAAACTCTATGTAAGGCCAGCAATATGTTAACATCAGATTTAAATAGGTGATTACGTTTTAGTTAGTGTCACTGAAGTTTTACATTTGATTCGCTTAAGGTTTTTTAAGACAGATTACAGGGGCTGAGGAAATGGGGAACTGCTGTTTAATGGGCAGAGTTTAACTTTTGCAAGATGAAAAGGTTCTGGAGGTCTGTTGCACAACAATGTAAACATACTTGACCCTAGTGAACTTCACTTAAAAATGGTAAAGGTGGTAAATTTTATGTGCCTTCTACCACAATTTTTAAAATACATTGTAAGATATTTTTGAACTACATTAAAGATGAGAGCCCTATCTAAGATGAAGATGAGATCAGAAGGAATTTTCAAAGAAATTTAAGTACACTGATGTATTATGTGTTCCCTCTTTTCCAGAAACCAGTTTTCCCTCCAATCATGCTGTTTATTCTCATCTATTTCTCACATTTTGGGCTTCCCAGGTGGTGCAGTGATAAAGAATCCACCTGCCAATGCAGGAGATGCAAGAGATGTGGGTTCAGCCCCTGAGCTGGAAAGATCCCCTGGAGGAGGAAATGACAACCCACTCCAGTATTCTTGCCTGGAAATTGTCATGGACAGAGCAGCCTGGTGGGCTACTGTCCCTGGGGTCACAAAGAGTCAGACACGACTGAGAGACTTGAGCACGCATTTCTCACATAGTCTCTCGTGCCGTATCTTATAATAGGTACTAGGTAAACATACTTTCTTTTTTTAATTTATAACATTTTATTTATTTATTTATTTTTCCATTTATTTTTATTAGTTGGAGGCTAATTACTTTACAGCATTGCAGTGGTTTTTGTCATACATTGAATTAGCCATGGATTTACATGTATTCCCCATAACATACTTTTAAATAAAGAAAAATTTTAAAATACCTATTTCAAAAACGAAAGGGTCTGAATTTGAGAAAGCAATTGAGGAAAACTCAGGACAAAAAAAAAAGTTATAAACCACGATGCGCAAAATCCTTTCACCTAACAAAGAGAAATACAAATTAAGCTCTAAATTATATTCCAAGTGGGAAACAAATCAGGAAAACATGCCAAAAACCAGTCACTTTCCAGGACTTAGCCCTTAGTGATAAAGACCGGATTCATATCACAGGACGAAAAAAACCAAAACAAAACCACAAAGGGAAATAATATGCAAAGGAAATTAAATAATGGACTTTCCTGACATGAGTTCTCTGACCCAGGCCAGAAAGAGCTCTGTAGTACCTTTAAAAGTGTTTAAAAGTGGCCCCACTCCCAAGGAAAATGAAATTAGGAAATTATCCACCCAAGTAAGGCATATAAACAATCAGATCCTCTTTTAAAACAATACGAAGTCACTAGGTCTCCATCCCTGTGGAAGCTGTTTTTTATTAAAAATATCAATGGGAACACCGCTCCTTTCCTCCACATTCCCCTCGGGAAGTAAATACGACAAAGAAAAAAAGAAGAGTGAGCAATTCTATATTTCATGCTAGTGGGTGTGATTTTTTTTAAAATGTCATTTATAATCAGCAAAATCTGATTATTAGGTATCATAGACAGCATCCATGGCATGTTTGAGGATGTTTTCATAGGATGCTCAGCAAAAATGCCTTGCGTGAGTTCACTTGCCCCAGAAAAATCTAAATTCCCCCTGGAAAAGGCGAGAGGCCTCAGATCCTAGTCAGCTCTATAGTATAACAAATTTAAACCTAGAGCTCAGCCTGGATTTGACAAACAAGATCACATTTTCTAGAATGTTCAGGAAACAAAGGAGTCTCTTCAACTCCATTTAGAAATAAGGTTTCGGACTGGGATGGGGAATACATGTAAATCCATGGCTAATTCATATCAATGTATAACAAAAACTACTGTAATGATGTAAAGTAATTAGCCTCCAACTAATAAAAATTAATAAAAAAAAAAAAAAAAAAGAAATAAGGTTTCATGGTTTCTAGTTATCTACAGGAGATGGGTCATGACGGTTTGGTCACTCATTGTGTAGCTGGCTATTTTAAACCTTTGATGGAAGGTTTTCATATTTATGAAACCATTAATTTCAATTATGACAAACATACAAAAAGTTGGCACTCATAGTATGCTACTCTTTCCTATAAATTGGTTCTACCCCTAGAACAGATCTATAATGAATAACATGCTCCATATGTAAAAAGGTGGGACCATAATGATTCTTCACATCATCTGTGAGTAAAAAGACTGAAACCAAGAAAAAATTCATTCTACTGGGAGAAAAAAAAGGAAGAGAAATAGTGTCTTTCACATTCAATGCATAGAGGAAATTTGTTTAAACAACATCGTATATCTTTAAGAAAACAGAATAAAAGCATTTCAAGAAAGTACGATGGAAAGACTGTTACACATTATCTCTTATTCACAGAATTTCTAACTCTCATTTGGTCTGATTAGCTTCAGTTATAAAATATGTAAGTATACAAATGGTTGAACTAAAACGCAAGGCCCACCCTCCTTTGTTTTTGTCAATGACGCCCTCACATTGAGCTTTAAAAGGCTGTTACCACACAGAGGAGACAGTAATAGTTACTTAAGTTCATCATCCATTCATGAAGGAATGGGCCCTCACCCTGTCCATTAAATTTGGTGAAATATTCATTTTGTCTATTTTGGCTGTTCAAGATTCATTAAGGCTCTTAAGAAGCTCTAAAATGATATGAACATGAAGTAAAGATGAAAATGAGGATAGATGTTCCCCTCCAAAATTCTAGCATTTTCCAAATCACAGATTTATTTGCCAGGGTACCACATGACTGAAGGAACTTAGCACAGCACAGCACACATCCTGGGATAGGGTAAGGCCCACCAAGAGCCTTTCATTAACTCATTCATTTGACAAACTCTTAACTGAATGCTTAACATAAACCAGGCACTGTTCTAGTTGCTTGGGATTTTATCAGGAAAAAAACAAAAATGAAAATCCCCATCCTCATGGAATTTATAATCTAGCAGGAAGTGGGACCAGATAATAAACAATAGAAATAATAATAACTGTTAGAAGGTTAAACATGCTATGGAAAACAAAGTAAGGCATATACACGTGACTTTGTATAAAACAGACCACTAATGAGAACCTACTGAATAGCATGGGGAACTCTACTTAATGCTAAGTGGTGACCTAAATGGGGAAAAAATCCAAAAGAGAGGATATATGTATACGTACGTCTGATTTACTTTGCAGAAAATAACACAACATTGTAAAGCAACCATACACCAATAAATCTTTTTTTTTAAGGCAGAAAAAGAGGAACCTAGAGTGCCAGGGGATCAATTTTATATCCACCAGGATGGTAACAATAAGACAAATAGACAAGGACAAATACTGCCCAGAATGTGGATAAACTGGAACCCTCATACACGGCTGCTGTGACTGTAAAATGATGAAGCTGCTTCAGAAAACAATCTTGGCAGTTCCTTAAAATGTTAAACATTGAATTTTCATACGACTCAGCTATTCCATTTCTAGTTATATAATCAAGAGAAGTGAAAACATGCATCCACAGAAACTGATGCACAAATGTTCCTAGCAGCATGTTTCATACTAGCCAATAGTAGAAACAACTCAAATGTTTGTCAACTGCTCGGTAAAGTGTGGTTTATTCAAACAATGAAACATTATTTGATAATAAAAAGAAATTAAGTCTTGACATATGTCACAACATAGAGCTGGGGGTTGGGAAGAAAATGGGGAATGACTCCTAATGGAATGGGATTTTTTTCAGGATGCTGAAACTGGTGAACGTTGATTGCGATGATGGCTGCATAGCTTGTGACTATTACTTAAAAGCACTGAATTACATACATTAAATGAGTGAATGGCATGGTAAATAAGTTATATCTTAACAAAGCTGTTAAAAACAGACTGCTAGTGGGTAAAAGAGATTCAACATAGGATGAACTAGGTAGGACTCACTGAGAAGTTAGAATATGAACATGGATTTCAATGAAGGAGATGAGACTGTTGCTGTTGTTCAGTCACTAAGTTGTGTCTGACTCTTTGTGACCTCATGAACTGCAGGCTTCCCTGTCCTTCACCATCTCCCAGAGCTTGCTCAAACTCATGTCCATTGAGTTGGTGATGCCATCCAGTCATCTCATCCTCTGTCGCCCCCTTTTCCTCCTGCCTTCAATCTTTCTCAGTTATCAGGGTCTTTTCCAATGAGTCAGTTCTTTGCATCAGGTCGCCCAAGTACTGGAGCTTCAGCTTCACCAGTTGTCCTCCCAATGAATATTCAGGGTTGATTTCCTTTAGGATTGACTGGTTTGATGAGGCTGCTGGTTAACCATAA
Source organism: Odocoileus virginianus (assembly GCF_023699985.2). Classification (NCBI taxonomy): domain Eukaryota; kingdom Metazoa; phylum Chordata; class Mammalia; order Artiodactyla; family Cervidae; genus Odocoileus; species Odocoileus virginianus. The sequence continues at coordinate 21,499,200 of NC_069707.1, forward strand.
AGAAATCTGGAGGAAGAGCCTCCCTCCGTTTTCCATTCAAAGCACCAGAGGTCCTATCAAAACGCACCCAAGATAAAAGAGATAACCTTAATGGTCCTATAACAATTAAAGAAATAAAATTTGCAGTTTAAAACCTTCTTTAAAAAGAAGTCTTCAAGTCCAGATGGTTTCACGGGTGAATTCTATCAAACATTTTAAGGAAGAAATAATGCCAAGTCTGCATAATCTTTTTCAGGAATAGAAGGAGAAAGGGTAAGAAGGGGTTCCTAACTTACTCTATGGGATCAGCATCACACTGATGCCAAAGAAAGCAAAGACAGTACAAGATAAGAAACTACAGACCAATATCATGAATCTTCAACAAAATGTTATTAAATAAAGCCCAGCAGCATACAAAAGGATAATAAATTACAACTCAGTGGGCTATGTCCTAGGAATGCATAGCTGGTTCAATATTCAAAAAAACACTATCAATGTAATCAAGCACTGTAATAGTCTAAAGAAGAAAAACTGTTAATACATAATCATATATATTGAGGCAGAAAAAATATTTGAGAAATTCAACATCTATTCATAATACCTTAGGAATTCAGGCATTATATGGAACTTCACCCTGATTAAGTGTATCTACAAAAAAACCATCAGCTAACATCATACTTAATAAATGCCTCCTTGTAAGAATGGGAACAAGGCAAGACTCTCCCCTTCCCCTACTTACTGTCGTACTGGAAGCCCTACCTAGTGCAAAAGGGCAAAAAAATGATATGAAAGGCATAAAGACTGGAAGGAAGAAATAAAACCATCCCTACTTACAGATGATATATTAATAATTATCTAGATAGAAAATCATAAAAAATTTTACTAGTCTTAGGAAGTTAGGCAAGGTAGGATGATACAACTGTATTTCTAGAAAGTAGCAGTGAACTGCAGATGTTTTTAAAATGTCATTTACAATAGTTTTTTTAAAAAAGAAAGAATAGGAAAGAAATAGGAACAAACCTAATACTGTTTTCTAAAAATTTCTAAACACAAATGAGAGAAACAGATGAACTCATTAAATGGAGAGAGACATATCAGTTTACACATTAGAGGATTCAACATAGAGAAGATATCAGTTCCACCTAAACTGCACTATAGATTTCATGTAATTCCAATAAAAATCTCAGCAGGAAATTTTGAGAATATAAAGAAGCTGACTGTAAACTGTATATGAAGCGCAAAGAAACTAGATTAGTAAAACAATTTTGAAAATGAAGAATAAAGATGGAGAAACCGCAGAACCTGATTTTCAGGCTTATAAAGCCACAGTAATCAAGATAACAAGGTATTGGTGAAGGAACAGACATACGGATGAAAAGCACAGACGAGTGAATCCGATAATAGATCCAAACAAATATAGATCTTAATTTTTGATAAAGACTATGTGGTCCATTAATTTTTGACAAAGCTGTAAGGCAGTTCAATGGAGAAAGAAGAGCTTTTTCAACAAATGCTCTTGAAAATTCTTTGTGTTTTTGTTTTGCATATGAATGTTCACAGCAGGTTTATTTGTAATGAAAGTTCTTATACATTATACCAAGAGCATGATCCTAAAAGAAAGAGGTGATAAACTGTACTTCATCAACAAAAAGATTTGCTCTATAAATGACACTGTTAAAGGATGGAAAGACAAGCTACAGTCTGGCAGAACATAACTTTAACAACACATCCGACAAACGCATTGTACATATCTAGACCATATAAAGTACTCTCAAAACTCAACATTAAGGAAACAACCAACTCAATAAAAAATTGGTCAGAGGACTTGAACACACCTTCACCAAAGAAGAGTATATAGAAGAAAAACATGCTTATTGGTCTTTAATGATGCAAAAGCAACTTAATGGGGACAGGATGGTCTTTTCAAAAGATGCTATTGAGAAAATTGCACATTTAAATGCAAAAAATGAATCTTGACCTAAACCTTACACCTTACATAAAAAATAACATAAAAATGATCATAGATCTAAATGTAAAAGACTAAAATATAAAACTTTTATAAGAAATTATAGGAAAAAATTTGTGTGGTTTGGGGTTAGGCAGAGACCAGCTGGGAAAAAATATGTGCAAATCACATACCTGATCAAGAATCTGTATCCAGAATATACAAAGAACTCTCAAAATGTAACAGGAAGAAAGCAAACAATCAGAAAACAGGCAAAATACTTACACAGAAACTTTACCAAAGAGGATATATAGATGGTAGATAAGTATATGAAAAGAAATTGAACATAATTAGCCATTAGAGGAATACATCGCTGATTCAATGGACATGAATTCGAGCAAACTGCAGGAGCTAGTGGAGGACAGAGGAGCCTGGCATGCTGTAGTCCATTGGGTCTCAAAGAGTCAGACACAACTAAATGGCTGAACAACAAGGGGATGCATATTAAAACATGATAAAATTCTACCACATACCTTCTAGAATGGCTAAAACAAAAAAATAATGACAGCATATCCATGTTCAGAGTAGTAATAGCCAAGAGGTGCAAGCAACCCAAATACCCACTGATGACAGTACGAACAAAATGTGGTATGTGTATGCAATGAAATACGAAGCTGTTTTTAAAAGGAGGGAAATGCTGTCACATGCTTCAACATGAACGAACTTTGAGAACATTATGATAAATGAAATAAAACAGCTATAAAAAGAAAACTACTGTATGGTTCCACTTATATGAAGTATCCAATGGAGTCAAATAGTAGGAAGAGAAAATAGAATGGTGATCACCAGGCCCTGGGGAGACGGGGTAAAGGGGAATTGTTTAATAGGTACAGAACTTCATTTCCTTAAAAATGAAAAAGTCCTGGAGATTTGCTTTATTATTATTATTTTGGCCACACTGCATGGCATGAGGGAATCTTAGTTCCCCACCAGGGATCAAACCTGTGCCCCTGCAGTGGAAGCATGGATTCTTAACCACTGGACTGCTAGGGAAGTCCCTGGAGATTTGCTTTACAATAATGTAAATGTGTCTTACTACTGAACCCTACGTTTAAAAAAATGATTAAGATTATAAATTTTATGATATGTTTTCACCACAATATAAAAAATTACAATGATAACACAAAGTGGTGACAATGATATGGAGCAACTGGAACTTTCTGACACCGCTGGTAGGAACGTACAACCCTGGGAAATAGTTTGGCAGTTGCTTATAAAGTTAAAAACGCATTTAACATAGGACCCAACATCTACTTCTACATATTTTCCCTAGAGAAAGAAAAACTTTTGTTCACACAAAAAGCTTTACAGAATGTTAATAGCAGTTCTACTCATAATTACCCCAAACGGGAAACAATCCAGAGGTCCTTCAACAGGTGGACACATAAACTGTGAACATTCATACCAAAGAATACTATCTAACAATCACAAGGAACAGCTGATATAGGCAACAACCTGGATGAACCTCACTGGTGCTATGCTGAGTGAAAGAAGCCAGTCTCAAGGGATTTCATGCTCAATGATTACAAGTATAATGACATACTTGAAACAACAAAATGATAGTGAAGAAAAACACAGCAGTGTTTGCCAGAGGTCAGAAGTTCAGGAGATGGTAGAGAGGAGGTAGGGCGTGACCATATGAAAACAGCACACGGGAGACTGGGAGTGATGGAACCGTGATCCATCTTGATTATGGTGGTAGTCACCCAAACTATACACGCCTGAAAATTCATCAAACTGGGACTTCCCTGGTGATCCAGCGGTTAAGATTTTGCCTTTCACTGCAAGGGGTTCAATCCCCGGTCAGGGAGGTTAAGACACCACATGGCTTGCAGCCAAAAAAACAGAAACAATTTTGTAACAAATTCAATAAAGACTTTAAAAATGGTCCACATCAAAACAAAAAGAAAAAACTTTTAAAAGTTCATAAAACTGTGGTGGTGGTTTAGTTGCCAAGTCGTGTCTGACTCTTGTGACCCCATGGACTGGAGTCCTCCAGACTCCTCTGTCCATGAGGTTCTCCAGGCAAGAATACTGGAGTGGGTTGCCACTGTACACACACACACACACACACACCCCAGAGAAAACACAAGAGTAGGAAATGATAAAAAAAAAAAAATGACCTCTTTAGAGAAAGTCCTGATCACAAATGCTGTGACAAGAGTATGAACTAGCTGGTGTTTCCTTGGCATATCTGCCTCCTACAGCCCCTTCTAAGAAAATCTCAGGAGTCCACCATCACAACTGTCAGGAAGAAACAGAGTATCTTCCTGTGGAATACAGGCTCGCTGACTCAAGACCACAGTTTGAAACAGAGGCCAGGCAGTGAAAAGTTTCAGAAAAATAGAAATCCTATTCATGTTTCCTGAAAGAGGTATGGTTTGACATTGCAAGCACAAACCAGCACTCTGTGAAAAGCCTCCTTCCAAGGAGCCTGGTTTGTTGGGGAAAGTTTACAGCAAATGTTTCCAAGAGGGGCTGCCAAAAGACTGACTACAGGTAACCTTGAGACCCAGGGGTGTGGACTGTGCAGACACCATTGCAGTGATCTCTTGGCTGTGACCTTTGCTTCTCTTCCTTGGAGAGATGCCACCCATAGAGCTACAAATACAAAGCAGTCTTCCCACTAGGGAAAGGAAAGGAGTTGGGGAACATCACCCTTTGCTCTGGAAAAGGTGAATAATATCTAGAAGGAGTGGGAGAATAATACAGTTAAGGAAGTTACAAAGAGAAATATTTTGAGGAAGAAAAAAAGGAATCAAAACAGCAGTTGAGAGGTTGAGAAGAAAAAGTTAGCACAAAGGAAGGGGAGAGCTGACGGGCTCTGCAGATCTGGGGCTGGACAGCTGGTCAAGAGAGACAGACGAGAAGAGCGGTACCAGACACGCTAAAGCAAAGAGCAGAGGACAAAGTTCATAAGCCAAAGCAAAGAGCAGAGGACAAAGTTCATAAGCCCGGGAATATTCCCTTTTTGTTAACTCTTGTGTCCCCCATGCCTGGGACAGATCTGAGCTCACAGTAGACCAGTGAAGAAAGATCAGTAGTTCATTCATTTGCTGTACAAATGAACAAGAAGGGAGACTGATGAGAACCGGCAGGAAGGGTCCAGCCGCCGTCACCCAGGAACTGCTACTGATGCGTGGACTGTGTGGGTCAGCAGAAGGAAGCCTGGCTTTTCATGATGTTTCTTAGGACACAAAGGAGGACACGCCAAGATGTCGCAAACTTTCCTCTATTGATTTTTAAAAATAGGAATAATTGTCTTCCTAGAAGCAATCAGAAGCCCTACCTCACCAGAAGTCCTGAGGGGGAAACAGAAAGGTATGGAAGACTGGATGTGGTTTTCTTCTCTTCTGGCTGAAGATCATGATACGCAAAGAGTAAACAAAGACTGTGAACAGCCATTTGAACTGATGGTGTCAGAGACAAGGGCTGATTTTCTGGACATACGATATGATACGTATCGATACATCCATATGATAATATCAGGCCTGACAGGACACAGGGTCTGTTCCATGAACATAGAAATGATACGCTGGGTGGAGACTGACTGAACTGGCCAACTGAAGTTGAATGAGGGAGGAAGGAAAAACAATTCAGATAATAGCATAAAATCAGGTATCTTGGAGGACAGCAGTGAGGACATAAAAAACAAGAGTGGAGAATTCTAGTGTTTTCAGAGCAAACAGCATCCAGGAAGACTGGGCACAGTATGAATGGGTGCAATAAAAGTAAGAGTATTAATAATAAAACAAAGTGCTATGAGGTATCAGCATAAGAAAGTAATTTTTGAGGCATGGTGGGACGGGATTCTGGGTGGCACAAAGGAGACAGATCTGATACAAGAGGGAGGTCTAATGTCAGGAGGGAGTATGTCTTGATGGGACACCACTGGGAAGGCGAATGCCTGCGGGAAAAAGCACAGAACTGAGGGTGAGAGTCCTAGAGAGTACGTAGAAGTGGAGAGCTAGAAAGAACATCCAACATACTGTTATAAGGAGGTGAAACAGACCACCCAACTAGGAGAATCTGGGTGATACTTTTCTATATATAGAACATTAAATGAGCATAAATGTAATATAGACTGTCAATGGGGGACTTTCAATTCCTTAGACATTTATAAGATACTTAATTCCTACGGACAAATTCTTATCACTTTAATAACAGGATAACTTTCTCTTCTGGACACTGATTCTAAATATTAAACATGTGGATGGTAAAGTGCATTAATAGGAATTTGGGGGAAAGTTACCATGTTATCTCGGCATTAAAATAGCCAAGACTAAGAACATGAGGTATGGCCAGATCCCCAGGCTACCCTGTAGACTCCATGAAAGGCAGGGAGCTTGTCAGGCTTGCCCCCCACTAGGACCCAGCACCTGAGGCATTAGGTCTGATACTCAATAACAACTACTCGAATAATTAGGCAATTCAGTATGGTGAGAAACTCTAAACTGAAAATAGACTAAAGGGATGAAACCACTATGAAACCATTATGTACCAATGTGATTAGGAGACAGACAGATTAAGTACCCAGGTGGTGCTAATGGTAAAAAATCAGCCTGCCAGTGCAGGATATCTAAGAGGCCTGGGTTCGATCCCTGGGTTGGGCGGATCCCCTGGAGGAGGGCGTGGCAACTCCCTCCGGTATTCTTGCCTGGAGAATCCCATGGACAGAGAAGCTTGGTGGGCTACGATCCACACGATCGCAAAGAGTCGGACGTGACTGAAGTGACTGAGCATGCATGCCCCAGGGAATAGACAGAAAAACCACTATGAGCGCTAGGAAGTAGAATCTCAGGAAAAAGCTGACTACATACTATCAGGGCTGCTGGAGCCAACAAGAATTCCCTGGAGACCGACCTAGATAACTGGTAAAGTTCTTTACAACCCTGAAATTCTCCATTAAAAATGTCCATTGCAAACTCAGAAGGTGTCTTGCTTCAGTAACAATAAATAGTGTTTGGCTATATTTGGAGGAATGAGTCTTAATAGTCCCAGGTTTCAGGTGTATTGTGGATTAAAGTGAATTTTGTAACTTAATTTGGGTATTTACTTGTCATTCCTTGTACTCTAACCAAGCAATATGGAGACATCACTAACAAGGGGTGTTTGAACACTGAGGCAATAACACATTGTTTCGACTTACAAAGGTAATCTTGAACTTGATATTTGGAGCCACCAAAAAAAAATCACCATTATGAGAGATTCGAAATTTGGACTCCATGAAACTGACTATCTGATCGCCTGTCAGAATCTGGCTCTTAGATCTGAATTTAAGAAAGGAAGCCATAATGAAACATTTGTATTATAGAGCTAAATCCCTTTCATGGATTCCTGTTCCTCTTCTAGTAGAGTTATAGAGTGAAATTACGTGCTTTTTTTTTTCAGAGCTAGGATGCCAACAACAGACATCAAGGTTAGCAACCAAGAGGTTCATGAATGTGAAAGCATTTAACTGTAAAAATATTGGATAAAGTTTATATTGGATTATACTCACAATGTATTAACAGTATTATCAGGTAGAAGAAAACACATGCCATCTCTAACTCATGTGATCACTTAATAGAATTTCCCTGTGCTTTTCTTTCTTTCCCTCTTGTTTTTGTTCAAATATTGCCTTCCCAGTGAAGTTTCCTTGACCATTCCATTTTTTTGGGTTTGTTTGTTTTGTTTCGGGCTTTTTTTTTTTTTTTTGCTGCATGGAGAGACTTGTGGGATGTCAGTTTCCCAACCAGGGATCAAACCAAGTTCTTTTCAGTGGAAGTACAGAGTCCTAACCATTGGATTGCCAGGGAAGTCCCTGAGAACCTAATTTTAAACTGAAACTTCCCTCCCACATTCCTTACTCGTTCCTTTATCTTTTTCCCTCTCATGTTATAATACACCATGTAACGTACTGAGTTTACTCTCTGCCTCCTACTCCTGCTAGAATGTACATCCCATAAGAGAAGGCCGTTTGTCTCCTTTGTTTCTGTTGTATCACAAGAGTCTACAACAGTGCCTGACATTTAACAGATGTAGATGCTCAATAAACGTCCATTGAGAGGGCAAGAGTATTGTCTAGCATATAAGCAAGGGGCCCTACCTACATGGACCAGGATGTGTTGTGTGGTGTTTGTGAGCTATGTAACTTCTTTCTGCTGCTGTATGTTGGGAAAAGCGAGAGCTTCTCCTTGCTTCCTCCAATATAACGTGAGAGTGAATGATCCATGAAGGCAGTTCCATCTTCTTAGTGAAACAAGACATAAAATAAAAATTCTGTCATTTATTCATGCAACCAGACCAGTCCTGAACAAATTTCACCCCAGGAAAATCCTCTAATTTTGCCCTACCTTCTAGATATAGGAAGTAAACACCATAAGCAATGTTATGCCTCTATGACAACAAAAAACAGTATCTTAACTGAACCAAACATAATTTTGATCCTTGTCAACCATTTTTCTGTGCACACAGCCTGAAATCAGGCTAGCCAAGTAGAACCAATAATTCTTTAGACCAAATCCTTCTTAAAGCAAAAGCTCCAGTATCAGAAGCATATCCAGGAATTAGGGTCATCCTTCAGTGATCAATCCTTACTGGTCAGAGTATGAAGTTATCTTCCACAGAGACCACACAGTGTAATGGTACAGATTTTTGGCTGTAGCACCATATTGCTTGGCTTCAAACACTGCTTCTGCCTCCTGCTAGGTGTGTTTCCTTGGGTAAGTCATTTGAATGTTCTGGTCTTAGTGTCCTCATCAGTAAAACTGGGATAATAGCAGCACTTAAACTGCATAACCTTTGAGAATTAAGTGAGTTAACAGGAATAAAGTTTTTATAGCAGAACCTGGCACATATAGCATTCAATAAAAACAGAGCCATTATATTATCAGGGAGTGAGAGTACCTTTACTAATTGAAGTTTTTACCAGATGACTTTGAGCAAATTACTCTGACTCCTAGCTGCTGCTGCTCAGTTGTGTCCAACTCTTTGCGACCCCATGAACTGTAGGCCACCGGGCTCCTCTGTCCATGGGATTCTCCAGGCAAGAATACTGGAGTGGGTTGCCATTCCCTCTCCAGGGGAGCTTCCCGACCCAGGAATCAAACCCAGGGGTCCTTCCACATTGCAGGTGGACTCCTTACCATTTGAGCCACAAGGCAAGCCCCTGACTCCTAGAAGGCTGATAATTTGCAACAACATTATCTGAAAATTAAGACAGGCATTCCCTCTCCATTACTAGCAACACAAATAAAAGTCACAATTACAATGAAAATACACTGTCTTGATTTTCTTCATTTAGGAGTGTAACTTTTTAAATAAGGATAAAAAGATAAAATTTCCCCTAGTTATTTTATTGGCTTTTTAATAGTTGTACATAGTTGCAGTTGTGCATACGTGCTTTTGGTTTATATTTTAATTTATTGTCATCCTTCTCCATGGTATTTTTTCAATCTTCAATTTCTTTTATAAAGTCCTAAAGCACCCAGGACGTTTCTGTTATAGTGGATAGTCAATAAACAACCAACTCAAGGCATATTTTGTGAGTACATACTAGGTTCAAATTATCATGTAAAGCATAGGAAGTGGGGCAAAGATGAGTGAGAGAGTCGCCTCCTTTAAATAATTTACATAGTAAACTGGTAGCAGACACCTAAACCGGGAAAGAAGTCCAAGTCCGCACATCCTAACAGAAGGACAAGCACCGGAGGGGAGGATCCTACTAGATGATGCTCAATCAAGGACAAGAATATCTTCGGGAAAGAAGAGACATGTTGGGGCCCTTGCAGGTCTGGCAGTATTTCCCCAGGTGCAGCTGTAGGAGGAAGGTGCTCAGAGAAAGAGGGAAGAGCAAGAAGAAAGGCCGGCGGACACGGAGGCTCAGGGCCCGCTCAGTGGGACCCGAGGGGACGGAAGTCCAAAGCAGGCTAATAGCAGAAAGATAAGGCAGGAAAGGTCATTCTGAATTACCCTGAGAAGAGCTGAAGAGGCTGGAATTCATTCAGGAAATAATGTGGAGTCAGTCACACTTGCTGAGCAAGAAGCAAAGGACCAAACTTCCACGTGAGGCAGAGCTCCCATGGTGGTATACAAGATGATCCAGGAGGGTGGGCAGAGATTTCCCCACCTAGCCCCAAATCCACAATAATCCCTGATCTCTCGGGCCACCCAACTCTTGGGCTGTGTCCTTGTAGTTAAGAGGAGCTCCAGTATCTGAGGTCTGGCATCTGAGGAGGCCAGTCTTGCAGACCTCTCCCCTGTGTTCCACTTAAAACAGTGAGTTTCTGTCTTGAATCCTTTGGTAACTTCCTGTCCTAATTACCTACTCTATTGCCTGGTTCCTTTAAATAAAAAAAAAACAAAAAAAAAAAACAAAGGTGGGGATGGTGAGGTCTGTTCGAGTCTTTTTGGTTCCGGCACCATCTGCCCATGAATACTACCATCTAGTAAAGAACACACTGGCTCCTAAGGCTTGCCTGCACTGCCCAGCCTCGCTCACTGGGGGCCCTGTTATGTTACCCTTCCTGGTGGAACACATGCCATTTTGTTGTGAAGGACCCACTGCTGTATTTGCTTGTCTGAGACCTGAACACTGTTCAGATTACTCTAGGGTTCCTGACGGCCTGCGCCATCCTGAATCTTCTCTGTTAGCCTCACCAGCTGGGTCAGGTTCTCCTCCTATAGGCAGGCTTGATGCCAGAACCCAGCCTCTCCTGGCCTCCTCTAGCATTCCACAGCTTTCCAGAGCCAGGCTGGCTCATACCTAAGTAGAGCAAAGAGGCAACCTGGAATAATTGATAACCTTCAGTGACAAGGACCAGATAATGGAGAAACCCAAAGAAAGGCTGAGGGTAGAGATCAGCACAAGGAGAAAGAAATCAAATAAATCACAGGTTTAGGACCTGAAAGCATGCAGAAGACAGCAGCAGGCAAGGACGGATCAAAGAACTCCATGGTCAAAGTCTGGATGCCAAAGAAAGCCAGACTGGGGAAGTCAGGGGATCTGCTTTGGTTTGGAAAGTATTTGTACACAGAACTTTCCCCTCCCCATCTCCTCCCTCTCTGCGTTCATTCAGAGCATGTGTCCCTTTCCTCTCTAAAACCAAAGTTTAAGTTAACAGATAGAAATAAGTAGGACTAGCATAATGAAACCTTCTGGTGACCGCTACTGCCGCCAAGTGAACTTTAAATTTTCTATCTCGCTTTACTAAAAATAATTTGTTTCTATTCCTGAAATTGTATTTTAATACCATCCCCAAACACAGAAGTATTTCTGAATGTAGAAGTTTGCTGTTGCTATTCAGTCGCTAAGTCGTGTCTCACTCTTTGTGACCCCATGGACTGCAGCACGCCAGGCTTCCCTGTCCTTCACTATCTCCTGGAGTTTGCTCAGATTTGTGTCCATTGATACAACGATGCTATCTAACCATCTTACCCTCTGCCACCCTCTTCTCCTTTTGCCTTCAGCATTTCCCAGCACCAGGGTCTTTTCCAATGAGTCAGCTCTTTGCATCAGGTGGTCAAAGTGTTGAAGCTTCAGCTTCAACAACAGTCCTTCCAACGACTATTCAGAGTTGATTTCCTTTAGGATTGACTGGTTGGATCTCCTTGCAGTCCAAAGGACTCTCAAGAGTCTTCTCCAACACCATAACTCAAAGGCATCAATTCCTTGGCGCTCAGCCTTCTTTATGGTCCAACTCTCACGAAAAAGTAAAGATATTAAAGTGAATACATTTTAGATGTTAAGCCAATGTTAAGCATTAACTGTGGATATGTGTTGGAGAGAATAAAGAATCAAGTTGTAAGGTCTCTGGTGCCATTTGCTTAAACAGTATTGAAGAGTCATTCTCATAAAAGATTATTGTTGGTATCTCATACTCTGTTCAAATTTTGTGATACCTTTAGGGAGGAATGGAATTAGATGGTTAGTACTACAGGCACCTGCCCCATCGCTCAGTGGTTTGAGGAAGAACTGAGTGTGGTCAGAGGTCCATGGATCCTCTCTTCTAAACCACAGGGCATACAGCAGATATTCACAGCACTGCTCTCAGACATCAAAATATCTCACTGTAAAAACTTTGCAGTCTAACTCTGCAATCTTACAGTCCAACTTAACTGAATGTCTCCCCTGACTGTGTGAAAGCAAAATCTGATGCATGTTTCTTAAAAGAAAAGTCTCACCAAAATATCTGATTTCCGTTTAATTAAAAAATTGACATCCGGAAGGAAATTAATTGATGCCTGGCATGTACCATTTTTTCAATGTATGGATAGAACTATATAGACCATATGAGTGGATTCTGAGTTAACCCGTGGTCCTCAGGCACTGCTGCCCATCAGGTACTTGGGTCAATGTGCCTGGGCCTCCGTTGGAACCTGGGTTTGGGAGATGTGCACGCTGAGAAGACAGTGGGGTGAGGAAGGGTCCATTCACACAAAGAGAAGGGCAGAGACAGGCACCAAACCTCTCCCATGGGTTTAGGGGAAATGGGAAGGGGAAGAGAGGGGACAAAAGAGAAAGAAAAGTCAAAGACAACCAAAATGAAGGCATCTTCTGAAAGTCAATAAAAGCCGTTTTGTAAAAGAAGAAAGACGCACCAGTAATGGCAGAAGTGGTGGAGGATGAGATGGATGAAAATGAGACAGTGACACTGAACGCCAGGATTGGGAGGCTTGGCGCCTCCTGGACGGAGTGAGTGCTGGGCACAGGGGCAGACGGCAGATGGAAGGGATGGTACTGTGGAGGAAACAGAATCCGAGGTACAGGCTGGATTTTCCAGACGTCTGGTCTTGGTCATAAGCGGCCATGCAAAAGAGGAACAGCCACGTTTAGACAGGGGGCGTGTTTGTATTATCAGCTTTGGGAAGATGAGAGCAGGGAGGAACCTCGGCCACCACTACCTACCCCCACCCTCCCAAAAAAGGGGAAGAAAAGATCATGTAGGGGAAAAGTGTAAATGAGATTGCGAGTTCTAAAGATAGGGAAGGGACAGAGCTTAGGTGGGACCCAAGAAGGGTCCTTTCACTCAGGAGATGAAAAGTAAAGAAAAGAATCACTGAGGGAGAGTAAATAGACAAGACTATTCTGCCATAAAACCCAACAGCCTACGGATCATCCCAGACAGAACTGAAGACACAAGTAAATTTCTGCTATAAAACAAGTCCAAAGAACTTGAAGTCAGGGCATAGGCCCAGACTGCCTGAGAGGACAAGACAGCCTTCCAAATCTAACTGACTCAAGGATGACCAAGCAGGCAGAAGACAGGACCTTTCTTAACTTCCACTGCCATTAACATGTGAGAACAATGACATTTATTACAATGGCACTAATAAATCAGTGTTGCATCCTACCTACCACCAATTAAAATAACACCCATCAACAGAGAAATGGATAAAGAAGGTGTGGTACACATAGACAATGGAATATTACTCTGACATAAAAAGGAACAAAATCATGCCTTTGCAGAGACATGGATGGACTTAGACACTATCATACAGGGTGAAGTAAGTCAGAAAGAGGAAAACAAATATTGTGTAATATCACTTACATGTGGAATCTAGGAAAATGGTACAGATGAACTTATTTGCAAAGCAGAAATGAGACACAGATGTAGATAACAAACATAACGCTTCTAAGAAGGGAAGGGAGGTGGGATGAATTTGAGATTGGGATATAGACACTATATGAGATTGACATATATACACTACTATGTATAAAACTGATACCTAATGAGAACCTACTCTATAGCACAGGGAACTCTACTCAACGCTCCATGGCAACCTAAATGGGAAGGAAATCCAAAGAAAGAGACGATAGAAGTATATGTATGACCGATATATTATACACACAAAACTCTGCTATACAACAGACACTAATACAACACGGTAAAGCAACTATACACCAATGAAAATTAATTTTAAAAAATGCCTACAACAAATACCCAGACTAGGAAAAGTGGTAACAATCACTGTGTAAAGGAAGACAGTAAGATTCACATTCTTATGACTCTAAAGCCAAGAGTTCAGAAGAAAGAAAAACAAAGAAGAGTTACTTTTCTTGGAAGAAATTAATCTTCTTTCATATCCCCCAAATACTGTAGATCCATTGTGTAAGGTGATCTTTGACTGCAGATGGCCTTGGTCATGTCCAAACGCCTAGATTTCACTGTTTGAGACAATGTATTAAAGAAGAGAACACCTTTCTCTTGGTTATTTCCAAATGTATCAGTTTTCCTCTAAATGTAACATCTTCCCTCAATGTGAAAAAAACATGTTACACCATTTTGTTCCACCCTTTATTTTAGCCTTTACTAATACATTCCATAAAGCATAGCAGAAATTGAAGCCTTAAAATAAACATATGTATATATACATATGTTTATATATAAGGTGATGGCAAAATGCTTGGGACAATTGATAACATCTTAGGAAATTCGAGCCAAATATCAGTAATAATATGGGTTTAAAAAGAAATGATGTGAGTAAATGCAGCAGAAAAATTCACAATGAATTATTAATACATCTACTTGGCTTGTTTTTACTCTGTTATGTCACAATTTTGATGCAAATACAAAAAACAACCCAGTGAGGCATCTAATAACTTTCTCGGGTTTTTAATGTAATTCAGCAGTCTTAGGAACTAGAAATAGCATATCCATAAATAACTTCATGGCACTCAACTTATATAAAATTTTGTGTGAATCTGAAAAGGAAACAATACAAAGATGGATAGGCTATCCTCAATAAACATGGGATAATATAAAGTAATATTTAGTGCTCTTTAAAATGACTTTTCTTAAATATTCTGGGTTGGTAGAAATGTTACAGCCTCCCTACTATTAAAATAATTAAAAAGAGGTGACAAAAAAAAAAAAAGATGAAGGGCGGTTCTTTGTAACTGTTTCTACTTTAGGGAGAGAAGTCAGCAGAGGAGATTCAGGAAAAGGGCAAGAGGTACAACTGAAGAGATGTCCATCATTTCTTTTCAAAGTCATCTTACTGCTACTGTCCAGAGCCTTACTTCCATCTTGGGTTTCCGTGGTAACTTGAAAAGTCAGATTCCCCCAATGCTTAGGAAAACCTGAGAGGGATGTACTTAAGAAGGCCAGTCTAATTTCATCTACAACTGAAGAGCAAGGCAGAACAAGATGCCCAGACAGGAGTTCAAAGGAGTCAAGGACCCACAAGAGAATCTGGGACTGAATGCACATTAGAATTCAACTCATTCAACTCTGATCTAACTTGTTCAAAGTTACACGGCCTCTTGGTGCAAGGACTCAACTAGAACCCAGGTATCCTGCCTTAGCACCAGGCTCAGTATATCACTTCCCACTGCTCCTAACCCAAGAAGCAAATCAGGAGCTAAAGAGAATTCAATAAGCAAGCTATCATTATTGCCCCTAAGCCAAGTCTTTTTTCTTTGCCTGTCTTCCTATTACAGAAACTTTTCAATACCCACAAATAGAGATAGGAGAATAATAAACTCCATATATCCATCACCCAGTTTAAACAATTACCAACTTATGGCTGATCGTTTTTCATCTATCCTCTCCTTCCCCCCAGGATTATTTTAAAACAAATCCCAGAAATAGAATCATTACTACCTTTTAAATACTAAATGCTCAAAGAAATGATATAGCTGTAGATGCAGCACAGAAAATTTTCTTGAGGAAGCCCTGGTGTCTCTATCTTATATCCTTGTGCTATTGGTGGTATTTTCCATTTTATTTCACAGTTCTAGAACTAAAGGCCAGCTCTTACCTTAAGACATGCTCTGTAATCCATGGACAATACTAGATTCTGGGGCAGTGAGGAATTTTTGATGAAGGGATTACTTTAGACAACAAACATGGAAAAAACTGAACTTGCACAAGAGATAAAATGTCTTTCTATCTTAAAAAATATCACTGATATTGGACACTTATTTAAATCAAGCTTAACTCTGGCCTGAGGTTTAAAGCCAACTTCGTCCATGAGTCCATATGAAAGGTACTAAACAATGTAATTCTTACGGCTTAACAAATCCACAAAATAAAATGATAAAAAGTTTTCACACCAATAGCACTATGTGTCCTTCAGGACACATACCATTTATTTGTCCTAGGACATGATAGAAATTTAAAATTAATAAATATAGCAACACTTCTCTTTCATACAGCCATTTAAATTTTGCCCACAGAACAAGTACGTTTGGAAGACATTTTAAAAATTCTTAATTAACAAATAGGATTATGCTATTGGAACTAAGCAGACAGAGAGATAATAGTGTGTATGTATGTAAATGGATACTTGCAGCTATAACACTGAGAAATAACATTTCCACTTCTAATTTTCCACTTTGTCTTCCTCTCCCTACACATTAATTTTTATATGAATTTACAAGTACATATTTAAAAACAAGACTATGTTAAAAAGCCAAAGTGAACAGAAAAAGAAGGCAAATCAGAACCTTAAATGAAATAATTTCATTTCAAATATAGATTAATTTTTTCCCAGGGGAAAAAAAAATCCGCAGAATACAATCTTTTACCTTTTGGAAAATTTAACAATTTATCTTCTAACAAAGTTATGATATTCATACCTGCTGATGTTTCTCTGAATTTGTCACTCGTCTTCTTTTTCCTCCATTTCCAAGGTTTAAAAATTTTACCAAAGGTGGCGAGTTTCCCCTTCCTCTTGAAGGGAGGGGTTTGGGAGCCTGCTGTTGAGCCATCTGTGTTTGCTATAGAAGCTTTGTCCAGTCCATCAACTGTAGAAAGAAAAGTCAAGTCAGAGAAAAGCTGTAATGAAAGTCTGAGACAACATCATCAATTTCTTCCTGCACTGTTCAAAGGAAGCATACCCACTTTAACTGGAATTTCACATAAAGTTTATTTTGCCCCATTTCCCTGCTGGTAGAGCTCTCTTCTAATATCAATCAATAAATCGATCACTCAGAAATGATAGTCCCTTAGATACTGATTTTGAGGAAACAGAAAAGAAGCAAAAGAAGCATAGAAGTTAAGGCTGGATAAATAAGGGTCTGCGAAACACAGCTAAATCCATCTGTAACAACTACGTCTATATTTTTGTGCAGATGTAGAGTACTGTTAAGTGAAAGAGGATGTTCCTCCAGAGACTAATTTGGCATTCTCTGTAATGAATATGACAGTCACGGTGTAGTCAAAACCAGGCTTTTTTCTTCACAAAATAAAATTTAATGCCGAGAAACTAAATGTTAAATTTTACCACACTAAAACTCCTTTGCTTCTATTACAAAAAAAATTTTTAGCTTCAAATAAACTGATAGCTATCACGAATGACAAGAAATGTGGAAATGGTGGATGTTCTAGGTAACAGAACATGGTTTTATGTGCCTCAATCTTTTTGTCAACCAGAAGAAAGGCCCTCAACTTTATGTTGCCTTGTACTATGTTCATAACTGAAAGAAGATGGTGGTAACTTATATTATCCCAACAATCAAATTTTAGTGACTAAAAACTGGAAGCAACTCAGAATGAATAAATGATGGTGTTTTTCATGCAATGAGATAGCACTCAGCAACTTTTTTAAAAGGAGCTATTGGTACCTACAACATGAATGCATCTCAGAAACACTGTGCTGAAAAAAACAAAAAAAGCGACACACACAAGAGTATGTGCTGTGTGGTTTTATTTAAGTGAAGTTTTTTAAAAAGGCAAAATGAATTTTGGAGAAAAGAAAGAAGAAAACAATCAGAACAGGTGGTGTTTCCTGGAGTGAGATGGAGGTAGGAATTAACTGAGAAGAGATCTGAGGGATCTTCCTGGAGTCCTAGAAATTATCTCAATGAAGGACTATACAAAACACGTGCTTCCCCGGTGGCATGAGTGGTCAGGAACCCACCTGCCAATGCAGATGTGGGTTTGATCTCTGGGTTGGGAAAATCCCCTGGAGGAGGGCATGGCAACCCACTCCAGGGTTCTTGCCTGGAGAATCCCATGGACAAAGGAGTCTTGAGGGCTACAGTCCATGGGGTTGCAAACTGTCAGGCACAACTGAAGCGACTTAGCATGCACGCATACAAAACACATCAAAAGGTATTTATGATATTGTGTATTTCACTTTGTGTAAAATCTACCTTTAAAAAACCATAAATAGTAAAGTCCAATTAATGGCATGCATGATGATAGCGATGAGGTGTACTGATGTTCATCAAAAATAATAAATTGATGGATAGAGTGGAGATGGATAAATTTATAATATAGTAAAATGTAGCTAAGTGTTGAATCTAGGTGGTGGATGTGTGGTGATTAGTTGTATAATTCTCCCATCTTCAAAACTTTTAAAATAAAATATTAGGAAATACTAGGATAAATAAAACAAATATTGAATGGCAAGAACCTCTGCTTCTAGGAAAATGGAATAGACTTACTTTTTCCTATTTCTCCTGCTAAATACAAATAAAAAATACCCTGAATGTTGTATATAAAACAAACATTAGGGACTTTCCCTGGCAGTCTGGTGGTTAAGACTCCACGCTTCCACTGCAGGGGGTTCGATTCCTGGTCAGGAAACTAATATCCTACATGCCGTGTGGGGTGGCAAAAAAAAAAAAAAACATGTATAGACTAACAAGCTGAAAAGAAAGTAGACCAGTGTGGGCCCTCAAGACCTAAGAAACAACATGGAGGTAGGATCCCTGAGTTTCTTTTAGTCTCATGTATTCTTGACTTGCAGCTGAAGTGGTCGCCAACCCAAAAACATCAACAAGCACAGACCAATAAAGCCTCAACAAATAGCCTGCTCCCTCTGGTCAAACGAGCAAAAACGGACAGGCTAGCAAAACAGAAGACTTTTTAGACGATAACTGCTCCACTCCAGACAAACACCGCAGAAGAAACTATGACCACCCAAGCCGACAGAGGCTGAGTGGGGAGATTAGATGTCTACCCTCACAAAGCTCTAATGAGGAGCCCCACCATCCCTAGGAGAGTGGTGTCAGAGGACCAAGTAGAGAGCCGGAACCTTCCTGCATGCCACCTGTAACAAACCATCGTCTGCAGTGTCAGCGGAGACCACACGGGAGCCAGGACTTCCACCCGTACCCAGTAACGAGGCATCTCTTCTTCTCCCTCCCTCCCCAAAGTGGGATCACACCAAACCACTGCCCAGAGGAACAAGACAACCTCCATCCGCTATGGTGTCAGTAGAGACCACACAGGGGTCTGGAAATCGAACTACGCCCAGAGTAACAAGACCCCTCTCTCTGTTTCTGCCACGAGATACCAACAGAGGATGAAGGGCTGAACCTGGGTTTTTAACCTCCTGGCACTAGTGAGGCAGCACCCTTTGCCTCCTTGCCTGGAGAACTGTCAAACAAAGCCAGTTAAAACAAAGGGTTTCAATAAAGATTTACAGTCTAATATAATACAAAAGTGTTGAAGCTTCAGTCAAAAATCACCTGACATACCACAAACCAGGAAAATCTTAATCTAAGTGAGAAAAGATAATCAGTACACACCACCACCTAAATCCTTACGAGTTCTCCTTCCAAACAAGCATGATAAATCCCATTCTTCCCACTCAGAACGTTGACTCTAATCTCAGGCAGAAATGCAAGAACTGCAGTGACTGAGTATTTTGTAAATGGTCCCACGCTGGCTACAGTACAGCAGGCAGAGAGGGGGACGGGTCAGGCTAATTGTAAAGCAAAGTCAGAGTTAAAAAGTAAAATCCTTATTTGCTTCTCTTCCCTGGTGGCTCAGAGGGTAAAGCGTCTGCCTGCAATGCGGGAGACCTGGGTTCGATCCCTGGGTCAGGAAGACCCCCTGGAGAAGGAAATGGCAAACCACTCCAGTACCCTTGCCTGGACCCTGTCCATGGGATCACAAAGAGTCGGACACGACCGAGCGACTTCACTTCACTTCCACTCCTGTCCAACTGTTTTCCTTAAACTAGGAGCAAAACCAGGGAAAAACTGAGTGCATGATATTTCTTCTTCATGGAGACTTTATGCTGAAGATTCAATTTTGGAACAATTTAAATGTTGTGAAATATTACAAACTATGGGACTATTACAAACATGGGAACTAAAGCTACCATCTCCAATTCACCTCTGTGGCTATAGACACAATAGACACACATTAAGTTCTCATTTCCTCTAAACCTACAACCCTGGCACTCCATTAAAATTCTGCTTTTGATCTGAACCACTAAGGAATAATCTATTTTCTTTTCTTCTGAAAAGAAAAGCAAATGAAAACAAAAATTAAATAATTCCTTAAGTGACAGAATGTGACAGATAGGGAGACTGAATGAGGTAGTTGAAAAATGAAAAATGAAGTTCTTAACGTTAAAGTCATAGATACACGAGACATTAATTGTCATACCTTTTTTCATTTTGCATTTGCAGTTTTAGTCTTTATTTATGCCCCGGAAAGGTCCTGGGTCAGTGCCAATGACTACAGCACAGTTCACACACACATACCTTTTTCCTGATTGAATGAATCCACCCATAATTTTGTAATTATTGGGCGATTACAGTAAACCACACTTACAATTAGGAATCATCGGTTGGCATAGTTGGCCACGCTGCCATGGGATTTCTCTTCAATCATGAACATGAAGGGGACTGTCACCTGCTTTGGAGTCATAGGAACAGAAATTTTATTCCCTTCTTTTCACCAAACACCTACGATACCGCCAGGACCACAGATCATACTATTATTTTTCTTTTGGGCTAGTGTACCATTAAAGTTGACTTGAAATTTTCTAAAATTGTTTTCACAACAAGTCTAGTAACTTTAGCATTTACACACAGATAAAAACAAATCGCCAGGTAAATCCCAGATGAAAGTCTGAATTTCCTGTTTTAATATTAATTTTGACTGACTTACATGTTATGAAGAGTGACCTAACATTCATTAGGTTTTCCTTTTTCACAATGAAACTCAACATTATAAAATAATTTAAATATTTTGAAAACCAGTCATTGGCTCTTTGAATGTAGACAATTTAAAAGACACAGCTCAGTCTATCTTCCCACCAAAGTAAGTCCATTCCTAACAGAACTTCCCCACACCAACCAGTAAGATCCAGAAAATACATGAAGGTTTTCTCTTTCATTTAAACAGAAATTTATCAATTAGGCAATCCCAGTGCTAATGTGATCACAGAAGCAAAAAATAAATGAAGCTAGATAATTATCATATAAATTAAATTCTAGATTTGGGAGAATCTTTTCTTAGATACTTGAGAACTGAATGACAAGGATTCTTAGAAAAATGAAACTATTTAATATGAGAGTGTGTTGTATTTTTATAATATTTGATAGCTCTCGGATAGTCCAGATACTCATTTCTGATTTTTCTCCACACAATTATTTCAGTTATTGAGAAAGTGAGACAAATATGAGAGAGCATTCCACCTCACAAATTTCATAGGTCAAAGAACATTTAGAAAAGAACCTCAATAAAAGAATTCCTGGGGACTGAGTCTAAAGAAAGTGATAGCCACTCTATGAGAAAACAAGTGGTGAAGATGGCCTCAACTATCCTCTGAAATCCTTACATAACTGAAAGTTAATGAGAATACATTTTGGAAGCCCAATAATAACAAAAACAAAGAGAAATCATATGTGATTTTAAGAAAAATGCTGATTCTCTGTTGTACTAAGTATACGCTTACAATACTACTCATAGTGATTTGACTGTATCAAAGAATATACCTATTAAAAGGGCACTGTACAAAGATATTTGACATTTAAAAATCAAGAACCTAAAGGAAGTAAGAAAACAAGCAAACCAACATTAATTTCCTTAAAATATGGCTTCTAGGCTATCCTTTTCGTGCCTTTGTAAATTATTATGCTTACATAATATTATCACCACATATATATATTTATTTCTATTACAGTTTTTTTACATTTCCAGTATAACTCTGCCACCTTCCTCTTTAAAAGCTACAGAACACACAGCAAAGAAACATTAGGGCAGCACATAGGGAACATTTAACTCTATTTCCTACCCTTCCGTGAGGCCTCTCTCTCACGAAAGTGACTTAAAAAACATGCTGTCAGCGGCGTACACGCGATTCTGGGCAGAGAACCAAGTAGACAATAAGGTCAGAGGGAACTGGTGCTATGAGCCATGGCAGATGAAACTGGCTAACAGTTTCTACGAAAGCGGGCGGCTCTCCCTGTCTTGCGACATCTAAAGGAGATCCTTCTTGTTGCTGTGGTTTGAACACTAAGTCATATATGACTCTTGGGACCCCATGGACTGTAGCCCGCCAGGCTCCTCTGGCCATGGGATTTCCCAAGCAAGAATACTGCAGTGGGTTGCCATTTCCTTCTCTAGGGGATCTTTCTGGACCAGGGATCGAACCTGTGTCTCCTGCAATAGCAGGCGGCTTCTTTACCACTGAACCACCTGGGAAGCCACAAAAGAAGATCCTTACTCTCTTGTTGGGTCAAATCTCTTCCTTTTGGGGGGGAAGGATGAATAACCAGTGGAAGGGAAGTGAAAAGGAACAGAAGAATAAAAATGTGTGGCATTACATGGGGTTAGGAGTTAATCCTGAAACTGGTATACTTGTAAATAGGATGGAACAAGGGATAATAGATGTTAGGAGCCAGATTTCTCATTCTTGGAAATGGAGGTTACAGATAAGCAAAGGGGGAAGCCAGAATGATTGATGTGGACTGGATTAGAGTCGGAGACATCAGTATGAACTCCTGTTTTGAATAGAGAGAGAGAAGGAGGGAGAGAGGAAAGATAAAGATAGATCGATAAGATTATAAGTATATACATGGTTCACTATACATAATTGTATTTCCCATTCATTCTAGGGGCTAGAAGCAACGACACCCCAGTGAGCACTCAGCCTCTGGTTTCTAATAGCATGCTCCAATAAAAGGAATCAGACCTCTTTCCAGAAATGGCTGCTTCCAGGGCCGGGGCATGGAAAATACTAGATGAGCCAGGAGCATCTTCCTTTTCAGAAAGGAAACAAATGCTCAAAACACATTCTCATGAGAGAATGTCAAAGTCACATAGGAGCCAACAGAGAGTTCCACAGGCTAAAGCCAGAGCAATCCGGGAAAAATGCAGTTTTAGATTATCATCCAAACTGATGAACAGTGAATAAATAAGTATGGGATATAACATCTGTATGGAAGAATCGCAACTAATTTATAGAAAACTCCACTCTCAAGAAGATGGGTCTTAACTTCCCACTCCTGAAATGTGTGGGTTTTACATGGTGACTTCCTTTGAAAGACTTCAGAATGGAAAGGTGGGGGAAAGGAGGCATTTACAGAGAAGAAACCTTGCAAACACTCTCAGCCAAGTGATGGATGTTGACTTGATCACTGCTAAGTCATGTTGAGAGCATGGACCCTTGATATTATGGATGAGAATCAGATCTCAAAATCTATATCCCCACTGTATACCTTTAAGACCATGAAATTTTTGCACCATGCTTTATGTCCTTGGATATGTTCCAGTGTCTCTGAGCTTATAGTCCATGGGAACTTGAATAGAATATGTATCCTACTGTTGTGTGACAACTGTATAAATCTTAATTATGTTGAATTGGTTCACAGCACTCTTCAGGTCTACTGTATTGCCCTTCTACTTCTCTGAATATTAATTCTACTAATTTTTGAGATTTTGATCTTGAAACTCCAACTAAAATCTTAATATATCTACTTAAAAAATAATTGCAACACATAGTGGATCTATGCATAATCTTGTTCTGTAATTTCCAAGTCTCCTGTAAGTATGTTATCATACCTTCATAATTTAAAAGAGGAAAAAAAAATCCTATAACCCTACTGTAACCCATGAGAAAAACATTAGATAAGCCAAAGTGAGGATCATTTACAAAATGCCCAACCAATAAATACACCTCAAGGTCATTAAAAACAAGGGAAGCCTGAGAAATTGTCCCAGACCAGAGAAGGCTAAGCTGACATGATGAATGAATGTAAAGTGGTATCCTTCAAGCAAGATCGGAACAACAACAATAACAAAAGAACCTTAGGGGAAAACTAGTGAAATCCTAACAAACTTTGGAGTCTAGTTAACAGTACTGCACCAAAACCCTTTCCTTGGTTGTAATAAATGTATTCTAGACATTTAAGAGATGAACAATAGGAGAAACTAAGCTGGAGGTATATGAGAACTCTGTCCTGTCTCTGTAGCCTTTCTGTACATTTGAAACTATTCTAAAATAAAAGGTTCATTTTTAAAATGTGGAGTAGTTAACATGGAGAGGATGAAGACTTAGGCGATTCCTAGCGGACAGAATTTCAGCTGCAGAGAGACCTTGTGGGGGTACTGTCAATTTACCAACAGTAAAGATTTCTGCTGAGAGTTTTAGAAAGTATCAATAATATAATATGTTTTAGACTTGCTCATTTTTTTCTCCAAAATCTCCTTCTATTAATATTTTCAACTCCCAGTATTTTACCACTAAGAGAATATTTACAGGTCATCAAATTGCTGTCTCAATGCTTTATATTATCTGATGGACCCTAATGAGGTAAGTGGCATCTAACATCCTGCAAGAGTAGCCCATGGGTCCCGTAACTACTGATCCCAGTTACTCTGGAACCACAGTGGCAATTCCCATGCACACATGCTGGGTTAGTAGCGTGACCTGCCTACATAGAATGACAAATTTAGGAATAAATGTTTAAAGTTACCTGTACTTTATTTTTAAATCACTGAAGCTCAATTATTTTCAACAATAAACTTCTCTTTGGGAATCAAAAGTAAACTTAAAAGACTGAAATTTATTTTATGATCATGGAGGACACCTTTTCCAGCTCATCCATTTTTTCCTCTGAATTCATGGGTATGCGAAAAGAGTAGTATAATTCAGGAACAGAAATCCCAGAGCTCACACTGGCGTGAAAGGTTTAGTGAGCAGAACCAGCAGTGAACTAGTCACTGACTCATCCTGGGATTCATGCTCTCCTGAAAGTGGAAATTCACAAGCACTTTATTAAGAGCATAATTAATAATCACTAGTATTTATTGAGTATTTACTATGAGCCAGGTATTGGGTGGAGTACTTTACCTGCATTCATTAGCTCATGCCAATGCCTACAATAGCTCTCAGATAAGTACCATTCATCGGTCCCATTTCTGAGACAAAAACTATAACACAAAGACTAAGCATCTAACTCAGTATGTGGTAACTTGTGTGTGTGTGTTTACACTCAGATAAGAATTAAATAAGTATCTATTGACCAAATACATAACTAGATTATGAATAAATAGGTATCTTCCAGGACTTCCTTGGTGGTCTAATGGTTAAGACTCTGCACTCCTAATATAGGGGCCACAGGTTCAATCCCTGGTCAAGGAATTAAGATCCCACAAGCTGCATGACATGGCCAAAAATAAATAAAATAGGTATCTTTCTAGCAGAGATCTTGGGTGAGAAGTGATGTCTGCTTGCCTCCAGAGGTGGCCCTCTTAACCACTCTACTGCAAGGTGTCCTTTAACTCAGCGCTTTTTTTTTTTTCTTTTTGGCCACACCCTGTGGCATGCAGGGTCTTATTTCCTGGACCAGGGATCAAACCCATGTCCCCTGCAGTGGAAGTGTGAAGTCTTAATCACTGGGCAGTCGGGGAAGTCCAACCAATTTGGTGCTTTGATTCACCCTGTAAAGATCAGGGTGGTGATGGAGAGTAAGACAGGATTCTTCCCCTTACAAGACTTCACAGTAAGGTGTGGGAAGCAGGAGTGATCAGTGGTCAATGACACCAGCCAACTGAGGAGGTACTAGAATAAAGACAAAAGCAGAGCAGTGAGGTCTGGCTGGCAAGGCTTGGGGCGATTTCACAGGGAGTGGGAGACTTATTCACCTGCTAATGCAGGTGACTCAGGAGGTGTGGGTTCAATTCCTAGGTTGGGAAGATCCCCTGGAGAAGGAAATGGCAACTCACTCTAGTATTCTTGCCTGAAAAATCCCATGGACGGGGAGCCTGGCGGGCTACAGTCCCTGGGATTGCAGTCAGTCAGACATGACTGAGCAACTGAACATGAATACATAGGGAACTTGAACTGGGACTGCCAAGAGAGTAGCCTTTGCAGGGGAAATCAAGGAAGAAATGCCCTAAAAATGAAAAATCAAGGATGGCTGACCTTTTTAAGTAATGCCAAGAAAAATGTTCTCATTATCACAGTGCTGAGCTCATCAGACACATATTTATGGGGAAAAAACAAAGCAAATTTATAAAGTCCTATCCTCAAACGAGGGAAATGGTTAAATGTTAAATTTTTAAAAGAAACTAGAGAGTTTTTGTACCTTCTAGATATTAGTGTCTGTAAACTAGATTAATGGACCGGGAGGCCTGGCGTGCTGCGATTCATGGGGTCACAAAGAGTTGGACACGACTGAGAGACTGAACTGAACTGAACTGAACTGAAACTAGATTAAAAATCTGAATTTTATCAGTTAGATCTTAGCTGATGCAGAAGAAAATTGCTTTTCATCTGCTGATTGTTTCTTTATTTTTTTCATTTATTTTTATTAGCTGGAGGCTAATTACTTTATGTGGTACATATGCACAATGGAATATTACTCAGCCATTAAAAAGAATACATTTGAATCAGTTCTAATGAGATGGATGATACTGGAGCCCATTATACAGAGTGAAGTAAGCCAGAAAGATAAACACCAATATACATACATGGAATTTAGAAAGATGGTAATAATAACCCTATATGATTGTTCCTTTAAAAATAATCAGCACTAAGGTAATAAGCATGGCTAAAAATATTTTTTAAATTGTTTAGCCAGCATCTTTTTAAATTCAGCAAGAGTAAAAGAACAGAATGCAAACAAGTAAGAATAGAGTGTGAAAAACATCCCAACAACAGTTAAATAAAAGAGTTCTGGTCTCTCTGGAGGAAGACTAATATTTATTTACTATTTAATTATGTACTAGACTATCATTTGCCTCCCAAGTTGACAATTTCCATTTCACTGTCACTACAGCTATCTAAATAGGTTTGGATTAAATCAGTATTTCCCACGGTCATTGAAATGAATACTATGAAGATTTTTCAAAATAATGTTTGAGAAATAATACGCACACAGCAAGTAAATGATTTGGTACATGAGTGTACCATCCAGTTCAAGGTCAAGGTCATTTCCAGGCTTATAAAGTTTCTTTGGGTGCCTTCCCAACCAATACCATCCTCTCCATCCATGTTGTTGCTGTTCAGTCACTTAGTCGAGTCTGACTCTTTGTGACCCCACAGACTGCAGCACGCCAGGCCTCCCTGTCCTTCACTATCTCCCAGGGTTTGCTCAAACTCATGTCCGTTGAGTTAGTGATACCATCCAACCATCTCAACCTCTGTCATCCCCTTCTCCTCCCGTCTTCAATCTTTCCCAGCATCAGCGTCTTTTTCAGTAAGTTGGCTCTTCACATCAGGTGGCCAAAGTATTGGAGCTTCAGTTTCAGCATCAGTCCTTCCAATGAATATTCAGCACCGATTTCCTTTAGGATGGACTGGTTGGATCTCCCTGTGGTCCATGGGACTCTCAAGAGTCTTCTCCAACACCACAACTCAAAAGCACCAATTCTTTCATGTTCAGTCTTCTTTATGGTCCAACTCTCACATTCATACATGACTACTAGAAAAACCACAGCTTTAACTATATGGACCTTTGTCAGTAAAGTCTCTGCTTTTTATTACACTGCCTAGGTTTGTCATAGTTTTTCTTCCAAGGAGCAAGCGTCTTTTAGTTTCATGGCTGCAGTCACCATCTGCAGTGATTTTAGAGCCCAAGAAATATCCATATCCCCAAATAACCACTGTTTTGACTTCTATCGCCACTTGTTTTACCTGTTTTGGAACTTCAACTTCTCAGAATTATATAGCATACTCTTTGTTGTATGTGCCTTTCACTGAGCACTGTGCCTGTGAGGCTCATCTAAATACATGAGCATTTCAAAGCAGAGCTACCCAGGTACAAAATGAAAAATACACCATCTATCTCAGCAAGGCCCCAGATGGGAAAGTACTTAAACATGATGAGTTTTTTCACAGTTCTTTTTTTAAGAAAGGATATTGCTTCCACTTTCTTTATCTGGAAAACATAAATAATAACTAATTTCCCTTACTAGATTTATGAGAAAGCTAATATACCATTCTACCATCTTTTCAGGTTGCCCTGAAGCCATGTTAAATTAGAAGCTCACCTCAGCAAGCTTAGGGATGGAGAAGCAGTTTATTTTCTGTAAATAATGACAGCTTTTTAGTCTTATTCTGCATATGACAGCAGCAGGAGTCTGAGCAATGTAGCTCAGAGAAACACTGAGTGTACCATTATCCATTAAAGGATCAACTGTGTTATTACAGGAGTTCTACACTATCTTAAGTATATTAAAGGCCTATATAGGGGGACACTGAGACCCAAGAAGGTTAGAGGCTTTCCAAATCATTAACTAGTCACAGATACATAGTCTAGGTCATCTGATTTCTGACTGGGGTTTTTTTTCCCGTTCTCCCTGCTGTCCTCATTGGAATATGATAGCTAAACTGATGGTGAACCAGCAGCATGTCCTAGTACCTCTAGACGAGCAGTAAGACTCTGTTTATAGAGCAAAAAGCAAAGAAAACATCACGTAATCAGGATAGGCAATAAATAAATCTCAGTTAACGTTCTGAATTGTGAACATCCAGTTGGGATGGCTCACTGTAATCTGAAAAGAGAACCGAGTCCCAGACTCAGTTCTGCTACTTAACTGGCCCTGTGACCTTGAGCAAAGACCCCCAATATTTCATTGCTGAAATTATCAGATTCATTTAAAGGGTCTCTAGGCTCAATAAAATTGATATACTTTTATGTCACATTTAGACCTGTTCTAAGTGCTTCATGACTATGTTGTCATCACAACCCTATAAAGTAAGGTGCTATTAGTATTTCCATTTTATAAATGAGGCAATTGAAGTCCAGAGAGACGGAG
The DNA here is from genome assembly GCF_023699985.2 of Odocoileus virginianus. Lineage (NCBI taxonomy): Eukaryota > Metazoa > Chordata > Mammalia > Artiodactyla > Cervidae > Odocoileus > Odocoileus virginianus. Next base: position 21,528,123 of record NC_069707.1, read on the forward strand.
CAGTTTACCCAAGGTCACAGAGCCCGTCAGAGAGATTTAAACTCCAGGTGGTCCACTTCCTGAGTGTCCCTTGCACAATATGGACCAGGGGCTTGTGGGTGGGAATACAGATCTATTTTAAGAGAAGGCAAGACATAAAGCCTGATGAATAATAATTCAAGTCTATGCCCAACTGCTTCTTTGGACTAATCTAACGAGACAGGGCAGATACTGTTCTAGTCTCTGAAACGATGCCCACTGTCATCACAGTTAAGTTCATGTGGGTTGCAGGCAGTGTGTCCTCTTTGCTTATAATAACTACAGTTCTTTGATTGCACAGAATCCTTACTTAACACAGCATTAATTTTAGAAATTTGATACCATCAATTTTTGGACTTGTTTTTCTAACAAGAGGCAGCCATTATTTTTAAACCCCCAAAGGGAAAAGCGACTAAAGACTTCCATCTGTCTTGCAAACACAGAGAGAGAATTTCAGAGTTTAAACTTGCGGGCCAACGGGCTGCAGAAGGGGCGTATTTGTGCAGCTGTGTGACATCCTCACGCACTGATGTGAACAATAGACCCTAGACTTGCTTCAGGACATTTAACAGATTAAATAACGTCACTTGTACTTAGGGTTCGAAGAAATTCTGATTGAACAGGAAAAAGGTCACTTGGCAAGAGGGAAATCAATTTTAATATAAACAAAAGCATAGTAAGTTTCATATATCACTATTATTGCTGCAAGCAAAGGGGTCTAGAAAGAGTTAGGATGGCTGTGTCTAGGAAAAGCGCGAGACGGGTGCTACACAGAAACGAGAAAGGGACAAACCCACTTCCTATCTTCCTTCCCCTTGTGAGCCATCTCCTACATCAGCCCTCAGAGCCTGGGGTGGAGAGCAGGTCATGGTGTGTGGCGCGTGTGCTGTGTTTGTGGAAAGGAAGAAGTTGACACACCTCCAGTGGACAAACTGCCAAGTAAGAGAGAATCTCACCTCTAAGTGAAGATGGTGACTATTTCCTTTATGCTGAGCTTGTACCTGGGGAGGAAACTTTAGGAGAGAAGCTGGAAGACCTTAGATATAAATTATAAAATAAAGTGTAAAATAAAATCTAACAATATCTGGGACTTCCCTGGGGGTCCAGCGGTTAAGACTCTGCACTTTCACTGCAGGGGCCACAGGTTTGATCCCTGGTCAGGGTACTAAGACCCCATATTTCTAGTGGTGTGGCCAAAAATAAAAATAAATAAATAAATAATACAAGAGACTTCCCTGGCGGTCCAGAGGTTAACACTTTGCCTTCCAGTGTAGAGGGTGCGGGTTCAATCCCTCATTGGGGAGCTAAGATGCCACGTGACTTGCAGTCAAATAACCAAAACATAAAACAGAAACAGTATTATAGCAAATTCAATGAAGACTTAAAAAAAAATAGTCCACATAAAAAAGTCTTAAAAAAATTTTTTTAAATAAAAAATATACTAAAGACAATTAAAATGTTTAAATGTAGTGATTTTGGTTCCACGTTGCCCCAAACAAAATTATGAAAAACTTCCCATAGAGGATGAATGTAGTAGAAATATTAAAATAATATTAAAATATTATTAAAATATTAAATCTGGACCAATATCTTTGGGTCAAAAGATTCATTAAGAGTCTACTTATACTGTGACTAACCCTCTCTGCAGTCCAACAGTCCCCTGGCAGTCACACCAAGTTCTGTGAAGAGACGGGTGGCCATGTGTAAAATTCTGGACTCTCCCCCCAAGGCAGAAATGAAACCTTATACAAGGGAACGCAGGACACTAGGAGATACAAGCTGTACGCTCATACAATGGAAGGCAGAAAGCTGGGAGGATTTATGTCAATTAGTCATAAAGAGTCCCCAGTGCATTCAGCTTTATATCCCTGTCATTCAGTTAAAAGAGGTGACTGACTGTAACAACCCAGGCATCTGAACTTGGACTGGAGCAGAGAAAAAGGACTAGAAATGATGAATGCCTTCAACAGACATTGAGACAGAGAAGTAAGGAGGCCAAGGAGCTGCCTGAAAAAGACACAGGCAACCCAGGGTCCGAACCTCTCCGAGGATGCGGTGGGATATAAAGAGATGTGGGCTTAGAGAAAAGGTCTGTGGCTTGAGTTCAAGCACCCTGAACATTCAAGGGAAGATGTCAGTAAATACAGTACCAGACATTAGCAAGAAAACAGAGTTGAGGTTAAAGAAGTTATTAGGGGTGGTTTTTCCAAATAAAAGCAGAGCTAAGTTGACCTCTTAGAGGATGATTACATGAAGGAGAGAGTAATTTCCCTGGTGGCTTAGACGGTAAAGAATCCACCTGCAATGCTGGGTTTGATCCCTTGGTTGGGAAGATCCCCTGGAAGAGGGCGAAGCAGCCCTCCAGCACTCTTGTCTGGAGAATCCCCATGGACTGTAGCCCATCAGGCTCCTCTGTTCATGGGGTCACACAGAGTCAGACACGACTAAGCGCAGACATGACTGAGTGACTAAGCACACCCATACAGCTTTAACTAGGAAAGGTCTCTGACTAAATTGGAGCTAAAACCCAATTGCTTTTGTTTTTCTGTTTTTCAGGGATTACACATGAGAATTCAAATTTCTCATACAAGGAAACCAGCTAGAAAACCATGAAACCATTTTTTTTAACCTGTTATCATCTTCTTTCATAACATCATTAGGGGTATTAAGTTATGTGTTGCTACTTAAAACTTTTGATTCACTCAATACATCGGAAACTAGTAGAATTACAAGGCCCTTTGCATAGCAGCCCAGTGTCTGGTGGCAAATATCTGACTACATAATGTAAACATGCTCAATTATCAGGAATCATTCTTTCAAACAGGCAACCCACAAGCTACTGTTCCAGTTTAAACAGAAAACACCCCCGCTTCTATCTTAACTCTCAATTGAGAATCAAATATCTCCTGGCATGCCAGTCTGTTAAAGCAGGCAAACACAAATGGAGAAATGATTGATACTTATGTTGCTCTATATGAAAACTTCCACAGAAGTAAGCAAATGTTTTGTTAGATTCCAAGAACCTTGGACTTCTTTTGTACTGAGAGTCATCAGGTAAAGGAAAAAGTTTAGTTTATTTATTTGTTTTAAATTCACACAGTGTGTATGTCGGGGGGAGGGGGGGGCTGCTCCAGCGTGTCTATGGGCTAAGAAGAAAGCCTCTACGGAGAGAGAAAGTGAAGATCTTAGAGAGAAGACACTAGAATGTGAGACCTGAATGCCTGCAGGATAAGGGCAAGGCGTGGGTGGAGGGGCAGAGCCCGAACATCACATGGTGAATATCAGGAAGTCACCAGAAAGTCAGGAAATGACTGCAGCAAAGACGTGGGAAGAGAAACTCAGCAGGATGGCACGTATTTCAAGTGAGAAATAACTTTCAAAAGCAAAGTTGACCTCTTAGAGGATGATTACATTAAGGAGGTAGTAGCTTCCCTGGTAGCTCAGACGGTAAAGAATCCACCTGCAATGTGGGAGACCAGGATTTGATACCTGGGTTGGGAAGATTCCCTGGAGGAGGGCAACTTAACTCCTCTTCCACGCAATACTGGAAGCAAAACAGGCAGGAGTGGCGGGTGATCAGGAGTGGGTAGAAGGTCAATAGTGAGGGGTGAAGGAACACTGAGCCTCTTCCATCAAGGGAGAGTTGCCAAGGAGAGGCGGGTTTCTGACCAAACAAGAAAGAAGAGGAAGGAGAAGTCCACAAAGGGATGAGGATGCAGGAAACCCTGCTTCCTGTGGAATGGAGTCATCCATCCGTAATTAATTTCTCGAGACATGGTAATGCACTGGGGCTTTGAGAATGAACAAAAATGGACTGGGTCTCTGCCCTTAGGACGCTTATTTATGGTCTCTGATGGGAGCTGACATTATCCTGGCAACACCCACTCCAGCGCAGAAATACAGCAGGTACTGAGAGCATAGTGGGTGAGGTGGCTGGGGGCTCCCCGAGAGGCGGGGCAGCGCTGGTCTTGGGGACAGGCATAGCATGAAATGGTCTCCCAGTTCTGAGTTAAAATTCAGGATGAAACTGTTTGAGGGGTACAGAGATTTAGCCCAGTTTCATAACACTGCTTAAAAAGTAGAAACACCCTGTCTCAATTAAGCAGGAGACCACTGAAAAGTCACTGAAAAGCAAAGGATTAACATTCCTTAGTTTGAACAACACCTAATTAACTACGCAGACAGAGACAAGAAAGATAGAATTCCATTAGCTGCGTTTTGAAAAAATAATATTACAGTAATGATGCCTTCAAAGTTGACTTCAATTTTTTTTCTCCAATATAGTCACTAAAGATATCCCAATTACAAGATGTTCTATTTCGGTTTCCTTCTTAAAATGACATGTGTGTTAAGCAAGCATTCCAGAGAACGAGCTGTACCAGCAAGACTTGGCTATAACACTACACAGAAAGCCTCTGAATCCAATTAGGGCACCATCAAGCCAACCAGCTGATTCCAAAGTCCTTTTCTGATATTATTTTTATTAAGATTTTCAATACTGGCCAGAAGGAATGGTGCTCGTGTACTAGAATGATGAAAAAAGCCCATAACTGAGCTTCAGAAGTAGCTAGTTGCCACTCACTGACTTTCCCGGAAGCCACAAAATTATTCTTAACTACTGTTCTTATCAAGTGAGTAGGGGAAAAAAGATTGCCTCTTTGAAGAGTAAGTAGACGAAAAAAAGAAAAAAAAGGACTAGTCCTCCCTGCTATATCAGGAGTCCTATGATTCCTGGTGACACCCCCCACCCTGAACATAAGCCACAGAAGGTACTTGATAAATATTTACAAAATGAATAACTAAGTCATGCACAAACGTTTGGCAATAATTTACAAAGTCTGGCCTATCTAGGCTATGATTTATTTTAGCAGGTCTTTAGATTTTTCACACAGGGGAAATTGTTTCCAACAGTGCTTTCCTGTAGAATTCCAAATATTTTGAAAGATAATATAACAGACACTAAAGTTTGAAATTGAGAAAATATCAAAGCCACCAGAAAGGGTGATTAACACTCAGAAGAATGGTACATGCATTGTTGACAAATTTTTCAGGTGAACAAACACTTGCTGCTTACTATGTAATTTTAAATAACTTAAAAAGACAATCATTAAAGATAAATCACTGAAAAAAGAAAGCAGTTGGAATCATTTAGAGGTGAACTTATCTTTCAAGAACTTCCTACTGAGACTTCCCTGGCAGTCCAATACTTCAAATGCAGGTGGCGTGGGTTCAATCCCTGGGTGGGGATCCCATATGCCTCATGGTGCTCCCCAACCCCCACCAAAAAAGAACTTCCTATTTTCACACAGCATGAGTGGTGAAAATGATCAGTTTTTAAGAAGCTACTCATCCACACACACCACACTGGCATCGCTTTTTCCTTCCCTGAACACCACAAGCACATCGGGCATCTCAGGTTTGCCGATCTCCCCAACCCAGGGATCGAACCCACATCTCTGACATCTCTTGCACTCCAGGCAGATTCTTTAGAGCTGAGCCATGGGGATGCCCCAAGCAACTAGAAAGGAGCTATGAAAAGGTTCGGAAGGGAATAAACGATAGAAGTGGATCATTTCTGATCTGGAGCAATGGAGGCAATGAAATGTCTTTGAAAGCTATTTTCCTGGTCTTCCAGAGGGTTCCAGGAAAACAAAAACATCTTCTTCCACAACAGACACCTGCATAGAGCCACCTGCGTTCTCCACTGGTCTCCAGACAATTGCTGGGAGCTGCTGAGGCAAATGAGCACTTAGGGGAGATCCCTGTTATCCTCCAGCAGAAATGCTCTGGACTCAGGAAAGAAACACAGCAAGAAGGTTGACATCACTGAGAAGAATGAGAGAGTAAACCCAGATCTGGACGCGGCTCTATTTCCCACCAGGTGGGAAGTTGCACAGTTTATTTTTATGCTTAAAACTGCAAAAAAATTTTAAAAGTTAGGGAAAAAAAAACCTGTTTTATTCAAAAGACCAGTTGTTTGCTTGGTTAATATAATACGTAGTGATTCATGCTGAAAACCCAGTTATAGAACTGCCTACATGTAGTGGGGCTGCAAGTTGTTCTCCTCTAGCTTTTGTTGTTGCTATTATAGCCGCCCAGCACAGGAAGTTGCATTTTACTCCTGTTTCCAAATATACCTAATGTCAAAATCTAAAGAGGGAAAAAAGTTCCGTTTTGTGACTCTTAACCTCAGATCCTTTGCAGTTAAGGCCACCTTTAGGTTTGGAAAAAAGTTCCGTTTTGTGACTCTTAACCTCAGATCCTTTGCAGTTAAGGCCACCTTTAGGTTTAACACGGGTAGCTCAGTCCTTAAAGACTCTATAGTTCACTGGGACAGGTTATCCACTGGACCGGCTAAGAAATCGCTGCAAAGGAGGCCTCTGTTTATTCTGCACCTTTCCCTATTTGAAAGTTAACCAGAACCTTGTGCCCATTCTCTTCACCCCTAGCCAGATCTCCAGCAAGAAAAATAAGGTTAGACTGGCACCGTGAGACCACAAGTAATTATTAATTAAATCCTGATCTGTTATTTCTGTTGTATAAGAAGTTCATTCCTAAGCCTGAGGCTACTGAATTTTGCATCTGAAATATCAGAATCTTGGGCCAGGTGAAGTGTTCTCACTTGGAAGAACACCAGTGTTCTGTGACTTTTAACCTTCCTTAGATAGCGTGTTTAGCAGATTCTAACCTGCAAAATGCCTTAAAAGATGAGAAAGTGACAGAGTCATAATTAGTGGGAGAGGGGGCTTGGCTAAGAGTTTCTGCATGCGCCCACCTCCACCCCATCACTATTTGGATTCAGATCAAGGCCCCAAAAGAACAAGGTCTTCTGTGCAGCTTTTTGGGGCAGTGTTTTCTATCTCAGCTATCTCAAGGACTAACTTACTTCTGGGCTTCCCCAGTGACTCGGCAGTAAAGAATCCACCTGCAATGGAGAAGACACAGGAGATGTGGGTTTGATCCCTGTGTCGGGAAGATCACCTGGAGGAAGGCACGGCAACCCACTCCAGTATTCTTGCCTGGAGAATCCCATGGACAGAGGAGCCTGGCGGGCTTCAGTCCACAGGGTCGCAAAGAGTTGGAAACAAATGAAGGGACTGAGCGAACACACACACACACACACACACACACACACACACACACACCTTAATTCTAGGAAACTCCTGGTCCAGAACATGTTTTAAACAATGAAATAATTTCTGAGGTTACTGGAGAATTTTAAATCCTTTTCAAAGAGGACCTAGGATTGCTAGATTCAGATGCACCCAAATCTCACTTGTGCGCTTAACTCTCTGGAGGGACCTATTCAATTTAAATTAAGAAATTTTGAACCTCAAAAAGGTGAGTGTGCTTTTGAAGCACTATCTTCATGATTTGTGACAAGATGAGCAAGTCCACCCAACTGTGCATCCCAGTGAATAATGTCCTTTAATACGGGATAGGAAGGTCTTCTGCCCATTTTTTGATTGGGTTGTCTGTTTTATTGATATTGAGCTGCATGAACTGTTTGAATATTTGGGAGATTAATTTCCTGTCAGTTGTTTCATTTGCAAATATTTTCTCCCATTCTGAGGGTTGTCTTTTCATCTAGTTTATGTTTTCTGGCCAGCGGGGGGTGTTGCTGTGGAATGATGAGTTTAGTGTTTAATAGGAACAGAGTTTCAATTTAGGAAAGTGAAAAATTCAGGAGATGGATGAAGGTGAGAGTTGCACAGCGTGTGTATGTATTAGGACTACTGACCAGTACAGTTAGCTATGATTAAAATGGTATATTTTATGTGACTTTTACCACAATAAAAAAACCACACACTAAAAAAAAAAAAAGAAGAGGAAGGAAGGTATCAACGAAAGCCCTCTGAGTATTTTGCGATGTGGCGGGATATAACACAAATGTGTTTAGTCACACACGAATCATCTTTGGATTACCAACATGATTCAATGGGGCTGTGAGAACATTCCTGTTCGGGTTTTACTTTGACAGGTGTTTAAACACTACCTTTCTTTAGCATCCCTATTCATTTCCTTTCTTATTTTAGCAGCTCTTTGTGAAGAGACATGTCACTCTGCTGGATACCAAACACATCCAAGACAATGAAAGCATACCAAGTAAGAAAAATCAAACTTGGCAAAGAAAAAGTATATATGGAGTGACATTTGGAAACAAAAACATTTCTCTATATAGCATGCCTCACCCTCCAGGGGCCTCGAAGAAGGTTATGAAACCAGTGAGGCAGCACATATATAGTGGCTGACCACACTGGAATTAGAATCTCGATAAGCTATTTTTTTCTCTCTCAGTGTCACTCAAATCAAGTTGGTGTTCCAGTTACAAGATTCTGGTAATTATTTCTTACACAATTATGGTGGAAATATAATGTTCACGTAGGATATTTTCCAATTTCACCCAATAGACACTTTATACTCTATGCTTCACTATCTGAGTGGCACGGCCTCATGACATTCATAGATTGCCACTGCTGAAAATCCCCTTCAGCACATCTTACTCAGGTCATTCCTGTTGAATATGTGGTATTGCTGGAGGTGAGCAGAGAAGAGGCTGGGATCTGTTAAGGAGTGGAATTGAAGAAACCAGGAGAAAGATAACAGATCTGAGGTGCTTTATGGACCACTGTGAATGGATCCCAGTTTGCAAACCTGTTTCAAGAACAGTGTTACAGGCTGAACTGTGTCCCCCCAAATTCACATGTTGAAGTCACACCAACAGCCTCAGAATGTGACTATATTGGCTGTGGCCCTCAACGAGATAATTAAGGTAAAAATGAGGTCCTGCGGGTGGGCCCTCATCCAATATGACTGATGTCTTTATAAGAAGATGATTTTGGACACAGACATGTGCATGCACAGAGGAAAGACCCCATGAGGACACAGGGAGAAGGCGGCACTTACAAGGCCTCAGAAGAAAACACACCTTGATCTTGGACTTCTGAGTCCTCAGTTCTTGGACTCAATACTGAGAAAAGAAATTCTGGCTGTTTTGTCTGTGATGATTTGTTATAGCTGCCCTGGCAAACTAACACAGACATTTACTATTGTCTGTAAAGCTATTTATTCATGGGCTTCCCCGATAGTTCAGCAGTAAAGAATCCACCTGCAATGCAGGAGAGAGATGCAGGAGACGAAGGTTCGATCCCTGGGGTGGGAAAATCCCCTGAAGGAGGAAATGGCAACCCACTCCAGTATTCCTGCCTGAAAAATCCCAGGAACACATGGAAAGTGATGAAAACGTCACATGGCTTTCAACTTCACCTCTACATCTCCCCAGTGAAAAGAGGGGAAAAGAAAGCTTCGTTAAAGACTTCTGCTGTGCCGACTGGATGGCGGCTTTGTAAATTAAAACATCATCGTTTGGAAAATGAGGTATAAAGTGTTCTGATATTCTGTGGTTGGATGACTCAAGAGGGGGTCGGTTTTCTAAAAGTGCACAGTTCTAGATTCTTTTCCAAATCTCCAGTTCGATTTTATCCTTTTCATGTTTTCTTTCCAAAAACTGGCAGCCAAGTACTTTCCAAGAGACAGAACACCAGTCGCGCACATATGTATACAATTCCGTTTTAGAAGACGTTAGGAAAATGAGGCTCAGCTCAGTCTGGCCCACAGGAACATTCGACGTGAGCTCCGTTAACTCCTTCTTCCAAGTTTCCATCCTCAGCCGGCTCTTCCACAGACAGCCTGGCACGTCAGCACAAGTAAACTTTACAGATGTAGAGGAAATTTTGAAAAACATAAAAATAGATGGAATAGGCAACAGCAATCCCGAATTGTCCCATCACGTTGCCCCTTCTCAGCCCTGTGGCGGCTACCCAGCTATGGTCAGAAGCATTTTTATTCTACAAGGAAGGTCCAAGGCCAACTCAGCAGGCCCGCCTCAGAACACCTCAGGCAGTCAACGGAGGCCTTCCTCGGAGAGGCTGAGAGACTCTTTAGAAAAAGCTTTTAAGAGAACTGACTAGAATTTACTTCACAATGGGCAAGGTACTGCAAATAGGCCCACCGTTGACAGGAAAGACCCCTGAAGTACAGAGGCAAAAATAAAAAGCTAAACGTTTCCAAAAGGGAACATATGAAAAGAATTTTTAAATAAACGATTGCTTCCTTTTGGAGTTTTCAGAATTTGCTGCCCACATCTCTGAAGGGCTCAGCCTTCTTTTCAGAAATATGTTTCAGTCAAATCTTTCTTACAATTCCTCCCACTCATTATTAAACACCTGTTTTCATCCAGTGCCCTGTTTTTTTACTTTGGTTCCTCCTTCAGTAATTAGACCACAGCTACCCCCAATGAAGTTCACAGGGGTCTTCCTGAAAAGGCAACAGAGTTGAAATTCTGTGACTTTCCCTTAAATAGTAACTGACCTTCTGAAGCCTCTTTCCCTTCCAGTGTAACTACATTTAGCTCAAACCTGACTACTGTGGGAAATTAATTATTTTTCAGCTAATAATATTAATAAAATGTACGTAAGATTTTCTGGCAATGAAATTTCACCAAAATTGTACTTGGAAATGGGAATACTTGCTTCTGAAGAGGACACATTAATGAGCAAATCCATCATGCCACTGAGTACAGAACATCAGTGTTTTTTAACTGGACGCTTTGTAATTTCCACCTCAAGTCAAGACAAGATACACATTGCTGGCAAAGAAATTTTGATCTGAAGCCACCCTCTGAACATTACTAATCTCCAAAGGAGCTTTCTCACAAGAATCTTCTGGAACACTTGCTGAAAACCCAGATTCCAAGACCCCTCTTCAAAAGATTCTGATTTTGCTCGTCTAGAATATGGAGCCCCAAATGGAGTAATTTTAGCAAGCACGTAGGTGATTCTCACAATTGGACAAAGTTCATGAAATACTAACCTTTCATTGTAACACCCTAGGTTTCTATTTGGACCAGTATCTCACATCCTTAAAATGCACAAAATACAGGAAAACTACAGTTATTCTAAACAGACCTTAAACGTGTATCTTTTTAAAAAATGGTAGCAGATTATTATTAAAATAAACTCCAGCTGCTCAGAGGATAAGGAATCTTTCTGCAATGAAGGAGATTCAGGTTTAATTCCTGGGTCGGGAAGATCCCCTGGAGACGGAATGGCAACCCACTCCAGCATTCTTGCCTGGCAAATTCAATGGACAGAGGAGCCTGGTGGGCTACATTACATGGGGTTGCAGAGTCGGACATGATTGAGCAAATAACACTTTCACTATTCAAACATATTTTCATAAGTCTGTTCAGCTATAAAACTTATCAACTTTCATAAAACGTTTTTCAGATTGTGATAACAAAAGCAGGTCAAAGTCGAGTTCTTGTGGGACAGTCATCCAAGAGAGTCTTTTGAAATGAATAAAAATCTGCTAAACTTCTTAAAAAAAAAAAACTATAGTCTTCTACAAAAAGAGAAAAAGTTAATCATGATGGATTACAAGTGGCAATGGGTGTTTGCACATATACAGTAAGTTTGCTTTTGCTAGCTTTATGACCCACCCAAGCAATCATCTAAGTAAGAAGGCAGAAAAACAGGTACTAATACAAGGTGTGTGTAGGGGCGGGGCGGGCGGGGGGGGGGGGGGGGGAAGAGGACTTCCCTGGTGGTACAGTGGATAGGAATCCGCCTGCCAATGCAGGGGACACAGGTTTGGTCCCTGGTCCAGGAAAATCCCACAAGCTCCACAAGAGCAACTAAAGCCACAACCATGGCGCCTGGGTGGTGCAGCTCCTGAAGCCCGTGCATCTGGAGCCTGGGCTCTGCAACAAGAGGAGCCGCCACAATGAGAAGCCCGCACACCACAACAGAGAGCAGAGCCTGCTCACGGCAACTAGAGAAAGCTGAGGTGCTGGTGTGCAGCAAGAAGACCCAGTGCAACCAAATAAACAAAGAAGGGAGAGGGGACTTCCCTGGTGGCCCAGTGGCTGGGAGTCCACCTGCCGATGCAGGGGGCATGGGTTCGATTCCTGGTTGGGGAAAGATGGCACATGCGTGGGATAACTAAGCCTGTGTGTCACAATTACTGAAGCCCACTCGCCCTAGAGCCCATGCTCTGCAACAACGGAGGCCACTGCAATGAGAAGCCCACACACCACAACCAGAGAGGAGCCCCTGCTCACTGCAACTAGAGAAAGCTAGCACACAGCGACAAAGACGGTGAGGCCAAACATAAAAGAAATGAAGTTTTAAAAATAAAAGAAAGAAAGAAAATCCCCAAGAGCTTTCTTCGTGAAGCTATCTGTGTGCTCTGCCAAAATAAGGAAATAGATGCGAGGACAAAGTCAGACATGGCTCTAGCTATCTGGAGATCCAACAGAGGAGGGGAATAGTAGAAATCCCCAGAATGATGTGAAGAGAGATCCCAGGGCAACAGCCTATTTCCTATTTAGAGGAAACAGGGTCCAAATTGGAACAAAGACCTCAGATAACCTTCTCAAAGAAGAACTTGAAAGAATAACGAAATTGCCGGGCCACACTGAGAAGAGACCTATGTTAACTGGGGGAAGGTCTGGGGATGGGAATACAGGATCCTCAGCCAAAACATGAGTAGGAAAAGCAAAAGCTATGCAGGAAGGAAAAAGGAACTATGGTTTACCTCAAGGCTTACTGTCATCAGCTTTTACGTAGTTAAAAGTGATACTGATCTAATCTAAAAGACAATAGAAAAAATGTTGGGAAGATGAGAACATCATCAAAGGATGGGAAATGCATGACTGGGGTGGGGGCAGGGGTGAGACAGAGTTTGAGAGGAATATGTCAAGCTGAACAGCCAATAATTAACATGGTAAACACAGTATTTATAGAGATTGGAGGCAAATACTAACTCAGTTTAAATGACTCTACATTTCTTGGATGCCACTTAACTTTCCAATCATGGCCTATAACTCTACTAACATACGGCATAGTCAAATAGAGCTATATTTATTCAGCAGTTTTTTGTGTCCAGACCCATCTAAGAATAGGAAGGGTCTTCCTTGGTGGCTCAGACGTTGAAGAATCTGCCTGCAATGTAAGAGACCAGCGTTTGATCCCCGGGTCGGGAAGATCCCCTGAGAAGGGCATGACAACCCACTCCAGTATTCTTGCCTGGAGAATCCCAAGGACAGAGGAGCCTGGCGGGCTACAGCCCATGGGGCTGCAAAGAGTCAGACATGACTGAGTGACTAACATGCTCATGTTCACAGGAAGAAGACATGCTGGTAAACAACACAGGTAAGTCCTTCGTTCTTGGAGCTTAGGTATTAGTGAAGGGAGGCAAAGAAAAAACAAACAAACAGATAATCTGAGTGATAAGTGCAATGACAGAGCAGAGAAGTGTGACTGAGGGGTGGGCAGGAGAGGTCCCTGTGAAGAGGGTGATGCAAGAGCATAAACAAGAAGCCAGCTTTGGAAAGAGCCAGAGGCAGAGTGTCTCAGATCTCCTGGACTTACAGGAAGCAACTGCCAAAGTCATGGGTGAGAGTGAGCCATGCTTGTGAGATGACGGGAAATGGAACTGAAATTATCAGGGTTGATGATGAGGGGCAAAGTGGTGGAGAAGAAGTCAACAGTTGGTGGTTTAGTCACTAAGTTGTGTCTGACTCTTGAGATCCCACAGACTGTAGCCCACCAGGCTCCTCTGTCCATGGGATTTCCCAGGTAAGAGTACTGGAGTCGACTGCCATTTCCTTCTCCAGGGGATCTTCCCGACCCAGGGATCAAACTCGGGTCTCCTGCATTGCAAGAGGTCTCCTGCACTGCAGGCAGATTCTTTACCGACTGAGCCACCAGGAAAGTCAGAGAGATGGGAGGAAATCAGGGATCACATGGAATTATGTATGGCTTTGAGGATGCCAGGGCGAAATCCAGACTTCATTCTAAATGCAACAGCAAGTCATAGGAAAGTCTTGTGTATAGAAGTGACATGATTTATGCTTTTAAAAAATTACTTTAGCTGTTGTGTGGGAAATGAATTGCAGAAGGTTGAGAACATAAGCAGGTACAAGTGCAAACCTTCTGTGGTTAGGCGTGCAATGGATGGACCGTAGATAGAGATGGTGGCTTGGATGGCGGCAGTAGACAGAACAACAGAGAGAAGTGAGTAGACTTTGAGATGTACTCTCAGAGAAGAATGGGCAGGACATTCTGATAGATCACTGTGAAGAGGAAAGGGAAAAACTAAGGATGAATCCTAGATTTCTGGCTAGCATGAGTGAGTGGTTAAGAGGTTATTTTGCTGAAATGTAGAAAGTCAAGGGAAGAACTGGTTGGGAGGGCAAAATCAAGTCTTCCACATAGACCTACTACTTGTGAGATGCGCATTAAGGATTCAAGCAAATCTGTGAAATAGGCAGTTGTCTATCTGAGCCTGGAGTATGAAGGAAGGGCAGAGCTGCTCATATAAACTTGGGCATCACCCAGGCACCTCCCCTGCCAGGTCATGTGTTCCTTCCAGCTTGTTGGATTTTCGAAGTCTACCTCTCACTTCCTGTCTTCAGTCTACCCCCATGAAATCAGTACTGCAAGCAGCAGGCAGATTCATCCCTTTAAAGAAAAGCTCTCATCATCTCCCTCACTTAATAAAAAGCCTTCCATGATTCTCATTCCTCCATGTCTTGCACTCTTGCCTTCCTGCCCTCTCCAGCTCAGTTTGAATTCTTGTTGCTCTTCTGTATTTCTTAGCCTCCCAGGTCTGTCTCCACAGTTTTCTGGGGTCCCTTTCCCTTCCAGCCCCATTTCTGCACATCTTCACTAAGTGTCTCCTTGGTTCGGACCCTGTGAGCAAGGTCTATGCCTGATTTATCTTTGAATCTTTCCCCCAAAGTTTAGCCCGGTACCTTACACATAATTACTCCAGTTCCAGGAACTGCTTGTTAGATGAAGGTGCCACTCTTTCTCCTCACTATCCCCTCACAAAATGAGTTGGTTTGTATAATCAAAACTGTCCTACTATTAAGGCTTCCAGTGTTATATCTGACAGAAGACTTACACAAATAAACACATCCAGTCCCTTGAAATGGAGATAAATGAAGGAGTTAATTTACAAACATAAATGATAATGGTCAGATCCAACTTTGAAGTCATATCTGCCCATTTCCTTCTGGGAAACAAAAGCTATTTCGGTTTTGGTTCCCCTGCTTCAGATGGGGGTGGGGTGGGGCAACCAAGAAGTGTTTCTTTTCTTAAGACTATTTCCATCTCAACATCACTTCTCTATAAGTTGAGTCTTCACTAAATATGACTCTATATTTCCAACAACAGAAACTCAGTCAGTTACACGAAAGTCCCTAGGACAAGAAAGTATGTTGGAACCTTTCCTCTATGTAAATTAAACAGGCTTAATTAAAGGATCAACAATTCAAGTTTCTTATCTCCTTCCCTCCTGCATTAAGTAAGCAAAGGATGAAGTCTGACTCGCCCATCAGTTGTTATCTTTTCAGACAGCTGAAGATAAAACAAATTTATGTTAAAAAACATCACTGTTGACAGTGACTGCAACCATGAAATTAAAAGATGCTTGATCCTTGGAATAAAGGTTATGACAAACCTACACAGCATACTAAAAAGCAGAGACATCATTTTGCCGACAAAGGTCCACAGAGTCAAAGCTATGGTTTTTCAAGTAGTCATGAACAGATGTGAAAGTTGGATCATAAAGAAAGCTGAGCGCCAAAGAACTGATGCCTTAGAATTGTGGTGCTGGAGAAGACTCCTGAGAGTCCCCTGGACAGCAAAGGGATCAAACCAGTCAATCCTACAGAAAATCAACCCTGAATATTCATTGGAAGGACTGATTCTGAGGCTGAAGCTCCAATACTTTGGTCACCTAATGGGAAGTGCAAACTCACTGGAAAAGACCCTGATGCTGGGAAAGATTGAGGGCAGTAGGAGAAGGGGTCAACAGATGATGAGATGGTTGGATGGCATCACTGACTCGATGGACATGTGTTTGCACAAACTCCGGGAGATAGTAGTGAAGGATGGGGAAGCCTGGCATGCAGCATTCCGTGGGATTGCAAAGAGTCAGGCACAACTGAGCAACCCAACAACAACAAAAAAAAACAGTTAGGATATTACTCACTGGCCAGACCTGATGAGCAACAGACCAAAGAGAAGTAATAAGGTTCAAATTTGTGTTCATTTTCTTTTTCTCCAACAGATTAACATTTTGCATTATGAACAAACAGACTAAGAAAAAAAATTAAACCTAAAAAAGTAGGTTTACCATAGGCTATGTTGCTGCTGTTAAGTCGCTTCAGTCATGTCCAACTCTGCAACCCCATAGATGGCAGCCCACCAGGCTCCCCCATCCCTGGGATTCTCCAGGCAAGAACATTGGAGTTGTTTGCCACTTCCTTCTCCAGTCATGAAAGTGAAAAGTGAAAGTGAAGTCACTCAGTCATGTCCGACTCTTTGTGACCCCATGGACTGCAGCCTACCAGGCTCCTCTGCCCCTGGGATTTTCCAGGCAAGAGTACTGGAGTGGGTTGCTATTGCCTTCTCTGCTACTATAGGCTAGAGCAGGACCTATATTTTTGTTTTCATCATTGAATTCACAGGAAATAGTAAAACTGGTTGAAAAACAGTCATTGAACTTAAAGCGGAGTCAGAGTCCATGACAGCTAGAGAAAAACTGATACACCTGCAGGTCAGCTATGGCTTTAATTCCAGAGGAGATCCGGGTGGAGGCTGCGCACAGAAACTTTGGCCTTGATCATGTCCAAAGCAGAGGAAAGCCATGACTGTCATACTTTTCATAAATGAATTTCTTCTTTCTCTGCCTGTGCAGATTTTTCTCCATCTTCTCTATTTTAAAAATAGAATTATATAACTTCAAATAACTGCTTTTTCACATTCTTACACTATTCATTATGAAAACTGCTTTACAAAAATATTTTTACATCATTTTTAACTGGCCAGTTTTATTACATGACTATATCTCAGTTGGGATTCCCTGCTGGCTCAGCAGTAAAGAAGCTGTCTGCCATTGCAGGAGCCATGGGTTTGAACCCTGGGTCAGGAAGATCACCTGGAGAAGGAAATGGCAACTCACTCCAGTATTCTTACCTGGAAAATTTCATGGACAGAGGGGCCTGGTAGGCTACAGTCCATGGGGTTGCAAAAAAGTCAGACAAGACTTAGTGACTAGACAACAACAAATCTCAACTAATTAATTATCTTGTTTGACTATTAGGTTATTTCCGATTTGGGGCTTCAAAAAACATTGCTCCAGTGAGCAAATAATTACTTCCTTTACAATATGCTTCTAAAAGTGGAAATACTGGGTCTGAGTGTAATATGCACATTTTAAGATTTTTAATACATAATACCAAGCTGCTCTCCTGATTGTTGTTGTTCAATCAGTCATGTCCTACTCTTTGCGACCTCTTGGACTGCAACACACCCAGGTTTCCCTGTCCTTCACCATCTCTTGAAGCTTGCTCAAACTCATGTCCATTGAGTCGGTGATGCCATCCAACCATCTCATCCTCTGTCGTCCCCTTCTACTCCTGCCTTCAATCTTTCCCAGCATCAGGGTCTTTTCCCATGAGTTGGCTTTTCACATCAGGTGGCCTACATACTGGAGCTTCAATTTCAGCAACAGTCCTTCCAATGAATATTGAGCGCTGATTTCCTTTAGGATGGACTGGTTTGATCTCCCTGCAGTCCAAGGGACTCTCAAGAGTCTTCTCCAACACCACAGTTTGAAAGCATCAGTTCTTCGGTGTTCAGCCTTCTTTATGGTCCAACTCTCACATCTTGTACCAGTTTCAACTACCACAAGACAACGTCTCTCAGAAATCATCCCTTTCAATCTTTACTAAATTCATACGTGATCACTGGCATCCTTTTTTTTTTTTTAACTGAACTGCTTAACTTTTACTTATTACATCAAATGGTCACTTGCATTTCTTCTTTGGTTGAGTAACGTGGGCAAGTTAACCTTTATGCTTCAGCTGTCCTCATCTGCAAAATGTAGATATTCCAGTATGACCAGTGTCCTTATAACAAGACGGCTATGAAGACAACCTAAGAACACCATGTGTTAATGAAGGCTGCTGCAAGCCAACGAACACAAAAGATTGTCAGCAAACCACCAAGAGCGAGGGGAGAGGGAAGGAAGGATCCCCGACAGGATTTAGAGAGTAGCCCTGCCAAAACCCTAAGGTTGGACTTCCAGCCTCCAGGATTCTAAGACAATACATTTTTTCTGTTTTAAGCCCCCAAGTTAGTGGTAGGTAAGTACTTCGTTACCGTAGCCCTGGGAAATTAACACACCAAGTAACTTAGAAACACATTCCAGTGTCTGCCCAGATGACTGTTTAGCCCCAAAGCACTTCTCAGATAGTTCTCATTTGCCCCTGTCCCTGTCAGATAACTTGGTACCCAATCACACGGGCTGAAGACCAAGGACAATATGTTTGCAATTGAGACCGTATGTCTTGGAAATACCTAAGAACACTCTGACTCACAGCGAATAGTTTATTGAATTTGCCAACACTGTGTTCACTTTCTGGGAAGCTAGTAATTGTATATTTTTGTTCATTTTTGAGAGAGCAGTGATTCACAGTATGAACTATGCTGTTTTCATGTAGCAGCATTTAGCTGTGCCTACCTTGAAGGAAAAACTGTGAGGTTTAAACAACTATAGATTATCCATGAGTCTGTCCTTTTGTCTTGATTTCATTGCCATATTTAGTGAGACTGCAGCTTGTCCAAGTTTGGAAAATCAGTATGCTCCTTGGCTTAAAAAAAAACTAAACCAGAAGTATAGTTTATTCCATACTTTGCTAAAAAATAAGTCTTCACTAGGAATATAACTGTTATGTTGAATGAACATATGAAATATGATTTAAGACCTAATTTTCCTTTTATAGTATCAGGAGGAGAGAAGAGTCTAGAAGTTTCACCAATCTCACAGGACACCTTGTTGTAACATACTTTCCCCCACTATCTGTTTACATCCCTGATTTATTCTCCTCCTCTCAAAGAATACCCTCTAAAGCTTGTGACTGGTGCCCAAAATTCTAAAAGCGATCCTTTTTTTTTTTTTTTTTTAATAATAGACACTGCCTTCTGGCAGATATGGTTTAAAAGCAAAACTAACAGTAGCTTCTTTATAGTGCTTTTACAGTGCCAAGTACTGTGTTAAATGCCTTTACGGATATCACGGCACTTAAACTTTATGAAACTCTATGAAGAGTAGCGAGGTATGTCCTGATGAAGAATTTGAAGCTCAAATTAAGTTATGTTACAAGGTCTAGTAAACGGCACTTCGGGTTTATATCCAGGGCTGTTTGAATCACAACGAATTTCCATGCCCTATGCTCTCGTTTTCCCAGAGTCAGCGTGTGAAGGGCAAGAGCATGGGGCGAGAAGGGAAGCAGGAAGGTGTCTCAACGGAGGAGAGAGAAGAGGAGCATTGAGGACAAAGTGCTGGCATCTTCTAATTCTGCCTAAGGCCTTCCTTGAACCATTCTGATGTGCTCTATTATGATAGCATGAATGGTATTACTGAGCATCTGAAATGAGGTTAATACAAATTGAGATGTGTTAGAAGTATAAAATGCACACAGGTCTTTAAAGACAATATGAAAAAGAATGCAAAATATCTCACTAATATCTTTATTTTGATTACATGGTGAGTGATAAAATTAGATATATTGGGTTAGATAAAATGTACTATTAAAAATTTAAGTGCAGATATTAATGGTAGTTACTCTATATGGATGTTGTGAGGATTAAAAAGTTAATTTAAGTAAAGCACTTGGAATAATTCCTGACTCATAGTGAATTCACAATTATGGCCAATAGATATTTTGAAAAATTTTTGTTCATGTTCTCTACTCAGTTTTCTATTTGAGTGTTTACTTTTTTCTTACTGATTTCTTTTTCTCTCAGGTTTTTAAGAAGTCTTACTGCATTAAAATATTAATCATTGTTTTCTATATATAATGCACATTTTTGCCAACTTTATGATTTCCTTTTTCAATGTGCTGATGATTTTTTTGTCAGGCAGTTTAAGGATTTAATATTATTAAATTATTCACTTTAAATGAGAATAAATTACAGAGATTAAATGTCAAATATGAGAAAAACAGCAAAGGGAAACATGTTTCTTAATAACTCCAGTTAAGAAAGAAAAGGATAGGTATGACTCTATAAAATTTTTAAGTTTTAATATTAAAAAAAAATCAAACAAACCTAAGAGGTAAGAAAAACACAGAAAAATATTCACAATATATGATAGCTATAGACTAATCTTGACATACAAATCTTTGAGAAAAGAAAATATAAAATAAGGAAAGGCTATAAATAAGCAGTTCAAAGAAAAAGAAATACAAACATCCTACTTCACTTATAATCAAAATGAGATAACCACTTTTTTACATATAGATTTACAAGGATTTTTTTTAAGTTAATTATGCACAATATTGTGGTCCTATATGGGTGGCTCAGTTGGTAAAGAATCTACCCGCGATGCAAGCTCTATCCCTGGGTTGGGAAGACCCTCTGGAGAAAAGAACGGCAACCCACTCCAGTATTCTTGTTTGGAAAATCCCATGGACAGAGGAGCCTGGTGAGCTATGGTCCATGGGGTCACAAAGAGCCAGACACGACTTAGCAACTACACAACAATTGTGCAAGAATGTTCACTGTGCAGAGCCAACCAGACAAGACAGTGAGTTGGGGCTGAAGCCCTGCTACCAAACTGCTAGTTAAACCATATGCCTGCAGTACTGCCTCACCCAGAGGGAGTGACTTCTATTTCTCACAAAGGACCAGGTGCTTCAAGAGAGAGCCTCATACACAGTGCTGGTGAGAGGGCAAAAAAAGGAAATCTCCTCTAGTGAGAAAATATACTGATACAGCTCTTAGGGAGTGATTTGGCAAAGTCTGTCAAAATAAAACATATAAATCTTTTAACCCAGCAATTTCATCGCTATGATTTTACTGGTACACGGAGTGCAAGAAGTTTGGATAAGGATGATCACTTCAACTTTGTTCATAATAACACACACAAAACTACCTAGAAACAATATAAAAACACAAACAAAATATAAAAACACAATAGAGTTCTTTTTAAAGGAAATTATGATATATCCACAAATCACAATATAGATTAAAAGCATTAACATGAAATATTTTTAAGTTACATTGCATGAAAAAATAGCCTCTAGAGCAGGAAGCATACTATTCTTGCTGGTATTTTGATAAAGATACATATACGAAGGAAAACTGTCTGGAGTGAAGAAAAGTTGTTCATGCTTAGTTATAATTTTAAAGGGACAGAGAGGCCTAGAAAGGAGTAAATTTCACTTTTATCCTGTCTGAACTGTCTTGTACAGTTTGACTTCTGAACTTTATGCATGTTATTTTCATTAAGAAAAACAATCAATTTTTGTTTTATGATTTCTTCTAATATGGGCTTTGCAAGGAAATGGATAAACATCCTGGGCGGGACAAAAATAAGTCTCTGATCAAACTACAGAAACATAGAGAGATACAGGTTCTACCATGGCCTAGGTGTGAACTTATATACTTTATCCATTTGTTCTCTCATCTCCTAAAAATGAGAAAAGAGGTTCGGCCTGCCCTTTCAACTCAAGGGATAATGCAAAAACACCCAAGAGCTGATCTGTTTCACAATGAGCATGGGGTGGGGCTGAAGACCGAAAGAAATAGTTACTAGGCTCAGATACCATCCTTCTGACAACAGAGCCAGAGTAGCATGCAATTTTTGAAGTTAAAAAGAATAAAAATAATACAAAACTCTCATTCACATAATCATTGGCTTAAAGTAGTCAGACTGCACTCAGAATATTTGTTGACTCATTCATATGCTCAACAAACTTCTTTTGTATCCAATCTATTATGCCCTGTACTTGGCAATGAGAATACGAGGCGTCTCAACTCTTCTAAGGTATGAGGTTAGAGGGCATGGAAACCACACTATTTGGGGACACACTTGTTTAGCCTGTGCTTAGAAATAATAAATCTAATTCTCAATAAAATAATAGGAAATCAAAACCAGCAACATGTAAATAGGATTACATATCATATCCAAGCAGACTTTATATCCCAGGAATACAAAGTTGGTTTAACATCTGAAATTAATGTTATATGCCATATTAATAGAATGAAGGACAAAACCCTTATGATCATCTCAATCAAGGCAAAGAAAAAGCCTCTGACAAAATCTAACATTTGCATGATAAAGATGCTCAAAACTAAGACTAGAAGGGAACTTCTTGATAAAGGGCATCTATGAAAAACCCACAGCTAACATGACACTTAATGTTGAAAGACTGATTGCTTTCCTCCCTAGATGAGGAACAAGACAAGAATATTCACTCTTGCCCCTTCTCCTCAACATTATACTGTATAAAAAGTGACGGCAATTAGACAAGGAAAAGAAAAGACATTCAGATGGAAAAGACGAAGTAAAAGTATCTCTGTTTGCACATGACCTTGTATATAATGTGTATAATATGATCTTGTATATAGCAATGCTGAAGGATCCACTAAAGAACTATTAGGACTAAAAAACTGAGTTCAGCAAATTTACAGGAGACAAGATCAATACATAAAAATCAATATATAAACCAATATATAAAAACCTATATTCTATCACTGGCAAGCAACATTCTGAAAATGAAATAAGAATGCAATTTCATTTTTAAATGAAATTTTAGTAGCTATTTTAATAGCACAAAATGATAAAAATACTGATAAGCAATATATTCAACAAAGGAATGATAAGACTTAATACACTGAAAACTAATAAACATTGTGGGAAAAAAATCAAAGATCTGAATTAAATGGAAAGACACTGTCCATTTCTATTCCTTGCCTTTATGGGTTGAGACACTTCATTGTTAACAATATCACTGAAATTAATCTACAAGTTCAACACAATCTTTATCATACTACACATAAAAACTAACTTAAAATGTATCACAGACCTAAACGCATGAGCGAAAATTATAAAACTTTTCAAAGAAAACATATGTGTAAATCTTGTTGTTGATTAGGCTATGGTTTCTGAGTAAGGAAACCAAAAATGCAAACAATAACAAAATAGATAAACTGGACAAAATAAAAACTTTTGGTTGCAAATCATAGGATCAGAAAAGTGAAAAGACAACTCTGAGAAGGGGAGAAAATCTTCGAATCATATTATCTGATAAGGGGTTTGTATCCAGTATACAAAGAACTCTTATAATCCAATAATAGGAAGTCAAACTGCTAATTAAAATTAGGCAAAAGATCTGAATAGACATTTCTCCAAAGAGGATATACAAATGGCCAATAAGCACACGAAAAGATGCACAAAGTCATTAGTAATCAGGGAAATGCAAATCATAATCACAATGAAATATATTTCACACTTATTGGATAGCCATAATCAAAATATAGTAACAAATGTTGATGAGGACGCAGAGAAACTGGAACCTTCATACACTGCTGGAGGCAATGGAAAATGGTACAGCCACTCTGCAAAACAAGTAGCTCCTTAAAACATAACATAAATGTAGAATTAACATATGACCCAGCAATTCCACTCCTAGAAATCCTGCTGTTACCCAAGAGAAATGAAAATATATTCAAGAAAAACTTTTACCTGAAGTTCATGGCAGTACCATTCAGAGACAAGAAGTAAAAATATTAATAACTGAAATGACCAACTGATGGATGGATAATACAGTGGAATATCATTAGGCAATACAAAACAAATGAAGCGCTGATACATGCTACACACGGCAGACCCTTGAAAACATCATGCTAAGTGAAAGAAGCCAGTCATGAAAGGCATGTTGTGTTGTATGATCCCACTTACATATATTTTTCCTACGGAGACAGAAAGTGGATTCGTGGTTAATTAGGTCTAGGAATGGAGGGTTGAGAAGGATGGCAATAGGGACTGATGGTTGCAGAACACTGTGAAAATACTGAAAAACGGTATGCTAATTACATGTCAATAAAGCTGTTTAAAAAAAAATAGAAATAATGACTCTAATTGCATGTTTTCAGCAATAATTAATTATCACTGGTCTTCTTAGAACCCAGAGAAATAGATGCGATCCTAAACTGAAGGGCTCAAAAGGGCCTGAAATGGAAAATGAGAAGCATGCTAACCAGTGGCTCACAGAGCTGATTTTTACAAAAGACCATGTCTAGTAACAGCTGTAAACGATTGGACTCTGTGCTACTATTGACTCCTTAGACTCAGATTCTGTTAAGCATTTAACATGGCAATTATCTTCACCACTGTAACCCCCAGCAGCCACTCTAGACTGAAACACCTAGCACATAACTGAGATGACATGAACAAGTATCTTCACACCACTTGTGAAGCCAGTGGCAAACAGCTAACAAGGACTCAACGTGATACTTGGAAGAGTAGAGGGTTTGGTGTTTTCAGACTCACAGAAGAACACCAACGTGAACACAAAACTTAGATATGGCAACCACATGTTCTGTTTCTGCTGCTTTTTTCATTTTCATTTGGAATCTGATGGCAAAACTTCAGGGAAATGGAGTGATAATAATACACTTAGAGGACCTAAGCGGGTTATCATGGGAAAATCGGCCTGCTTTTAACCATTAAAAAACTTCAATCATAGCAACCACCAGCCCTAAACCAACCAAACCAAGAAACCCTCTACTCACGATGTCTGGACTGGTCACTTCAATATATACAAGCTTTTAATCAACTAAACAGAGAACCTATTATTTAATAATAACACCATTCCATGAGATATTTCTTTGAAATATCTTTTATGGTCAAGCATAATTTTTTAAGTTACTTTTTGTCTTAATAAACTGCCCAATCTCTTGACGTGATTAATCACTGTATTAGGAATTATAGCAATCTGGGTGTTTTTTGCTGTACTGGGTAAGAGCTGGGAGGGCTTCCAAGGGGGTACGGTAGTAAAGAATCCATCTGCCAATGCAGGAGACACAAGAGATATAGGTTCAATCCCTGGGTCGGGAAGATTCCCTGGAGAAGGAAATGGCAACCCAGTCCAGTATTCTTGCCCGGAAAAGCCCATGGACAGAGGAGCCTGGTGGGCTACCGTCCATGGGGTTGCAGACTATAACAGAACTGAGCACTCACACAACCCAAGAGGTTGCATTTTAGGATTCTACTCTGCATCTTAACATCATTTATGTAACATTCCTTGATTTTTATTAAAGCAAAATTCACTTTTTTACATATTAACCCTAACAATACTGTGTAGCTAAAAAACTAGATTCAGAGCAGTACTTTATATCTGTTGTACCAGGGTACTCATCTAATCCTATGTTTTGGCAGTGCAGAAATTTAAATATATAACTTTTTCTTGAAATAAGTCACTCTGCTTTAAAGTAAGACAAATGAGAGTCTTAATTGCACAAAATAGTTTATACTGAGATTAAGATCCTAATCAACACTCCCCTCCAAAACCCCCCCAAACACTATCAATATGAAGTCTCTTCTGTTCCGCTGCACTGTACAACCTTGTCATGAACAGTAAAGGAAGGTGTGATTTCTTCTGGACTCTGCTTTCTTTCCTTTGCAGAGGGGTTGGTTCTCCTGAGGCAAAACCTTATTATATTTCAGAGAGTGAAGTTCTGCAATCTAAACAAACCCAAGTGGGGTGAAGCTGGAATGGTGGAATCCTATCGAGTTAAGAGACATCCTGGAACTGATTAAAAACAAGAATCAAACAAACAAAAAAACTTCATCTGTGCCCTGTCATTTCCTTTCAGCAAGATCCTGTTGATGTTTACTCAATATGCAAAGTGCATCAAATATCTCAAGAAATAACTTAAACTCTCCCTCAGAGGATTTTTTTTTAAAAATTCTTGATGGAAAAAAATGTCAAAACAGTATCTTTTAAACTTGTCTCATTGTCCAAGCACAAGTATCCCCATCAAAAGGTTGTTTGTCCCTACACTACTGGAGAAACGCCAGACATACGTACCTTCCTTCCTTTTTTTTTTTTAAGAAAATGAAAAAAATGATACTTCAAACGGGGCAACAGAGCTCAGAAACATTACACACGTTTCCATAAAACTCGATAACTGAGTTCATGAAAAGTTTCCCCTGATTTTATAGCCTGTCTAATAAAAAAGTATCATTTAAAACAATTAAGCTTTTTTTCTGTTACTAAGTGTTCAACATTCTGCCTGGATAAGAGAGGGCAATCAGCACTCTACTCCAAAAAAACAAACCATAAATCAGTTGACAAGCTTGAAAGAATTCAGTTCTAGTCTGCTCAGAAGCCAAGTGTAAATACAGAGAAACCTGTTGGCGCGTTTATCTTGCTCTTTAAGTTTCGCGTTTTAAACACAAAGCAATACGCATATGGCGTTTCTCGTAAATTTCAGGCTCAGAAGTGATTCAGACCGACCCGAAAGCGAGGCATCTCCGACAGAAAATGGAGCCTGTGCCTTTAAGGTAAAATCGGCTGGATCCCAAAAGGCATTCCACTTTTCCACGACAAAGAGTTTGGGGGAGCGCTACCTCTCGGGTTTCTCGGAGGGACTCGGCCGGTGCGGCCAGAGTCCGGCTCGCCGCGGAGCCCTCGGCCGCCCCCGCTGCCCCGAGCGGGTCCCGCGCCCGCGCGGCGGGAGCGCATCGCGCGCGCCCCGGACTCACCGCTGCTGGGCTGCGGGGACAGCGTGGAGACCGAGGTCTGGCCCATGTCTCGGGTCGCAGGGCCAGCTCTGGCGATCACGCGGCTCTTTCGGTCCTAGGATCATGGGTCCGCTCGCAGACAGAGTTCCAAGCGTTCATTTCCCAGTCGGTGCGGAGCTGCCCGCCGAGTCCCCTCACCTTCTCCCCCTTCGCGGGTCTCCCAGTCCGGCCGGCCGCAGCCGGCGCGGCGGATCCTGCCCAGCGGATGCCTGTCATTCCTCTATGCAGATTAGCTGGGGTCAAGGGTCACGGGGGAGGAGAGAGGGGGAGTGGGCGACGGGGGCGGCGGAATGAGGGGGGCGAGGAAGTGGGGAGGGGAGAGGCTCGGGCTGGTCCGGCCACGCCTGCGGGGGCTGTGAGCCCCGCAACCCCCCCAACCCCCCAAGAGCAGAGAGTTCGGGCGACTCCCCATTAAACTTAAAAGGTTCACTGGCAAATGATCCTTTAGGGCTGGAAGAAAAGGAATTAAAGTACTTAGTCACGGTACTTAATTTAAGAAAATTTGTTTCTAGAAAGTTAGTTCCTTCCTCTCATTGTTTGCTGTTATGTGTGCATTTTTTTCCTCGTTTTAAAAATCTTCCTTTTAAAAAAAAAAAATAGAATTTTGCAGTATTAGTGGCCTCAATCAGGTTGAACAGTAAATCTGAATGATGGGTCTATGTGTCAGATCAACAAAGGATACACTTTGCCCTCTACCATCTAAACTCTGCGATGCTCACATCTCCTATATTCAAAAGAATCACTGTGAGACTATGAAACTGTGTGTTTAAAAGGTGAAGACCACAGTAATTTATTTTAGAAGCTAAAGTTCCATAAAAGTTAAACTCTATCCTACTGTAATTAAATCTTAACCTCTAACTTCTTAAAAATATAAATACAATACTCTTGGTATTTGATGAGAACTCCATGCCTTGTCTATCTCCATCTATAGATCGCTAGGTAGATATAGATATGGCATTAGGGTGGTGGTTACAGAAATGTGATTCACTTTATGGAAATTCATTGAACCATATATTATGATTTGTACATTTTTATGAACCTATATATTTCATTAAAAAGTTTTTGAAGTGTATTTGTTTTTGAAGGGGTTGGGCTGCCAGGCTTATGGGATTTTAGCTCATCTACTACAGATAAAATCTTGGACCCCCACCCCCACCCCCCACAGTGAGAGTGCCAAGCCCTAACCACTGGATCAGGAGGGGATTCCAAAAAAAGTGTATATTTTAATTTTTAACTGATTTTTATTGAAGTATAGTTGATTTACAATGTGTGAGTTTCTGCTGTACGGCAAGGTGAATCAGTTATACATATACACATACTCTTTACCCACGTAGATCGTTATAGAGTATTGAGTACAGGTCCCTGAGATATGCAGTAGGTCCCCATTGGTTATCTCTTTTATATACAGTAGCGTGTATGTGTCAATCCCAATCTCCCAATTTATCCCTCCCCTTCCCTTAACAGTATATTTTATTAAAAACTATATTTAGGTCACTTGCCACAGCTTTCACATTTTAGGTTATCCCAGGCTGTCAACTCTGAACTATTAAAAATCTATATAGTATATAATTATTAGAGAAATGCAAATCAAAACTACAGTAAGATTAATATCACCTCACACAGGGCAGATTGGCCATCATTAAAACATTTACAAACAGCAAGTGCTGGAGAGGGTATGGAGAAAAGAGAACTGTCCTACACTGTTGATGGTGGAATGTAAATTGGTATAGTCACTATGGAGAACAGGATGGAGGTTCCTTAAAAAACTAAACATAGAGCTACCATATGATCCTGCAATCCACTCCTGGGCATATATCCAGAGAAAACCATAATTTGAAATGATCCATGCACCCTAATATTCACTGCAGCATTATTTACAGTAGCCAAGACATGGAAGTAATCTCAATGTCCATTAAAAGAGAAATGCATAAAGAAGATGTGGCAGATATATACAATAGAATATTGCTCAGCCATAATAAACAGCAAAATAATGCCATTTGCAGCAACATGGAGGAGTTAGAGATTGTCATACAGAGTGAAGTTAAGTCAGAGAAAGACAAATATCACGATATTGATTATATGTGGAATCAAAAAAAATTATTGCTGGGAGGAGGGGAGAGGGAGTGGGAAAAAGAAAGATAAATTGGGATATTGGGACTGACATATATACACTACCATATATAAAATAGATAACTAAGAAGAACCTACTGTATAGCACAGGGAACTCTTCTTAATATTCTGTAATGACCTATATGGGAAAAGAATCTTAAAAAGAGTGGATATATGGATGGGTATAACTGATTCACTTTGCTGTTCAACAGAAACTAACACAACTTTGTAAATCAACTATATGCCAATAAAATTTTTTTCAAAATAAATCTGTACAGTATATTTTATAAAATAATAAATTAATGCTTTACACATGCAATTTTTTCCCTAAAGTTTGTCTTATTAAGATCACATAGAGCCTAGTTTTGTTTTTTGAAAGATGTTTGCTTGTCTGTTTCATTATTTAAATAAATTGCCCTATTTTTTTCATGCCCAAATAGCCCACCCTCTATTGTGGGGAAAACTCTTTCCCTAAAATAGTATGATCAATTATCTACTTCCTTTTTCCTAATTCACTCTTAAGAAACCCTGATATTTCTTTTGAATGGCTACAAAGACATTTTCGAATTATTTAAAATGTTGGCATTTATGTATTCACGTGTACACAGGAAACAATCACACAGAGTCTTCAGGTCACTGGTGTCTAATGTGGTTCATACGTGAACCTGCTAGAGACCCAGATGAGACCAGGCTTGGAGCACTGGGTTTTGAAAAACACCCTCCTAAGAATCTCAGAGAAGTAGGGTGACGAGGAAAGGGTCACTTCAGGGGTTTGGCTTAACCTCACTGCTCCGATCTCCACTTTGAGCTCCTTTCCCATCTTCACAGAGGGGGACCCATTTTCAGACTGTATCCCCACTGCATACAAACCCCGTCCCTAACATCTCGATGCAGCAAACACATCCAAGAATCACTGGACCAGGTCCTTATAAACATATTTATATCAGAGGGGAAAAAATGGCACTTTGGGAGCGCTATGGTTCACTCTGCTACACAGTCATCATTCTAGACCAAGCAAGAAATGGTTAGTTTCTCAAGTGAGTTAACTGAGTGAAGTTGGCACAATGACAAAATTGTTCCCTAGTCCTTCCGGGGCTTCCTTGGTGGCTCGCAAGGTAAAGCATCTGCCTGTAATGCAGGAGACTCGGGTCCGATCCCTGGGTTGGAAAGATCCCCTGCAGAAGGGAATGCAATCCACTCCAGTATTCTTGCCTAGAGAATCCCACGGACAGAGGAGCCTGGTGGGTTTCAGTCCATGGGGTCACAAAGAGTCGGACAGAACTGAACGATTAACACAAACACAGCTCTTACAGAGAGGCACCAAACGAGGCACATCTCTGGGTGAGGCCCGGTGCCAGGCCGGCCGACCCTGGTGGAGCTCAAAGCCTGATGCCCCCAGGAAGCCTGACATCTTTCCTGAGCAAAAACACCCAGCCTAGAGGTGCTGCCTCCTCCCCAAAGCCCGAGGGCAGGTGAGGGGGGCTGCAGTGGTAGCCGGGCTGGGAGCAGAGCCAGGAGAGGTGGGTGGGAATGTGTAAGTAAGGTCACCAAAGCTTCAGAGACCTCGGTCCATCCGAACTGCCTCTGCCGAGCTGGCGGATCAGTGCCATAAAGAAACCCTGAATTTTTTCTTTACAATGAATTTGAGGATTAACCAAACTGTGAAGTTCTAATTAGGACAACGAAATTAATCCCAACTAAATTTCCTTATAAAGTGGAAAACTGTTGTGCTTTGGGAACACATTCTACCACGACGGTTCAGCAGTGAGAGAAAACAATTATAAAAGCTCTTCTGTTTCTCCCTTGAAATCGCCTTAAAACAACAACCATAAAAAGGCAGATTGTGTGTTCTCTCAATCGAGGTTGAGAAGAGGAAGCTTCTCACTCCTTTTTCTATCGATAGGGCCTTACTGTTAGGGGAGGTCACTGATCAGAGACAGTATACAGGAAATTTTGCATATTAGAATATGTTGATGTTGTTCAGTCACTAAGTCGTGTCGGATTCTTTGTGACACCATAGACTGCAGCACGCCAGGCTCCCCTGTCCTTCACTATCTCAGATTCATGTCTATCGAGTCGGTGATGCTATCTAACCATTTCATCGTCTGCCACCCCCGTCTCCTTTGCCTTCAATCTTTCCCAGCATCAGGGTCTTTTCCAATGAGTTGGCTTGTCTGTTTGGTACATTTACATTATATGTAAATATAACGATTTTCTTTGAAATTGACAAAAGCCAAACTTTGAGATACAATGTTTTTTGCTATCATTACTCCTCCTTGAGAAATAGTAATGTGTTTCCTTTTAGTTCTTCTGCAAATTTGTATTTCAAACATCAAAGGGGTACACTATAGCTCTGGTCTTTCAGGATTTGCTAAATCCATCTATATTTACTTTATTCAAAACCTTTCATGATTTGCTAGTTAATATAATCTTAGCCTCATCTGGGATTCTTATAATCCCTCGATCGGGTTACACACTTTCCTCTGAAATTTTTCCAGTTCCATTACATTATCCTTGAAGCATGTCAACCAAAACTGCAGGAAGTGTGCATTAAGATTTCTTTATAAGGGTGGGACAGTTTATTTTGTTTCCAGTGCTTCCGATGAGGCATGGTGTTTTAACATCCTTTTTATCACAGCTAACAAATTATATTAGTGAACATAGAAGAAGTCTACAGAAATCCCTAAATTTCATTTATAGGTCAAAATATAAAGGTTAGAATCTATCATCTAACAAGAGTATGTTAAGATAATCTTCCCCCAATTGCCTTTTTCTTGTTTTATTACAGCTCATCTGCTATTATTGAGCCAACTTACAATTTTACTAAGAGCTCTGGGTGTTGTTTCCTTGAATTTATAGTTTAACTGTGCAAATGTTTAATGTCATCTGAAAAAAAATGGACATTTCTCTGTGTGTTACCTTTTTCCAGAGAATTTATAAAAGTGCTAAAGAAAATTAGTGCCGACATCTACCTCATAGGAAGCTATCTGTTCATAAATCTTCAGCTTTTATCCCATTGGTCCTGCTCTTTGGTCTATATTTCTAAACCAGTCTCTTATCCAGTGACATCCTGGTAAATGCTCAACAATTGGTTTGCTGTTTTTCTATGACATAAATACTCCTATGATGACCACGGAGAAGGCAATGACACCCCACTCCAGTACTGTTGCCTGGAAAATCCCACGGACGGGGGGACCTGGTAGGCTGTGGTCCATGGGGTCGCTAAGAGTTGGACATGACTGAGCGGCTTCACTTTCACTTTTCACTTTCATGCATTGGAGAAGGAAATAGTAACCCACTCCAGTGTTCTTGCCTGGAGAATCCCAGGGATGGGGGAGCTTGGTGGGCTGCCATCTATGGGGTCGTACAGAGTCAGACACGACTGAAGCGACTTAGCAGCAGCCTCAGCAGGATGACCAATTCAATGAGTGGTCAACTGGCTTGCAAGAGTATATCACTTTGTTTGCCAGATTTCTGGAAATATAACAACTTGCCTATATGAGCTGTCTTCAGCATAGCACCATTTCATCTTTCATAGTATGCAGTCATCAAATTATATCATGACTGACTGTGTGGAACAGTGTATGTTAAACCTTCCTAAAAATATAGATTGACAGCATCTACTGATTTTTTTCCACAATACAGTCTAAATATTTTTTAAACCCTGAGGGATCTTCCGTGATTTTTTTTTGTTTACTTTCGGAAAGACATTAAATTGGGTGGATTAGAGAGAATTTTCTTCCTGAAACTTGTTTGCCTTTTGACAGAAGTTGCTCTTCTTGAGGTTTTCAAGCATTCTCCCCTGTAACACAGATTTCACAGGCCTGTCCAATGTGTGCGTTATTAAGTTCATCCATCTGGGGTACCCGAGTGACCCTTGCATGTTTCATGGGTGGAAGTCACTCATTACATTAGATAAAAGTTAAAAGCCGACATAAACTTAAACTTTAGTAACCTGTTTGTGGAAAAGTCCTTTCCTACTAAGTCAAAGTCCAAATTGTAGACATACAATTTGGTGGCCAGAGAGACAGTTTGCAATAAGTATAGTCATTATTACCAAATACTATAACTTAGGTCACTGACAGACTTTTCTAGTGGCCAAATCTAGCTTGGAGTAGAGAAAGAGTGAGATCTACCCTCAAAGCACAGATGCCATGAGAGCTCATCCTAGATGTCTTCTTTCCCAGATGATGTCTGCTAGGACCCCATTTTGAGATACCAGCAGATGGGCAGGGGCGCAGGGCTGGGGAAGGGGTTAGGCAGAGCTCAGAAGATGAGGAAGTTGATCAGAGCAGTGGTGGTTCAGGAAGCATAGTGGTTGGTGGTGGCCATGTACAAGTAGGTGAAGCTCTCTTAACTGGTTGCACTTATTCCCGAACTTGGAAAGGGAAATGGCAACCCACTCCAGTGTTCCTGCCTGGAGAATCCCATGGACAGAGGAGCCTGGCAGGCCACAGTCCACCGGGGTCGCAAAGAGCTGGACACGACTGGGCACAACACAGCATTCCTGAACTTGGCCATGGAGATCTAGTGAATGACCGACGTTTGCCTGAGTAATGGGAATTATAGACACAGAAAACCTTCTTCTAGTGGGAAGGAAATGAAATTTAGTAATTTAAACTTAGTAAGGTGGTTCAGTGGTAAAGAATCCGCCTGCCAATGCCAGAGATATCAGAGACACGGGTTGGATCCCTGGGTTGGAAAGATCCCCTGGAGGAGGAAATGGCAACCCACTCCAGTAATTTTGCCTGGAGAATCCCATGGACAGAGGAGCCTGGCCGGCTACAGTCCATGAGGTCGCAATGAGTTGAACATGACTAAGCATGTAATGTAGTTTGTTTTCTAGATACAATGGTGAGAAGAAACAACAGCTATTCACAGATCATCTGAAAGTATCAGTTTAGTCATTTATTTTCTTCCTACCTACCATGATCAGATTTATCAAAGAACAGAAAACTGTCTTTTCTCCCTTTCTCTGATGGAGGTGCTAAAGGGCAATTTTTTAAGTTAGAAGTCTGTTTTTAACACAAGAGGTTCTAGTAATCCTGTAAAAAAAAAAAAAAGTATATAACTCAGAAACTAAACACTGGTGTGCAAAAGTTTTTAAGCATTAAGGTAGGTTTTTTTCTAGAATATCTTCCAATTTTAACAAATTTTGTATTACTCCAAAACTTGGCTACATTTTGTGAAAGTCAGATTACTCAGAAACACATAAACTAAGAAGCAAATAGAATGTTATAATTTCAGTTGAAATTCTGTATATGCAACCTGTGTTTACTTTTTAAAAAATGTTACTTTATAGCAACTGTCACCAAATGCTTCCTATAACTTTTGTTTGGACAGTTCTGAGAGATTTTAGTTTTAACAGGGTAATAATACACACAGACAGAGGAGAACTTCGGCTAAGAAAAGAATGACAACTTTAGGCATTCTAGTTATATTCAGCATCAATAGGAGAGAAAACCACATTCCAGAAGTATTAGAACAGGAAACAAACCTGTAAGACAGGCTTTTCTTTCCTATTGTTCTCATATTTTTATATGATTTATTTCCTGAGTTTTTCTTCTACTGCTTGTTCAGGCTAAAAGGATTAACAAAATACCTACTCTGTTTTGCCCTGAGTGAGTCTCTGCAGAGGGCGTGGTGTGTCACATGTGTGCTTACTTAGTGATTGAGCTGGATGGTTGGAAGATTTACTCTGGAAAATAAATACCTCGAGGGGTGGTGCTGGAATTTCCTTTTCCAGAAACCTTCCCTCACCCCCGGAGAAAGAGTGTAGTTTGCCGCACTTGGTTTTACAAGAAAAACAAAATACTTATCCACAGCATTTAAAACTCTGACAACTGCTATAAAATTAATAATCTCTAAGTTACTAACCAAAATCTATAGAAAACATTCCCTCAAGACATCTTTAATAATTACTGCCCAATTTAAAGAAAGTAATTGCTTAAAATAAGTTCCAAATCATTGTTTTATTAACTATAATATCCATCCTTAGAACGTAACAAAGTGTGTGGCACATAGAGGGCACTCAATACATGCATGATAAATCAAAGAATAAGCAGTTATGTGATTTCTTCAATTATAGCAGCTTGAAGCATGGATGAAAAAAATCCTGCTAGGAATAAGTTTATGATTTTAGTAATATTATATGGACTGCATAGCAAGACAATATCAACTTCTGTCACTGACTGGTAAATTTCCTTTTCTATATAGCCTTTCTACTCATAATCACCTAGTCCTTTAGCTAGAATTATCTGAGGATCTCCCATGAGTCTCACACCTCTAGGGCACAGGATACGAGGATAAGTGAGGGACAGATCATACCCTGGAGTTCAAGGTAGACCGTGCCTGTTCAAGACCAGACTGTACCCTGGAGTTCATATATATGTGTGTGTGTGTGTGTGTGTGTGTGTGTGTGTGTGTATGGTTGACGGTGGGTGTTGGGTCTTACAAGTAAATGACTATAGCAGTGAGTACTGTGATAGAGGTGTGTTCCACCAAGAGTAAAGGATGAACACTGCATGGCTACAGGGAAGGCTCTGAACTTTATGAACTAAATCCACATCTTCCCA
This sequence comes from Odocoileus virginianus, assembly GCF_023699985.2. Classification (NCBI taxonomy): domain Eukaryota; kingdom Metazoa; phylum Chordata; class Mammalia; order Artiodactyla; family Cervidae; genus Odocoileus; species Odocoileus virginianus. Next base: position 21,563,495 of record NC_069707.1, read on the forward strand.
ATACAGAGTCAGCAACTCATTCTGAAAATAAGCTAAAGATGTCAAGTGCTTCCTAATTAAATTCTGATCGTATGCAGTTAGTATTAATTGTATTTATTTGTTTTTATTGCTTATAGCTTTTGAGGAATAATCTACACACTCTAAATTCTACCCATTTTAAGTAAACAATGAGTTTTAGTTAATAAATAGTGCAATCACTACCATAGTCAGATTTTAGAAAATTTTGAGAACCCTAAAGAGTTCCATCACCTCTTGGAGTTAATCCCAGTCCCACCCCCCTGGCATCAGGCAACTACTGACAGGCTTTCCATCTTCATAGTTTAGACGCTTGAAAATTTCATATAAATGGAATAACAGCATATGACATTTTCTATATCTGTTTTTTTTCACATAATGTTTTGATATTCTTCCATGTTGTAGTCTGTATCAGTATTTTGTTCTGAGTCAAGCTCTATCGTATGGCTATATCAAAGTTTTGATTATCTATTTACCAGTTAATGAGCATTTGGGTTGTAACTATATTTCACTGTATTCCTATTCTGTAAAAATACAGAAGTATATATATATATATATCATATATATATATATACATATATCAGTTGGGCTTCCCAGTTGGTGCTAGTGGTAAAGAACCATCTGCCCATGCAGGAGACACAAGAAACGTGGGTTCGATCCCTGGGTCAGGAAGATCCCCTGGAGGAGAGCATGGCAACCCACTCCAGTATTCTTGCCTGGAGAATCCCATGGGCAGAGGATCCTCACGGGCTACAGTCCATAGGGTAACAAAAAGTTGTACATGACTGAAGCAACTTACCATGCATGCACATATGTATCAGTCATCTAACAAATATTTATTATGCATCTTCTTTGTACCAGGTTCTGTTCCAGGTATTTGAGATATAGAACTAAAACAGAAAGTTTAAATGTCTGCACTCAGAGAACTTACATGTATATGAAAGGACAGAAAATAAGCAATGAACATAATCCATAAAATTTATAGTAATTTAGAAAATGAAAAGTGCTATGAAATAAACAGGGAAGGGTAAGAGAGATGGATTAGTATGTCATAGTTAAAGTAGTCCTCACTGGAAAGGCAATCATTGAACACAGACTCAAAAGACATGATGGAGTTAGCCACATGGTTATCTGGAAAAAGCACATCCTAAGCAAAAAGACCACTTCATATAGAGATGAGAGCATGCTGTATGTTCAAGAAACACTAAAGGGCCAGTGTTAAGGACAGTAAGTTAAGGGGAGATGGGAAGGGAATTATAAGCCATGTAAGACCTTGTAACTGACCATAAACACTTTGGTGTTTACTATAAGTAAGATGGGGAAGCAATGACAGTTTTGAACAAAGAAATGGCATAATCTATCTTATATTTTAAAATCACTATTGCTTCTGAGCAGAGGATAGAAGAGACAAGGTGGGAAGTGGAGAGACTACATGAATACCCAAGGCAAGATATAACAGGGGCTTAGACCAGGTTGGCAGCAGTGGGAAAAGTGAAATGTACCTGGATTCTGGATACATTTTTAAGGTTGAGCCAAATTTCCTCATAGATTGAATGTGGAGTACGGGAGAAAAGAGATGAAGCAAGGATGACTTCAAAATTTTGTCTGAGCACTTGGAAGGACTGAGTTGTCCTTAATTAAGTCTGAGACAACAGTGAGTGAAGTGGGTTTGGCATAAAAAATTAGAAGCTCAAATTTGAAATGTTCAGTTAGACATCCAAGTACAGAATGAAAATAATCCTAGATGTCACCAAGGGAAAAAAATCAACCTATACTTAGATATACCATAGGACATTGAGTATTAAGAACAAGGAGAAATCAGTGGGTAGAGAAGTCAGATGCCACTACAAGGAATCACAATAAAACCAAGATGACAATAGAATTATATATTCTTGGTGTTATAGGGACATAACTTAGAATTCCATACCCAGAGAGATAATTATTCATCAAATCAAAAACTCACTCACTGAAAGTGGTTAATCACTAAAGGAACATCTATAGAAAAGTCCTAAGCAAGAAAGAAAAAGAGTTAACATTAAGTTCACTTCCCTTGTAGCTCAGCTGGTAAAGAATCCGCCTGCAATGCAGGAGACCCTGGTTTGATCCCTGGGTCAGGAGGATCTGCTGGAGAAGGATAGGCTACCCACTCCAGTATTCTTGGGCAACCCTGGTGGCTCAGCTGGTAAAGAATCCACCTGCAATCCGGGAGACCTGGGTTTGATCCCAGTGTTAGGAAGATACCCTAGAGAAGGAAATGGCAACCCACTCCAGTATTCCGGTCTGGAGAGAGCCTTTGTGTGGATCACAATAAACTGTGGAAAATTCTGAAAGAGATGCGAATGCCAGACCACCTGACCTGCCTCTTGAGAAACCTGTATGCAGGTCAGGAAGCAACAGTTAGAACTGGACGTGGAACAACAGACTGGTTCCAAATAGGAAAAGGAGTACGTCAAGGCTGTATATTGTCACCCTGCTTATTTAACTTATATGCAGAGTACATCATGAGAAATGCTGGGCTGGAAGAAACACAAGCTGGACTCAAGATTGCTGGGAGAAATATCAATAACCTCAGATATGTAGATGACACCACTCTTATGGCAGAAATGAAGAACTAAAGAGCCTCTTGATGAAACTGAAAGAGGAGAGTGAAAAAGTTGGCTTAAACCTCAACATTCAGAAAACGAAGATCATGGCATCTGGTCCCATCACTTCATGGCAAATAGATGGGGAAACAGTGGAAACAGTGGCTGACTTTATTTTTCTGGGCTCCAAAATCACTGCAGATGGTGATTGCAGCCATGAAATTAAAAGACGCTTACTCCTTGGAAGGAAAGTTATGACCAACCTAGACAGCACATTGAAAAGCAGAGACATTACTTTGCCAACAAAGGTCCATCTGGTCAAGGCTATGGTTTTTCTAGTGGTCATGTATGGATGTGAGAGTTGGACTATAAAGAAAGCTTAGCGCTAAAGAATCGATGCTTTTGAACTATGGTGTTGGAGAAGACTCTTGAGAGTCCCTTGGACTGCAAGGAGATCCAACCAGTCCATCCTAAAGGAGATCAGTCCTGGGTGTTCATTGGAAGGACTGATGTTGAAGCTGTAACTCCAGTACTTTGGCCACCTGATGTGAAGAGCTGACTTACTGGAAAAGACCCTGATGCTGGGAAAGATTGAGGGCAGGATGGAGAAGGGGACGACAGAGGATGAGGTGGTTAGATGGCATCACCGACTTGATGGGCATGAGTTTGAGTAAACGCCGGGAGTTGGTGATGGACAGGGAGGCCTGGCGTGCTGTGGTTCATGGGTTCACAAAGAGTCGGACATGACTGAGCAACTGAACAGAACAGACTGATACAGTCCATGGGTTCTCAAAGAGGTGGACAAGAAACAACAGTGAGCATAGAAATTGATAAAATTATGGTGAATTTAATAAACTATTGGTTGTGCAAAATGGAGAGGTAGTCAGTGAATCTTAACATATGTTGAGGTCCTGATTTTGACCTTAGGAGGATAGACAAACTAAATACTTCTTGAGTTTGTCAGAAAAATGTGCTATTTCAAATAATAAGAAAAATATAATAGTAAGCTTCCAAATCAGTAACTAAAAGGAAGGGAAATAAAAATGATTCACTAATCCAATAATGAAAAAAGAAAAGGAGAGAAACTTTGAAAAAGAGCTGGCTAAAAAAGATGACACAAATTAAGATGTCAAATTAAGTCCAAAATAGTAATTGCAAAAAATGTGAAAGGAATATTCATATCTAATGACAGAGAGTAAAAGATTGGAGGGAGCAGAAATATAATACATGTCTCTGTCTGCCAATTTTAGAAGATACATCCAAAACAGCAAAAGCTGAAAATAAAAGCATGAAAACTACATCCATAAGCAAATACTTACTAAGGGAAAATTGGTATTTCAATATTAATAATAGATGAATTAAAGTTGAAGTAAAAACAATAAAAATAAATGGGATTTCCATTTATTTATGTATTATCCCATTTATTATTTATTTATTATAAATTATCCCATTTATTTATTTATCCCCAGTGGTAAAGATTTCCACCTGCCAATGCAGGAGACACAGGAGATGCAAGTTCGATCCCTGGGTCGGGAAGATCTCCTGGAGGATGAAATGGCAACCCACTCCAGTATTCTTACTTGGAAAATTTCACAGACAGAAGAGCCTGCTTGTGTTGTACAGTCCATGGAGTTGCAAAGAGCTAGACATGACTGAGCAGGCACATATGCATGCAAAAACAATAAACTGCATAAAGGTACTGATTATATAATAATAAAAATAATTTAGCAAGAAATAGATGTGCAAATTATCAGCTAGTATGCCTCTAGCATCAGAATCTTGAAATACAAAGAACAAAGCAGAATTAGTTAAGATTATTAGTTAGTATTTATATTAACATGTTAAGTTTAGTAAGAATTAGTTAAGATTATAATTAGTGGAGAGTGAAAAAGCTGGCTTAAAATTCACCATTCAAAATACTAAGATCACAGCATCCAGTCCCATCTCTTCATGGCAAATAGATGGGGAAAAGTGGAAACAGTGGCAGATTTTATTTTCTTGGGCTTCAAAATCACTGCAGATGGTGACGGCAGCCATGAAAATAAAAGACGCTTGCTCTTTGGCAGAAAAGCTATGATAAACCAAGACAGTGTATTAAAAAGCAGAGACATCACTTTGCCAACAAAGCTCTGTATAGTCAAAGCGATGGTTTTTCCAGTAGTCGTGTATGGATGTGAGAATTGGACCACAAAGAAAGCTGAGTGCTGAAGAATTGATGCTTTTGAACTGCGGTGCTGGAGAAGACACTTGGACATAAAGGAAATCAAAGTAGTCAATCCTAAAGGAAATCAACCTTATATATTCATTGGAAGAACCGATGCTGAAGCTGAAGCTCCATACTTTAGCTACCTGATGCAAAGAGCCAACTCGTTGGAAAAGACCCTGATGCTAGGAAAGATTGAGGGCAGCAGGAGAAGGGGACAACAAATGATGAGATGGTTGGATGGCATCACTGACTCAATGGACACCAGTTTGAGCAAACTTAGGGAAACGGTGAAGGACAGAGAAGTCTGGAGTGCTGCAGTCCGTGGGGTTGCAAAGAATCAGACACGACTTAGCGACTGAACAACAACAGAATTAGAAGTATAAACAGACAAATCCACAATAATATGGTGAGATTTTAACATAGAGTAATATGATAAAGGGGGTTTTCCCAGGAGTCTCAGTGGTCAAGAAACAACCCTCCCACACTTTTTTGGAAACAAGTAAACAAAAAAGCACTCCTAAGTAACACAAGGAAATAAAATTGTAACATAATGTGTGATGAACAAAAAATGAAAGCATTACAAATTATGAGAGGTGGTGGTAATGTGGTAATCAGAGGTATATTTAAAGTCTTAAATGCATTTTTAAAAACAGAGGTTTATTCAGAGAGAAGTAATACATAAGTAAATTAGGTAAGTATTAAACTGATAAAGCTAAAAAAGGAAAGAAAGAAGAACAGAGTAAGAAAGGAAATGATAAAAAAAATAAGCTTGCAAATGAAAGAACTAAAATTCAAGAGATTTGCTTTGATATATACAGAATCTTCTACATTCCATGGGGTTGCAAAGAGTTGGACACGACTGAGCGACTTAACTGAACTGACTGATACAGAATCTTCTTTCACTCATGTGAACAAGGTTAAGTCTCTTAATAAGTTAAGAGGATGCTCTGCATTTTTCAATAAATAAAAGTAAGTGAAATGCAGGTAAAGAAAATTCAAAATGAAAAACAACTATCTGAGTAATTATAAGAACTGAAACATCACTAGTAGAAAGGTGAACTTAAAACTTAGTATTCTGCATCCTGGGGAAAACACAGGTGCATATTTAGTATTATTTAAACCACTTCCATTATTAAATAACACAGCATTCTATAACTAAAAACAGATGAAGAACTCCAGTCTACTGCTTATTTTTGTTTCCTTTAGAGTAAATATCTCTCTGTAGTATTTGTTATTTGTAGTACAGTGGTATCTTTAAAACTCCAAATGACATCTTAAGGGAATTACAAATAAGTAGTTTCTTATATTTAACAAGCTTAACTTCACCTGTTCTTTACTTTTATGCTTCTGGTATTTTAAAACAGAATAAGAAAAAAAACTATAAGATTGGTTTCTGAAAACATATTTAGTTTTATTAGAACTTAAATCTAAACCTAAGATGCCTCCAAGTAAAACAGCCCTCTAGGGAAAGTTTTACATATTGAAGCGGCTTTAGAATATAAAATGGATTTCAGTAACTGCAAACTACTTCTCAACTAAGGAAAGTTGACACATTCTTCAAACAGGTGATAAAGAAGGGAGCCAAGAAGGGGGATGAGGCAACTTGCAGGTGTTTAGATTTAATCTTTCATCAAGACAAGATTTATTTAGGGATAAATCATATAATCACACAATTAAGAAGTAGATATACAAAATGGGCTTGGAATATTGCCATATAAAATCTATATACCACTCTCCAGAGCAATTCGCTCTGACACTGAAGGGTTTTCATTCGCCAGCTTCCTTAAGCAGAGGGCTTTCAATTATGAGAATGCACAAGGGAAAACTTTATCAGAGAGAAAGAGGCCCAATATACAACACAAAGGAATCTTTACCTGAAAGATTTATTGTTACACTTTTAAAGAATATTGTTATTCTCTGTCTCTATTTATTTATTTAGCAGGAGAAAGTGCTGTGGGTTTTGCTTTGCTATAAATATTCCAAAACCCACATAAAGCTCCAAAGATTTCACCATCTCTAGAGATTTTTATGTCTTCTTTATAGGTGTGTATACCGTACTGTTTCGTGAGCCAATTACACAACTAGTGATTTGTTTCTGTGAACCAATGCTGACTACAATACTCAGTTACATTTATCAGTAAAATACTCAACACTAATATACATTTCTCATTTGAGTCTGTGATTTTAGGATGGTAAGTTTTGCTTTGTTTCTGAGACAAATATTACCCTATTTCATCTAGGGTAATAAAATTTTCATTTTATGCAAGAACATATGAGTATTTAGTTGTAGTCCATTATTTGTGTCAACATAGAAATATCTAGTACCTTATTCTGCAAATAATTATTACCATGTGGAGAATGAGACTTTCTTTATAGCTTGGCAAAAGTGTACTTACTAAATGCTCATGGCTTATTTTCTTCCCATCTTCTGTCTAGGTTTACATCAAGGCTTGTTCTCAGAGAGTAAAGAATCTGCCTGCAATGCAGGAGACCAGGTTCAATCCCTGGGTCAGGAAGACCCCCTGGAGAAGGGAATGGCAACCCACTCCAGTATTCTCGCCTGGAAAATCCCATGGACAGAGGAGCCTGGTGGGCTATAGTCCACGGGCTTGCAAAGATTTGGACATGACTCAGTGACTGACACTTTTTGGTTCTCAAACCTCTGTTCATCTCCCTCTATCTAGAGGACTCATCGCTCCTTGAGTTTTCTGTGTCTACTTTGGTTGCTTAATTCTCAATATCTTGCCTCCAGTTCTCTATATTTTATGATCTAAGAGATATATTGGCTTAGATGTCAAATCCTCTGGGACCTAAATCTGTATATTTCCATAGCAACCTGCCCCATGGAATCTACCTCAAGGCTGGCTCCTCATCTGTCTGTTGCACTGAACTGAATGTCACCTGGAGGCCAAGTCTCGTTTACCATTATAACATCAGCACAGGGCCAGAACATGGGTAAGTGCTCAGGAAGTATGTACTGTATATGCAAATGAATGAATGAATGAATGAATCTGATCTGTATCAATGCACCATTTAGATCTATGGCTGCCAGGAGAAACACAAAAAGAAAACTGGGGACTCATAAAGGTGGGTTTACTGCCAGGTCCAGCAATAAGAAATAGTGTCAGTAGAATACCATTTACAGAGGATCACTTAGGTTTTCTGGTTCAACGATTCAGAAAACACAGAACCAGAATATTGTCATAATTACATCAATATGCATCTACTAAACACATACATTATGTTTTCAACAGCCCTAGTTAAAACTTTGTTCATTTTCTCATCTGAGATTACTGGCCTATGTCTTATTAAAAATTAAGTATTTCGTTGAAATATAGTAGTGCTAAAACCAAACAGGAATGTTCATTAACTTACAGATCATTGGATACAGATGAACAAACTGGTTGGAGACTTCTAGCTTACTCTGCTTTTGCAGAGAAAAAATGTTTGCCTGAAGTAACACAAGAAGTGTTTCTTAATATTGGGGATGCAGTAGAAAGGTTAAGGTGGCCCGCTGATAGTCACACCATCATGCAAGTCCCTTCTCTTGAGGGCAGATGGGATCTGTGACTTTCTTTTAACCAACAGACTCTGGGGATGATGTATGTGAGTGTGTGTATGTTGTGTGTGTGTGTGATTATGTTGTATAAGATTGAAACACCTGTCTTGCTGGAAGACACTCACGCTTGTCCTGGCTTTGAAGAAGCACCTGTGAATCACCACCTGGAGGGGGCCACAAGGCAAGGAGCAGAGGGCAACCTCGGGCTGATAGCCAGCAAGAAACTGAGGCCCCCACTCTGGCATCCTGCAGGGAATGGAATGCTGCCAGCAGCCACATGAGCTTGGGAATACAGCCTTCCCCAGTCAAGCCTTAGTGAGATCATAGTCCCTGGCTGACACCTTGATGGCACCTTGATGACATGCCGAGACTCTAAGCAAAGGACTCCGCTAAGCTGTGCCCTAACTGCGGACACACAGCAGCTGAGATACAGCATATGTTGTTTTAAGCTGCTCGGTTTGTGGTAGCATCGTTCTCCGGCAATACGTAACAAACACAGGTGGGAACATGGCTTACTTAAAAGGAAGAGCTGCAGTCCAAATGGAGGACTGGAAGAAGTAGGGTAGATGGAGTGTAATCAGCTTCGAGGCAGAAATGTAGCCTGGAATAGGCAGAAGAGGCCGCAGAGAAAGAAAGCCAGGTGGTGAAGCTCACGCTTTCCCCTCTGATGACTCCAGAGAGGGCCAGAGCCAGAGGAGTAAGACTACAGACAGTAGTTGGGAAGCAATGTAGCTTGTATAGCAAAATATGTGACATTTATGAACCTAGATCATATTTCATTCAAAAATATTATACTGGCATAACCAAACTGTCCACCCCTACCAAGCATCTCTAAATTGCAGAATCAATTCTTTGAGGTCACTTAAATCAGTCAGTGCCCAAAGGATGAGTTCAGGTTCCAAAGAGTGTGACCTGTGATCCATTCTCAACTCTCAAACAATTATCTGGACCCATATCTGCAACTCTGAGACACTCAGCTGTCAATGCCTATTGTGTCATATAATGTAGGGTAGTTTAATAACAGAGTGCACTGTAGGTGGTGTACATCCTAACACTCTATCTTTCTAATTACTATCCCAAATAGAAAACATGGACTGAAAGCCTAAGTGGAGTAAGACTGCTCATATTTCCTATCATCTATCTGTTTCCTACTATTGGAATGCAAACTCCCCAAGGAAAAGTTTTTTTTAAACACCTTATCTCTTTGCAAGTTGGTGGCAATCAATCAATATTTATTGAATGAAGCAGGTCCATCTTTCCCTATCCTTTTTTCATTGGTAAAATTGGGGGTAATAATAATAGTACTTCTGAATCAAGTGTAAGGATTAAGTGATGTAACACATGTGAACAGATTAGAACATGGCCTTGTCTTGCATATAGTATCTAATCAGTAAAACTTAGCTGCTATTAAGTCATAATATCTAAATATACTCTGTTGAAGGAAGCTGTTAGGAAAAAGAACCTGAGTACTGTAATTCATTTTCTAGTACAAGAGAAGCTTACCAAGGACTTCCCTCATGGTCCAGCAGTTAAAACTCGGCACTCCCCGTGCAGGGGGCCCAGATCCAATCTCAGGTCAGGGAACTAGATTCCACTTGCCACGACTGAAAGCTGGCATGCTGCAGCAAAGATCCCACATGGCCTAACAAAGACGCAGCACAGCCAAATAAATAATAAATAAAAAGGAGAGGTGCGCTTTCCTGATGGCTCAGTGGCTAAGAATCTGCCTTACAATGCAGGAGACGTGAGTTCGATCCCTGGTCCGGGAAGTACCCACATGCCACAGGGCAACTAAGTCTGTGCGCCACAACTACTGCGCCTGCACTCTGGAGTTCTTGATCTGCAACTACTGAAGCCTGCACGCCTTACAGCCTGTGCCCCGTAACAGAAGTCACCGCATTGAGAAGTCTGAGCGCCACAACTGGAGAGTTAGCCCCTGCTCTCCGCAACTACAGAGAAAGCCCACACAGCAACGAAGACCCAGCACGGCCAAAAATAAATAAAATTTAAATAAATGTATGTTTTTAAAAATAGAAGTAAACATTAAGAAAAATAAATCAGTTGCATCCCCTGCGAAAAAATAGAGAGAAACCTTACCTCTAAGGGAGGTTCAACTACAGGTTAAGCTTTAAGTGCACATTTAATCTGAACTTCAAAAATTTAAACTAATTTTGAAATAAATTTGGATATGGCAGTACATCACCAAAACAACAAAGGACTTGAAGTCAACAAGTTAAATGTGATTTTTGCTATAGAAATATATATGAAATTGTGCTTCCTGTATATCATAAATTTAGAATCTGTCTAGTCTAAACTCTAACCCAAGCAGAAATCCCTTCTGATATTTCCATCTAAGTGATCAGGATACTTTTTGAGGCTTTTCTGTATGTAATTAAAAAGATCAACCATATCAAGTGCTGGCAAGAATATACAGCAACTGGGATTTTCATACATTGTTGGTAGGGGTGTAAAATTACAATTTGGAATTTGGAAACCTGGCCTGGCATTTTCTGTAAGGTTAAACATGCACCTATCCTACCAGAGAGAAATTCTACTTCTCAGCATTTATCCAAGACAAATGAAAACATATATCCATAAAAAGACTGTTCAAGAACATCCATAGCAGCTTTATTCATAATAACCTCCAAGTTGGAACAGATCAACTGCCCATGACCAGAAGAAGGAGTGAATGAATATAATTTGGTGTGTCCATTGGTGGAATACTACTCAGACATAAAGCACTGTGCTGCCCACTCCCCTCAGAATTGAAGGACTTACTTCTCCACCTGCTGGGGCTGTTCCGGGAAGACAGACCTCAGCAGTCAGCCCATCTGGGGAAGGGGCATATTTTCCTGGCTGAAACAAAGACTCTTACCCAAAGTACCAACCTCTTCCTGGAGAAGCAGCCCCTGTCCAAGGCCAGATTGACATGGGAGTGGGGGCAACTGGAAATTACTCTGACAGGCATTCAGCCCCAATGCCCCCATGGGCAGGCGAGAATTCTACCGCCGGCCACCCATGCACCCGTGGCGGCTGACGCCGAGAGCTCCCCAGGGGACCAGCCAGAGCTGGTGTCAGTGCTGTCAGAAGTTTCACTTCTCACTCTGCTCAATCCTGTTTCTTTCCCTCCCTTCCAAAGCCTTAGATCCCAAGAGGCCTCCTTAATAAATGCCCGGCAGGCTAATCATTGTCTCTTTCCAGGGAATCCAACCTGTGAGAAACTGCTGATAAAAGACTCAATGGATGACCCTCAAAACCACTTTACTGAGTGAAAGCAGATAGACACAGAAGGATATATGTTGTATGAGTCCACTGATAGAGTTCTAGGACTGGAAAAACTAATAGTAGGAGAAAGAAATTACAATCGTGTTTTTCTTTGGGTAGGGACTGACCGGGAGGAGCCATGAGGTTTTGTGGGGTTGGGAATACTCTGTATCTTGATAGGGGTGTAGGCTGCATATAAGTAGGTATGCAATTGTCAAAACTCACTGAACTGTTCTCTTAAAATCTGGGTATTTCACGTATATAAATTATATCCCAAGCAGAAAAAGAAAAGTAACCATATCAAATTTGGTTCAAATAGAACTTATCAGTCAACACTGGATATATTTTAAAGTTTCACTATGGCCAACTGAGCCTCTATTCATTTGGAACCTGGTAATTAGCTTTATATACTAAGTTCGGAAATTGACGTCTGTTGTGCTCATCTTCTTGTGGGTCACCAAACTAACAGACTTGCCCTTTCTTTTTGAGACATTAACTTAAAATGCCATGCTAATGGATACATGCATGTGTATGGCTGAGTCCCTTTGCTTTCCACTTGAAACTATCACAGCACTGTTAACTGACTGTACTCCAATATAAAATAAAAAGTTTTTTAAAAATCCATGGCTGATTCATGTCAATGTATGGCAAAAATTACTACAATATTGTGAAGTAATTAGCCTCCAACTAATAAAAATAAATGGAAAAAAAATGCTATGCTAATCAGTTACAGCTCCAGAGGCCTGAGAAAAGTCATGAGATTGCTTCTTTTATGACATTTACTCATTACTCCAAGTATTGGGTACAGTGTTCATTCAACTATAGATTTATCTACCTGTATGCACATGTAGCAGCCTTCCCAAATGGCACAGTGGTAAAGAATCCACCTGCCAATGCAGGCAACGCAAGAGACATGGGTTTGATCCTTGGGTCAGGAAGATCCCTTGGAGTAGGAAATAGCAACCCACTCAAGTATTCCTGCTTAGGAAATTCCATGGACAGAAGAGCCTGGAGGGATACAGTCCATGGTGTTGCAAAGAGTGAGACATGAATGAGCACCCAACACATGCTCATTTAGCATTGATCATTCAAAGAATTCTAGATCAGATTATGAAAGCATAAAGTCTAGATTTTTAGATCTAGGAAAGACTTGAGATCCCTCAGTTCAATGACAAAGGGAGCTTAGGCTCACAGGAGACAACTGAGTTGCTAAAGTCAGTTGCCCAGGTCTAGGCAAGAATAGGCCGACATCCCAGGGTGCATCCCATCAGGCAACCGTGCCCCATGCTCTGTACCAATGCTCTGCTCCGCAGCTCGGCTTAGAGAAGAACACCTAAAAACGTGTTTTATCCTGTGATTTTCTCTTCCCTCCATTGATGTTCCTTACTTGATAACAGTTCCCCAGCTTAGGGTAAGAAGTTCAGCTGGTGGAATAAAGGACTCTTTGATCTTGACAGAGATATAATTTTTGCCATAAAGTAGGGGAAAGAGCACATCTGTGTACTCTCTGCTTTCCTCTGCCTCTCACGTGGCAATTTGTTGAAGGCATGTTTGGTGAAAAGTAAACTATATTTGATTCTCGGTAGATAGATTTGACCAAGAAACTGAGATTTCATTAAAGATTCCAAAGCTCTTCCATCTCTCTGCAAGAGAAGAGAAGAGCTAGTATGTGGTAATAGGTGCAAAGTTAAGAATTAAGTTGGAAACATGAACAAAAAGGAAATCTTAAAAGTACACAGTGTATGCAGCCGTCTGTATCTCTAGCTTTTTCTCACAAATCCTATGGTTCCCACAATGAGTTATAAATCTTTGCTTTCTTCTAAAAAAACATCTGGAAAGGCAGATGAAGGCCAGGAGAGGAGAAAGAAAAATAGAGGAAAACTACAATTAATAACAGAGTCCATCCTCTCTACCCATCTATTTTTTTCACATCCATTAGAAAGATAAAAACTTAAAATTTGGTCAGTATCAAGTGTTGAGGATGTGGAAGTAGCAGACTTTTGTTCCATGCTGACTAGAGTGTCATAGGTACAAGCCACTTTGGAAAAGTTTGGCATCAGCTAATCTCTACACCACACACACACACACACACAACCTAGAATATGACTCAGCCATTTATTATACTCAGATTTATTATAAAGAAAATCTAGCCATTTGCAACAACATGGATGGCTATAGATGATATTATGCTAAGTGAAAGAAGTCAGACATAGACAAATATTGTGTGATCTATTTATATGTGGAATATAAGAAACAAAACCAAAAAACAATGAAAACAGATTCATAGATTTGAAGAACAAATGTGTGGCTGTTGCCAGAAGCAAGGGCAGTGTGGTGCCAGGTAAAACAGGTGAAGAGGATTAAGCTGTTCAAACTTGTAGGTATTTATGTAAGTCATGGGGGTGTGATATCCTATGTAAGGAATATGTTCAAAAAATATTGTAAAAAAAAAATACTGTAATAACATTGAGGACAGATGACAATGTTACCTCACCTATGTGGGCTTCCCTGGTGGCTCAGAGGTAAAGAATCCGCCTGCAGTGCAGGAAACCCGGGTTCGATCCCTGGGCCAGAAAGATCCCAGGGGGGGAGGAGGAAGCGGCAACCCACTCCAGTATTCTTGCCTGGAGAATCCCGCGACAGAGGAGCCTGGGGGGGCTACAGTCCACGGGGTCACAAGAGTCGGGCACAATTTAGCGACTAAACAACAACAATCTATTTTCTATGGTTGCTTTATTATAACATCTTTTATTTTGGCCATGCCAGGCAGCCTGTGGGATCTTAGTTCCCCAATCAGGGATTAAAACCGGTGCCCCTTGCGTTGGGAGGGTGGAGTCTTTACCACTGGACCGCCAGGGAAGTCCGTATAACATCTTAACTGAGATGTAATTCTCATAGCATACAAGTCATCCATTTAAAGTCTATAATTAAATGGTTTTATTATTCACACAGTTGTGTGACTATCATTACAACCAATTTTAGAAATTTTCATCACCCCAAGAAACTCCCTACCTGCTAGCATCACTCTCCATTTCCCCACCATTCCCCAGCCCCAGGCAACCACTAAAGGCACCTTCTGTCTCTAGGAATTTGCCTATTCTGGACTTTATATAAATGGAATGCAACATGTGGCCTTCTTTAATGAAGTACAATGTTTTCAAGGGCCATCTGTGTTGTAGCACATATGTAGCACTGTTGTAGCACAGTATTTCATTTCTTTTTATTGCCAAATAATATTCCATTGTGTATAGATACTATATGCTTTTATCCATTTATTTGTTGGATGGCTATCTGCATTGTTTCCACTGTGGGGTTACTATGAATAATGCTTCTATGAAATTCATGAACAAGTTTCTGTGAAACATATTTTCATTTTTTGTGCATATACCTAGGAGTGAAACTGCTGGTCATATTATAACTCTATGATTAATTATTTCAGGAATGTTTTCTACAACATATCCTTTGACTCACAAAAGCTTTTAGTTTGATGATATCCAAGTTATCTATTTTTTCTTTTGAGTCTGATATCTTTTTTTTTTTTTTTTTTGCAGCATGTGGAGTCTGGTTCCCTAACCAGGGATCAAACCTGAGATCACTGCACTAGGAGCTCAAGTCTTAGCCACTGGACCACCAAGTGGTCCATACTTAAGAAATAAGTATCATACTTAAGAAATGATTGCCTCATTCAAGATCTTAAAGATTTATATCTATGTTTTCTTTTAAGAGTGTTATAGTTTTAGCTTTTACATTCAGATCTTCAGTCAATTTTGAGTTAATATTTTTAAATATGATGTGAGATTGAGTTCCTACTTCATTCTTTGGTATGTGGATATCTAGTTTCCTTGGCACCATTTATTGAAAAGACGGTTCTCTTCTCCATTAAAGTATCTTGACAGCCAATTTATCCTTGTTGAAAAACCAATTTTCCGTAAATGTGAGAGTTTATTTCCAGGCTTCAATTGTTGTTGTTATTTAGTTGCTAAGTCACGTCCAACTCTTTTGCAACCCCATGGACTGTAGCCCACCAGGCTCCTCTGTCCATGGGATTTCTCTGGCAGGAATATCACTTCCTTCTCCAGGGGATCTTCCTGACCCAGCGATCGAAGAGGGGTCTCCGAGTTTCCTGCACTGCAGGCAGATTCTTTATCACTGAGCCACCTGGAAAGCCTGAGACTCTCAATATTCTTCCATGTATTGCATATATAAATGACTTCTCCACAAATAAACTTGGCATGTGGAAAGCGTGTTCATTCTTTCAGGTCAGTAGTAAACTACCAGTCCTTAAAGCTCTATAAGAAACAGTTTGGAGATTTTAGCTTCATGTTTCTACAGGCTATTAAGGTAAGTTTAGCAGCAGCGATGGAAAAGCAATCCATTGTCTCATTCCAAGTAAGAAGGTGAAATTCACAGAGAGGAGTCAGAGCAGCCTTCGTTGTGTCTGCCTGAGCTCAGTCGCTGAGTGGTGTCTGACTTAGCGGATTGTATGACTTATGGACTGTAAGTCCTCTAGGCTCCTCTGTCCACGGAATTCTCCAGGCAAGAGTACTGGAGTAGGTGCCATTCCCTTCTCCGGGGGATCTTCCCGACCCAGGGATCAAACCCGTGTCTCCTGCATAGGCGGGCAGTTTCTCTACCGCTGAGCCACTTGAGAAGCCCAGCCTTCATTACACGAAGGTGGAAAGACCAACCCACTTTAACAGCTTTTCCAAAATCCAGAGTGAAACCTCAAAGCAGCCTGGTTTCTAAGCGCGAGTCAGCTTCCTGGCGTGCCCCGTGACTGGCCTTGTCCCAAAGGGTCAAAGCTTAATCGCACAGGACGCCTCAGAGACAGCCGGTTGCAGAGGCGTCCGGGACAAACGCTCCTGCAGCGAGGTGACAGACACCACATGCAACCAGGCACGTGCAGCCAAGCGCACCTCTCCTCTTTCGGGAAACCTGCCAAACACAGTGTTTAAGGGAGGAGAAGGAGGCTGCCGCTGGGAACACCTGGTGCTTTTCTATTGTCTGCCAGGAACTTCCGGCCTAAAGCTTGCCGGAAATAACAGGGATGTTCCCGAGATGGGGCTGGGACCCTGCCTGCACCAGGCTCATGAATTATCCTGTTGAGCGTGGCTGCCAAAAATCCACTGAATTTCAGATGCTATGAATTATTATCTCTCACACACACACACATACACACCCCATCTACCAAGAGACAAACAGGCCAGGTGTGACCGCCAAGGCTTAGCTTCAGGTGGGCGCTCAGCCTCATTTCAGCCCCTGGGTGTACATGTCACTGCTGCTGATAAAATCACTCTCAGTTCTGTCTACCTTACAGGTTATTCAGGAATTCTGAGGGCTGCTCACTTTCATCAACAGGAATTATTAGCCCCACAGTCGGGTTCCCAAAACTCTGAGCTTTGTGATAAGACCTGCAAACTGACCCAGTTCAGAAGGAACCTGTGTAACAGAGACGCAAAAGCCAAGCACACATGTGTATTCACGATATCTACAGGTAATTCTCACCTCTCACAGGGAAAAATGAGTCACTAGGAAGAGATTTTTCATTTGAGAAATGTTCACTGAAAAGCCCTTCAGCTAAATCAATTAAGCAGATACAGGAAAAGAAGCAGGTGCTCAAGTACCCTTGTTTAGCTCAACGTTGGAATCTGATGCAGTTAGGTGAAGTTTCATTTTCTTGGAAGAAGCTGAAACATTTTTTTATTGAGGATTTCACATTTAATTACAAAGACACCCAAAACTCATCTGTGCTTAAAAATTCATTTCAGTGGTGACCATTTTGTAATATATAGAAATATCAAGTCAATATGATGTGTACCTAGAACAAACCTAGTACTGTAGATCACTTATATTTCAATTATTTTAAATGGGAAGGGAAAAAACACACTTCAAGACATGAGTGTATTAGGTAATGGCTTTCTCTCCTTTTTGGTCAAACATCCTAGAGTTCTCTAGCAAACTCTTGGCCCTGAAAACACACACACACATACCCTTCTTTAAGTATGAATGAGAATCTACAAAGCCTACCAACACTTTAAAATTGAGGCAAAAAACCTCATTTGTGCACCTCTTAAATTTTCTCTGATTTAGGCTCGTTCCATACCTTCCTTGGCCTTTGAGCTTGAATGTCGGTGTTTATAAACGAACATACAAAAAGAAAGGAAGAGAGGAAGGAAAAGCTGTTGACTTTGGATTGTGGTTGGTTGGGCACAGGAAACCACAAGAGGAGACAAGATCTGGTCGGCTTTATTGAGCCAACACGCACACACACACACACTTCTGGGGAGAAGGAGTCATTGTGGGAAAAAAGGCCCCCCTGTCCACCCGCCTCAGCAAACTGAGAGCTGGCTTGCCCCTTCCACTGTACCCACAGGCCTCAGTTAGAGAATGAGTGCCTTCGAGCCTGGAAAAACCCACCCGTTCTTAACTCCTTCTACCTCAGACTACCGACCTCACTGACAGAGGCTGGGGCCTGAAACCTGGGGCCTGGGATGCTTTGCTGCGGTGCTTGCACCTAGACAAACATCTCAAGGCGACAAAATACAAAGAAAATATAAGAGACTAAAAATAACTCTGTATGTGTGCAATTGGGGCACATTATGAACAATAAGATATAAAAAGACCAAAAACCCACCTGCTGCGTCTGAGGAGTGGGGGCACAGACGGGGTGTGCCCTCTGCACACAGCACCATCCAGGGAGGGGGCAGACCATCCAAGCCACCCCCCCAGCCCGGCCCCTCGACCCACCCTTGCCCTCCCAGACCAGGAGCCAGCTTGCCAACCCCTCCCTCCCTCCCTCCCATCTCTGTCTCTGCCTGCAGCAGCATCAGTTCAGTTCAGTCACTCAGTCGTGTTTGATTCTTTCAACCCCATGGACTGCTGCACACCAGGCTTCCCTGTCCCTCACCAGCTCCCAGAGCTTACTCAAACTCATGTCCATCGAGTTAGTGATGCCATCCAACCACCTCATCCTCTGGCGTCTCCTTCTCCCGCCTTCAGTCTTTCCCAGAATCAGGGTCTTTTCCAATGAGTCAGTTCTTCACATCAGGTGACCGAAGTACTGGAGTTTCACCTTCAGCATCAGTCCTTCCAATGAATATTCAGGACTGATTTCCTTTATGATTGACTGATTGGATCTCCTTGCAGTCCAAGAGACACTCAAGAGTCTTCTCCAACACCACAGTTCAAAAGCATCAATTCTTCAGCACTCAGCTTTCTTTATAGTCCAACTCTCACACCCATACATGACTACTGGAAAAGCCACAGCTTTGACTTCATGGACCTTTTTCAGCAAAGTAATGTCTCTGCTTCTTAATATGATCTCTAGGTTGGTCATAGCTTTTCTTCCAAGGAGCAAGCGTCTTTTAATTTCATGGCTGCAATCACCATCTGCAGTGATTTTAGAGCCCCCAAAAATAAAGCATCTCAGTGTTTCCCCATCTATTTGCCATGAAGTAATGGGACTGGATGCCATGATCTTTGTTTTTTTGCATGTTGAGTTTTAAGCCAGCTTTTTCACTCTCCTCTTTCACTGTCATCAAGAGGTTCTTTAGTTCCTCTTTGCTTTCTGCCATAAAGGTGGTACCATCTGCATATGTGAGGTTATTGATACTTCTCCCAGCAATCTTGATTCCAGCTTGTGCTTCATCCAGCCCAGCATTTCACATGATGTATTCTGCACAGAAGTTAAATAAGCAGGGTGACAATATATAGCTTTGACATACTCCTTTCCTGATTTGGAACCAGTCTGTTTTTCCATATCCAGTTCTAACTGTTGCTTCTTGACTTGCATACAGATTTCAAGGAGGCAGGTCAGGTGGTCTGGTATTCCCATCTCTTTCAGAATTTTCCACAGTTTGTTGTGATCCACACAGTCAAAGGCTTTGGCATAGTCAATAAAACAGAAGTAGATGTTTTTCTGGAACTCTCTTGCTTTTTTGATGATCCAATGGATGTTGGCAATTTGATCTCTGCTTCCTCTGCCTTTTCTAAATCAAGCTTGAACATCTGGAAGCTCACATACTGTTGAAGCCTGGCTTGGATAATTTTAAGCATTACTTTGCTAGCGTGTGAGATGAGTGCAATTGTGTAGTAGTATAAGTCCCAGTAAAACCTTTCCTGAACATCTTGTCTGGCCTCTTACCAGTTTCTATTGATTAAAGAGTCCACCTGGTCAGCAGCATCACCAGTGCCTTCAGGTTTCTTCACCTCTCTGCACCTCCTGTCTTTTCTCATCTGCCGCACGGATCACAGCCTCCACTCTAAATCAGCAATGCTTTGTTGCTTCTGTCCCTCCTCTCCACCCCACCCCGTAGAAAATCAGATCCATTTGCTATCCTTTTGTCTTTTGGATTTCATTCTTCTGAGAATTCTATTATGCATGCCTGCATGCTCAGTCGTTTCTGACTCTTTGAGACCCTGTGGACTATAGCCAACCAGGCTCCTCTGTCCATGGGATTCTCCAGGCAAGAATACTGGAGTGGGTTGCCGTTTCCCACTCCAGGGGATCTTCCTGACCCAGAGATTGAACCCATGTCTCTTGAGTCTCCTGCACTGGAAGGTGGATTCTCTACCAACCACTCTACCTGATGAACTCTCATTAATTAATCAGGCAAATGGGTGACTAAATCCAGGTCTCTAGCATTGCAGGTGGATTCTTTACCAGCTGAGCCACCATGGAAACCCAAGAATACTGGAGCGGGTAGCCTATCCCTTCTCCAGAGGATCTTCCTGACCCAGGAATCAAACCAGGGCCTCCTGCATTGCAGGTGGGTTCTTTACCAGCTGAGCTATCAGGGAAGCCCAAATGAGCTCTCCAGGGAAATGCAAACGGACTGTAACAACCTTCCCCTATCTCAAAACACCCACCACTGGGACCAGATCTTGCCTTCTGCAAGGATATACAGGAGATACTGGAAGAATCTGCAGCTAACAACACAGTTCTCTCTTTTTTTTCCCTTTTGGTCCTACCTGCAGCATGTGTGATTTTAGTTCCCCAACCAGGAATCAAACCTACAGTGGAAACACAGAGTCTTAACCCCTGGACTACCAGGGACGTCCCTACAGTGCAGTTTTTAATAGAACACCATCTGTATTGTTTGATTGGTCTGTTGTGAGTTTTATCCATATCCTCAGCTAGACAGTAAATCCCCTGGATTCTCAAAATAGACCCCAAATGCAACCACTCTCCAGTCTTCCCACTGCTGATGCTGCATGCATCTCAGCCTTCAACTCTCTCTGAGGGATGAGGGCAGCATCTTAACTGCCCTTCCTATTTTCTCTATAGTTCCCTTGAGAGCATGTCCTCCAAAAGCCAGGGTTACTGAGACCCAGTCTCTCCACTATGCCCAACCCTTCAATGGGTTCCTATTGCATATGTTAAAAAAAAATGTAAACTCTCACCATGGGCTACAAAGCCCACAGATTGGCTCTATGTCCTCATTCCCACTCATCCTTTCCTTCCCTCTCCCCTCTCCAGCCACACTGGCAGTCCTTATTTTCCTCAAACACAAGCGTGTTCCCACCTCAGGGCTTCACTGTTCCTTCCTTCACACATGCTTCTCTCTCCAAATAGCTGCATGACTTCATCCATCCTTCATCTTCACTTCCTCCAAGGTCTCCCACAAGCCAACAATTCTCAAGGAGGCTTCTCTGCATCTATAGAAAGTTGTCCCTCTCATAAGGTCTGTCTACTTTCCTTTCTTTTCCTCCCATTAAGTGGAAGTGTTAGTCACTCAGGTGTGTCTGACTCTTTGTGACCCCATGGACTGTAGCCTACCAGGCTCATCTGTCCATGGAATTCTCCAAGCAAGAATCCTGAAGTGGGTTGTCCTTCCCCTCACCAGAAGATCTTCCAAACCCGGATATTGAACCCTGGTTTCCCACATTGTGGGCAGGCTCTTTACCGACTGAGCCACCACTTAACTATTATCAGGTATTTATACATCTGAAACAAATGCAAGCTTACAAAGGCATGGACCTAGCCAGTGTTCACCATTGTATCCGTAGAGACTAGTCAAGGGCCTAGCACACTGTCGGTGTGAATGAACAGACACGTGTTAAATTTTTCCCCTCTATTGCAGTAACTTTGAGAGGAAAGTAGATCACTGGTTAAGAACAGTGTTTAAAGTCAGGTTGTTCTGGGTTTGGATCTTGCGATGAGAACTCAGCAAGTGTGTTAACCTCTCTGAATCCTGGTTTCTCTCCTGGACAATGGAGGTAATATCAAAATTATGTGAAGTGCTTATTGCAACAGGTATCACTTAGTACTGGCTCAGTACTAGTGAACTAGTTCAGTTCAGTTCTGTCTGACTCTTTGTGACCCCATGGACTGCAGCATGCCAGGGTTCCTGGTCCATTACCAACTCCTAGATCTTGCTCAAACTCATGTCCATCGAGTCTGTGACACCATCCTACCATCTTATCCCCTGTCGTCCCTCCCCTTCTCCTCCTGACTTCAACCTTTCCCAGCATCAGGGTCTTTTCCAATGAGTCAGTTCTTCACATCAGGTGGCCAAAGTATTGGGAGTTTCAGCTTCAACATCAGTCCTTCCAATGACTATTCAGGACTGATTTCCTTTAGGATGAATTGGTTGGATCTCCTTGCAGTCCAAGGGATTCTCAAGAGTCTTCTCCAACACCACAGTTCAAAAGCATCGATTCTTCAGCATTCAGCTTTCTTTATGGTCCAACACTCACATCTATACATGACTACTGGAAAAACCACAGCTTTGACTAGACAGACCTTTGTCAGCAAAGTAATGTCTCTGCATTTTAATATGTTGTCTAGGTTTGCCATAGCTTTTCTTCCGAGAAGCAATCATGTTGTAATATTTCCAGTTATCAGCAGAGGTCACTAGTTAAGTGGTCACCACAGAAGATTTTACATTTTAATAGAGACCTAGAATATTTTGTTTTGTTCCTTTTAGTCCTTTAAGAAGATGTAACTGTTAATAGCATGTTTTTTAAAAAAAGTTACTGTTGACAGGATGGTAAAGCCTTGCTCAAAACACATGCTTAAATCTTTAGAAGCAAGTCTCACCCCACTGTAGCACTTAAGAAATGTTGACTATAGAGAAGAAGAAGAATCATAAGACTGTTATTTTAGCAGAAACATCACAAAGAATGGGAAAATGTTCTTTGGTTGTTCTGAAACTAAGCCCTGGCCTTATAGTTAGCATGCTGAGCATAACTTCATGTTAGGGGAGACAGAGGTTTTTCTTGCATATTTTTTCAGGCTGTTCAGATATTAGTGCTTGGGGGAAATTCCTTGAGAAGCATTTAGAGCAGCCTCAAGTTCTTCTATATACTTGGTTAAATTTAAAGTGAGGTCAGAGCGCATGTACCCTTCTTGACAGTTCAAGAAAAACAGATGTCTATTTTCTCTATTTGTTCCATGAACACAGAAAAGGGGGCTGTGATTCAATCCTGAAAAGTGGGACACTTTTTCAGTTCTATTGGAAGGATGAAGTTATGTCTGAGAAGTGACCATATTACATTAACAAACATGTATATGTGTTTGTATATGTCTGTCAAATAAAGGCAATTAGGTCCTAGAGGTCTGTCAGTCATTATATCACAGATACTTGGAAGTTACTTAATTTAGTTATCTTTAAAAGTCATTATGACATTAATGTTAGATAACACCTACTCTATTTAGAGGTTTTAGAGTGGGATATAGTTTTATAAATTCAAGATAAACATTTATGGACAGATACTCACAATGGAAATGAAACTAGATTTGGGGCCGTTTGAAGGACTCACCTGAGTCTAATCTGAATCTCCCAGCCTATGACTTCAGACATATCAGGAGATTATTTAAATATCTGTTAAAGGACTAGAGAACATATATTTTATCTACTTTCTGTTTTTATTTTTAAATTAATTTTTATTGGAGTATAGTTGCTTTACAATGTTGTAATTTCTCCTGTACAGCAAAGTGAATCAGCTTTACGTATACATATATCTCCTCTTTGTTGGATTTCTTTCTCAATTAGGTTGTCACAAAGCATTGAGTAGAGCTTTCCTGTGCTATGCAATAGGTTCTTATTAGTTATATATTCTATACATAGTATCAATAGTGTATATATGTCAATTCCAATCTCTCAATTCATCCTACCCTCGTCCGCCTTGGTATCCATATGTTTGTAGGAGAACATACATTTTAATATGTAAAAGGTTTTTGAAGTATTCATGCCATTGTTTCTGACGTGGTTACCCATGCAGAAATATTTCCCCCAGTTTTTAAAAATGTATCTTTTCTTACAGAGCATCAGTTTACATGTATAGGTACTCAAACTTTTCAATCATTTCTTTTATGTTTTCTGATATAAGTGTTGCATTAAGGAATGGCTTTCATACTCCAGTGGTATGTAATACACTTTTTTCATATTTTCTTCTAGAACTTTTACTTTTCTCTGGGTCGGGAAGATCTGCTGGAGAAGGGATAGGCTACCCACTCCAGTATTCTTGGGCTTCCCTTGTGGCTCTGCTGGTAAAGAATCCACCTGCAATGCAGGAGACCTGGGTTTGATCTCTGAGTTGCGAAGATCCCCTGGAGAAAGGAAATGCTACCCACTCCAGTATTCTGGCCTGGAGAATTCCATGGACTGTATAGTCCATGAGGTCGCAAAGAGTTGGACACTACTGAGCAACTTTCACTTTACTTTTCACATGTAAATCTTTATTTCACTTGTAATTTTTTATTGTGTATTGCATGAGGTGAGATATATGTAGACTCCTCCAAATTGTTCATTAATAATGCCAAACTCTACTTACTAAAATGTATTTGTTTTCTATTGATTTCAAAGACATTACCATAAAACAAAAATTATCTCATAGGTCAGACATCTATATTCTCAAACAATGGGAAAGATGGAGAATTATAAACGCCAACACGATCATTCTTAATATATGCACCTGAAGTTTTTCCCTCCTGTGAGGAATTTACCCCCCGCTAAAACAAATCTGCAAGAATCTTTCATTATAGTCACATTTTGAAGTTGGAGATATCAGACCTAAAGGACTTTCCAGGTGGTGCTAGTGGTAAAGAATCTGCCTACCAGTGCAGGAGGCATAAGAGATACTGCTTCGATCTCTGGGTTGGGAAGATCCCCTGGAGTAGGAACCGGCAAGCCACTCCAGTATTCTTGTCTGGAAAATTCCATGGACAGATGAGCCTGGGAGGCTACAGTCCTACAGTCCATGGGGTCACAAAGAATCAGACATGACTGAGCAACTGAGCACCCTATACAGACTGGACCTAAAGCATATAATTACAAACATACCCTCTATCACTGAATCTAACTTTAAATAAACAACCCATATCTTCTATTATGAAAACTAAGTCTTAAAAGAGCTCAAGTACATGTCATGAAAAGTCATTTGGGTGTAACTATGTCATAATAGTACAGACTGATAACTTATTATGGTGTAAAATTTCAGTGTATTTTAGGTATTCAACAAGTAAGTTGACTTTTACTTTCAGTACAACGGAAAACGTATAAATGTTTAATAGCTGGAAGTATCAGCTATTAAACATTTAAGGAACATTACTTAGCTCTTTAAATTTGTGTTTTATTTAGAATTCTGTTGTTACTTTTCTTTAACGAGACAAAAAAATTTTTAATTGAAAATCCTAGGAGAGGCAGATGCTTATTCTTTCATCTGAATTCATGCTGCCTCTAATCTCCTTTGATATCCAGCAAGCAACATCAAGTCCATATAGGGACTTGTACAAAGGAGAAACAAGTTGTAATAAATTACTTCTTTCCAGGGCTTTATTTAATATCAATGCATCATGGAAACAGAACACTAAATTGCTACTTATAAACTAAATGTGCATTTCAAATAAAACATTTAACATTTTAAAGAGTTAGATTAAAAATGCCTAGAGATCTGATTTTAAATGGCAAGCAAAGGTGAAAATTAAATGTCATTATCCAGACCTGAACATTTTTGAGCCATGCACATAGTGAGTTTTATACTTATACCTCTATTTTACTCCAGGGATAGCACTGCTTTGTAGAACTAAATTTCAAAGTTCATTGTTAGGTACATTATCCTGGCTCAATATCCAGAGATAAATGAAATAATTCATTATAATCCACTGTCATGATCAATTGATAGAATACTGTTATGATCAATAACTTGACTCCATACACAAAAAAAGTTACCAAAATTTACTCAATTCCAAACTGAGCTAAACCCAAATGTTAATTATTTTTGAGCTACAAATCAACCAATTTTCCTAAATAACCTGTTCACAATATGACACTATCTATTGGTTTTTTAAAATATTTCTGAATTGGGGCATTAAAATATTTTCCAAATATAAGTAAAGTTAGATTTGGTTTGAGATTATATCTTATTCCAATACAACTCTGAAACCACTCAGTGAGTCAGTGGATAGATTATGTGTACATTTCACACTAAAAAAAAAGACCTGTTTAAGCAGAAATTTATATAAATTGCTTAAGGATGATATGTCTATAAAATAACAATGCATTAATTATTATGTGTGCAATACAATATATTAATATAATATATATTTATATAATTAATTATAAAGTAATTTAGGATGAAATCATCCGAAATATAATATAAATTGAGTCTTTTCCTTCCTATTTTCATGAGTTGTCTTGGTGCTCACACACAATTCTCAAGCAAATTAATAGGAAGCAAACCGTACTAACTTGCTAGGGCTGTTGTATCACCAAGTACCACAAGCTGGGCAGCTTAAACAACATAAATTTATTGTCTCACAGTTCTGGAGGCTGAAAGCCCAAGAAAAAGCAGTCCTGAGAAAGAGAGAATCTGTTTCGGGTCCCTCCCGTCACCTTTGGTGATTTGCTGGCACGTTGTAGTTTGTAGAAGCATCACTTGCTCTCTCTCTCCATCTTTATAGGCTGTTTGTCCCTGTGTCTTTCTGTGTCCAATTTTCCCCCTTTTTAAAGAACATCAGTTGTATCAGATTAAGGCCCACCATAGTGACCTCATCTTAACTAATTATATCTGTAAGGACCCGATTCTGAGACGGGGTTAGGACCTCAGCCAATATGGACTTGGGAGGGACACAAGTCCATACATCACACAGACAGACAACATGCCCAAACCAGAACCCCGGATCGCCAGGTCTAATGAGGGCAGTGAGGATGAGACTGTTCAAACTCTTGACTCAAATGAAATGTTCGCTTTACTCATAAATGTTATTCACTTGTGTTAACATAGCTCTTCATTGCTCTGGCCAATTGATCTTTTTTTTTTTTTTAGGTTCTCTGAGTACTTTCAAAAGCAAGCTTATTTTCAATTCAGACAATTAAAAACTGGTCCCTAATAAGACAGTATTATAGAAACCTGGTGCTTAAAAATAATAGGGCCTTGATTGAAATACTGTTTATTGTGTAACTGAACCAGTACAATGCCAGTGTATCTGACCTCACCAAGAATGTGGAGATACTGTATGTGAAATAGAAAGGTCATTCTGAATCAAGGGTCTCCTGACAATCAGAACAATGATACAGTTTCCCTGACCCCATGTCGGCTGTAATGTAACTTGCCTCTAGGTAGCTTTGACCACAAAGGAGTGGGAAAAACACTATTACTTAGTCATCTGCATAAAGATCTAAAGCCTTCTTTGGCATTGCAAGAAGAAAACAGAACTAAATTTCATCTATGCAACTTGCATTAGTTTCCTGTGGTTGTTATAACAAATGATCACAAACTTGGTAACATAAACAGCAGAAATTTATTCTCTCACAGTTCTGGAGGCGAGAGGCCCAACATCACGGTGTTAGCAGGGCAGTGCTCCTTCCAAAGGTTCTGGGGGAACGTCATTCCAGGGCTCTTCCAGCTTCTGGCTCCAGGCATTCCTTGGCATGTGGCCACATAGTTCTTACCTCTCTGCCTCTGTCTTCACAGGCCTTCTCCTATATGTGTCTTTAACTCCTCCTCTAAGCTTTCCAGGTGGCACGAGGGGTAAAGAATCCACCTGCCAATGCAGGAGACGTGGGTTCCATCCCTGAGTCGAAGATCCCCTGGAGGAGGGCATCCACTCCAGTATTCTTGCCCGGAGAATCCCATGGACAGGAGCCTGATGGGCTACAATCAATAGTGTCGCACAGAGTCGGACACAACTGAAGTGACCTAACACACACACATCTTCCCTTCTGTTTCTCATAAGGACATTTATCACTGGAGTTAAGGCCCACGGGATAATCCAGGCGGATCGCACCTCAAGATCCTTAACGCAATTATATCTGCAATGACCCTTTTTCCAAATAAGCTCATATTCACAGGTTCTTGGGGTTGGGATATGGACATATCTTTGGGGGAGGGCACCTTTTAACTCACTGCACAACTGTCCAAGAATGCTTTTTGTATTTTAATAATATCTTTAATATTTTTCAAGTTCAGTTCAGTCGCTCAGTCATGTCCAACTCTTTGTGACCCCATGAACTGCAGCAGGCAGGCCAGGCCTCCCCGTCCATCACCAACTCCTGGAGTCCACCCAAACCCATGTCCATTGGGTTGGTGATGCCATCCAATTATCTCATCCTCTGTCGTCATCTTCTCCTCTTGCCCTCAATCTTGCCCAGCATCAGGGTCTTTTCAAATGAATCAGCTCTTCACGTCAGGTGGCCAAAGTATTGGAGCTTCAGGTTCAACATCAATCCTTCCAATGAACACCCAAGACTGATCTCCTTTAGGATGGACTGGTTGGATCTCCTTGCAGTCCAAGGGACTCTCAAGAGTCTTCCCCAACACCACAAGTCAAAAGCATCAATTCTTCAGCACTCAGCTTTCTTTGTAGTCCAACTCTCACATCCATCCATGACTACTGGAAAAACCATAGCCTTGACTAGACGGACCTTTGTTGACAAAGTAATGTCTCTGCTTTTAAATATGCCATCCAGGTTGGCCATAACTTTCCTTGCAAGGAGTAAGCGTCTTTTAATTTCATGACCGCAGTCACCATCTGCAGTGATTTTCAAATTAAGGAGTGCCATATTCGTATATTAGAAGTATGAGTTCTATTAAATCTGCTTTAGCTTCCAGCCTCATCTTTAGGCTCATCTCTCTTCCATCTCTGCACTTTACCCCAGACAGCAAGTTGCTTCCCATTCTCTCTCCTCAGGGTTTCTGCCTGAGGATATTATTTTATTCTGTTGCACTCTGATTCTCCAGGTTGACTTTGCTCGTCTGTCCATACTTTGGGTTTCAGTCTGAGTTACTTTTCCAGGAAGAGTTCCTGACCCAACGAATCTATGTTAGAAGTCCTTCCCATGGAATTTACAGCACCATAAAGACAAGTATAAAATGACAATCAATGGAGTAAAGCGAAGATATCAATAACAAGTGTCATTCATTCAGGCTAGGACTCATAACACACTATCTTTATGGCAGCCATATCTACTCCTAATTTAATTGCATTGTAGTGAGAGCATGTTTTCAGCATTAAATCAATCCTCTAAAGTTCTTAAAATTTCTTCTGTGATTTAGTAAACAACCAATATTTGTATATGTTTGTGTGGGCTGAAGAGGAATTTACCTAGATCTATTTGATCAATTAGATCACGCCTGTCAATCATATTGCTTGAGTCATCTCTATCTTTACTTATGTTGGATTCTCTACCATCTGATGGAGATTTAGTCACCTCTCTCACATTGATTCAGTTTTATCACACCAAAACTCAAAGACTTTTCCCTCAGAACAATTTGATTCATTTTGAAGGGGTCAAATATTATTTAGATTGTAAAGTAAAATTGGGCAATCTACATGAACATAAAATAAAATGTGAATTCAAGATAATAATTCTCTTTTTGGACTCACACCTTGGTGTAATCCCCTTGAGTATGGGTGAGGCCAGGGACTTGCTTCTAATCAACATAACATGGCAAAGATATGGTGCAACATGAGATGCTGCTCCCATGACCATGTGATCTTATATGGCAGAGGTGATGGACTGGTTCTCCTGTGTTTAGGTTAGGTTTTTGTGACGCCTGCCTTGATAACAGACTTGCTTTAGAGTCTTGCCGTCTTTGCTGACTTTGAAGAAGCAAGCTGCCATGAGTCCTAAAGCGGCAAAGAACTTATTTCTGCCAACAACATGAGTGAACTTGGGAGCTGACCTTTCTTCCATAGAGCTGCCAGATATAAACCCACCCCACCTGTCACCTTGACTGCAGTCTTGGGGAGGACCCAGCTAAGGTGTGCATAGACTTTTAATGCATAAAAACTGTGAGACAATGTGTGTTGCTTTAAGTTGCTAACTTTGTGGTCATTTGTTTTGCAGCAGAGAAAACAAATACTATTTAGGAAACATTAATCACTGAGAATATATTGAGGATTAGAAACAGATAGATGGCCAGCCCAAGAAAAACTAAATATCATAATGTTTCCTGGGAGCTTCCAGGTGACTCAGTGGTAAAGAATCCACCTGCTAATGTGAGGAGACACGGGTTTGATCCCTGGGTTGGGAAGATCCCCTGGAGGAGGAAATGCCAACCCACTCCAATATTCTTGCCTGGGAAATCCCATGGACAGAGGAGCCTGGCGGGCTACAGTTTGTGGGTTCACAAAGAGTCAGACATGGCTGAGTGACAGAGCACACACTCGGGAAACACACTCATAGGAAACACACTATGTTTCCTATGCTCTTTATTTTTTCTTCTCTTGTCCTATAAACATATTTAAGAGGAAGAAGATTTCTGAATATGTGCTTTGTGTGGCATTTTTGTAATAGAAAACACACACACAAAGAAATCCTAAATGCCCCCAACAAAGGTGAACTAGTTAAATATATTTGGGTATGTCCAAATAATGGAACAGTATTTAAAATATTCATACATATCAACATAGATGGATAGCCAAGAGATATTGTTAAGTTAGAAATTATTGATATATGATAAAAAGTATAATCCAATTTGAGCTTAAAAAAAAGAAAAGATACACTGTATGTAAGTGAGATAACACCTGCTCTCTGCAAATAAGTAGAGAATAAATGTCATATGTTTAAATACATAAGGCCATTTTAATGCTAATAGTGAATCTAAAAAAGATTTCATTTTCTTATAGTAGGTAAATGTTCTGTGCATAGAAATTACTTCAATTCCTAGGATTATCTAAATTAGCTTGTTCTTCCTAAAAAAATGAAAAAACTTAAATACTGGTGCTGATTTTTTAATTGGTGAAGAGCTGTCAATTTGTGGCAATGAGATCCCATGGGGACAAGACCATGTTTGATATCCACTGCAATTTCTGTTTCCTCTGCCAGCCAGATCCAATGAACAAATATTTGTGGCACGCAAATCACCCAGGGTTTGCCCGCAGCACTCTGCACACGCCCAGCTGTGCAGTCATCAGCCTGACACCTTAGAACATAGATGCTGCTGGCTTTTATCATCTTGGCGTGAGTCCAAGGTTCATTCTCCAATGGAATAGACAAGAGATAAATCATCTTACTGACTCAGCCTCACCATCACCAGGCTCCTTTGTTGTGAACACTTAGCATACAATGAACACAAACTGATCAGTAGCTTGAGTCACAGCTCGCCCTGAGACCTCAATGTCAAAATCACACCAGCTTTTCTTCAATAGCCTCTAAGTGTATAAACACCAGCTTCAAATATTTAGGATGCTACATACCAAAAAGGAAAAGTGCAAATTTCATTTGTAGCAAAACTGCTCTCTCACTGAATGATTAGGACTGTGTTCCCATTCTGGTAAGATCAGACAGAGGGAATATATATTTGTTTAATTACAGTCTTTGAAGAGAATAGCACATTCTTAGGCTGCAACTTTCTGGAAGAGAGTTTAGGATATATGATACATCAGAACCTTCCCTGAAAAGGATTTTAATTCAATAATAGGCAGCAACTTTCCACAACTTTCTATATGTCCTCCACTATATCAAGACCTTCCTTGAAAAGGGTTACAATTCAATAATTATATTGTTATTGTTAGGCTGTCAGCAATGAAAAAAAGAAATACTTTTCCTAAAATTACCACACAGAATAAGGTGAAAATGGGACTTGGAACCTAAAATTTTCTAGGTCATTTTCTTCGTGTGATTATTTTACTTTCCTAGTAAAGACTCATTAGCATTAGTCGCTCAGTCGTATCCGACTCTTTGCGACTCCATGGACTGTAACCCTCCAGCCTCCTCTGTCCACGGGGGTTCTCCAGGCAAGAACACTGGAGTGGGTTGACATTTCCTTCTCCAGGGGATCTTCCCGACCCAGAGATTGAACCCGGGTCTCCCGCATTGCAGGCAGACTCTTTACCCTCTGAGCCAGCAGGGAAGCCCCAAGTACTGTGCGATTTCCTTCTCCAGAGGATCTTCTCAACCCAGGGATCAAGCCCAGGTCTCCTGCACTGCAGACAGACTCTACCCTCTGAGCTACAAGGCAACCCACTGCCAGGAAGGCCCATTGAAGTACAGTAAAAATGAGGTCTGTGGACACATTTGCATTTTATTGTTTTCTAAAAATAGAATGAATGTAATTGTCAGAGTCATTTCATGGCACCACCTTGATATGTAAAATATTTGCTTCTAAACCAAGACTGTTTCTATTTCAATCTTTTTTTTTCCCATTAAATGAGTGATTTATTATTTTTCTAGAAAGAATCTTTTACTTCTGGGTCAGTCCACACAGACAGCATCCAGCATCACTCTGGTGACTAGAAGCCACCTCTCTAATTCACATAATCTTCTTGTTCAGTCGCTAAGCTATATCCAGCGCTTTGTGATCCTGTGAACTGCAGCACGCCAGGCTCCTCTGTCCTCCACTATCTCCTAGAGTTTGTTCAAATTCATGTCCACTGAGTCAGTGATGCTATCTAACCATATCATCCTCTCCCGCCCTCTTCTCCTTTTGCCTTCAATCTTTCCCAGCATCAGGGTCTTTCCCAATGAGTTGGTTTTTTGCATCAGGTGGCCAAATAACCTTCTCCTTCAATCTTAAACCTATATTTTACAAATTCATTAAAAAAAAAGAACAACTGGACATCCATATGCAAAAAAAAAAAAGTTAATCTAGACAGAGATCTTAGAGCCCTCATAAAAATTAACTCAAAATGGATCCTGGACCTAAATGTAAAGCAAGAACTATAAAGCTCCTAAAGATAACAAAGGAGAGACATCCATATGACCTTGAGTAAGGCGATGGTTTTTTAGATATAGCACCAAAGATAAGATCCACAAAAGGCAGTCGATAAGACTTCATTAAAATTAAAACCGTTTTTTTTAGAGAATGTCAGGAGAATGAGAACTCAAGCCTCAGCCTGGAAAACATTTGCAAAAGACACATCTGATAAAGGACTGTTATTCAAAATAAATAAAGAACTAAAAACTCAAAAATAAAATAACCTAATTTTTAAATGGCAAAGGATCTGAACAGACACCACTCCAAAGAAAATATATAGACGGCAAGTAAGCATATGAAAAGATGCCCAACATCCTATGTCACTCAGGAGATGCAAATTAAATCAACAATAAGATACCCTGCTGCTGGTAAAGACTGCGGGCAGGAGGAGAAGGGGACGACAGAGGATGAGATGGCTGGATGGCACCACCGACTCAATGGACATGAGTTTAAGCAAACTCCGGGAGATGGTGAAGGACATGGAAGCCTAGCGTGTTGCAGCCCACAGGGTCACAAAGAGTCAGACACAACTAGCTAATGAACAGCAACGACACCCATCTATTAGAATGGCCACCATGCCAAATGCTGATAAAGATGAGGAATAACAGGAACTCACATTCATTGCTGGTGGGAATACAAAGTGGTACAGCCACTTTGGAAGACAGTTTGGTAATTTCATATGAAACTAAACATACTCGTACTATATGATCCAGCAATCATGCTTCTAGATATTTCCCTAAATGAACTGAAAACTTATGTCCGTACAAAACTCTGTATCTGGATAGTTTACAGCAGCTTTATTCATAATCACCAAAACTCAGAAGCAACCTATCCCTTCAGTAGGTGAAGGGATAAATAAACTGTGGTACATCCAGACAATGGAATATTATTCAGTGCTAAAAGTAAATAAGAAATAAGCTATCAAGCCATGAAAAGACATGCAGGAAACAAATATTTAAAAAAGGTAATATGAAAGTAGTAGTTTGTATTATTCAAACTACAGGACATTATGGAAAGTGCAAAACTATGGAGACAGTAAAAAGATTATTGGTTGTCAGGGGCTATAGAGGGGTGAGAACGAATGCTAGGCAGAGTGTAGAGGATTTTCAGGGCAGTGAAACTATTCTGTGTAATACTACTATACTTTTGTCAAAACCCACAGAACGTTCAACATCAAAAGTGGTTTTTGCACAATGAGGTACCATTACACGCCAGTCAGGATGGCTGCTATCCAAAAGTCTACAAGCAATAAATGCTGGAGAGGGTGTGGAGAAAAGGGAACCCTCTTACACTGCTGGTGGGAATGCAAACTAGTACAGCCGCTATGGAGAACAGTGTGGAGATTCCTTGAAAAACTGGAAATAGAACTGCCATATGACCCAGCAATCCCACTGCTGGGCATATACACCGAGGAAACCAGATCTGAAAGAGACACATGCACCCCAATGTTCATCGCAGCACTGTTTATAATAGCCAGGACATGGAAGCAACCCAGATGCCCATCAGCAGACGAATGGATAAGGAAGCTGTGGTACATATACACCATGGAATATTACTCAGCCATTAAAAAGAATTCATTTGAATCAGTTCTAATGAGATGGATGAAACTGGAGCCCATTATACAGAGTGAAGTAAGCCAGAAAGATAAAGACCATTACAGTATACTAACACATGTATATAGAATTTAGAAAGATGGTAACGATAACCCTATATGCAAAACAGAAAAAGAGACACAGATGTACAGAACAGACTTTTGGACTCTGTGGGAGAAGGCGAGGGTGGGATGTTTCGAGAGAACAGCATCGAAGCATGTATATTATCTAGGGTGAAACAGATCGCCAGCCCAGGCTGATGCATGAGACAAGTGCTCGGGGTTAGTGCACTGGGAAGACCCAGAGGGATCAGGTAGAGAGGGAGGTGAGAGGGGGGATCGGGATGGGGAATACATGCAAATCCATGGCTGATTCATGTCAATGTGACAAAAACCACTACAATATTGTAAAGTAATTAGCCTCCAACTAATAAAAATAAATAGAAAAAAAATAAATGGAAAAAAAAAAGTGGCTTTTGAGCAGAAAGAAAGGCCTGAAGCGCAAAGGCACTCCTGCAGAGACTCAAGAGGCTGCAGCGGCAGAGGACGGGGTGGCGGAAAGTAGGGTCTAACCACCGAAGCCGGCTGCCTTTCCTCCAGGCTTCAGCATTTCAGAAATTAAGAAGAAACAATGGTGACACTTAATGTGTGGTAGAAATAGCAGCAGTGGAAGAAAAAGTTGGCAGTTAAGAAAAACTCAGAGAGAGAGGCTCTCAGTGATAAGGTTCCACCAAAGCCTGTACCCAAGACCACTGACAACCAGTGAAATGTATGATGAAAACATAGTATATATCCTAATGATGAAGAGGTTGTTTATGATGAAGCCACAGATGAATTTGCTTCTTACTTCAATAGACAAACTCCTCCCAAGATTCTCGTCACTACCTGAGGGTGATCTCATGGGAGGACAGTACGACTCTATGACCATCTCTCTCCAGTTATACCAAACTCACATGCTTCTTACAGAAGAGCACTGGCTCTGAAAAAATTATTTCACAGTGCCATCTCAAGAGATTTCACAGATCTGATTGTTATTAATAAGATCATAAAATGCCAAATGGATTAATTCTGAGTCAGCTGCCAAACGGCTCAGTTGCTCAGTTTAAGCAGTGTTCATCTGCATAAAGAAATTTAAGTGGAGTCGCTCAGTCGTGTCTGATTCTTTGCGACCCCATGGACTATTGCCCACCAGACTCCTCCGTCCATGGGATTTTCCAGGCAAGGGTACTGGAGTGGGTTGCCATTTCCTTCTCCAGGGGATCTTCCCGATCCAGGGATCAAATCCGGGTCTCCCGCATTGTAGACAGATGCTTTACCATCTGAACCACCAGGGAAGTTAAAGAAATTAAGAGAAGAGGCAAAAAAAAAAAAAAGAGAGAGAGAGAGAGAAGAGGCAAAGACCCAACAGTACACACACCTGAAATAATTCTGAACAATTTTAACAACACAACTGGGTCATTCTATTGGATATATGTTTGCAACTCTCTTTCCCCTTAATCCTCCATTTATTGGAAGGCACGTTGCCACATTCCACAATCAACAGGATTATATATTCTTCAGATGTCACAGATACATATTCAAGAGTGAAAAGAAAGTGGGAATTTAGGAACTTGCACCATGTTTTACCTTAAAATTAGGATCTCTTCAGAAAGGAACCTTTGATTCCTTTCTGGAGAATTCTCTTTCATGGAGAATATGAATGGGGCCATAAGCCCTGGGAAATGGATAGAAGTAGAAGAAAATTCCATTTATAAAGGACTGAGGGGGTACTAATGGATTGTGATGAACAGGCCTATCTTGAGTTTATGAAACAAGACCCTTTTCAAAATGCCAACTACTGATTTCATGAAACTTCTTTCATGTATAAAGAAAGCTGAGTGCTGAAGAATTGATGCTTTTGAACTGTGGTGCTGGAGAAGACTCTTGAGGGTCCCTTGCACTGCAAGGAGATCCAACCAGTCCATCCTAAAAGACATCACTCCTGCATATTCATTGGAAGGACTGATGCTGAAGCTGGAACTCCAATACTTTGGTCACCTAATGCAAAGAACTGACTCATTTGAAAAGACCCTGATGCTGGGAAAGATTGAAGCTGGGGGAGAAGGGGAAAACAGAGGATGAGATGGTTTGATGGCATCACCAACTCAAGGGACATGAGTGAGTAAACTCTGGGAGTTGGTGATGGACAGGGAAGCCTGGCATGCTGCAGTCCCTGGGGTCGCAAAGAGTCGGGCACAACTGAGTGACTGAACTGAACTGAACTGAACTTTCATGTCTGGACAAAGTATCAAGTGCCACAAATTACCACTATTTATGCAGCAAATGAAAAATCATGTTGGTAAGAAAAAAGGTTATTTCTAATGTAGACCATGATAGACTTTGGATGACAATGACAGGTTAAGGTAGGTCCATCCATTGTAACAAATGTACCACTCTGGTGTTGGATGTGGATAATAGGGAGAGTTGTACATGTGTGGAGACAAGAATAAATGGGAACTCTCCATATTATCAGCTCAGTTTTCCTGTGAACCTAAAAATCACCCTAAAAAATAAGAGAAAAGTTATTAGTTAAAAAGTCAAACATTCAAAATTGCGTTTGCCAATTTTAGGAAATACCAGTTTAAGGTATGTTAGTAAGTTGGGGAGCTCTAAATAGGTTTTTCAACTTTTATTTTTAATTGGAGGATAATTAAATTGCATTACAATGTTGTGTTGGTTTCTGCCTTACAGCAACGTGAATCTGCCATAGGGACACATGTGACCCCTCCCTCCTGAGCCTCCCTCCCACCTCCCACCCCATCCCACCGCTCTAGGTGGTCACAGAGCACCAGGCTGAGCTCCCGGCATCACACAGCAAGCTCCCACTGGCTATCTATTTTACATTTGGTAATGTACACGTTTTAGCACTACTCTTTCAATTAGTCTCACCCTCTCTTTCCACTGCTGTGTCCACAAGCCTGTTTTCTATGTCTGCATTCTCTACTGCTGCCTTGCAAGTAGGTTCATTAGTAGCATTTTTCTGGATTCCAAATATATGCATTAAGATACTACATTTGTTTTTCTTTTTCTGACTTACTTTATTCCGTATAACAGGCTCTAGATTCATCCACCTCACTAGAACTGACTCAGATTCATTCCTTTTTATGGCTGAGTAATACTGCCTTGTAAAATGTAATTTTTAAAATATAACAAATATATACGTAAAATGTCGATACCCAGGAGAAGGTATAAAAACATACTTAGTGTCCCACAAATAGAAAAAGCCTAAAGGCAGGAGGAGAAGGGGACGACAGAGGATGAGATGGCTGGATGGCATCACCGACTCGATGGACATGAGTTTGAGTAAACTCCGGGAGTTGGTGATGGACAGGGAGGCCTGGCGTGCTGTGATTCATGGGGTCGCAAAGAGTCGGACACGACTGAGCGACTGAACTGAACGGAACTGAAAGAACAGTATCATGTGGATTTCAAAGAAGCAGCGTCTCTAGGTGAGCTTTAGCCAGTGCTTGAAGTGGGGGAAAGGAAACAGCTTGAGGTTCTCCTTTGGGTGGTCCATGCACTTTTGCTTCTCCAATTCTGGAAGAATACGCAGTGAGCATTGGCTTAGCAGCAGGTCAAGGGAGGGTCCGGCCGAGGTGGTTGGGGTGATGGGCGGCAGACCTGGGAAGTGATCCATCTCAGTTCCTTACTGGGATTTCAAGGTCAATCTATGGCAGTGTGTTTCTGGCTTAGTTCCCTCATTACTTACTTTTATACCTTAGTTATAAATTTCCAGAATAAATGGCACTGTACCATAATCCTAGAAATGGAATAGATTCCATGAAAACAGCCCTACAGAATAAGAAAGAATCTCAGGGCTACCATTATTTTTTTCCTTTTCTACTCACTATGTCTCTTAATGGTGCTTTTTTAGAATACCTCCCTTTATAAAGGGCTTCCCTTGTGGCTCAGCTAGTGAAGAATCCACCTGCAATGCAGGAGACCTGGGATTGATCCCTGGGTTAGGAAAATCCCCTGGAAAAGGAAGGCTACCCACTCCAGAATTCGCGCCTGGAGAATTCCATGCACTTTATAGTCCATTGGGTCACAAAGTGTCAGACACAACCAAACGACTTTCACTGAGCCCTTTATGAGAAGTCCAACATTTCTAAGATGCATATACAGTTGCAAGGAACAGGAGCTAAACTTCCTTTGCTGATAAGACCCAGTTTGTGGGATTTGGGAGTGCAGTTAGATCCATGGCCTTGTATTTTCCCGGTTGGAGTGAGAAAGTCTTCAACTGAGTGCATACTCAATGGGTGTTCCATCGGCAGAGCACCGCTGCAGGCGATGTAGATGGAGCCAGGAAGGGTTCTAAAGACTGCTCTCCTTAAAGAAGCTTAAATCTCTTTGAAGTACACCACACGTAAGTCAGCTACTATTTAAAAAAAAAAAAAACACTTTTATTAAAACCTGAGAAGGATGTTCCGTTTTTGCATAAAGCACTTTAATCCCTGCCTCATGACTTTCAACAAGGAACTATGATGTTGAAGAGAGAGAGAGAAGAAAGAATTTGTGGTATAAGGCATTCCTATAGCTTGTGTCTCTTCAAGTAACAGAAACATGAAGCACTGGGAATTTGCTGGTGGTCCAGTGGTTAGAATTCATACTTTCACTGCCATGGCCCAGGTTCGATCCTGGTTAGGGAACTAAGATCCCACAAATTGCACAGTGTGCCCCCCGCCCCAACCAAGAAAAAAAAAAACAAAACCAAAATCAACCAACAAAGCAACCAATCACAACAACAAAAAACTTAACACATTGCTTACTAAGACCTATGAGTAAGTTACTGTGAGAGAGACTTGGAATACAAAAGATCCCCTTACTGTTACCCCAAGTGAATTAAGGGATATGATACAGACTTGCTTTATTAAGTTCAGATAAACAAAGGAATTTACGTTGTCTTACCCAGAGAGATGCATAAGTGGAATCCACTCTCATGGTCTTTATTCATCTTATAAATAATATCTCAGGAATGGGGCTCTACTAATATTAACTCATTTAGCCTATGTAATGGGGCTTCCCAGGTGTGGCACAGTGGTAAAGAATCTGTCTGCCAACGCAGAAGATGAAAAAGATGCAGGTTTGATCCCTAGGTTGGGAAGATCCTCTGGAGTAGGAAATGGCAACTTACTCCAATATTATTACCTGGAAAATTCCATGAACAGAGGAACCTGGTGGTCTACAGGCCATGGGATCATAAATAGTTGGACACGAATGAACACTAAGCACCTATGTAACAACTCCATAAAGGATTAATGATAGCTGTCTACTTAGCATTAGTTTTACTAAGTATTTATTTTTGAGCTATAATAAGGGGATAGGTGTTTAGTATTAAAATTATTTGGGTAAATGAGTTGGAACTGGAAATACAGTACATCAAGATTTCCAGGAGAAATATCAACAACTTCAGACATGCAGATGATACCTACCATTCTAATGGCAGAAAGTGAAGAGGAACTAAAGAGCCTCTTGATGAGGATGAAAGAGGAGAGTGAAAAAGCTGGCTTAAAATTCAACATTCAAACAACTAAGATCATGTCATTCGGTCCCATCACTTCATGGCAAATAGATGGGGAAAAAGTGGAAACAGTGACAGATTTTATTTTCTTGGACTCCAAAATCACTGCAGATAGTGACAGCAGCTATGGAATTAAAAGACACTTGCTCCTTGGAAGAAAAGGTATGACAACCTAGACAGCATATTAAAAAGCAGAGAACATCACTTTGCCAACAAAGGTCTGTATAGTCAAAGCTATGATTTTCGCAGTAGTCATATATGGATGTAGAGTTAGACCACAAGGAAGGCTGAGCACCAAAGAATTTAAGCTTTTGAACTGTGGTGCTGGAGAAGACTCTTGAGAGTCCCTTGGACTGCAAGGAGATCAAACCAGTCAATTCTAAAGAAAATCAACCTTGAATATTCATTGGAAGGACTGATGCTAAAGCTGCAGCTCCAATACTATGTCCACCTGATGCAAAGAGACTACTCATTGGAAAAGACCCTGCCGGTGGGAAAGACTGAAGGCAGGAGAAGGGGGATGACAGATGATGAGATGGTTGGATGGCATCACTGATTCAATGGACAACAGTTTGAGCAAACTCCAGGAGACAGTGAACGACAGGGAAGCCTGGAGTGCTGCAGTCCATGGGGCCACCAAGAGTCGGACACAACCGAGCGACTGAGCAATATACAGAACCTAGAGAGATCCTACAACTGTAACCAAACATGTCGCCAAATCAAAGATTTGATGTTTCTTAAATTTCCTCTAAAATTAGATAAAATTGATATGACTGACTGTGGCTTCCTGGACATACTTCATCCATACATGCCTAGAGGATTTTCATGTGATAGTAAAATAAAGGCTTTTAACTTTAAATAAAGAATATCTATGAATACTCATCTTATTATTGTAAAGTGAAGTGAAGTGGTGTCCGACTCTTTGCGACCCCATGGGCTGTAGCCTATCAGGCTCCTCCGTCCATGGGATTTTCCAGACAAGAATACTGGAGTGGGTAGCCACTTCCTTCTCCAGGGGATCTCCCCGACCCAGGGATCGAACCCGGGGCCTCCTGCATTGTAGGCAGATGCTTTACCACACCAGGGACTATTGTAAGAAAGAGTCAAATCACATTATTTATTTTCGTCAGGTATCCAAGATTTTCATCCTCCTCTTGTCACAGAAATCACCTTAGCAGAAAGTGCAAGCCACAGGAAGGTGAAAATACAGAGCAGCAATTCCACTGACTGTTTTTCAGAGGTCAGCTTGGATCACACCGTCTGCTCTCTGACGAGGTCTGTGATGCTATGTGTTACAGATAGCGCATCTTACAGGTTGTTCCCAGTGATAAATAACACATTGCAGGGAACACTCCAGATGAATCGGAGCAGCGGTCTGAACGCTCCTTTAATTTGAATTTCATTATTCCAGGGCTGAGAATTCTAGTCCTGGAAGAGCACACTGCTCTGTTTGGGCTCCCTTTCAATAAGTGTCTCTCTGGAATTTTTCCCTCCCCTTGGCAGCACACTCAGCAGTAGTCAACTCCACGGGACTGCCATGCAGTGAGACAACGCTGCAAGCGAAGGGCCTCCTACACAGAAGAGCCTCTACATGCCCCGTCAAGAGGCTAGTACAACCTTCAGCTTCTGACAGTCACTTCTCTCACTAATTTGTATCACCTTCCATCCCCACACTCAGGGACATTTTCTGGAGGTACCATTATGAGGCCAAACTGTATTTCTTCATCACAGAGAGGTGTCAGCTACATTAGAAGAAAGTCCATATTACTTAATTTAATGTTTAGCTGATTCCTTACCAAAAGTGGGGCTTGATAGAAATTCAAATGCTGCAACTTCACGTGTTTTTAAAAATACCACCAAAAGGAAAATTTAGCCTGGGTACCAGAAATATGTTCTTCTCTTTCTGAGATGGTAAAATTCCGTCCCTGACACTTTTTAGCTTTTTTCCCCCTAGGAACTGTCCAGGGAAAT
Source organism: Odocoileus virginianus (assembly GCF_023699985.2). Taxonomy (NCBI): domain Eukaryota; kingdom Metazoa; phylum Chordata; class Mammalia; order Artiodactyla; family Cervidae; genus Odocoileus; species Odocoileus virginianus. Next base: position 21,605,387 of record NC_069707.1, read on the forward strand.
GATGTATGATAAATATGATTTTCATATAATAGACCTGTATTCATACTTGGAATTAGAAAATCTCATAATTTCTATGGGCATCTTTAAGGAAACCATAAACCCTCCTTCATTTCATAATGTAATCATCACCACCATCTTCTATGTCTTTAAAAAAAATTTGTTTATTTATCTCTTTATGGCTGCCCACAGGCTTTTTCTAGTTGCAGCAAGCAGGGGCTACTCTCTCGTTGCAGTGTTCGGGCTCCTCATGGCAGTGGCTTTTCTTGTTGCAGAGCATGGACTCCAGGGTGTTAGGGTTTCAGCAGTTGTGGGGCATGGGCCTAGTTGTCTCACAATATGTGGAATCTTCCCAGACCAGGGATCGAACCCGTGTCCCCTGCATTGGCAGGTGGATTCTTAACCACTGGACCACCAGGAAAGTGCACCACTTTCCATAGCGACTGGACATGCACTTTGACTTCTATTAGGCACTGGGGATAAAGACATTGATAAGGCCATCTTTGGCTTCCCTGATGCTTCAGTGGTAAAGAATCTGCATGCCAAGTACAGGAGATACGGGGTTGATCCCTGGATCGGGAAGATCCCCTGGAGGAAATGGCAGCCCACTCCAGTATTCTTTCCTGGGAAATCCCATGGTCAGAGAAGCCTGGTAAGCCACAGTCCATGGGGCTGCAAAATAGTCAGACACACCTTAGCACCTAAATAACAACGAAGGCCATCTTTGCCGTCATGTCTTTGCAATCCAACAAATTTTGCAATCCAAAATTCTAACGTATTTAAATTTTTACCTTTCCATTGGCCAGAAAGTGAAGGGAAAGAACCTTAAAAATGAAATCTTTAATAGGAAAAATATAGCCTGGGGAGGGTTAGGACTAGCACTGGCAAAGAAATCAGGCTTCTCTGAAAGCAAGAAAGCCCACAGTGATGGGCTGAAGAACACTCCAATTCCTCCACCCCAGATGGCCACATCCTAACCCCTAGAATCTGTGCATGTTGCCGTTGCTGTTCCATCGCTCAGTCGTGTCCAACACTTTGCGACCCCATTGACTGCAGCACGCCAGGCTTCCCTGTGCATATGTTACCTTATATAACAGAAGAGACTTCGCAAGTGTGATTAAATTAGATCTTGAGATTATCCTGGATTATCTGGGTGGGCTCAGTCTAACTACAAGAGTCCTTGGAAAAGGTAGGCAAGAGGATGAGACTCAGGGGAGAAGATGTAAGGACCAGAGCTGATGTTAGAGATGAGAAGAAGCAATGCTACTGACTTCGAAGATGGAGAAAGGGGCCAGGTACCAAAGAGTGTGGGTGGGCTCTATGTGAAAGTAAAGGCAAGGAAATGAATTCTCCTCTAGAGCTTTGCAGGTGGTGCTAGTGGTAAAGAATTCGTCTGTCAGTGCAGGAGATACAAGAGACATGGGTTCGATTCCTAGGTCAGGAAGATCCCCTGGAGAAGGAAATGGCAACTCACTCCAGTATTCCTGCCCAGAGAATCCCATGGATAGAAGACTCTGGCGGGCTAAAGTCTATGGGGTCACAAAGAGTCAGATTCAACTGAAGAGACTTAGCACGCACCTAGCACATGCACTAGAGTTTCCAAAGAAATGCAGCCCTACCGGCACACTTCAGAACTGTAAGAAAATAAACCTGCGTGGCTTAAGCCACTAAACTTGCAGTTATTTGTTACAGTGATAACAGGAAACTAATACAGGCTCTCTTTACCCCACTAGAAGCTAGACTTGGTTCCCAACACAAAGAAAAATACATGTGATCCTTGCAATTCCAAATATAACAAACATTTGTACATGTGTGCTCAGTTGTGTCTGACTCTGTGACCCCACAGACTCTAGCTCGTCAGGCTCCTCTGCCCATGGAATTTTCCAGGCAAGAATACTGGAATGGGTTGCCATTTCCTCCTCCAGGGGATCTTCCTGACCCAGGGATCAAACCTGAGTCTCCTGCATTGGCAGCTGGATTCCTTACCCTTGAGCCACCTGGGAAGCCCACAATAAACCTTCAGCACTGGCCTATCCTAAATTGACTATTTCTTTGAACTTATCTGCTGCCACTCTCTCTTGAAATCAAGTCACTTCCTCTATATTGACGTCCAAGCCATCCCCCCAATGGATGAAGCCTGCCCGATCTCATGTTGTTCCCTATTCCTGATACTCACAGTTTCTTCACAAATCTGCATGTCCTCAGAGATGCCTTCCTTGACCACTCTGTCTTCAAGCAGCCCCATCATGCTCCTGACACCACATTCTATTTTGCTTCACAACACTTACAACTACCTCATATATTTGCTCACGTATCCATCTCCCCTGATAGAATGTAAGCCCTGTTTTGTTCACTGCTATATGGCCAGAGCCTGGACAATTTCTCCAACACTGTGGGTGCTCAAAGCAAAATGTTTGAGTACACAAAACTACTATGGGGGTTATCGACTGGCACAGCAAATGGTGCTGGGGTATTTCTCTTTCTCCAGATAAAGAACATCAGCTCTAGGCCTTTCCTTGTTAGCGTGTCTAATCTTTGTATACCTCTGGAGTTAATGAGGAAAAATGAGCAGCAACTTCCCTTGGAAATATTAAGAAAGATATCTTTCACTTTCTGAGTGAGAGAAAGGGAGAGTTTTATTTCAGGTGAGACAATAGAATAAATATGCTATATGGAAATAATCGTTCAGTTGAATTGTTGAAATCTAACTTCAATATCTCTCTGAGTCCTAAGATGCTCCCCTCTTTCTCTCTCTCCCATCTTTTATACACGTATGTATATACTTTATATAGCAAAAGAAACATATTGGGATAGTACACAATTTATGAAACTTTATTCCACAAACAAAACCTATAGTGATATCTCAAAAGGCTATGAATTACTAAAAGATTGATCATAGATCTGGCTCAAATTGAGTAAGTTTCTAAAAGACCTAAGCTATTACAGAGAATAAGATAATGCTTATGATTGAGAAGACACTCACAAGTTCATATTTTAACCAATATAACAACACTTGTGTGTAATATGGTAATAAATATAATAAACACAAAATAATAAAAATGGTTTTTAAACAATCACACTATAATTTACAGAGCAAACTATTTTCTGCCTAAAATCAATCCTCTTGTGAAGTACTTCACTCATCCTAGTGAGGTTATTATCGTTTAGAACATTTTTATAAATTCAATTGGAATTACCATCAGAGATGGAAGAAAGAAGATATACAAATGGCCAACAAACATAGGAAAGAAAACTCAACATCATTAGTCATAAGGGTAATGCAAATCAAAACCATGGTGAGACAATATTTCACATCACTAGGATGGCTATTACTTAAAAAATGGCCTCATCAACTGTGTTGATGAGGATATTCATAAGCTGGAACCCTCATATATTATTGGTGGGCATGTGAAATGGTGCGGCCACTGTGGAAACAGTTTAGTAGTTCCTCAAAAGTTAAACACAAAATTACCATATGACTTAGCAATTCTACTTCTAGGCATATTCCCTAAAGGACTGAAAACAGATACCCCCAAAAATACATGTACACAAATGCTTACAATATTTAACAATATTCATGACAGCTAAATGGTGGAACCAACCCAAATGTCCATCAGTGGATGAATGGGCACACAAAATGTGGCACATCCATACAGCAGAATCCACACAGAATCCATACTGATGTTATTCAGGCATAAAAAGGAAAAGAGTATTGATACATTCTGCAATGTAGATGAACCTTGAAAACTTTATCCTAAGTAAACAAAAAAAAATCAGATAATAAAAGGTCATACACCATATGATCCCACTTACACGAATGTTCAGAATAGGTAAATCCACATGGAGAGAAAGCAGATTGGTGCATATAAGAGGCTTAGGTGGAGGGGAAAATAGAGAATGACTGTACAGTGGATAGAGAAAGAGTTTTCTTTTGGATGATGAAAATATTTTAGAACCAGGTAGAGTAGTTGGTGGGCTTTCTCAGTGTGCTAGTGATAATGAACCCACCTGTCAAAGCAGGAGACATAAGAGATGGCAGGTCCAATCCCTGGATCAGGAAGATCCCCCAGAGGAGGGAATGGCAACCCACTCTAGTATCCTTGCCTAGAGAATCCCATGGACAGAGGAGCCTGGTGGGCTACAGTTTCATAGGGTTGCAAAGAGTCAGACAAGACTGAAGCAACTTGGTATGCATGCACAGAGTAATTGGTAGTTATACAACACCGTGAATTTACTAAATACCACTGAATTGTATACTTTAAAATGGTTAATTTTATACTACATAAATTTCACCTCAATTAAAAAATTTTTTTATAAAAATGAGAAGATTCTTTTGAATTCTCCAGGGCTACCTACGTAGTAACATATCATATTGCTTGTGGTTAGTTACTTAATAAATATTTATGAAACTTAATGGTAGAAAGTATTTATGCCCTGAAAGCAAATTTATTTTTTAGAATTGGTCAAGATCATTCTAGGCCAAGTCAGCTGAATAAGTTATCAAATTGAATCATGCCATCTTAGTTGTGAAAATAATAATGTGTAACGACAAAATCAGAGACCACTGCCAGAAATGAATAAAACTGAGAAGGACCCTGTGGGGTCTTTTCAGGGACAGACCCCCCCCCCCCTCACCCCTCAGGTTCCCTGTTTCTTGTTTGAAAAGCTTTAGCCTCCTAGGCCTTCCCCAAGTTCCAAAGAGCAAATTTAATTAGAGAAGTGAGAAAATGCAGAAACAAAGGAAAGCAGTCAATTAAGACAAAACAGAGTTTAGCCATAAAACAAAGTCAAGGACCTTTAGTTCCTTCTCAAGAGCTATCAATAATAACCTGAGCCATATCTTTGGGTTATTTTGAAGATACTAAAACCCCCATCAGGTGGAAGAAGTTAACTTCAAACTAACACCAGTATGATGACCCCAGACCAGTTGGAACCAGATGTTGAGAATGTTGACTCCTGAAATACCACCCAGTTTCCCCACCATCAACCAATCAGAAGAATGTCCATGACTTGATCAGGTACCTTGTGACCCTCTCCCTCAACTTACCTTTAAAAGCCCTTCCCTGAAAGCCATTGGGGACGTCAGGTCTTTTAAGCATGAGCTGCCTGTTCTCCTTGTTTGATCCCTTGTTAGATACTTTGCAATAAACACCGTACATTCCTTCACCACAGTCCAGGGTCAGTAGATTGGCATTACTGCGCATGGGCGAATAGACTCAGGTTTGGCTTTGTAACTCATGTTTCCCTCTGCTTACAGAGCCTATTCCTCAAACCCTCAGCCCACATGTCACCTCCCCTTGGAGCTTCTCCACTCTCGTCAGGCAGAGCTTCCTCTTGAATCTTCCCCTTTGCACTGTACACAGCTACCCTAAGCACTTCCTCTTCTAGAACTTATCTGTCTTCCCACAGCAGTGTCAGCTCAAAAGGAAACAATAGTTCCATTTTACTGACAGACACTTAGCAAGAAGCACCATGTTGGCAGATAGAAGGCTTCACAAATGTTTGTTGAATGACAGAATGAATGAACAAAGTTTGGTATGGTCTATAAATTGACTTGAGAGACAACTTGAAAATCAGAATTTCCTATTTGTTTTGAGTAATATCAACATTCTAAAATTAATGTATACCCATCCAGTGTGGTTTTTGAAAGAAATTCTCTTTGGCTGCTTAAATTCTAATATCTCTGCTAAAATCCATCCCTGTCCTTTAACTGACATCTTATACTTTTTCTCCTTAGAGTGACTGGCATGCACAGAATTCTTATGCATCTTAAGAAAGATGCTCTTAAGACCAAAGTTTTTCAAAATAAACCTATGCTAACTTGCTCTCATAAAAGTAAACAACGGGTCTTTGTCATTAAGGAAGAAATGTTTTAATATTTTTGTAATCAAGCTGCCACTGCAATTCTGCCAGGCCTCTCTTATCTCATGGGAACATCCTCTGATAACAATGCAGTTTTGTGCTAAATTTCAAACAAATCTGGGCCACTGCAGGTTTGAAGGGGTGGGGACAGTCATGTGATTATGTGGCTTCATTCTGTTGTTACCCAAAACAAGATGAAATTCTTAGCATTTTTCTTTGACATTGGGCCACTTCTTGAAACTTGAAACAGCATGAAACTTAAAAGCGTTCAAGCAAATTGAAATAAGAAAAAAAAAATCAATGTTCAACTGAAACCACACCAAACTGATAACAAGATTTTACAAAGCTATGCTTACAAATCTCCTGAGTTCTGTAACCCAGTCTTATTTAAACAGCCAATCATTGGGATGGAATTCACATTACCAAAAATAGTACTTGCATCCCCCCAGCACAAGCACTCAGGGTTCTGATCACTACTTGGTGTTATAACATATATTTCTTTGCTTATCTGTTTGTTGCCTTTTTGTCCCAATACTGTGAGAGTTCTGTGGAGCAGGGACTGGGTATATCTTATCACTGTTGTGTTCTCTGCAGGCAAAAGGGTATCTAACACAGTAGATTCTCCATTCTTATTTGTTGAATAAATCTTTCATTTAAAGTATATCCCCAAATTGTGATAATTAAAGGAGATACGTTATAAGAAAGATATACCTCGAAGCAATTCAAAACAGTAAGCTTCACCTAGTCATTTTTAACAATTGCAAATTTCACACACTTGCTAGTGGAATTAAATCATTAGAGATGCATTGATGTGATATAAAAGGGGACATAAAACAAAGTGCTCAGGTGAAGCTGAAATCACTATGTAACACAGAACTTAATTTGAGAAGTTATCAAACATTATTTGAATAAACCATCCAAGTAGCGGTAGAGTTTAAATACTGAGTCACCAAATAAAACTTCAATATATCTCAAAATAAACACAGTTCTAGAGGAGAAAGTATCTTATTCTCTTGCATATACATAACTAAAAGTGTTAGCCGCTCAATCGTGTCTGACTCTTTGCGACCCCATGGACTGTAGCCCACCAGGCTCCTCTGTCCATGGAATTCTGGAATGGGTTGTCATGCCCTTCTCCAATGGATCTTCCCAACCCAGGGACTGAACCTGGGTCTCTTGTGTTACGGGAAGATTCTTTACTGTCTTGAGTCACCAGCGAAGCCCCATATGTATATATATATATACATACACACACATACACACATACATACACACACACTTTTGGTTTTTGTCTGCACTGCGCAGCATGTGGGATCTTAGTTCCCCCACCAGGGATCAAACCTGTGCTCCCTGCAGTGGACGCATGGAATCTTAACCACTGGACCACCAGGGAAGTCCTTGTGACCATATTTTTAACGTGAGAGAAATAATGTACTCAGCAAGTATTTATGACAAGAGACCAAGGTACTAACACTTTATTCACCCCCAGCATGTTTCTTGACTCCTGGTTCATTACAGTATTTTTTTTTTCAGCTCTCCATCTCTCATTTCCACTACTGCACTCAACTCTTAGACTGAGTGATAACTCAGATTCACCTCCCTGGCTGGGTCACCCTCTGGCTTCCTGGCTCAGCCCTTCTAGAAGCCCCTCACCCGATCCAGTGCCCTCCAGGGGCTGGCCTTAAAGACAGTTTGAATGCCATGCCCCCATCCAGCAGACACAGGGTGTTTACCCATCTGAATCCAACTACATGCCATGAAAACCAACTGCTTCCCTACAACATGAACATGCATTGAGGATATATTTCCAAGTTGCCTACTTTACCCATATATCTCAAGTCCACTCTCAACACAGGAAGACAAAAGAAAATCTAGTTCAAATGTAAAAAAAAAAAAATAAAAATTTTTTTAATTTAAAATTTTTGGCCACACTGTGCAGTATGCAGGATCTTAGTTTCCTGACCAGGGACTGAATCCGTGCCCCCTGCCTTGGAAGCACGAAGGCTTAACCACTGGGTCACCAGAAAAGTTAAAAAATCTAGCCGAAATGTTCTTGTTGTGGTCATGTTGTTCTTTAGCCACTCAACTGTGTCTGACTCTTTATGATCCGAAGGACAGGCTCCTCTGTCCTTGAGACTTCCCAGGCAAGAATACTAGAGTGAGTTGCCACTTCCTTCTCCAGGGGATCTTCCCAACCCACAGATTGAACCTGTGTCTCTTTTGTCTCCTGCATTGGTGGGTGGATTCTTTACCACCAGCACCACCTGGGAAGCCCTGCAAATGAATCACAAGGACCAAATGCTTGTAAGATAAGCATTAACAAGATTTCATAGCTAGTTCTGATGAATAAAAGAACAAATTCAATAATAGCTTGTGTTGGGGCAGTGTGTGGAATGATGGGAAGACAGACCTTCAAACCACTCATCCTAAAATACTGTGAGGTGAGGACCCACACTGTTAGTATCTGAGGTATATTTACTCAGGCTATTGGATCCCACATGGCAAGGCAGTATAATCTGTGCTGCTTTCTGGTTAACTGATGAAAAAACACAACGTACTGGCTTTTAAACATTTCTAAAGGCAGTGCATGCTTATTGTAAAAGCAAAACTCAGAAGACCTCAAACTAAATCTAAACGTATGAAGTAAAATATAAACGTTCCCCCTCATTCCCCAGGGATTGAGAACTACTAATAGCTTGGGATACACTCTTTCCAGACATTGCTCATGCACACACAAATTGTTTTTATAAATACAAAGCTGGTTTTATATGCCATAATCACATTAAGTTATTTTTAACAATAGCTCAGAACTATGTCTCTCTTATCTGGGTATTACATCTAAGCTTCCCTCCCCTCACCCCCCCAACCCAGGTATGAAGAACAAGGCACATTTAAGTCCAGTGATATGTTTTAGGTATTTTGAAAAAGAATTTCTCTTTCTGAGGAAGGCAATTGGAAATATTCAAAGAAAATAGATAAAAAGTATCATTAGATTGAGCCCTTTTCCAGTTGAACTCTAATTTCTTTTTGCTTCTCATGTATGTGGACATTTCAGGGGCCTCATTCCTTCGATATACTCAAATCCGCCTTGAGGGATTAAAAAAAAAACCACCTTTGTTTAGTTACATGGTACTTCATGAGATATCAAATTTAACACATGTTTGACACATACTATAATTATTTCATGTTCTAGCTTTCCCTTCAAGGAACCCCTACAAAAATATACATTTAAAAATTATAGATTTGAGGATATCCCTGGTGGTCCAGTGGTTAGGACTTCACCTTCCAATACAGGGAGTGTGGGTTTGATCTCTGGTGGGGGATCTAAGATCCCACATGCCTTGGGGCCAAAAAAACAAAAAACAGAAGCAACATTGTAACAAATCCAATAAAGACAAAAAAAATTCTAGATTTGGCTTAATGGCAGTCAAGCAGTGGCTCAGAAGGTAAAAAAATTGCCTGCAATATGGAAGACCTGGATTCGATCCCTGGGTTGGGAAGATCCCTTGGAGAAGGGAATGGTTACCCACTCCATTATTCTGGCCTGGAGAATTCTATGGACAGGGAAGCCTGGAGGGCTACAGTCCATGGAGTCTCAAAGAGCTGGACACAACTAAGCAACTTTCACTTTCAAGCAGGAAAAAAAAATCCAGATTCCCAACAACTACACCTGGGGGTATAAGGAGTTTACCAATGAGAATGTATAGATCCACCATCATCAGTTTAGTTCAGTTCAGTCACTCAGTTATGCCCAACTCTTTGTGACCCCACGGACTGCAGCACACCAGGCTTCCCTATCCATCACCAACTCCCAGAGCTTGTTCAAATTCATGTCCATCGAGTCGGTGATGCCATCTGACCATCTCATCCTCTGTTGTCCCCTTCTCCAGTCTTCAATCCTTCCCAGCATCAGGGTCTTTTCCAATGAGTCAGTTCTTTGCATCAGGTGGCCAAAGTATTGGAGCTTCGGCTTCAGAATCAGTCCTTCCAAAGAATATTTAGGACTGATTTCCTTTAGGATTGACTGGTTTGCCATCATGGTGCTACAGAAAACATTTTGCAGCTTACTAACAATGGCACAAGCAGTGAGTCAGCCAGCGTACACTAAGAACCTACTGTGTGCCACATACTGGGCTAGGAAACCAAGGAGAAGACAACTTTGCCCTTGAGCCACTGCTCCAGGTGTGGCCTGGGCTGATGGGGATAGTGGAGGTGAAGGATCAATGGTATGTTGGCCAGGAGAGTTCAGGGAGTAGGTAACCCTGCAGTCAGGTGGAAAAGGGTTTCCAGATGGTGATAATGAACCAAGTATCCTGAAAGACAAACAGGAATCCACCAGGTGAAGAACAGGGAAGAAACAGGGGACAAGAAAAAGAACATGGTGCAAAGGAGAGAAGTAAGAAGACATAATATTGAGGATGAGACGGAGAGCCTGGAGTGTCAGGGCCCAAGACTGTGTGACTAGAAAGTGAAAGAACGTGAAAGTTGCTCAGTCATGTCCGACTCTGTGACCCAGGCCTGAATTCTCCAGGCCAGAATACTGGAGCTGTTCCCTTCTCCAAGGGATCTTCCCAACTCAGGGATCAAACCCAGGTCTCCTGCATTGCGGGCAGATTCTTCACCAGCTGAGCCACAAGGGGAGCCCAAGAATACTGGAGTGGGTAGCCTATCCCTTCTCCAGAGGATCTTCCTGACCCAGGAATCGAACTGGGGTCGCCTGCATTGTAGGCAAATTCTTTACCAACTGAGCTATCAGGGAAGCCATGTGACTAGAGGTGGGAGGTAATGTCGGTGATACAGGTTGTTTCTCTTATAAGCAGACAAGAACTTTGTGTGAGAACCTTGAATTTTCATTTTACCCTGACAGCATGGGCAAGATCAGTGAAGATTTTGTCAAAAACTAGGAAATAAATTGAATTGCCACTTAGTTTAAGTAAATGTCAAAAAAATTCATGAACTCCAGCTCATACACATGAATCACAGGAAAACTACTCAGGCCCTCATGGAGTCTGTGTCCTATTACTTCGGGCACAAGGATAACAGTCTTGATGGTCTGGTTTCCTAGACCACAAAAGATAAGAAACAGCATATGCAGACTTTTTTTTTATTTGGTATCTATATAAGATGACAGATGTTAACTAAAATGATTGTGATGATCATTTCACAAGATATATAAGCCAAGTCATGATTCTGTACAGCTTAACCTGATACAGTGCTCTTATATCGATTATATCTCAATAATACTGAAAGATTTGGAAATATGGAAAGGGAGGGGAAGGGAACTGACAGAAGCCAATGCCCTGAAAACAGCAAAAAGGGACAACCAAGCATCTGAAGATGCAGGGGAGGGCAGCGGAGCCAGACCAGGCGTGGTGGGGGGCCCTCTCAACCACTTGAAAGGCAGCTGTCAGGATCAAATGAGTTCATATTTGTAAAGATTTAAAATGCACGTGGGCACTAAGTGAGTCTGCTGTTATGTTATACTCCTACTAGAGCCAAGTGTAATTAACCCGGTATTTCGATGAGGAAGGTGAGCTCGTGGATGTGCCCAACACGCCATGCCAGGCTGTGGGAGAGACAGTCAGGAAACATATCTTCCTTTTCTGACTCCAAGTCTAGTTTCTTTCCATGACTCCAAATAGTAGAGTATGTTCAACTGGATAAGACAGGAAAGTGTGATGCGCTTAGTTGCAAATATAAGAATGACTCTCATGCAACATATAAACCTGAGAGTTGGTGGTGGGTGAGCACCCTCATTGCTGCTGAGTCCTGTGCTATTCCAGGGAGGATGCAACTGTGGTAACAAAATGCCCTTCCAGCCCCAACCCCGAGGGGACTGGGGGTGTGTGGGAACTCAGCCCTGATCACCTCGGTTTTTCTTGTTGAATAAGCCAGAATCGAACCTGTGCCACCTTCCCCAATGTCTTCTGCTGACCTGCTTCATAAACTAGCATCTGCTTTGGTTTCTCTCTCTAATTTGCCTGAATCCCCTACCCATACTCCAGTCCCTACTCCAGAACTGGACCTCCACACCCAATCTCTCTGCAAATGATAGGGCTGCTTATTTGTTATACTCTTGCCCTTTCTCCCCTGCCATATAAACACATGCCCTTCATACGCATGGACCCCTCATTCATGAACTTCTACTGGAATTTCCAGCTGATTTCCAGTCTCCAATCACCCGATTGCATATCCAAGTACAGACAGTTTCATGGACACTGTGACCAAAGCCATTTGTCTGTCCTCCCCTGAGACAGCCTCTGTGGCCAGGACAAATATAACCACATTTCCCTGAAAAACAATATTGTATGCAACCCGAAGGGTAAATTGTGTTTGGATTTCCTTCTGCATAAAAGTCAATGGGAATCAGATTTGGCATGGCCCATGCCTCATGAGTTGGCAAATGGCCAAGCATATCCTCAACCAGACATGCTTTTTATATGTCAATACAACTTTTCCCGTGGTGCAGTTAAGCCATGCATGAGGCTGATCTCTGAAAATAAATACTGAATACACTTCTTTGCCTTAGTTTCAGATCTGTAAAAGTACAACTGATCACTTTAAATGTTTACATAATTCGCTGGAGAACTGTGAGAAATGTACTATATTTGTTAGCATTTTTGAAGATGAAAGGGATATTATTGAAACATGTACAGTATTCCAAAAAAAAATCACTTATTTCTCAGTTTGTGTTTAAAAAAAAAAGTTCTGTGGGACTCAATTTTCTTTTAAAATTACCCAAGGACCCAGAAGTACATTAGGAGTTTTGTACTTCTGAAGGTCCATGAAAACCTTCTTTGGAACTGCTAGGGACAAAGCCCCATGACTGTCAGCAAAAAGGACACCTCCGTTTAGAGAAGATTAGAGTTGTGATGAAAACTGACGCAAGCCAGGAAATTTAAGTTACTGGTGGTGCTTCATTCTAAATGTATGCCACAGATCTCCTGGTTCTTTACAAAGTCTGGATTTTTAAAGGCAAAGCTGACTTTTGTCTTCAACTTTCTGGCCTTTTTCAACTAGAGTCATAGTCACACCATTATTTAAACAAATGTATTTGAACTTCCTTAAGTTAAGACTGATCCTTAGGTTAATGAGTGTTGTAAAATGCTTATTGTTTGAGCAAAGGGGTTGGCTCCACCTACTGACATCTGTTCCATAAACACCACAGACAAGCATCATGGGTACTGTGAAAATACAAGTCTCACAGGGGACACCTAAGATATTTTTGCTCTTGAACCATGCTGGCCATTCTCATAGGTAAAGACTGGCCATCTTTCCTTTAATAAGGGGATGTGGTTGTTGTTTAGTCGCTAAGTCATTTCTGACTCTTTCTTGGCCCCATGGACTCTAGCCACCAGGCTCCTCTGTCCATGGAATTTCCCAGGCAAGATACTGGAGTGGGTTGCCATTTCCTTCTCCAGGGGGTCTTCCTGACCCAAGGATCAAACCTGCATCTCCTGAATTGGTGGGCGGATTCTTGACCACTGAGCCATCAGAGAAACCCTTAATAAGGGGATACCCTTATTTAAAATGCCCTAAATTAAGTTGCTTGTAAAAATAGATGGTTGCCAATTTCCATTGCTAAGAAAATCACACCCAAATATATGAAAAGCAAACAGAGGCAGGTAGCAGGTGAGAAACTAAAAGCAAGTTGGGTGGGTGAAGTTTCAAGGAAGTCTCAGTCAAGGTATGGAAGGAACCTCACGAATGCTCTCCAGAGGGGTAAGATGGAGAGAACATGACTCACCTCCCCTCCTGGACAACTGCCTCACCGAGAGATGCTTCTTTGTTTACAGGTTAGAGCAGGTCTCCAATAGGATCTATCAGAGCACTCTTGTAAATGGCACGAGATCTTTATGATTCTAGTTAATAATGTGATTGCATAATGACAGCAAGCAAGTATTAAAAACACACAAAGCAGTGAAACTGGCTCCGTTTGAGCATCTTTGTTAAAAAGTCCCTTCAACCGACAGTGAGTCTCACCAGTATGCAGTATACCCACGAAGTATTCTTTATACAGCTGTCCTTTGTCCCCATGGGAGATTCTAGATTGAGACTGGGATGGCAATAGATAGATTTCTTCCTCTTATACTGTGTGTGCTTTGTCACTCAGTCATGTCCAACTCTTTGCAACCCTATGGACTGTAGCCCACCAGACTCCTGTGTCCACGGGGATTCTCCAGGCAAGACTACTGGAGTGAGTTGCCAAGCCCTCCTCCAGGGGATCTTCCCGACCCAGGGATTGAACCTGTGTCTCCTGCGACTCCTGCATTGCAGGCGGATTCTTTACTGCTGAGCTACCTGGGAAGCCCAGATAGATAGATAGATAGATAAACAGGAAGATAGGTAGATAAACGGAGATGATAGACTAGGTAGGCAGATAGATTTTAATTCCATAAGTGATTCTGATGAGCTCCCCACTGCTTGTCTTAAATGCTAAGCGGCTACATCACTCAACAGACAGAATAAATTAATTCATGGTTTCTATGTAAGTAGGAACACACAACACAAGATACACCTCAGGCTTTATTTCAGCCAGTTTATTCCTTTGCCCTCTTATTGAACATGTATCTTCCTTCAGACTCTCCACTAGGGGATGAACTTATGAAGAAGACAGCCGTGTCTTTTGGCGCGTGTGGCCTGGTCCAAAGGGTAGACACCCAGAGGAGCATGATAGCATACCCGGCACATGTGGGAAGGCGGGGGAGAGTGTTCATGGCAATAGAGAAAAGAGAAAACTCATTCTATCCTGAGAAATTGCAGAAGGATCCACAGAGGTAGGGACAATGGAGTTGGGACTTATTCAATGAGGAGGTTTTTCAAACTGGTGAGGGGGTGGCCACGATGGGGGTTCCACATAGAAGGATCAGCATGTTTAATGATGTGTGTTTTGGAGGCGTACTAAAAAGTGCAGGGTGGCCAGACTACAGTCTGTGAGAGTGAGGCGGGTGGGGAGAAGAGGCAGGAGGCGGAGCACGAGGGGCCGTGAGTTGGGGGGATATCAGGAACATGGTGCAGGGGTGACATCACAGGCAAAACCGGGATGGGGGCCCCTTGGAGCCTCCAATACTAGATGCTTCACTTGCCAAAAAAAAAACACTCAGAGCTTAAAACCCTCTGCCATACTTTTTCAAGTGATCCTCATGACCATATGAGATAATTAAATTCAATATTATAAGAGATGATTTTAATGAATTTTGTTGTTTCCCTTAAGAGTTCTATATTAAGCTTTGTGTAAAAAGCACCACTTATTAACCAAAATGCTCAGAAAAGCAAATTACTGAATCAGCTCCATGCTTTAATATTTAAGGTCATGGTCAGTTCAGAATGATCTGAAACTCTGGTGTGTTTGTGTGTGCATGTTCGGAGGGGGGACTCAGGTGGACAGGACCTATTTCTCTATGATTAAAAAGCAGGATGCCTCTGGTGACTGGTGAGTCACATAATACGGCAATCAGAGCATAGGTGTCTAATAGTGGCTCTGACCCAGCCACTCAGCACAGATACACAGCTGCTGCTGCTGCTAAGTCACATCAGTCGTGTCCGACTCTGTGCGACCCCATAGACGGCAGCCTCCCCCATCCCTGGGATTCTCAAGGCAAGAACACTGGAGTGAGTTGCCATTTCCTTCTCCAGTGCATGAAAGTGAAAAGGGAAAGTAAAGTCGCTCAGTCATGTCCGACTCTTCACGACCCCATGGACTGCAGCCCACCAGGCTCCTCCGTCCATGGCATTTTCCAGACAAGAGTACTGGAGTGGGAGATACACAGCTAGGGATGGTTAAATCGTAGCCGTGCTCTTTGGGGTCTAATAATGTACCTTTTCTATTAGATAAAACTTGACAAGGGATGTTTAACATCTCTTAATAGTTAAAACCCACATGTAAAGTCTCACCAGAGAACATTTCGGCTGCTCTGGTGAATCGTTACTCAATACTTAATTTGCTAGGGAGACACGGGAGAAGGAAACAATCTTCCCAATTAGGAAGACTCTCCACACTGCTGTCTTCAATCAGGTCCACATACTCCCAGAGGACGGATTATAGAAAGCCAGGACTCAGCTTGCTGCGCTCCTTCCCTGCTGTGTCTCCCAGAAGCAGACCTTTGCCTCTTCTGCCCTTATCTTTCAGCTGTTTCCTCGGAGGCCTCTTCACCTGGCCAGCATCAGAGTCTACCCGGAAACAGATAATTCGCAAGCACAAATCCTCAGCTAGACGGGCCTACTCTTTGTGGGAAGAAAGAGGGAGGTGAGGAAGAAGAAGAGGTGAAGAGAGGGGAAGGGGGTGAAGAACTGGCTGCTGACTTCTGCAAGGTAGCGATTTCTATGAATAGATGTCTGTAACAGTCATTCTCATCTGGTTGCCCATTAGAATAGCCTGAGGAGCTTTTAAACAAATCCCAGTATCCAGACTCCACTCCAGGGATGTGATCGAATTTGCCCAAGGTGGGGCCCAGCGATGGATATACTTTATGAGCTCTCCAGGCACTTCTACTGGATGGCCGCAGTTGAGAACTCTAATTCCTTAACTCTTTGGAGGACACAACAAATGTCCATGATGTGTCAGCTGCCGTTAAAGATGCTTAAAGACTGGGAAGGAAAGCCTGAAATGGGGGATCATCTCAGAGAGACTACCAAGAGGTACAAAATTGTGAGGTGAGTTGTTTTAGTACTCCAAGGAAAGGCAGGGCCTCGAGACCTGCTGGGAAGATACACTGAAGGTGGGATGTGTGCTGGGCCTTGAAACAAGAGCTGGGTTTTCATCAGGTCCTCTCTCATCCCCACAGCCACACCACAGTCTAGACCCTTCTCAACAGATTTCACTTTTAGGGGGTTTCCTTTCTTGCTTGTCTCCTGTCTGTCCTGCCCAGGGTTATGCCTTGAAATCAGTCCTGTCTCACCGCTGTTCGTTGTTCGGTCTCTCAGTTGTGTCTGGCTCTTTGCAATCTCATTGACTACAGCATGCCAGGCTTCCCTGTCCACTATCTCCCGCTGTTTCACCAAGACTCTGCCCAAAACTTACTGGTAGAATAAAAGCCAAGCCTGCTTGGCTTTTCCTGCTAGGCCTGAGGCCCTTTTATGAACTTCACAGCACTGGTCCCAACCCAAGCATTTTATCTATTCCTTCTTAACTTCTACTTTCTCTGCTAGAATGAATTCCCATGATGACAAGCTCTATTTCATTCATTCGTACCCATATGGACCGGCAGAGAGTGAGTGACCAGGAAATATTTCCTGACGGTAAGGAAATAAGAGTGACTGAGGAAATTCCCCGGCAGTCTAGTGGCCAAGACTCCACCGTCCAATGCGTGGGGTGTGGGTTCAATCCCTGGTCGGGCAACTAAGGTCCCACATGCCATAGGGGTATGGGCCATAATTAGGAAACAAAAACAAAAAGAGTGACTGAATGGGAGGAGGGGAGAACAAGGGTAAGAAAAGGGAACATGCCTGTGTGTTCGTGTCTGCAGGAGAGACAGCAGGACAGCCCAAGGGGAACACAGGGTACTTCAGAAATGATTAGCAAATCACGTACTGTCCGATGGGTCCTTATAGCGACAGATGTCAAGGCTTGAACTTCATACCTGTTAAGGTGTAAAAACTGCCCCAGGACTGAGTGATCCAGGACTAGAAAAGGAAATCATGTTTCTAAAGCACAAAAAGTAGCGAGACAGAATTTTAGTTACTGTATATAATCAGAAGATTAAATATTTGGAAAAAATAGGCTTATGTGAGGAAATTCAAACTACTTTTGGGGAGATAGATAACTGGATGTTAAAGAATTATCTTCTATTAAGCTATTATTCAGAGCTACTTATCAAAACATTGCAGATACTTTATATCAAACAGTAGGAAAACCTGCCAGTCTCTTTGAAACTATGGCTTCTCTTGACATATATATTAAAATTTAAATAAAGGAGAGTATTACTTCCCAGCACATTTTTTCAAATCTTATAGTGGCTCACAGGGAAGTATAGAATTTGAAAAGAATTAATGTGATGTAAGATCTTGTTGTGCACAGGTGTAAAAAGAGATGTAACCACGGCTATTCTGTGACCTTCTAACCACTATTTCACTGAAAGAAAATGAAAGGGTTGAATTTCCCAGTTGTCCAGAACAATGTCTCTGCACTTTATTTAAATACCACTTAAAAATTCTTTCATGCCACTTTTCATAATTTCTGTTAATGATCCTAATATTAGCACATTCTTCAAGTGAAAATTTTGAATACATTTTTCATAGTGCTAACAAATTTCACTGGTGGACTCTATCAAAGAGCATTCTATTTTACAAATTGTCATAACTGTATGAGTGTTTATGAAAAAAACCACTTCAACTATCTTTTTTCTTACCCATATACTGACTTTTGGAAAAGGGAATGGCAACCCACTCCAGAATTCTTGCCTGGAGAATTCCATGGACAGAGGAGCCTGGCAGACTACAGTCCATGGGGTCGCAAGAGTTGGACACAACTGAGTGATTAATACACACACACACACACACTGACTTCTACCAAATAAAGTGTATAGGCAGAAGATCATCTTTGACCTTGGTATTTAAAAAAGAATTTCCTTTTGGAAAAATTGCCCTGCACTTATTAAATGATGGGGCTTCTCAGGTGGTGCAGAACCCACTTGCCAATCCAGGAGAAGCAGAAGACTTAGGTTCAATCCCTGGGAAGGTTCCCTGGAGCAGGAAATGGCAACCCACTCGTATTCTTGCCTGGAGAATTCCATAGACAGAGGAGCCTGACGGGCTACAGGCCATGGGGTCACAAAGAGTCGGACACTGAACACACACAATTAAGGTGACATTTGACTTATTTTTTAAATATTTATCATGTGCATACTGCATTCCAGGTATTGTACTTGATGCTATGGAAGACACAAAATGAAGAATTCTCACTCTCAAAGCAAAATGACAGCATGCATACTGCTAATGAATAATGCTAAATGACAGCATGAATTTTGCTAATGTCAAAAAGGGTTGGACTCGGGTTTATAAATCAACTATTTATTGAGTGAACTCTTATTTAGTCTTGGCTTCCTCATGTATAACTTGGAGAAAATAACATTTATTTATGACTGGATTGCAAGAATTAATGATAACAGTTCAGTTCAGTCACTCAGTCATGTCCAACTCTTTGCAACTCCATGACTGCAGAACGCCAGGCCTCCCTGTCCATCACCAACACCCAGAGCTTGCTCAAACTCATGTCCATCGACATGGCAGTGATGCCATCCAACCATCTCATCCTCTGCCCTCCCCTTTCCCTCCTGCCTTCAATCTTTCCCAGCATCAGGGTCTTTTCCAAAGAGTCAGTTCTTCACATCAAGTGGCCAAAGTATTGGAGTTTCAGCTTCAGCATCAGTCCTTCCAATGAATATTCAGGACTGATTTCCTTTAGGATTGACTGGTTTGATCTCCTTGCAGTCCAAGGGACTCTCAAGCATCTTCTCTAACACCACAGCTCAAATTAATGATACAACCTCTATAAAATAATTAAGTTGGTGCCTACAACACAATAGACATTTAAAAAAAGTAAGCTCCCTTCCTTTGAAGACATTTGACATTTAGTTAAATAGGATTTGCCTTTGTTATATATGTTCTTGATAACTGACTTATAAAGCAAAACTCTGAAATTAAATTTTTATATATAAAATCCCGTCATCAATCTTTAATAATTCATGTGAAATGTTAGTTTGGATAAATAAAATTTGTACATTGCTCCTAATCTCATAGATGTAATTGAATCCCACTCATTTCCAAAGCAGGTTTGAGTCCTAGCTCCCTTTCCTTCCTTATTTCATCCGATAGTGATGTTAACGAGCAGAGAAGTGCCCCAAAGCCTAGAAACAAGGAACAAGAAGAGAAATCCTGGACAGAGCTGACTCAAATATTTAATTTCTAAAGAATCAAGCATCGATATTTATACAAGTGAATAGTTTGCTAGTTCCTTCAAATGACTTCTATATTGGGAAACAGAAAGTTGAGAAGAATTCAGTTAAGAATAAAATGATAATGGACAGCAAAAATGAGAATGAAGGAAATTTAACAGTGACCCTCAAATCTGAGTTATACGCTTTGTAACTAGGCATCCCCAGGAGAACCTATAGTTAATACAACTGAGAAATGCTGCCATTTGTATTCCATCTTGGGAATTCACAATATATAATAGCACAGGCTAGAATTTACATGTCCATTTTACTAGCATGTTTAAAAATCTGTTTAACACTGTTAAACTCAGCAATTCCCAAAACTGTCCAAATACGAAATTCTGTGTTTCTGCATGTGGTTGTGAGCACAGGAAGGGGAAGGGGTGAGACTTTATTAATATTCTGTGGAATTAATACGCAATGTCATATAATTTAGAAAATGTTAGATTATTGATTTCTCCTGTCTGCCACCAAAATGTATCCTTGCTGGTTCTTTGTGTCTTTTCTTCACCCAAGAAAACCATTTGATTAGAATTCCTGTTTTATCTTATAGATATAGAAATATTAGAATTTGTTTTGCCTTTGGAAAGATGAGTGGTTGCAAAAGAAACAAACTCTCAGAACTAATATCAGTGATCTGAAAAACAAAAAACTAAAACAAAACCCAAAATTTTGTTTTAGAAACAAAGACTTTGTTCTGCTTCTGCCAAGAAACTCTTAAACCAAGTCTGCCAGTTCATTCTCGAGAGGCCAAAGTTATTGTACAATTAGAGTTAAAAACTACTAAAATGACTCTTTTAGAGTACTTTTATGTTTTAACACAAATCTATTTTTCCATTTGGCATTTTTGTTTTAAAGGACAGGAATTTCTATAATAATATTGGCATTTTGCAAACAGATGTTCCAAAAAGCAGATTACTTATATTTTAATCTCTCCCTTAGAAATAAGTCTTTATATGAATCCTGGGTGCTCTTAGAAATATTTATTTGATAAACTATGAAATGCTAAATAGCACCATAAATCATGATAAATTCAAAGGAAAATGCTATAAGTTTTATAGCTAATAAAATGTTCAATCAGATGGTAAAGAATCTGCCTGCAATGCAGAAGACCCAGCTTCAATCCTTGGGTTGGGAAGATCCTCTGCAGAAGGGAATGGCCACCCACTCCAGTATTCTTGCCTGGAAAATTCCATGGACAGGGGAGCCTGGAGGGCTATAGTTCATGGGGTAGCAAAGAGTAGGACACGACTGAGCAACTAACACTTATATCAAGAGCATTTCATAGAAGAAGAATGAATTTCTTTTTTAATTAAAAAGGAAATATGTTCTATTTTTTATTGTTTGTTCCCCTATATCAAGGTTGATAATCAAAGAATCCACTCACAAGTACATATATAAGTGTATATTATATTGTGCTATGCTTAGTCGCTCAGTCGTGTCTGACTCTTTGTGACCCCATGGACTGCAGCCTGCCAAGCTCCTCTGTCCATAAGGATTTTCCAGGCAAGAATACTGGAGTGGGTTGCCATGCCCTCCTCCAGAGGATGTTCCCAACCCAGTGATCAAACCCAGGTCTCCCGCATTGCAGGCAGATTCTTTACCATCTGAGCTACCAGGGAAGCCCGAGAGTACTGGAGTGGGGAACCCATCCCTTCTCCAGGGGATCTTCCCAACCCAGGAATTGAACCGGGGCCTCCTGCCTTATAGGTGGATTCTTCACCAGCTGAGCTACCAGGGAAGCACATATATTACATTATATATATGCAAATATATGCATACATAATATGTAGATATATATATGTGTGTGTGTGTATATAACATCGTATTTCTAAAAAGTATCATGGTTAACAGAATTATAAATACTAAGACAAGACGTCATTAAAGCAGGGGATTGGGGGGAAAGTTTTAATTGCACCAGATAGTTTTCAAACAGCCAAATGTCCTAGAAAGCATTCATCTTAAAACAAATTAATTCGCATAAATATTTGCTCCACTAGGTAACCATTCTCCTGCATCACCTTCTTCAGTTCTTCAGGAACTCAGTGATAACAGGCTGAGTGTGAAGGTAAATTCTCCTACGGAAGTTTTGAACCAGTTAGAAATGAAATGTCTTTGTGCCTACATTTTCTTATAGAACAGCCTGGCCTTTACCTAAATTATTTCAGTGCTTAGGGGTATGTTTCTCTGGGCCTGGTCTTATCTCCATCTGTGTTGAAAAGATTTTCAAGAAGCATTTGAAAATCTCCTTTTTCTCTACTATACCACAGGGTCTCCCACAAGGTGTGTGGAGAAAAAACAGGAAAGCATTAGCTGCTCTCGGGTTCACTAGGCTGAACTAAACAACGCGTATGCAAAATAGAAAAGATTTTAAATTGGCAGTAAAAAACAAGCAAATAATCCTGCATTATCTCAAACCCACGCTTCGTAAGGAATTATGTATGTGTGTATGTGTATATATACCTTTGACTGTATTAAAAAGTCATCATAAATTACTAAGACTAGTGGGTCACACAGAGGTGTTTCAAACGCAACAATTTCAAGATGCAGCTCATTATTTTTCCCTTAAAATTCCTCTTGTGTTCCTACCGTACAGGACTACGGCTTAGTTTCTCAAAACTAGAATCCTCAGAGGTTTTCTAGTTCTGCCTGCCCTATCCACTCATCACACTCTACCGATCTGTACCCAGGCCAGCCCTCAATCCCACCCCCGTGGCACCACCCACGTCAATTTCCAATCACACTCTTGGGACAGCCACCCGACTGGCCTCTGCTATAACTGCCGCCTTTCCACTCCACCACTGCACTGCTAGAGCCGCCCTACTAGAGCGTGCATTTGTTCATCAAGTTTTTCCGATGGTTCTTTCAACAACCAGCATGCATTCAACACTGCCGTAATCCAGCCATTGTTAGCAAAACCTTTACATGTGTTATCTTATTTCTCTTCATGACAATCCTATGTGATGGGCACAATTATTATTGGCACTTACAGATGAGCAAATCAATGCATACAGAATTTATATAGCTTGTTGATGGTCACTGGGAGAGCAGATGGCAGAACCAACGTCCATCTCAGATTATCAGACACTCTTGACGGCTCCATTGTAAACCTTCCTTCAATCCGGTTCCCAAACAACCCTCCAGTCTTTTTTGCAAGGAGATCAGAGACTATGAACCTCTCACATTCAGGGATTCTACATGAAGGCTCAGAAGCCCTTCAGCCACTGAATAGGATGTAAGATGAGGGCTTAGGGCTCTCAGAACTGCCACCTGCCCTCCGAATGAGTGTGCCTCTTTCGACACACATGGTCACAGAAATATCTTGATTCCAAGGAAGGAAAAATTAGTTCACACATGCTGCAGAACTTCTTATACTACTCTGCCCCTGCAGAATGCAGAATCAGATTTCAAGCCATTGCTTTTCAGAGGTTAATCACACACGACTAATCAGCTTTGCCTCAGCATCTCTCTCCACAACTCATTCATTCATGACAGTCATTTGATGAAGGCCAGGCAGAGAGGAAGCCAAGGAACACAAGTGCAGGGACAGAGCAATGTGGACTGAAGATGTGATCATAGGCTTGTTTTTATAAAAATGACCATCCATCTGAGTTGTTACAGAATTTACATGAAGAGATAGTCATATGAAAAGGAAAAAAAGAAGAAAATGTTAGATATTGTTAAGGCTGCCCTGACATATTCCACATACACTGTTTGATAAATATTTTATTGTTATTCCAGGAAAAGCTTTTAAAGGAATACATAAGCCAGCAATTATGGGGAAGGGATGTCTCCTTCTCAGAGATAGTAGGAATGTCAGTTCTTGCTGCTGAGGAGAGGGTGAACACACTCACCCCTGGCAGACTTGCTGAAATGAACATTTATTCATCGAAAGAGCCAGAAGTCCCAGGCAGCCATCCTTTCATATTTGTTAATTATAGAAAAAAGACACACAAATATCTCTAATGCAGCCTCTGTGTGATCTGAATAAATCAGAGGCACTCAGCTCATGTGTAGTAATTGTTGCGCTTTTTTTCTAACAATTATCCAAATCCCAACACAGAAAGCCTTTCTGGAAGAAAGCCTGACTCCTTAGAACTGATGGTCCAATCGACAGGACTGGTGCTCAGCTCTTAACTGCTGGCCTCTGTAATCAGGGTCTGAACCCATCTCTGATGGGAAAAATTTAGGCAGACAACATCATTATCTTGTTTAAATTAAATGGGAGAAATTGCAGTATTCCAAGTTAATTGGGTATTTTGGTATGATGTTAAAGAAAATTTGAGGGTTTTTTTCTTTTTGGCCACTTACCAGTACCATCTCAAATGCCTTCCTTATAGTCAATACAATTTATTGAAAGGGTGTGTGTGTGTGAGAGAGAGAGAGAAATGAATGTTCACATTGCCCTCCTATAAGACAGGCTGCTTACATCATCGTGAAATAACCAAGAAAAGTGATCAGTAGCAGCCAATTCACCATTATAAGAAAGAAGTTATTTCTGAAATATTTAAAAAATGTTACTTAAAATCCTGTTATTCCACTCATAGGTATACATATCCAAATCTGAGATTCCACCTAAAATTTGAAACGATATAGAAATTGCTGCTTTAAAAGCCACTTGACACAGTGCGTAAATATTCTTAAACGTGTCAGGGGCAGAGGTATTTTATGAATGGCATTTAAACCCATAATCAAGTATAAAATTGTGACAACACTTATCCCCCTAAGCTATGGTTAGCCAAAAAGTAAATCACAACCTTTAGCAATTTTTTAAACCTACAAAAAGTCTGCTACAGTAGTTTCTTTCTTTTTCGTAAATGGCCTTTAAATAAATATATGAGTCAGTTAAGAAAAGCATTTGCTTGAATTAAAGTGATAATTCTGCCAGGACATCAGTATAATTAATTGTGGGTGGCAGGAGTTTTAAACGGGGTTAAATTAGGGATTTGGGTTTATTTATTTATTTTTTACTCATTCTCCTGCTGTAACTAGAAAAGCGTTTGGTTGATCTTGAAATTGTGACTTGTCATGGAATATCATATCTACATGCTTTTATGATAAGCACTATGGCAAATTTTTTTCATGATCAAGACGGGGAAGAATGCATGTGCATCAACCCAGGCTCTTCCTCATTGCTACTACTACTATCACACACACACACACACACACACACACACACACACACACACACACACACACCCTAATATGTGTTTCTTTCACAACCCTCATTGTTCATCCCAAATATGTAGTGTCCCAATTTATTTCCATGCGTTCCACCTCAAATACAAAATTATCTTAGTCACAGAGTTTTACTCCTGGTAAGTGATTTCACAAAAGACCTCAAAACACTCTGTCTTCAAAATTTTCTGCTTGCCTGCAATACCTGCGCCAAGCCCTGAAACAGCTACATTTCATAAACAAACATGTTTTCCAAAAAAAATGGGGGGGGGTGGCTTACTGTGTACAATGTGCCTTACATGGTGTATTATTCTCTTAGCAGAGCTGACCGCATCTCAGGAGCTATAGGCGTTTCTGTAAAACGGCCACCAGCAGAAGAACTGAACTAATACCCTTCAGGAGGCAGAGGATTCATAACACAGTTGGGAGAATTCTGCGCTAAGTGTCAGTAACCCTGAAATAGGAAGTAATCCCATAGTGTCTATCATCTAAAAGTTCAATATAGCAAAGGCAAGAGGAAAAGTTCTGCCTGAGAAGCAGTTTAATGCTAATCACTTGATTGGCATTAGAATACTTCTGAAGTCATGCATGTCTAGCTGTCAAGTAAAGACGTTAAAAACCAGCACATTATTAAAAGGTGCGTGATGGCTGTACTCTGAAATTAAAATATCGGACGATCCTGAGACATTTCCTACATTGCATCTAACATGAAGACTAAGCATCGGACACAAGAATTCTTCTGCTGTGACGCTC
The DNA here is from genome assembly GCF_023699985.2 of Odocoileus virginianus. Lineage (NCBI taxonomy): Eukaryota > Metazoa > Chordata > Mammalia > Artiodactyla > Cervidae > Odocoileus > Odocoileus virginianus. The sequence goes on from NC_069707.1 coordinate 21,631,108, forward strand.
TACATCTTGTAACAGTGAAAAAACATTTTTGTTTGGCTCATTAACACCGTCTACCTTTTTTGCCCCCACCTCCTGCCCTTAGTACTAGTTTTATCATTCACTACATGCCCTTTTCACTCACTGTTCGGAGCACAAAAGAATCAAAGCACACAAGCCTGCAGCCGAAATAACAGTGCAGTCTTCCAAAAGGTGAATGTGGAATTACAATCCACGTTCCCAATTCCTGAACTTGAAAGCAAACGCTAATTGCCTTGTGGACAATGCAGCAGGGTTAACGCATTGAATAGCTCCCGGTCCTGAACCTTTCAGGGCAGAATAAGACCCACAAATAGGCAAACCTTCCTCAGCAAAGGATGGAGACAGCAAACGAGCCCCAGAGGTTGTGAAAAAGGACATGCTTGCTTTACCTACCGGTTTTGTCCATGTCTCAGGAGGGACGAGTTCTGGAGCTTGGCAGCTAGGAAGCCCGGCTCCTCTCCTGGCTAACGAAGCACCCTGCCCTTCTGCTGATTATCAGTCCTTGCTGGCGCACAGAGGATGCTTCATGCACTGTCTGCAGGAGACACCGCCAGGAAATTTATATCTCCAAGGATGACAAACAGCCATTAGCTCCATTACGGGCTGATTAAGAGCCACTGAGCCTATCAAGTAGGGACTTGAATCCACTGGGGTGTTCACCTCTGTTCCAAGCAAGGGAGGGAAAAAAAAAAAATCACTGCAATGTGGAGTGTATTGCACATTTCCGAAAAGCAGTGCACACACTACACAGAGCACAGTGCTTTTCCAAAAGATGCCAGAGCAAACGTGAATAGGAAGGGGCACAGATAATTAAAAGGTAAAAAGAAATCTTAAAAAAAATGCAATAAATTATCCTTCGTGGGGGACTCATCTAAACGTGGTCCAGCCTTTATCACTGACATCACTGGATGACTGGGCAACTTTTCCATTTAGAATTTTAAAGTTTATTTTCGGTTATTGTTGTTGCTGTTGGGGGTGGGCAAGGAACAGCAGATCCAGCATTCTAAAATAAAGGCTATCTGTAATATTTCTGCTCTGCATACATGCTAATAAGGTAAGTATTTTCATTTCATTTTGGTTATGTTTTCATCAAGATTCGTGTTCCTATTTCTGGTCAGAATTTCTGCCCACCTGTGTTAACAGAGAAATTCAAATGGATCTCCCTAAATGTCACTAACAACAGAAGAAATAATTGTCAAAAGATGCCAGGGGAATCCTATAGTCTGTTACAATCTGTAGCCATCAAAGTAATAGAAATTTGACGATCAAGAAAAATACAGTTACTAACACAAGAAAGTCCATCTCATTCCTTTTCTTTAATTTGGCTATATAAAGACGACCCTCAAAGCCACCAGACACTGCACTGCTTCCTCCAGAGTCAGAGCCTAAAATGGACGGAGTGCTGAAACAATCACGGGCCATGCCCTGAGGCTGTTATATTAGAATCTGGGGAGAGCACAATTCTGTTTACTGTATTTTCTCAGCTATAGGAAAAAAACTAGAATGGCCTCATTTAACCTATGAAACAATGACTCCACAGTATAGTAAGGCTCTACAGGTTTTTTATTTTCACAAGTTTTCAAAAAGCAGTTGGAGTGTTATCAAACCCCCTGTATTGTTAAATTTTAAAAAGCAATTCATTTATTTAGTATTTCTTGATGCCACTAGAACTCCTAGCAACAAACAAGTTGCAAATTATTTACAATCTGGGCTTCTATTTCCACAGTTTCTAAGTATTTTTGTTTTTAATGTCACCAAACTTACTTATAGATTTGAGGTTTCTGTACTGTTTAGGTGATATACTTCATTTGTGATAGAACATATATTTTCCTCAAAGAAAAGCTGCATTTCTCAGTGATTTTGCCCTGAGATTTTTATCCCCTTTATTTTAATTCTGTCACACTAATTGGAGGATATATCACTAGATTAATTTCAGAAAGCCATTCTTCATATGTTTTTGAAAATTGCTTTGATCCCAGAAGACTCAAATCACTGTGGCTTCCATAACTCATCTACCTGCCCTGATTAAGACTATCAACTATCCAGAATGAGTGTTGTCTGTAGAAAATCTAGGGCAAACTTACCATTAAAAAAAGAAGAAGAGTTAGGGAAATACAAAAGCTAAATGAGAGAGAAGGTATATTACGAAGTTTGAGATTTTGGTAAGGAATAGCTCAGAAGTGTCATCTGTTCGTCATGCATGCTAACTGATAGGAATATATTCATATTAACTCTCAGGCTTCCCTGGTGACCCAGTGGTAAAGAATCTGCCTGCAATGCAAAAGATGTGGGTTCAATCCCTTGATCGGGAATATCCCCTGGGGCAGGAAATGGCAACGACTCCTGTATTCTTGCCTGGAGAATCCCACAGACAGAGGAGCCTGGTGGGCTAGAGTATATAGGGTCGCATAAGAGTCAGACACAACTGAGCGACTAAACAACAAACATGGGATCTTCGCACAGAGTTCAGTGTGTGAGTTGACTATTTTTAATACACTCAGTCCCCAGAGTACAAACAGACTGTGCTCTAGAAGTGTGTTTTAGAAACAGACTCACACAGGGAACAAACCTATGGTCATCAAAGGGGAAAGGTGGGAGGAGGGACTAATGAGGAGTTTGGAATTAACATATACACATCCCCATATAAAACAGACAACCAGCAAGGACCTACTGTATAGTGCAGGGAACTCTGCTCAATATTTCATAATAATCTGTATGAGAAAAGAATCTGAAAAAGAATACACATATATACATATATGTATGCATATATAGACATACATATATGTATATATATACACATATACATATATATACATATATGTATACATATATGGACTTCCCTGGTGGCTCAGTGGTAAAGAATCTGCTTGCCAATGCAGGAGACAAGGGTTCTAACTCTAGGTCAGGAAGATGCCCTGGAGAAGAAAATGGCAACCCACTCCACTATTCTTGCCTGGGCATTCTTGCATGGACAGAGAAACCTGGAGGGCTGCAGTCCATGGGGTCACAAAAGAGTGGGGGACAACTTAGGAACCAAACAACAACAATGTATAAACATATAAGTATGTACAACCGAATCACTTTGCTATATACTCGACACTAGCACAACACAATAAATCAACTATACTTCATTGAAAAATAAATTTTTTTTAAAGTTTGTTTTGTTGGTTATTTGAAAAACACTTTTTCTTGTAAACATTGATTAGGTTCTAAGAACAGACTATTAAACTCTGTTTAGCTATAATGTGGTTTACATAAGATCCCATAATCTTTTATACACAATGATAAAGTCCAGAAAGTTCTGAAAATCTTAATTTTTTTTAAAGTTTGGCTCCAAAATGCATTTGGGGTTCACAACTGACTGGGCTATTTAAAAACTTTACAAACCCCACTTAGAGTGAATAACATATTTTGATTCAGAAAATTTAATGTTACAGGTATGGCAATCTGTCCAGACACTGCTGGGGATGATATATAATATATAACATAACATATGTTATATGCATTCTCCTACCTTTTTAAAATGTAAAAATTTTGAATTTGGAAACACACCTGATTCCAAGGGTTTCAGATGAGGAACTATGGTCCTTCACTACATTTTTGCAATTTAAAATAGTAGAAAATAATCTTTTCTATTATTTTACTCCAGGATCATCTTCCTTATTTAGCAGCTCACAATCTCCCTCCCTCACCTGCTAAGTGCTTGATCCTCTCTAACTACTGATGTCATAAGAGATAAACAAGGGACAAGCAACATAGAAAGATGTCAAGAAATAATGAAATTAACGTTGCATGACTATTAAGAATCAGGCCAATAGGGAAGTCTGGGGGAATACATGTGTACATATGGCTGAGTCTCTTTGCTATCCACCTGAAACTATCATGATATTGTTAACCAGCTATACTCCAATATAAAATAAAAAATTAAAACCGAAAACAAAAGTAAAACAAAAAACCAATCAGGCCATTTAAAACCTGCACCAATTGCTAACGACTCATCAGCTTCAGGTATCCCTGATCTTGCCATCAGTACCACAACTGCCCTGACCCAGAATCAGAAGATGCCAGCATAACAATGGAAAAGCAAGGTGAATGGAACGTTTTCCTCAAGCTCCAGAGAGAACTCAGTCGCTCCACTCATTTAATTCAGACCCACAAATAATATGCTCTAGTTGGGAAACACCCGAATACAAAGCAGGCCCTTTCTAATGGTCCTGAAGATACTGTATGGCATAGTAGCAGCATCAAAAGGAGTGATGCTATACATCAGGTTTTAAGATAGACTTAGTTCCTGTTTTTATTAACTGTCCCATTGTCTCTATTCCTCAGCTTTCTTAGCATCAGACTCATTTGTTTGAGCCCAGTGGTAATCTGGAGTACCTGCATCCAAAAAAAAAACAAAAACAAAACAACAAACCCCACCCTCCTTGCTCTCCCACTTGCAGAAAGAAGGTTATAGCCTACCCGCAGGGTTTTCTAAGAACTGTTTGCCTGAGATGGGTTGGGAGGTGTTTGTGACTCCTCCAGGCCTGGACAGCCGAGGTAGCAGGAGCAAGGCCACCAATGGTGTCCAGCACCTTCAAATGTATCGCCAAGCACCTGGTGATCACCTGGCTAGTATCACATCTTTGGCAAGAAAACAGAACAAGCTTCCCTGGTGGCTCAGTGGTAAAGAATCCACCTGCCGATGCTGGAGACATGAGTTCGATCCCTGGCCTGGGAAGATCCCACAAGCCACGGAACAGTGAAGTCCGTGGGCCACAGCTCTGAGCTGGTGCAGAGTCAGAGCTCTAGAGCAGGAAAGCCGCCACAAAGAGGAGCCTGCATACCACGACTAGAGAAAAGCCTGCGCAGCAACAGAGACCCGGCACAGCCAAAAATAAATAAACACAATTGTTTTAAAACCAAACAAAAGTCTATTAGCCTCTCTCCGTTTCCATTTCAAAGCTGTCTTGGCTTCCCAGAGAAGTTCTCTTTATTTGACATTATTTCTTCACCCGTCACCCAGTGTTATTGAGATATCATTGATAAAGCACTTAGTTTACGATGTACAGCATAATGCTGTGCTGTGCTTATTTGCTCAGTCGTGTCCAGCTCTTTGTAACACCCATGGACTGTAGCCCACCAGGCTCCTCTGTCCATGTGGATTCTCCAGGCAAGAATACTGGAGTGTGTTGCCTTGCCCTCCTCCAGGGGATCTTCCTAACTCAGAGATCGGACCCAGGTCTCTTGCATTGCAGGCAGTTTCTTTACCATCTGAGCCCCCAGGGAAGCCCACAGAATAATGACCTACACATACTGCATACTCTCATATAGATACAAAAGAAAAAAGTGGTTTTTTTCCCTGTGATAAGAACTTGTGATCCACTCTCTTACAACTTTCAATACACCACACAGCCAGATTAATTACAGTCAAAGATTGTACTTTACCTTCCAGGACTTACTTACCTTATAACCGAAAGTTTGTACCTTTCATATTGTTTCATATTATTTCTCAACTTTCCTAGCAGGTGCTTTCGTGTGCTGGGGACATAGGGAAGAAATGGTGTCAACCACACTCTACTTCTTCTGACTGGAATGTGAGCCCAGGTGTACCAAGAGCTGTTCAAATAAAGACAGTGCAGAACTAGAAGCAGAAAGTCTTTTCCAGGAGGTCTAATAACTCCAGAACTACAGGCTTCAAATATGCTTTGGCTTTCAGGGCTAATTGGGATCCTTCTCTTATAATGTTAAACTTTGTTCCTTAGAACAGAAGAATTAGAGAAGAAATTTCCCAGGTCGTAATGCTGCTTGGCTCAGCTGATCTCTGGGACACCGTGGTCAGCCTGTCATCTCTTGATTCATCCAAAGAAAGAAGTACTGAAATATCAACTACCAATTAGGAAACAGTCAAGCTTGCTTCCAGTCCCTACTGGAATTCTGTTCTGAAAAGATTCTTGCCACTGCTCTGACAAGAACAGCTGTGGGACACAGATAGTTTTGATGAATAAAGTGCTTGGATTTATAACTCTCCTAAGTACTAAACCCAATCCCTGAACTATTAAAAAAAAAAAAAAAGTTCATAGGATGAAGTTCTGCAACAGAAATTATTTCCAGGAAGATTTGGGCAGAAAAACACTAGACATTTATCTAATGTTACATTATCCAGATTTTAGGACAATATTTACTTGACACATATATGTTTTTTATTATTCCTAACCATTCTCCTTTAGAGATTTCTCTTCTACTGTAAGGTGAGGGTGTGGGGAGGGGTCTTCTGAATGACTTGTTACCTTTTGCTTCTCCTTCCTTATACATGATCCTTAGATTATGACTTCCATTCACACAAACTTTAATAACATCTAAATGCAGAGGACAGGGAACTTTTCAACAAACTTAGAACTTCAGCTGGCATCTAGACCTTGATGAGCAATAGCTGTTGTTATTCAGTTGCTAAGTCTTGTCTGACTCTTTGCATGGACTGCAGCACGCCAGTCTTCCTATCCTTCACTGCCCCCTGGAGTTTGCTCAAACTCATGTCCATTGAGCCTGTGATGCCATCCAGTCATCTCATTCTCTGTTACCCCTTCCGCTGCCATCAATCTTTCCCAGCATCGAGTCTTTTCCAATGAGTCAGCTCTTCACATCAGGTGGCCAAAGGATTGGAGCTTCGGCTTCAGCATTAGTCCATCCAATGAATATTCAAGGTTGATGAGCTATAACCACCAGATAGTCTTCTGATAGGTTTGGACTTTTGGTCCAGAACACCAAAGACACAGTAATGTGACAAACATTAAGTAGGTAAGTCACAGCTGGGCTGGAGAAGCTCCATAACCATTTCCATGAATTAGAAAGCAGTGGAAAGCTCAAAGCACTGACTGAGCCGCTGAGCCGTGCTGTGCTCAAGGGGCAAAAGCAGGGGCCGGAGGCCAGGCGCTTGGCTCCTTTGTGGTGATGGCTTAAAAAGAGCTCCACTTAAGAAAGGAGGGGTCAGAGCCAGGCTCTGCTTGAAAGGGGCTCCTTGACTCAAGAAAGAAAGTTTAAAAATGGCTGTTGACTTATTTCCAGAAGCCAAGACTTTATAAAGCTTGGGTGGGTGGAGAGAGGATAAACCCTCACAAGCAAGAACAAAATAAGCTTCATGCTGTCTCCCACAATATGAGATCTGCAATATCCCCTCAAAATAGAGCAGGAGCCTCCAAAGTCATTAGGAAGTGCTGACTCTAGACTGAAGGACCAGAGGAACAAGGTGGAGGCAACTTCACATCATAACACTATTAGAGACGGAAAGAGTTGAAACCAAAACCAACAAGGCAAATAATTTTTAAAAAAGACCTTCCACTCGAATGCACAAGCTGAATTCCAAATATTTGGAATTCCAAAAATCCAAAATTTGACAGAGCAAGTAAATAAAATAACCAATAAAATATGATTTCAGTATTAATAATATCAATGCCATGGAAGTCTCATAAAGATTTTTTTAATGACCCTGTTTATCAAAGAGACAATGAAGGGATGACCTCTATCAAAAACAAATAGGAAAAGAAAACAGGTGGCTATGGGACAATAGTAGATGGATGTGGAAAACAACTTACAGGAAATCTTGGAAATGAAAGAGAGTCATGACACTCAGACCAACGGAGACTTCTTATCATCAATGGCAGATGCCAGAAGACAAGAGGCTGAAAGAAAATAAATGTCAACCTTGAACTGTATACCCAGCTTTACTACTGCTCATGACTAAAACATTGATACATTCCTAGATACAGACACAGAAACTAAAAATTACTAAAAGGATGCAATTTAGTGAGATGAAAAGTCAACCCAGAGAGAAGGAACAGGATAAAAAAAAATAACGCGTAATAAACTGATAATATGTATTTGCATATTTAAACAACTATTGATTACAAAACAGTAATTTTATAATTCACAAAACATCTGCAAAACAGAAGTCAAACAGGATGAACATAACAAAATAAGGGGAGATGTTCCATGAGAACTTAAAATGTGAAAAGAAAAGAGAAACAGTGAATAACTTTAGATTTAAATTTTAAATTGGTAGATAAATTTGTAGTTATATATGTTTTGTAAAAGTTAGGAAAAACCACTAAAAGAACAGAAATAGTTTGGTTACTTAGCTCAAATCTCTAAAATCAACTGAATTGCACAGTGGGGAGGTACAAAGTGGTCCCACTGTTTTGAAGGAAGAAAATACAAAAATGTCTATTAACATTGCTTTTTGTATAAAAGATAAACTATAAAGCTATAATGATATTTAACATACAGATTTTCTTGGCACTTTCACTTTTCTGTATGTCAGACTTGAAACATACTGTAAATAGTTCTATATAAAGTTGGTGCAAATTTAGGAAATCAAATTCATAATTTGGTTTTAAAAGGTTTCAAATGAAGAATTTTAGTGGATTTTTAACTCATTTGCTAACATAATTGTGCAACACATACTGATTAGCTTTCAAGAATAACCAATGACAACAGGGGAGAAAGTCATTTACTAGCTGAATTTCAACCAAGATCTCCGCATGAAAAGTTGATGGGACTGAATCATGATTTAACAAGCTCAGTCAATGATGCACTTTTTCAACTCAGATATCTTTTCAACCCTGATTGCCATTAAAGCCAAGAATCACAACAAACTCACTGAGAATCAAATAATGGACTTGCTATTTCTTCAAGTATTAAACCAAGATTTTTAAAAAAATGATCCACACTCAATCATTGCCTTCATTGAAAATAAATAATTTTGTCCATAAGACTTTTGCTTTATTAATAAATTTTTATTATTTCTGAAATATCGGTGATTTCACCTTGATTCTGGACTTTAAAATGCTGTGTTTTTATGTTACATAATATACATGATACATCAGTATTAGTATAGAAGGCAAAAAAAAAGGTGTGTGTTAGTCGCTCGGTCATGTTCAGCTCTTTGCGACCTCATGGACTGTAGCCCATCCACGGAGTTCACCAGGCAAGAATACTGGGGAGTGGGCTGCCATTTCCTCCTCCAGGGAATTTTCCTGACCCAGGCAGGGATCGAATCCGGGTGGTCTGCACTTCAGGCAGATTCTTTACCATCTGAGCCACCAGGCAAGAAACGTAACTTCTCAATTACCAAGCACACATACATTGAGAAAACATGTTAATTTTGTTCTGACTTAGATTACTACAGCACCCTGCTTGTCAGGCATCTGCAGCACAGACCCCGCCCATGCAAATTCCGTGTGCTATTCCTAATTCTTCTCTTTGTTTTTTGACTTTGTTGTTGTTTGTTGTTGTTGTGTTTGATATCCTGCTGCTGTTACCATGCAAGAAATCTATATATCCTTTTCTCTCTGTTGGTCACTGAACTCCCAGATGCCTTTACTCTCCTATCACTCGCTGGATCACTTTTCTTTCTTCATTCAAGGAATTATATCCTTCTCACCTTGTCTATATAAAACTTTCTCCAACAACCTAGGAGCACATGAAACTTGTGGCACTCTACTTTTGCAGATTACCATACAAAATATAATACTATTTAGCTTGCTTATACTAATATTTTACTTAATTCATTTTTAATTCATTGTAAGTAAAGATACTGGATATAGTTCCACGTGCTATACAATAGGTCCTTGTTGGTTACCTATTTTATATATAGTGGTATATATCAGTTAATCCCATACTCCCAATTTATCCCTCCCTTTCCCATTTCACATTTGGTAACCATAAGTGTGTTGTCTATGAAAAATTTCTTTTAAGGCTGCCAGTTTATGTCTCAATTTGACTAATAAAATGTTTAAAGCTAATCTTTCATGCCTCACAAAAAAAGAAATCTCTTAGTCTTCAATAATACTCAACAGTGTTGATATGAAAATAAGCATGGTAGAATTTCTGCCTGAAAAGAGACATATGAGCCCTCCTTCTAAATTCCAGGAGAGAGCTGCATTTAAAAATTATTTCTGAAGGGAGACTATCTTATAAATCTATTAAGTTATAGCAGAATGATATATGCTTACCACTATCTAGATCGATGTATTTATCACTTTAAGGATTTTTAAAAATAGTTTTCAGGAACTTTCCACCTACTTTATTATGGCCAATTCTCAAAAAAAATCACTGAATAGGCTGCAAAACAACCAGGTCACTGGAATGTAGAGGAAGGCAACTGTCTGATCGGTACTGAGCTGTTGGCAAAAGACAGGTCCTAACTCCATCCATCAGCCAAAAGGGTGGCTTAAAGGGCAGTTATCAATGCTTGTGGATGAGTTGACTGTTATAAAAACAAGCAAACAAGAGGAAGAACTGACTCAGAGTCTGCTCCAGCAATATACAGCCTCAAGTTCTGCCCACAATTCACCACTCAGCTGAAAGCATGATGAGTGCCCCCTTCAACTAGAGAGCAAGTTCTCTCCAACTAACAGATGGCTGGCAGGTGCTGGCAGGTGGCTGACTGGAGGCAGCCTGCCACCCAAACTGACAGAGATGATTGTCTTTGTCAGGCTTGCAGAAAGGGTCAGACTACTGTTTTCCTGGATGAGCAATCAAGGGCTATCAAGTCTAATCAAATCTGGCCCGCTAACATGATGCTTTGGCCAGATCGAACCCCAGAATCTAAGATAAGTCACATGCTCTGAGTCTGCCAAAGTCCCCACCACTCCCTATTGTATTACACTGACCTGCACACACCTTTGCGACCTGCCTCTTGAAAGCATCTGTGTCTAAGCCAGCAGAACGGATTCATGACCTCTCAAATCCTTTCCTGAACCATAGTTTTGTAAAGAAAGGGTGGGATATTCCAGCTATTTGTACAGCTTGGAGACATGGATATGTTTCAGGCTAGATCTAAATGAGCTGTTCCTACAGGCTGGCACAGGAAACATCACTTTGCAACCAAAAAGTGTTTTCATGGGATACCTCTCTGGGATTCATGCAACAAAGTGCTTTGGGCTCTCCATGACTTAAATTAAGTGGCTAACATTTCTTGAGTGATAAGGTGTTTCTTAACTTGCATAATTCCTTATTAAACATGTTCTGATTACATCTACTGCAAGACACAGTCCACGAAAGGAGGGGTCTGGTCATTCTTCCTCATAGCTCTGAAAAAACAGTACTAATGCTGCACGATTATCTTTAGAATGAATATGTGACTAGATAAGTGATGGGTAGAAATAAATACTGTGGTCCAGGCACATGCATTTCACTAACAGGCGAATCCCACCATGCCTCAAAAGCACTGGTCACTTCTTTTCACTCAATCATCAAATTCTGCCTGATCTCTTTAAAGGGCCCAACAAAAATTTGGTCACCTCCTTCAAAAGTACACTTTGGCATTTATTAGTAAAGAGTTGGTAAGTACTGATACGTATTTAGTCTTCAGCTCAATTGGGGCAATGATTCTTTTTCTCTATGCTCCTTCTATCTTCTCATCCAGGCCCTCATTGAGGAGAGCAGCAGATGACCTGAGTTTTTCATATCAACCCAGGACACCTAGAGCAAAGTGCTGAGTACACAAGGTGGTAACAATAAATGCCTGGCTGATTGAACTGGGGACTAAGTTCTTTGACTCTCCCCACTAACATGACTGTTCCAAGGGAGTGAGGGATAAGATCCCATCTAAGTTTAATTACTAGGGACTAGTCTCATGTGCTTACTACTTAACCCACTAAACCTGGCACAGAGAATAGTGAGAAACAGCAGCCATCTAAACAGTTCTAGAAGGACTCATTAGGACCACAGGAAACATCTAGCTGCAATCTTTGAGGTCTGGAAGGCCGAGTGATTCCTCCAAGTTACTTAGAAAAGTTTCTGGGTGCCATCGGATAAAAAAAAAGCAAGACAAAGAAAGGCACTGGTAACAATCAGGGTTTAAGCAGGTTCTGAAAGAGCAGCAGGGAAATGGGCCAAGACGGGGAGCCCATGCGGTTGTTCTTAGAAAAGAAATTAGCCATCCTATGACTGCCTGCTCTACCTGCTCTCTCCATTGTCTTTTTGTCTGTATTAGCTTCCTGTTGCCACTGTAATAAATCACCACAAACTTAGTGGCTTATAACAACCTAAATTTATACATACAGTTCCAGGGGTCAGAAGGGTGAAACAAGGTTTTATGTGGCTGAAATTAAAGTGATGACTTGACTGGCCTTCTGGAGGCTCCAGGGGAGAAAGCACTCTTTGCCTCTTCCTTGGCTTGTGGCTGTTATCACTCTAATCTTTATTTCTGCTGTCCCGTTGCCTTCTCCACGCCTGATCTTTTTGCCTCCCTATTATGAGGATCCTTGTGATTACACTGAGCTCAACTGAATAAACCAGGATAATTTCCTCAACTCAAGATCCTTAACTTAATCATGACAGCAAAGTCCCCATTGAGACTCAGGAGACCTGGGTTCAAAGTAAATTAGTTAAGTTTGATGATGAGTAGACTCTCTTACTACTTCTGCTTTATTGACTATGCCAAAACCTTTGTGTGGATCACAACAAACTGTGGAAAATTCTGAAAGAGATGGGAATACCAGACCACCTTACCTGCCTCCTGAGAAACCTGTATTCAGGTCAAGAACCAACAGTTAGAACCGGACATGGAACAACAGACTGGTTCCAAATCAGGAAAGGGGTACGTCAAGGCTGTATATTGTCACCCTGCTTATTTAACTTATATGCAGAGTACGTCATGCAAAATGCAGTGCTGGATGAAGCACAAGCTGGAATCAAGATTGCTGGGAGAAATATTAATAACCTCAGATATGCAGATGACACCACCTTTATGGCAGAAAGCAAAGAAGAGCTAAAGAGCCTCTTGATGAAAGTGAAAGAGGAGAGTGAAAAAGTTGGTTTAAAACTCAACATGCAAAAAACAAAGATCATGGTATCCAATCCCATCACTTCATGGCAAATAGATGGGGAAACAATGGAAACAGTGAGAGACTTTATTTCTCTGGGCTCCAAAATCAGTGAAGATAGTGGCTGCAGCCACAAAATTAAAAGACGCTTGCTCCCTGGAAGAAAAGCTATGACCAACCTAGACAGCATTTGAAAAAGCAGACATTACTTTGTCAACAAAAGTTCATCTAGTCAAAGCCATAGTTTTTCCAGTAGTCATGTATGGATGTGAGAGTTGGACTATAAAGAAAGCTGACTGCCAAAGAATTGATGATTTAAACTGTGGTGTTGGAGAAGTCTCTTGAGAGTCCCTTAGACTGCAAGGAGATCAAACCAGTCAACCCTAAAGGAAATCAGTCCTGAATGTTCATTGGAAGGTCTGATGCTGAAGTTGAAACTCCAATACACCACCATCAAGTTCTTGATGTGAAGAACTGACTCATTGGAAAAGACTGATGCTGGGAAAGATTGAAGATAGGAGAAAAGGGGACAACAGAGAATGAGATGGTTGGATGGCATCACCGATTCAAATGGACATGAATTTGAGCAAGTTCTGGGAGTTGGTGATGGACAGAGAAGCCTAGCGTGCTGCAGTCCATGGGGTTGCAAAGAGTGGGACATGACTGAGTGACGGAACTGAGACTCTCTTAACTTTATAGAATCTCTGCAAACTGGATAATTCTCAAACACACTCTTAAATTCTTTAAAGTAGTATTTTGAGCACCCCCAGGAGCCATCACTTGTATCATAAATAGTTGGAACATGGGAAACTTCCAAGGAATTTGAAAGGAACAAACTTCTAAGTGAGACTACCTACAACCCACCTATTCAGAAACAGGGGGGGGGGGGGGGGAAGATACAGAATTAATGTTAAAATAGTAACATCAGCCTGCAATGATTCACCAGTGTGTTTATCTTTGGAGGGCTAAATTAAGCAGAACATTCTGGCGACATTCTTTTTCTTTATTCTAACAGCATTCTTTCTCCCTTTTAAAAACAAGGACAACACAACAAGCTCTGGTCCTCTTCATGAAAGCCTTATGCAGGACTCTGTTCCCTTGAACTCTGGATTAAGTTTGAAACTTGTAATTTAAAATGTGAATGCCAAAATAACATACATGTGGAACTTCACAGTTAGCACTGCTTGTCAAGGTCTCCTATGATGTCTGCTTTGGGCACACCTTACAGCTTGCTCTGTGAAAGTGTGAACTAAAAATACGTTGGCTCATCAGTCATTTGAGTCTGGAAACATTTAAATAATTAAGCTCGAAAGCTGGTCAGTACCACAGAATGCTATGACCCCAGAGATGTCCTGGGCCCTGAGGGTTCCACATCAAAAGATTAAAAAAATATCCCCCAGCCCCAAGTAAACGTGGCATAAAACCCCTCTATCTAGTAAATGTAGCACAAAACCACTTTCATTTCATGCCAAATAAAGTTAGAATATCAGAAGCCCATCACCGACTCTCCTTTTTTTTTTCCACCTAATTAGTCTTTCCTGTGTCACTTGACATCTTTACCCTTGTTCATGTATATTTCAGTGTCCATCATCTAATTGGACTTCTTACTGAGCGACATCATTCTTTGTCTGTCTATATTTTGCATCAAATGCGTCACACCTTATACAGGCTTCTAAATGTGTTCTTACTATAGGATTCTAAAATTGGCTTGCTTCTGAAAACCTGAATTGAAAATGTAACAGAAAAAAAGACCAGTTTTAGGAAGCTGTACGTTATTCTTAAAATCATTATGTAATAGTCTTCCTTTCAGAACTTCTTCCCCTCAATCCCTAAATGATGTCTTTGCAAAGAAAGTCCGCTAAAACCAGCGGACTGGAAGAAGAGAGCCCCAAGTCAAATGTCCCTACAGACAGAGTTCTTGCTACTGACGGCCCGGGGAATGGGAGCACCCAGGGACCCGTGCTTTACTGTAGCGGCCCCAGCACAGGGTCCCTGCACCGGAGCAGGGGCCGAGCCTCACCTGCCCAGGAGTGCAGGCTGTCGGCACTAGATGGGTTGGCGGCTGGCTCCGGAGAAAGCCTGCATGCTGGTCTGCTGGATCTGCCAAGGTCAGTGCCGAGGCGGAAACCCAGGCCTGCTCCCCAGCCATCATCATCAAGTCAAGCGCTTTTCCTACTTTCCTTCCCCCAAGACAGCACCCAGATCCACTTAGAAGAAAATTAGGGGGGGTTCCCCCTGATATTCATTGCTGCCTTGTTATATAGTAGAATATTACTCAGCCATAAAAAGAAGCGAAATAATGCCATTTGCAGCAACATGGATGGACGTAGAGGCTCATACAGAGTGAAAGAGGTCAGATAGAGAAATATTATATAATATTGATTATATGTGGAATCCAGGAAAATGGTACAGATGAATTTATTTGCAAAGCAGAAACAGTCACAGATGTAGAAAAGAAACTTACAGCTATCAAGTGGGGATGGAGGAGAGTGCTGAATTGGGAGATTGGGATCGACATATAAACGTTACTGTATATAAAATAGATAACTAATGAGACGCTACTGTATAGCACAGGGAACTCTACTCAGCGAGACCTAAGTGGGAAGGAAATCTAAAACAGAGTAGATACATGCATATGCATAACTGATTCACTTTGCTGCACAAGCATGCATGTTAAGTTGCTTCAGTCGTGTCCAAATCTGTGTGACCCCATGGACAGCAGGCTCCTCTGTCTATGGGATTCTCCAGGCAAGAATACTGGAATGGGTTGCCATGCCCTCCTCCAGCGGAATCTTCCCAACCCAAGGATCAAACCTGGGTCTCCTGCATTGCAGGCAGATTCTTTACCAACTGAGCCACCAGGGGAGCCCAGCGGAACTAACGTAACATTGTAAAGCAATTTATGCTGCTGCTGCTAAGTTGCTTCAGTCGTGTCCGACTCTGTGCGACCCCATAGACGGCAGCCCACCAGGCTCCGCCGCCCCTGGGATTCTCCAGGCAAGAACACTGGAGTGGGTTGCCATTTCTTTCTCCAATGCGTGAAAGTAAAAAGTGAAAGTGAAGTCGCTCAGTCATGTCCAACTCTTAGTGACCCCATGGACTGCAGCCCACCAGGCTTCTCCGTCCATGGGATTTTTCAGGCGAGAGTACTGGAGTGGCGTGCCATTGCCTTCTCCGTAAAGCAATTACACTCCAATCTAAAAAGAGAAGGGAATTAGGGGTGTTCAGTCTATGCCAATCCTTGTGTATTGTTTCTATATCCCAGTGAATATTTTCATCAGTTCTAAACACAAGCATTTGTGTCTGAATGGGATTTTCAGTTGGCACTGTCCTAGAAAGAGGGCAGCATTTCCCTGCCTTGTGAGAGAGGGGTAAGTGGAGAGGCCAAGGGGATCTGGGGCAGGGCTCCTCATGCCTGGGTCTGAGCGTGGCACTTGGGTCGCATCTGCCCTCCTCCTGGTCTCCCCTGGGAAAGCCTTCACCCCATCTGGCCCTCACTGGTTCTGCACCAGAGGCCCTCGGAGGTCACCGCTGAGCCCTTCCTGAACATAAGCCGCCGTGAGTCTGCGGCTTCTCTGTGGCCCATACATTCTGCTCTGGGTGCCTGGAAAGTTTCTGCTTTTCTCACATGATTCTGGGCCAGGGAGAGGCTGCCCCGGGCCCTGCTAGCCTCACCAGCTCATTCTCTGTACTCGTGGGGCACGGAGCTTGGTGACACACTCCAGCAAGTGGCCCAGGACACCAAGCAGATGTTTTGTTTTCTTTATCAGCAGGCTTTATGCAACATCCCTCCAGAGTGTTCCAAATGTGTCTCCATCTGTCAGCCTCGGTGATTATCCTCAAGGAATTCTTTCCAGCCTTTTATCTGATGCCAGGCCCAGGCTTTGGAAACTCAGAAGTCAAGAATTGACCTCACTGGCCTCTGCCTTCGGCTGTCACCCTTTCCTAAGGAAGTGAAGGCAGAATGCCCCAGCTGCCTGCACCAAAGGCGATGTTGCAAGGCACAAAGAGTTACAGGAAAAAAGAAAAAAAAATCTGCTACTATTTCAAAATACTATCTCCAAAACACACATAAAATTAATATAAGAAATGCTGTCCTTGGTCTACAAATATGATGACATTGGCCAGTTGGCCGTAAGGTATGGATGAGTTTTTCTGGGAGCAGGTATGGATTTGTTCCACTTTGTCCATGGCCACAGCTCACCCACCTAGTGACCAGCACATGCCCTGGCAAGATGCCCCCCTGGGTCCTGCGGACAGGATGGGGCCACACAATGGAACAAATGTATCCACCCACACCAAGACATCCTAACAGACTGTTCTCATGACCAGTCTCTCCCACAGTAACCTCAGCAAATAAGACACAAGGCTTTTTCTCTCTCAGGTCTTCAGAAATAGCATATAAGACAGCTTGTTGGTATAACTGACAAAATAAGCAAACACACAAATAAGTACATAAACAGAAAGTCGTTGAGCTCCCAGAGTGTATGCACACCTAAAAGGCTTACTGAATGGTCTTTGCTTGGGGGTATTTCCTTCCTTTCTGTCTTCAAGAGCACCCACTTGTGATCATAGATGCCTACTGACTGTGCAATCTGGAATACTGTAATTAGCTGTCTAACACTGATTTTCTATTAAGGCACATAAATAACATGAGGGAGGTGAAATGCTAGGCCCCTCTTGAATAGTGTCTTAAAATAACAGAAGGAAGCAACCACGTGCTGATAGATGTTGGCTCCCAAAGTATATTTAAAGTCAGAGACTGGCATTTGCTACTGAACAGTTCAGCCAGAAGCTCATCAGGACTCACGTGAAAACAACGATCCTATGAATGTGAACCCTTTGCCCTCAAAGTGGTGACTTCCTGAGAGGCATCAGCAGCACGTGAAAAGTTTCTATGACTCTAAGACCAAATACAGGAAAGATGCCGCAGTAAAATTCAGGTTTGTAAAAGGCCTATAGGTTTCAATGAACATCAGCCCACCCCAAATTCCAATTCTTATGTAAATCTTATTTACTTTCAAGTAAGTACATTTTCTTTAATCACTTAAATACCTGTAACTAATTTTAAACACTGTCACCATGAGTTTTAATTGTTGAGCACAGAGTTTTAGTAACTATAATATTCTGAAATAACCTGAGCATGGTTATTATATTTTTAAATAGATCGTTGGATTAGGTTACAAACACTTTGCTTGGGAATTTCCCATCTACTTTGATGAGTGAGAGTCATTTGTATTTTCCCTTCTGGCTTCAGAATGAGCTGAGCTGTGTTTCACTGTGTTCTGTAATATGAAATAGCTTGTGTAAGATTAGTATTAAGAGTTGAATTGTGTTCCCCAAATGCATATATTGAAGTTCTAACCTCTAGTACCTCAGAATATAACTGATTTGGCAATAGGACCTCTAAAGAGGTGATCAGGTTAAAATGAGGCCTTGAGGCCTTAATCCAATCTGACTAAAGTCCTTATTAAGAAGAGGGGATTTGGACATAAAGAGACACCAGGAATGTTCACACATAGAAAAGGTCTTGTAAGGACACAGCAAGAAGGTAGCCATCTGCAAGCCGAGGTTGAGAGGCCTTAGTATTAGTCGCTCAGTAGTGTCTGACTTTTGGCAACCCCATGGACTATAGCTCGCCAGGTTCCTCTGTCCATGGGATTCTCTAGGCAAAAATACTGGAGTGGGTTGCCATTTCCTCCTCCAGGGGACCTTCCCAACTGTACATAAAGGAGACTTCATGTGCATTAGAGGATACCCCAGGTTAACCTGTTATAGAAAACTGCCTTTCGAGTCTTTGAATCCTATACCAATTCTACACCTCTGGTTGGCCGATTGCTTGTTTCTTTATTTAGGTTTTAAGGTGAATGACCTGGAGCTATTTGTTTCCATCAACCTGACTGCAAATCTAAAGGCACAGTTGAAATGTCTATTTTTCTTGCTATTCTCAGAAGAGACTGCTCCACATCTACTCTATGATTCTCATTCTTTTCAGCCTTAGAAGACATCAATTCTGCTCACACCTTTATCTTGGCCATCTAGCTTCCAGACTTGTGAGAAGATAAATTTCTGTTTAAGGCACCAGGTCTACGGTGTTTTGTTACAGCAGCCTTAGCAGATATACAATTAGAACGACTTGTTCCTTGAAAGTTGCGTTGAACTCACTAGGTAAAAGCTTTTGGGTCCAGGGAGACATTTTGATCACTGATTTAAATTAGTTAATAGTTTCAGGACTTTTCAATTTTGTAGTTTTTCTTGAGCCAGTTTTGGCAAGTTAAATTTTTTAGGAACATGTATGTTTCACCTATTTTCAAGGATGTGTGTTCATTTGCTTAGTCATGTTCAACTCTTTGGGATTTCCAGGTGGCGCTAGTGGCAAAGAAACTGCCTGCCAATGATGGAGATGTAAGAGACATGGGTTTGATCCCTGGGTTGGTCAGGAAGATCCCCTGAAGGAGGAAATGGCAGCCCACTCCAGTATTCTTGCCTGGAAAAATTCCATAGAAAGAGCAGCCTGGTGGGCCGTGGTCCATAGAGCTGCAAAGAGTGGGACATGACTGAAGCAACTTGGCACGTCCACCTCTGCGACCCCATGGACTGTAGTCTGCCAGGCTCCCCTGTCCATGGAATTTTCCAGGCAAGAATACTGGAGTGGGTTGCCATTTTCTACTCCAAGGGATCTTTGTGACCCAGGGATCGAACCCATTTCTCTTGTGTCTCCTGCATTGGCAGGCAGATTCTTTACCACTCTACCACCTGGAAAGCCCATTTTCAAGGTTATAGAAATCAAACTGTTTATTCACCCTCTTGCTACCTTTTAATCTGTGCAACCTCCATAGATATACCCCTTTTCATTTTTACAACTGTTTATTGAGTATTTCTTCTCTCCCTCATGGATATTCCCAGGTATGTCATTTCTATTAGTCTCTTCATAGAGTGAAACTTTGGTTTTATTGATCCTTGTATATTTGTTTCTGCTTCATGAATTCTCATACTTATCTTTATTATTTCCTTCCTTTTGCTTTCTTTGGGTTGATTTCTGGGCAAGTCTTACTCTGAGAACTGACATTTGGGATATGTAGTATAAGTCAGTGGTTTCCAAACTCTGCTGTGCAAGACCCTGGGATATTCTTGGGAGGTGGGTGTGTCAGACGCTACCATCCAGGGTCCCTCTCTCCTACCCACTCCAGTTGCCACCAAGAAAGCTCAGCTGTTTTCATCAAAGTAACTCTGGGAACTCCCTGGTGGTCAAGTGGGTGGACCCCGCACCCACCGCAGGAAGTACAGGTTTGACTCCTGGTCAGGAAGCTAAGACCCCTCAAGCTACATGGCAAGGCCCCCCCAAAAAATCAGCTTTGCTCTACTCTTATCACTCTTACATGTAGAATTTCCATAAAATTGGGGGGGGGGGATGGTTGCATCTTCTAAAAAAGAAGATCGTTTTTAAAAGTTTGAAGGCTACAGAAGAATTGAGACAAGGAAGTGTATTTCTAGTACTTATAGATACACATATTCCTATTGACAATGTAGTGAGTTAATATTAAAGTATCAATTTATAACTAGGGAAATCACCCCACGTTTGTCAATGCCAGAACCCTTCTAAATTGAGATCCTGTAATTCTATCTGTACTTGCAAGATCAATGACCTTAAGTATAAAAGGCTTTGGAAGATCCTTCACAGGCCAGCAGTGTTTAGCATTTGTGCTGAGTATTAGCTAATCTTTTACTCTAAATATCCCTTGAGGTAAAGTTCTATGAGATGGATGAAAGAACAGTATTTCTCAATTTCAAAATAGACAATTTTCTTGCTTTCAGATATTTCATTAGTTTGCTGAATATGTCTATGAAAAACTCTCCCAGCTTTTTCCTCGACTCCAGACTTAATCTTTTAATCTTGCATGAGTTGTTAACAAGCTTTTGGTAAATTATCCTGTTGTAGGTCAGTGCCATAAACAGTGAGAGATGAGTTAATAACATCAGATTGTATTTCTTAGTGTAAAAATTTGGATAACATTAAGTCATTTAATATATGCCTTTGATTCCACAAGCAGAAATAATTTATGGGCTTATCTATATGATTTGGCATAAATAGTCTATAAATGTTTCTCTTATGTCTGTATCTCATTATATTGTCAAAAATTAATGTGATGGGTTCTTAGAAAAACAAGTTAAAAATTAAATACTGTAGAACAGTACTGAGTCTTAGCTACAGCTCTTTTTTTACACTTGCAGATAAGTAATTTGATTTAAAATTAATAATAATTATCATGTCTTTCCACCATGGCAAATAGATGATTACCTGCCTTCATGCAATTGATATGAATTTCACAAACCAGGAACAGTAATTAGCTGAACCTGCTAGCTAATTACCATCAGGAGAAAAAAAGACTCAACAATAACAAAAATCTCAACTGCTGGTTTAGACAATCTTTAATATTGTAGTAATGATGCTAAACACCATTAAATATGGGCATTCTTTCAGAGCTTGGGAGGAAGATATGTTTCAGCTAAAGACTTTCCTGGTGGCTCAGATGGTAAAGAACCTGCCTGCAGTGCCGGAGACCTGGGTTCGATCCCGAGGTTGGGAAGATCCCCTGGAGGAAGGCATGACAACCCACTCCAGTATTCTTGCCCGGGAAATCCCATGGACAGAGGATCCTGGCAGAGTACAGTCCATGGGGGTCGCAAACAGTCGGACATGACTGAGCAACTAAACCACCACCACCATGCTTCAGCTAAAGAAGTACAATGGACCCGTGGCAGTTCTCACAATGAGACAAACCACGGTTCCTCTGAGCTCTTTTATGCCCTTAAAATTACCCAAAATAAGAACTTCTTTTCCATTCTGTATAATGCAGAAGGCCCAGTTCTCATCCAAGCATATGATAAATGGGTTTCCAAGGTTTATGTTCTGTTTTAGCAACAACAAACAACAATCTGTCCTTTCCATGAAGTGCTAGCAGTCCCAGCTTAATGCCCTGCTGTTGGGCTCATCAAATATTCTGTACATTGGTTCCCTGGCCATAGCTACCTTGCATCAAATTACATAAGAAGCCTCATTCTTCCACATCACTTTGGGGGCAGAGTCACTCACATAGCTCATTCACTCACAATCGTTTGTTGAGCACCTATGAGGTGTCAAGCCCGAGGACAATCAGGAAAGACTGTCCTCACGAAGCTTGCTTTCTAGTCCTGGCTGGTCTTCAGAGTCAGCATTCCCAAGACGATGCCTTCAGCCTCTGCACTGCCCCTGAGCTTCAGGGCGCCCCGGAGTATCCTGCTTGGTACGGGCTCTAAGGAGTCTGATTCTGAATCCAATCCCCGCTCCCTAAGCCCGAGGTCAGCAGTCAACCTGGTTCCCTCTTTCCCATGCATTGTCCTCCTATCTGGTATCTCAGTTTCTACTTTAAACAGAGGTTTTTGCCTGGGCTAAATCATTCTCACCCTGACTTGAAAGTCAGCTTCCAATCCCTTCCTACTGGCTGGAATCCAGCTCCAGCAGACAGACCAGCTTCCTGACAAGGACTGCTTAGCAGCGCTTCCAAAGTCCCCCCCGGCCCCAACCCCTGTCCATTTCCCGTCACAAGGCTTTGCCTGTATCTGAGTGCAGATGAAGTTCTACCCAGCTGAGCCCGTCTCAGTCCCTGCAGCCCATTAAGATTCTTCCACTGGTTTCCCTCTGTGCCTGGGTCAAACACGGGAGCCTGGTTCTGCCCATCCACCCTGCCTTAATTGCTGATTAGACACTCACATGTTTCCCCTACTAGAGTTATGACAGCCAAGCCTAGAGAGCTGAGCTTCCTTCACGTGGACCAGACAAATCAGGCTTTTGATGTTTGGAGGAGAGAGCCAGCGTCTTCCTTTCCACAGCTCCCAGTCGTACATTCTTCTCTCCCTTGGGGCTGGGGTCCTAGTCTTTATCCCCTGTCCATTACTCTGGTCCCAAAGAAAGAAACTCCTCCCCCCAGCTCAGCCGCTCCCTCTCACCCTGGACTCACCCCTCCCAGGGAGCCGTGGTGGATAAGATCATCTACAGTCTGACAATCTCTGGGCCAGCAGTGCATATTTGTTCATTTCTTACATTGAGAGGTAAAGATTGGCCAAGGCTTGTTGAATAATTGTATCAAACCCTATACATCGTTTTAACCTCTTAAGGCCTTCCAGGATGGACGAAACTCTGCCTTAGTGTCTCCAGGGAATATCATCAAGTAAAGCCAGCAGGTTCTGGTGCCATAACTAGAGGTCACATGATGCTTCACTTGTGTCAGAATGAAATGCTTATTCCATTTTTTACCCTTCTCCCTCCAAAACTCAGGACTTGATCTTTCCTTTAAGTTGTAGCTGGGACCAACTTGTGTTGTACAAGAGAGGGATCCGGATGCCTCGTCCAGCACCCTGAGATTCAACATCAAGTCACTTTTCCATTCATCTCTCTTCATATCTTGAATTTTCTGGTCCCAGCTATCAACACTTAACTGCTGTGATCCCAAAAGCTGATCCATCTGAACCCAAGTTCTAATAGTTGGCCCTGAGGCCAAACCCCTTTCTTAATTATGTCCTTATTACTGTAATTTCCAGAGCTGATAATTCCATTTTGCTAATTCTCCACCCAATGGTTTTGAATCTGAGTCCAGAAGCGTGTGTACTTAGCACATGTTATATGCAAAATAATCATTAATTGGTCAATTGATTTAAAAATACCTGGGCTACTATAATAGATAGTAGGCATCAAACCCAGAGAAAGACTTAGAGTCAGAATTCACTCAAATAAGGACTTCTGGGATTCACTCAAGTGAGAACTAAAGGGCAAGGACTGTGTCTTTTTAAAAATTTATTTTATTGAAGTATAGTTGGTTTACAACGTTGCATTAATTTCTACTGTACAGTGAAGTGATTCAGCACTTACACATTCTTTTTCATATTCTTCTCCATTATGGTTTATCACAGGATTTTTTTTTTTGCTTTTTATTTTATATCTGAGTATAGTTGATTTAAAATGTTGGGTTAGTTTCAGGTGTACAACAAAGTGACTCAGCTATACATATACATGTATCTATTCTTTTTCAGCCTTTTCCCAATTAGATTGTCACAGAATATTGAGAAGAGTTCCCTGAGCTATTCAGTAGGTCCTTACTGGTTATCCGCTTTAAATATAGCAGTGTGTACATGTTATTCCCAAACCTCTTAACTACTGAGTGAAGCTATATGTGGAATCCCCCCCAATGAAAGATACAAATGAACTTACTTACAAAACAGAAACAGACTCACAAACTTAGAGAACAAACCTCTGGTTACCAGGATGGAAGGGGATGGGGGAGGGACGGTTAGAGACTGTGTGCTACTGATTCACTTCGGCCTCTCTACCTCGGCACCGTGCCTGGCACCCAGGATACTCTTTACAATGTGAGAAAGGAATGGATTTACAGACGGCAGGCACTGTCAGACGACTCCCTGAAGCTGCCTGTCTGTCTCCCTGCTGGCCCATTAGCTCTCCTCCTCCAGGATTCCCCACTGCCCCGCGATGCCAAACTGCTGTGACCCACAGCCACCTCCTCTGACCTTCCGTCCTTCCGAGGATGTTAACTGTGAACCAGAACCACTGTCTGCGGTTGGGGTCTTAACCTCTGGAAGCTGTGTGCTGTCAGCCCCCTGAACTGACCGAAGCGTCATTGTAATGTGCATGCCTCCCACCTCACCTCCAGCCCCTCATTCCCACCACATTGCCGCAGCACAGACAGCTGGGCTGAGTCAAACTGTGCAGACCCGGTTGGCACTAGGAGCAATCCAATAGTCTCCCCCAGGGGGTCTTCTCTAGCCTCCATGGCTTCTATTTCTTCAATTGATCCTCATGGAACACAATTTCAGAAGATTTCAGGATTCTAATTTGCATCTTCTAAATGAATTTTCTTCCACATGACATTCCTATGGTGTCATATGCCAGACTGAACACTACAGATACGATTTTTTGTAACAACCATTGATCTCCATCCACAAACACTGACTGACAGCCAGCTAGGTTCCAGGTGCTTGTGATAGGCCAGCAGATAATAAACTTCTTGCTAGCAAGGGTGGGATTTACTACTTTCCTCTCTGCATGCATGCTAAGTCTCTTCAGTCACGTCCGACTCTTTGCCACTCTATGGACTGCAGCCCACCAGGCTCCTCTGTCCATGGGATTCTCCAGGCAAGAATACTGCAGTGGGTTGCACGCCCACGTCTCTTATGTCTCCTGCATTGGCAGGCAGGTTCTTCACCACGAGTGCCACCTGGGAAGCCCACTTTACTTTCTATCTCACAGCTACTACAGTGCTGGGCTCCTGGCCACAATCACTGTTACACGGAAAGGAAGACAGAAGACAACAGTCTGTTTCCCAAACAAAGTAGGAGCTGCAAGTAGGTGTGATGGTGCTACCTCCATATCACTGTTGCAAAGCTGGCACTGGGGGGAATGGGACATCAGTTTACAGAATAATAAGAGCCGGAGCCCCATCAAGCTGTTTGAGGAAGCCTGCTTCCCTGGTGGCTCGAGGTTAAAGTGTCTGCCTGCAATGCAGGAGACGCAGGTTCGATCCCTGGGTCGGGAAGATCCCCGGAGAAG
The DNA here is from genome assembly GCF_023699985.2 of Odocoileus virginianus. Taxonomy (NCBI): domain Eukaryota; kingdom Metazoa; phylum Chordata; class Mammalia; order Artiodactyla; family Cervidae; genus Odocoileus; species Odocoileus virginianus. Next base: position 21,656,533 of record NC_069707.1, read on the forward strand.
GAAATGGCAACCCACTCCAGTATTCTTGCCTGGGAAATCCCATGGACGGAGGAGCCTGGTGGCCTACAGTCCACGGGGTCACAAAGAGTCAGACACGACTGAGCGATTTCACTTTCCTATCCCTCCTATAAATTCTGATGTAAACTGGGTCTAGGGAAATTTTTGCAAGTTAAAAAAATCAAGCCTTCTAAGCGAAATTCCTTTTCCAAATAAACAAGTTGAGGATGATAATAACAAGTCGAGGATGAATGATAGACTTCAACTCTCATCCTGAACCAACCCTAGAGCATACATAGGCTCCAGAAAGCCCAGCTCTGCCAACAGTTGTTCCCTTAGGATGGTCCGGGCTGTCAGAAGCCACCGACAGACCTCTAGGCCGGATGCTGCTGTGGAACACTGAATCCACAAAATGATCCATGATCGAAATCAAAATTTGCATGAGAAAAACATCCAAAAGATCCATAACCATGTCTGATTATAGCTGATGGTACAGAGTGGCTCTCAGAAAGAAAAGACAACCCACCCTTCTCCAAGGAGCCCATTAATACCAAAGCATGGGGCTGCTTTGCTTGGAATGAGGTGCTTAGATTTTCATGACTGCTATCTTTTTTCTGTGCAGGAGAAACTGCTTACAAAATATCCTCAACCCCTCATCCCAGGTTCTGACTAAACTATTAAAAACAGTAGCTAACATTAGGATAGTTCATAAGTGCCCAGTAGTGAGCTAAACTTATAACCCTCAAAACAACTCTATAATGAAGGTACTATTATTAGACCCATTCTACAGATGAGAAAATTGAGTCAGAAAGATGTACCAGCTTACCTAGGATTACACAACTAGTATGGAGTACAGTACAGTCAGTATTTGAATAGAGGCAACTGGATGACAAAGCTCACACTTAACTATGATGCTCACTGTGCTAAGCTCCATAGTAAAAATGTCTTTTATATCCTGCCAGTCTCTTTGGCTTCATTTGATCCACATTATAATCTCCTTGAGGTCAGGAATCATGTCTTTTAAAAATCTGTATCCACAACCTTTAGCAGTGTTTGAAATGTATTAAGTTTCCAATTCAATCAACACTTGAACCAGCAATCCTAGTCCTGGACATGTATCTGGAGAAAATCATAATCTGAAAAGATATATGTACGCCAATGTTCACTACAGCACTACTCACAACAGCCAGGACATGGAGGCCACCCAAGCGTCCGTCAACAGAGGAATGGATAAAGATGTCATACGATGGAATATTACTCAGCCACAACAAATAGGGAGATAATGCCATTTGCAGCACCATGGATGGACCTGGAGATTGTCATTCTGAGAGAAGTCATACAAAGACAAACATCACATGATATTGCTTATATGTGGAATCTTAAAAAAAATGGTGCATACGAACTTACAAAACAGAAATAGAGTCATGGATATATAAAACAAACTTAGGGTTACCACGGAAAGGGGGATGAATAAATTGGGAGATTGGAATTGACATATACACACCACTATATATAACATAGATAACGAACAAGAACGTACTTCTAACAGCTACTCCATACTCTGTAATGATCTATATGGGGAAAGAATCTCAAAAATAGTGGATTATCTACATACGTGTAAGCGATCCACTTTGCTGCACAGCACAAAACATTGTAAATCAACTCTACTCCAATAAAAATTAATTAAAAAGTAAAACTGCCATATGACCCAGCAATCCCACTCCTGGGCATACACACCGAGGAAACTAGGTCTGAAAGAGACACGTGCACCCCAGTGTTCATCGCAGCACTGTTTATAATAGCCAGAACATGGAAGCAACCTAGATGCCTATAAACAGACAAATGGATAAGGAAGCTATGGTACATATACACAATGGAATATTACTCAGCCATTAAAAATAATTCATTTGAATCAGTTCTAATGAGATGGATGAAACTGGAGCCCATTATACAGAGCGAAGTAAGCCAGAAAGATAAAGACCAATACAGTATACTAACGAATATATATGGAATTTAAAAAGATAGTAACGATAACCCTACATGCAAAACAGAAAAAGAGACACAGATGTACAGAACAGACTTTTGGACTCTGTGGAGAAGGTGAGGGTAGGATGTTCTGAGAGAACGGCATTGAAACAAGTATACTATCAAGGGTGAAACAGACCACCAGCCCAGGTTGTATGCATGAGACAAGTGCTCGGGGCTGGTGCACTGGGATGACCCAGAGGGATGGGATGGGGAGGAAGGCGGGAGGGGGGATCGGGATGGGGAACACATGTAAATCCATGGTTGATTCATGTCAATGTATGGCAAAAAACACTACAATATTGTAAAGTAATTAGCCTCCAACTAATAAAAATAAATGAAAAAAAATTTTTTAATCAACATTTGTTGAGTGAATGAATCAAGTTGTGTCACCACACAGATTTGAATCTACTGCTTTCTGCCTCAGGCAGGACTCACTGCCTTCCAGTCAAGAGGTGCCTCACAGCTGTGTTATCGCCAGTTCCACAGTACTTGTATTCTATAGACCTCTTTTCATAAGTTCTTGCCAAATTCCCTCCTTCCGTGATTAAGCAAAGTGCAAACATATCATTTCATCACTTGGCAACTTTAGGATAAATCTCTGAGAGTGTAAACCAATGTTCTACCAATCTCAAAAGTGAGAAAGGATTGTGTTTTCTTTATAGATCGTTCTGTGCAGATATAATCTGAAGATAGCTGCTAGCATGCATTTCTGTAATCCACCTTTATATGATATGACAAGTGCTTTCATTAGCTCAATCACTGTTTAGTAAAAAAAAAAAAAATATTCAATCTTCTCAACTCCTAGAGACAGAAGGATTGCAAAGGAATGTTCTCCATTGCTACTATGAGTCATGGCTAAATCATTGGTAACTAAGTGGCCCAGGTTTTGGCTCTTACGGCATAAATAGATGATACAAAATTACATTCAAAGACAGGAACAGAAATTTACTAACTCCTAAGTTCTCTGAGTTTCATACTCAAAATAGAAAGATTCAGTACAGTGTTTCTAATTTAAGTGTGTGAATTCTGACTGCATGTTTTAAGTGCATCAGGGTTAGAAATTACAGTCTATGTATGTGAATAAACTATTATTTTTATACTTAAATTCTTTGTGGACTTTTCTCTTTTAATGCAGCCGAACCTTCAACAAATTTTGGCAAGGCTAATCATTTTCCAATGCCGTTTCTGCCACTGCTAAATACATCAAATACCTATGTAAACAGTGCAAAATATTTTTATTTAGCTAAATAATTTAGAGAGCTGAACCCTGCCATATTTGGCAGGCAGTTTTTGATTTTGCTTTTATGCCTAAATGTTATATTGTAAGCACATACTCATGTCACTAAAACTGTTGATGAATATGAATAATACCCTATAATTTCTATCATTTACTTACTTGTTATCCTATTCTTGAATATGAAGGATATCCAAGTTTTTTTTTTTTACTATTATAAGTAACACTATGATGAATATCATCATACATCCATATCTGATCCTTCTTTGGTAAAAACTTGCAAGGAATCAAGTTGTTAAATAGAAGATAATGAATGTTCTTGAGGTTTTTCAGTAAACAGCCAAATTGTGTTCCAGTTACCTGCCATGGCATCAAATTACCTGCTTTCTCTGCCCCTGCTGGTATCTACTGTCTGTATCTGATAATTAGAAATCTAATTTTATGTCATATTATGTTCTTTCTGTTTCCCTCTCTTTGTGGCTTATTTCTTAGTGCGTTGTTCCTGTGGTTTGTCAGTGCACAGTCGGCAAAGAATCATGGGGATGGCATAAGCTTGGGCTGAGGTTCCACTTGCAGAAAGAGTTTGATCTGGATTGTGCCAGTACCCCAGTGGAGTTCCAATCTGGAACAAATTTAAGTTATTTGTTTGGCTAAATAAGTGGCATAAATTCTAGGCCCAACTTACATGAGGATGGGGCTATGGTTATAGTTAAACTATGGTTATACTATAGTTATGGTTATACTACAATTATACTATGGTTATAAAATTTTATAGGTGGCCTTTTTCTATCCACAGTCTAAGAGGAAACAGGTAAATTTCCCTGTGGGCTCAGTCACTCAGACATGTCCAGCTCTTTGTAGCCTCAGGGACTGCAGCCCACCAGGCTCCTCTGTCCATGGGATTTTTTCAGGCAAGAATACTGCAGTGGGTTGCCATTTCCTCCTCTGGGGGATTTCCTGACCCAGGGATCAAAGTCGTGTCTCCTGCATTGGCAGATGGATTCTTTACCACTGAGCCACCTGGGAAGCCACTGTTAAGTTTCTTTATCCAGTTTTAAATATGTATATATATATATATATATATATATATATAAGTATATATAAGTATATATATATATATATATACTTTTTAAAAATTTATTTTGGCCACACTGTATGGGCATGCGGGATCTTCCCCAAACAGGGATCGAAACTCTGCCTCCTGCAATGGAAGCTCAGAGTCTTAACCACCAGGGAAGCCTTCCTTATTCCTTTTAATGACAGATTTTTCCCTCTAACCTTCCCTCCTACTAAGGGTAAAACTCTTTGTTTAGGATCTATGTGACACACCTAGGCATTAAAACCCAAGGCTCAGGTGCCAGTTCCTAGGAGACTGCCTTGCCATCCCCGTGTCTAACTGTCTAGGTAAACTGCATTCATTTAAAGGGGTCTCGGTGGTCCAGCAGACGAGGGGAGAAAGGCCTGTTACATTCATCTTCACACCCCACCCTTACTTTCCAGGTCAATGAGAGACATCAACTCAGTCAGTAGCAGGACACCAGATGACCTCACCCCTGTCCACCTGGAGACCAGAGAGATTCCCCCAAAGCCTTCAGATGCTGACAAAAGCCCTGAGGTCAGCAGTGGCTTGAGTGCCTATTTATCATGGTGTCGTCCAACTCCCTCTGGCTTTGGCTGCATGGCTTTGAAATGTCACCTTGATATTTAGAGGGATGTATCTCATTCTGGGCTTCCCTGAGGCTCAGACAGTAAAGAATCCGCCTGCATACAGGAGACCTGAGTTTGATCTCTGGGTCGGGAAGATCCCCTGGAGAAGGGAATGGCAACCCACTCCAGTATTCTTGCCTGGGAAATCCCATGGACAGAGGTGCCTGGTGGGTTACAGTCCATGGGGTCTCGAGAGTCGGACACTACTTAGTGACTAAAACCAACCAACCAACCATCTCATTCTGACTCCCTGATTTGTAGGTGTTCTTCAGTGGAAGAGTATTCAGGGTTATCTCTGCCATGTTGCCAGAAGTGGCCCCATCCATCACCCCTAGACCTCCTCTCACCACCCTCCTCCCACGCTCCAGAGTTGCTGGCATCCTGCTCACGGTTCTGTCTCTACTCCAAGCCGTCTCATCATCCTGGGCCCTGTCAGCATGGCTGTGGATGATCCATCCAACATCTCAGCCTCTCAATTCCTTGAATTTCTCACTTTTAATGATCTTTATTTTCACCTTCTTTCAGTCACCTACTACGGGCCTTTTCCACCACACCAGTGACACCACCTTTACAAATGTGAATTCCATCATGTTCCTCTTGACCCACGATCTCTTATATTTCCAATTCTCTCATCCGGTTACTTCCTTGACATCTCCTCCAGTCTTCCCTCTCCTTCCTGTCCAGCTTACATTCCAGAGTCCATATTTTACACTCTCCACCCACTTTGCCCAAACACGTTTCAGTGGCACCTGCCTGAACAACAACAAACTCAGCGGGATGCAACAGGCTGCCTTTTTCACACTTTCCCCTTGAGCTTATTCAAAAACCCACATAAACTATGTAGATGGTGCCTCTTATATTCCAGTTCTGTGTCTGTATCTAAACTGCTCAGCAAGGCTTTTGGGTCTCCAGAGTTCATTCTGTCTGCCATGATACACAACCATCATGGCAAAACTTCTCCAGGAAACCGTGACTCTCTCCACAGCCCTTGACATAAGAACTGTCCTACTTCACAGGAGAAACGGACGCCATCAGAGAACTCCTCAGCCTCCCTGCCACCAAATTTCTACCTTACCCCACTGTGGCAGGCAGGCAGCCTTGTAACGGTCCCACTTCCCAGGATTCACACTCCTGTCCAGTCACCTTCCTTTGAGTGAGGGCTGGGCCAAATGACTCCACTGTAACGAACAGAGTTCAGCAGAAGTGACTGGATACATCACTTCTGAGGGTGATAACAAGGAGTGACCTTCACCTTGCTGGCCCTCTCTTGCTTTCTCTTGGGCTCACTCGGCCATGTTTCAAGCTGCCCTGGGCAGAGGCCGATGGGGCAGGAAACGGAGGGGTGGAGCGCCGGACAACGACCAGCCAGGAACTGGGATCCTCAGTCCAAGGACTCACCAAAGACAAAACCGTACCAACAGCCTGGAGAGCGAGCTTGAAAGCGGATCCTTTGAGAGTTGAGGGTGGAGATGCTACAGTCCTGGTACCTACCTGGATTGCAATTTCAGAGACTCTCTGAGTCAGAGGACTCAGCTAAGATGCCTGGATTCCTGAGCACAGACATAATCACCGCATTGTTTGAGGCAGCTACATCTTGGTGTAATTTGTTGTCACACAGCAACAGACAAGGAATACACACGCCCACTCTGCCTTCCTGCCTTTGCGGCAGTGGGAAAAGAGCATCTCCCAGCCTGGGAACATTCCACCACCTGTGGGAGAGGCCCTTTTCCTCTCCCAGGTCCCAGTCTGTCCCCCACAAACCAGCTCCTCCTCCAAGATCACGCCTGACTCGTGGGCTCCTCCTGTCTCATCACACGTGTCCACACGCCTCCTTTAAGAGTAGAAACCCAGGAGACAGGAGGCACGCTGCTCTGGTTCACTGATGCACCCTCAGTTCCCACCACCATGCTTTGAAGGCGAAGGCTCTTCATAATAATTTGGTGAATGAAAGTACCAGGAATGGATATTCACAGAGTTTTTGGAGATAGTCTGTTTCTTTTTTTTTTCTTTTAGTCCTCAAACTTTATTTTTTTTCCCAATTATTTTTATTAGTTGGAGGCTAATTACTTTACAATATTGTACTGGTTTTTGCCATACATTGACATGAATCAGCCATGGATTTACATCTGTTCCCCATCCTGAACCCCCCTCCCACCTCCCTCCCCATCCCATCCCTCTGGGTTGTCCCAGTGCACCAGTCCCAAGCACTTGTCTCATGCATCCAACCTGGACTGGCGATCTGCTTCACACTTGATAATATACATGTTTCGATGCTGTTCTCTCAGATCATCCCACCCTTGCCTTCTCCCATGATAGTCTGGTTCTTTGGTGTGGGTTGGCACTGCCGTATCACTCATTTTAAAGCTTAAAGATGAAAATCTAGTTTGAAACTATACCCACAACGGTCATCTGCTGAAATGGGTGCTCTGGCTGCGCTGTTGGTTTTGGAGTTTTGTTTTGGTTGTGCCACGAGTCAGGCAGCATCTCGGTTCCTCACCAGGGATGGAACCCTGAGCCCCCTGCAGTGGAAGCGTGGAGTCTTAACCACCGGACCACCAGGGAATTCCCACACGTCTATTTTCTCAATGAAAAGAACTCTCTCAGCTTTATCACTAAATGAAGAGGCCCATATCAGCCTCTTAAGGACAGTTCCTAAGTCCACACGACTACTTCTCAGGGAGTTACAAGAATTTGCTTTAAAAACACTTCGGGAGACAAGAGGGCTGCAGCATACAGTTCCCTGGGGGGCGCCCTGCAGAATCAGGGCCCAGGGGCTCCCGCAGAGCAAAGACAAGAGAGGAACAAGTCTTAGTATTGGTATATTGTTTTTTTTCTTTCTGGCCATGCCACGTGGCATGAGAGATCTTAGTGCCTCGACCAGGGATGGAACCCACGCTCCCTGCAGTAAAAGCGTGGAGTCTTAACCACGGGACTGCTGGGGAGGGAATTCCCTGAGTTGTTGTTGATGCTGCTTTCTACTAAAGACAGCCTCCTGCCAAATGGAAATATTTTCCTTCCTTCAACCAGGTCATCTGCTAGCCAATAATGCCCCCTCATGCAAAATTTTTAAAGCGGGTCTCTTTTCTTCTTGGCAGCTTCCCAGGTGGCACAGTGGTAAAGAACTCGCCTGGCAGTGCATGAGATCCAAGAGACTCAGGCTCGATCCCCTTCTGGGTCAGGAAGATCCCCTAGAAAAGGAAATGACAACCCTCTCCAGTATTCTGACCTGGAAAGTTCCATGGACAGAGGAGCCTGGCAGGCTATAGTCCATGGAGTCACAAAGAGTCGGACACAACTGAGATTCTGTGCACACACAACTGTGAGAATGCAAAAAAAACTTTCCTTCTTGGCAGCTTCTGAGCGTGGCAAGCAGTGTACAGGCTGATTTCAGGCCACACTCTCCCCCAGGGCCAGTGCCCTTCTGCAGCGAACCACCTACACATCCTTACATTGCTACCCTGCTGAACCCTTCATCCAGGGAAAAGCCGATTTGTTCTCTTGAGTCCTGGGCTCCCTTGCTTCCCCTAAGAAAGTCAAGGGCCAATAAGAGTTGAATTACATTAGATGATCCAAGAAGTGGGGGGGATAGAGAATGCTGCTTCGCACTGAAGAGGGGAAGGGGTAAAGCTGGCTAGGATCTCCCTCCCCTGGGGAAGGCAAGTCTGGGGGTGCCTCTCCAGCAGCCACAGGGCCCCCCCATCCCACATGCAATGGTCGGTGAAGGAGCAACAGTGATTGTGAGCAGAAAGAGCAGAGAATAAGGCTTCTCCCTCGGCTGACCCACAGGAGTGGGAGGGGGCTAGGCAAGCAGTTGACCAGGGCAATCTCCCCGGTGTTGGCAAACCAATGAGGGATGGGGTGTCTTGGACCAGACTCAAATTAATGTAAAAAGATAAATAATCAGACTTTACCTGTACAGTATAACATTATATCTGTACCCAGATTCCCCGCTAACCTCCCATGTATCCCTTATTGCTATCTGTACTCCTTCAGCCTTTGCTGAGGTTCTATTTCTGGCTCAGATGGTAAAGAATTCCCCTGCAATGTGGGAGACCCAGGTTCAATCCCTGGGTCAGGAAGATACCCTGGAGAAAGGAATGGCTACCCATTCTGCTGTTCTTGTCTGGAGAATCCTCATGGACAGAAGAACCTGGCGGGCTACAGTCCACGGAGTCACAAAGAGTCAGACACGACTGAGAGACTTTCACTCATTCACTCACTCATTCATTTCATATTTAAGCTACTTACATAGGTATTTCAGGGCTTTCCCTGCATCTCTCTTCTCTCACTTCCCCTCCACCTATTATATGATTACCAGATTCATCTCTTTACATGAAGATTTTCATGAAGACTTTCAGGATATCACTGTGGTACCCAAACATTTTCAACTGCTCCCCACTTATTAGAGGCTGTAACTCCAAGTTATTGCCTGGGTTCAAAGCCTTGCCCAGTAGGATTTCAATGTATACATTCTGTTTCATCTCCCATTCTCCTAACCTGTGATTCCAGCCAAACTGAAAATTCACCTGAAGCCCTCTCCTCTTACTGCTTCTGTCCATCCCATTTCTTCTGGCTGGGATTTTTGACACTTTAAAAAAAAAAAAACAACAAAATCTTATATAACCTTTAACATATTAATGGTTAAATATTAACATGAAAATTTTCCCTTTTCCCAAATCCTTTCCTAACTCCTTCAGCCCTTAAAGTCTCTTCCCAGCCTTTATATTATTTGTGATCACAATTAAATTTTCCTACATTAAGCAATAATTTATCTTAAAACGCCGAGGCCCTTGACTATGAGTTCATAGGGGCAGGAATGAGAGCAATTGTTTACCACTTTACATCTTAGATCCCCTGGAGTAAGAAATGGCAGCCCACTCCAATATTCCTGCCTGGAAAACTCCATGGACAGAGAAGCCCGACAGACTACAGTCCATGGGATTGCAAAGAATCAGACATGACTGAGCACGCATGCACTCTTTATGCTGCCTAGTATACGGTTTTGCACAGAAGCAAAGTAAAATGATTCATGGATTGAGTCTTCCTTTTACCAGAAGATCGACCATTAACAAAATTCTTTATGGACTTAAAGTATGACTTTGAAAATAAATCTTTTTTTTGTTACATGGTACTCAACTTCTCACAAAAGAGTTCACTTAAATCGCAAACTCTGAAAAGTGTATCTTAACAAAATTAAAGGATATAAACACATAATCTGATACCAAAGCTTTTTGTTTTGTGTGTTTCTTTATGTGCGCATGTGTGTTACTGAGTTTGAAGTATAGTTTCTCTACAACATAAGCTGTGGTGGAAAATCGGGCCCTCTGTGAAGAACGTTAGGCTGCTAACTTTAAAAAGAATTAATATTACCTGTTTCAACCTATGTTTTAAAACCGAAAAGCTGAATAGTAGAAATAAACTTCTCACTGGCAGCGCTTTAGGTAGTAATGAATACTCTTCTGAAAGTTCATAGACATAAAGTCTGTTAAACATTTTTGCTTTCAAAACAGCTCCTTTTTGAATGAACGCAACTCGGCAAGCTTTCATTTACAGGAATAGAAAATTACCCCATGGCTTGTAAAATATGTAACCCAGAAAACGCGGGAGAAGGGGCACCCTTCAAGAGCCAGATCAGGAGATCCCAGTGTCATTCATACAGCCGCCTTCCTCCCTAGTCACACCCTGGCTGTAATTAAGAGAATCAGGCTCAGGGTGCAAATCCTATCACACAAAGAGCAATCTACTGGGAAGACACCTAGTTTGGAGATGCTCCAAATGTCTGGCCAACGTAAAGAGAAGCCCTACGGATGGACAGGTCTTATCATCTACGTCAACTGTGTTGGACACTGATAGAAAAGAGATCCAATTCTGCCAAGCGCATTGGCTTCCTCGGACATATCTCATTCCAGAAACATGACTATGCCCTTTATTAACTGAAAACAGGGACCCTTTAAAAGTTCCTACAAACTTTTTAAACAATTGTTCACAGCCTGGACACAGACTCCTTTTTCTAAATTGAAAACAAATGTCCACTTAGAAAGACTCAATGTACTTAAGAATCAATTGTATTCTGAAAACAATTTACCCCAAGAGGGACTGGCTTTTTATTTTAACAAAACAGTCCAATAATGGTTTTAATGGTTGGAAGATAAATAAACATTAAGTCGTTAAAAACAAAAAGTCACTCATCTAAAATTGGTTCTCAAGGATGATAGTATTTTGCAAGAGGAGAAAACTCAAAGAACAGCATTTACAGGTACATCTGTCTTTTCAATAGAAGCTATTAAGTGCAAATAACAAGTCTCCTTTGTGGCTAACATTTGCTGATCTATATAACCACTATGCCATCTAGTGGCTAAACTTCAAACAGCAACTAAGGAGAGATTTTTCTGCAAGCCCATCTATCTGAATGCCATCTTTTAAGATGGTGTTTTGAAGTAGTTTATTACTAAGGATATAAAGGACGGATTGTTTATATATGAACTATTCTGCACCATAAAATGTCCACGTGTCTTAGGAAATTAAGATTGGGTTCCTATAAAATGTCACATGAAATATAAAAAGACATTTTCTAAAAAAATCACAGGTAAAGATAGGAGTAAGTTAACCAACTTATATTTTAAGACTTTTTGTAAATGACAAAGCTAAGACATCTTATTGAACTGTGGCTAGGAATTATGACATTCATAGACTCTATAGTTAAAATGGGGGAAAATACTGGAAGATATAAAGTCAAACATAAAAATAAGAAAATATATGCAAGAAAATAATTCATTGGTTGGAAATGTTTTCAGAGTTGTCAACGATTATTTATATATTCACCTAATTATAGCTCTAAACTATGCTACAAAAGGATATTTTGTTGGAATTAACTAGCCAAGTAAATATTGAGAAATCGAATCTGACCTTTATATCTAGCCATTCTGTAGAGATAAAAGAAAAATCTGGCCAAATCTCAGAGGTCCCTATTAAAAGCATTATTTTTTACATTTGGGAAAGGAGTTTGCTTTTTTGTTAACAGCATTCTATTACTGAAAAACAAATGGCAGAAGGCCAGCTGCTAGATTTAGAAATGAAATGAAATATCTGTAGGAGACAGTGCCTCATCATTCGTAGCTCTTCTCAATATTGCTATTGAAGAGGTCCCAGTTTGTTTGAAAAATATTTACATCAAAGTTCCAATGCAACCAACTCTATGAACTGTTACTTTTTTTAATGTCATTCAAAGAACATAACAATAATTTGAAATTTTAAACATGTCCTCAAGAACCATTATGAATACTTATAAAATGATTCAACCGAAAGAAAATGCATATGATCATAAAAAGGAATTTCAAGTAAACTCATGTCTTTCCTAAGGTGAAAAAATATATCTATAATTTTTAAAAACTAAATTTATAGGAGTTTGTATGTTGAGAGATATAAAAGCCACTTATGGAGCTGAAAGAAGACACAGGCAGATCTCATTGTGTAGCAATTTATTGTGCTTCACAGACATTGTGTTGTTTTTTTTTCTTTGTTTTGTTTTATAAAATTGAAGATTTGTTGCAACTCTGAGTTGAGTAAGTATATCGATGCCATTTTTCCAAAAGAATTTGCTCACTTCATGTCTCTAGGTCACATTTTGGTTAATTCTTGCAATATTTCAAGTGTTTCATTATTCCTACATTTGTAATGATGATCTATGATCAGTGATCTTTGATGTCGCTACAACACTCATTGAAGGCTCAGATGACGGTTAGCATTTTTTAAGCAATAGTGTTTTAAAATTAAGGCATGTAAACTGGTTTGTGTATATATATAATAATACTATTGAACACTTAATAGTGTGATGCATGCGTGCTCAGAAGCTCACTTGTATCTGACTCTTTGCGACTCCATGGACTGTAGGCCGCCAGGCTCCCTTGTCCATGGAATTTTCCTGGCAAGAATACTGGAGAGGGTTGCCATTTCCTCCGAGAGGGACAATTCCTGACCCAGGAATCTCACACTTAATACACTGTATTGTAAACAAAAAGTGAAAGTGTTGGCTGCTCAGTCGGGCCTGACTCTTTGTGACCCCATGGACTGTAGCCCGCCAGGCTCCGCGGTCCATGGCATTCTCCAGGCAAGAATACTGGAGTGGGTAACCATTCCCTTCTCCAGGGGATCTTCCCGACCCAGGGATTTATTTTTATCTTTGGCTGTGCTGGGTCTTCGTTGTCCTGCGAGCTTTTCTCGAGCTGTGGCGAGCAGGGGCTACTCTCTTGCAGCGTGCGGGCTTCTCATTGCTGGGGCTTCTCGAGTTGCCGGACTCAGGCTCTAGGGAGCATGAGCTCCCAAGCTTTAGAGCACAAGCTCAATAGTTACGGTGCATGAGCTTTAGTTGCTCCACAGCATGCAGGATCTTTCCAGATTAGGAATTGTACCTGTGTATCCGGCACTGGCAGGCAGATTCTTTATCACTGAGCCATCAGAGAAGTCCTGTAAACAGCTTTTATATGCAATGGGAAACTGAAAAACTCCTGTGACTCACTTTATCACAATATAAGTTTATTGTGGTGGGTTCTGCAGCTGAACCTACAAGATCTCCTGAACTTTAAACATGAACGTTGAAAGTAGGGTGGAGGGCAGACCCTGAGGTGACCCATGGTGATTTCCCATCTCCTGATGTCCACGCCTTTGCATCACCCCCCAATGCTTGGGTGAGAATCAGACCTGTGATTTGTTAGCCAGTAGAATGTGGCAAAGTGGGTGGGGTGTTATATGGTGTTATATAAGACTGCTTCAGCAGACCCGAGCAAGAGAGCCTCCTCTCTGGGTTAAGGAAGTGAGCAGCCAGGTTGAGGAAACCCACTGAGCAGCCTTTGATCAACAGTCAGCAAAAACCCGTCCTCAGTCATACAACCCCAGTAAAGGAATTGTGTCAACAAGGTGGATGAGCTTAGAAGGAGACTCTGCCCCAGTCAAGCCTCCAGGTAAGAACACAGCCCACTGACACCCTGATTGCAGTCTGGCAAGACCCTAAACAGAGAACCCAGTTGAGCTGTCTCGTGCTTCTGGTTCAGAGAAGTTGTGACTTGTTTTAGCTGCAAAATTTGTGATAATTTGTGATGCAGTGATATATAAGTGGCATGGTAAACAAAATTCACAATTCTACAAACACATATGGAGAACTAGATCCAGATCTGAGCCTGGAATAGAATAGACCTTGACAGCATAGCTAAACGGAGGTGCTAAACCCATATAAAGATCAGAAAGGAAGGCAAGAGTTTAATGCCTCGTTCCAAGAATATCATAATCTATTTGAAGGAAAATGGACATGAGAATAACTCTGATGAATAACTAAAATAAACTGTAACACAGGTACAAGCAACATGACAGGATGCACCAAAAAGGGTCTATATCAAAAGAAATCTGTACAAGTTACAGAAAACTCAAATTTTTTTTTTAAAAAATGGCAAAGCAAAAAAAAAAAAAAAAGATTGGGAAGGAATTCGCAAAACTGATTCACAAAACTGAAGTCTGGAAGTAGGGCTAGCCTCAAGCATAATTGCATCCACCCTCAGAAATTTTTCTCAGCTCTTCCCTTCTAAGGGAAGGGAACTTTTACACTTGGGCAGGCTTCCCCCATGTTGACAAATAACAACCACAGGGGTCACACGGTACCATGAAATACAGAAGTTTCTCTTTCATAAGCCCCAGTGAAAGTCTCCATGCATCTCATTGGCCGATTGAATCATAAACACATGCACCCTTCAGCCAAGCTCCATGCCATAGCCAATCAGAGTTCAGCCCTAGAGCAAAGAATGAGTCATTCCCTTTAAACCACACAGATGATAATGCTGCACAGAGGTGCTTCCTCCACAGGAAAACCTGAAGGTAACTGGTGGGAGTCAAAGGAAATCAACGTCAAGGCAGTCACCAATCAACACGGATAACGGATAATGGGGCCCCACTAATTCTGAGTTGGGAGATCATGGATGTAACATACAATGAAATACAACTGTATACGGCATGAAGGGTATAGAACACTGCATATACTAGGTTCCTAACAGTTCAATAAGTATAAAATTATTTCAAATTAAAATATGAAAAACATTTTATTTTGTACTCTGGATTAGACAGATAAGACCAACCATCCATAGTTTAAAAACAAATAGGGTTTGTTTAATGTGACAATAAAAACTAGACTCATAGGAGTAAGATTTGTGAATTTTGAAAGGAACTGCTTTTAGAAATCAATTTCTATAAGAAACATACTCTTTTCAGAAGAAAAAAAAATAAGGTAAGGTTTACATTTGATGGAGGCATTTAGACTCTCTAGTTTCGGCCAAGAAACTTTCCAGTACACTTCAGTGTTGAGCTGTATATATTGATTGAATTGACTAGAAAATTGGCGCAAGGGTCAGAGAAACAGAGATGCTATACGAGGAATTCAGCAAAGGGCGGAGGTGTCAGGATAAAATATGAGGTGAGGGGAATTTATGCCAGTGAAGAGCTAAATTGCAGAAGAGGAATGCCAGAGAAAATTTATATGAGAGAGAAAAGAATTTTTTAGCAAGAACAACATTTAAAAGCAAGGGAAAATCTAAAAGATATTGACTCTGTGGTTAGGTGCAAAAACGAAATGGAGAAATAAGAAAGCATAGTAGATCTTTTGGTGAAAACTTTCAATTGTGTGGCTTCCATTCTTTTCAACCATATAGAACAACAAGGAATATGCTTTTCTGTAATCAGACATGTTGGTGGGTTAGTGTTTCATGAATAATTGAGTACTAAATATGGTAAGAAAATATCCAATATCTCATACATAAACATTTCAAAGGTAAATACCATTTTTCAAAGAATATGAATAGAATGTTATAAACATAACATTAAAATAATACTGAAAAAATAAGGTCACTAGTAGAAGTGGCTGATTCCAGGATGGGGACAGAGAACACAAGATGAAATTGGAACATTATATATATGGTGCCAGGAAATAAGGAGGTGCTTTAAACAAATGATGGGGACAGGTCAAAAGGACGTAGGAGCCAACTGGAATAAGCTCTCAATAGCCAAATATGCTAAAATTTGGGCAACAAAATAACAATAGTAATGGGTTATAACACAGAATAAAATAAACATTCATGAGTCTGTGCTTAAGTCATTTCAGCTGTGTGCGACTCTTTGTGACCCTATGAACTGTAGCCCGCCAGGCTCCTCTGTCCATGGGATTTTCCAGGCAAGAATACTGGAGTGGGCAGCCATCCCCTCCTCCAGGGGATCTTCCTGACTAAAGGATCGAAAGTCTCCTGTGTCTCCTGCATTGCAGGCAGATTCTTTACCGCTGCGCCATCGGGGAAGTCCATCTGATGCTAATCACTGGGTGTCAGAAATGAAAGTGTCTCTGTCTGGTGGGAATCTTCTTTAGCAGATGTGCCATCAAGTAATTTATCTATACAGTTACCAACCCTTCAGTCATTTGAATACCACCTCTCTGATTTTTGCCATATCTGCATGCCAATTATACTTTTATCTACTGGATTTTCCTTTTTAAATCTCTCCATGTTCTCCAAGGTTATTTTAAAAGAAATATTTATATAACTACTATGAATGGAAAATGGGAATCACTTGCTATAAATAGAAGCAAATTATAAATGTAAATAAATATCTAAAATACTTAAAAGTCTATCTATATCCCACATAAAATTATCTCACATACCACAAGTGGCATGCATGCCGCAGTTTGGAAAATACTTTGGTACAATCTAAAAAATGTAGATACATCAAAAGTTTAAGGATTTACTATCCATGCAGAGGAAAGACTTAACAATCAAAGAATTGGTTAAGCCATTTTAGAGACAGAATGTGCAGCAGTCAGGAGACTAGATTGTGCCACAATAACAAAAAGTCCCCAGGTCTCCTTGGCTCGATGCTGCCTAAATTTATTTCTCAATCACAGAGTCCACTGTGGGGGCCTGATAACTCTCTAAGGAAAGTGTCCTCACGTGGTGACTCAAGGTCAAAGCCGCTGGAGGCTTTACCGTCATGTAGCTGCAATTTCCTGAACTTGTGACTCTCAGTTTATGAGGTGAGGTAGGGAAGCCTAGAGAATTAGGTACAGCTGAGCACCTCACTGCCTCAGCCCATAAGCGACACATTTTTCAGGATTAATCACAGTCCTGCCCAGCTGCCAGAGAGAAAGTGCACTCCTTTCTCATGGATGGGAGTGAGCACTACAAGTCTCTACCAAATATGGGTTGGGAAGATTAAGCAACTGGTCCAGAAGAAAACAATCTCCAGGGAGAAATATATCTGGGAATAGGAAGAAAGAGAACAGTCAAGGGAATAGAACCGAATGGATAAGAGGTATTGTCAGATCACATGTGTGGCTCTGATGAATAAAGCCTAAAATGTGCCCGGGGATCTACTATTCTGTAGAAATAAGACATGGTATTATTCACCTCTTCAATGATAAGAGAAATAGAAATACTCACCATACTTACAGGTACAATTTTCCTCTGCTTATGCATTTTAATATAAAATATATGTATTTTATTTTTTAAAGACAATTTTTTATTAAATGATAGTTGCTGTATATAAAACATTATATAAGTTACAGGTGTACAATAGTGATTCACAATTTTTAAAAGTTATACTTCATTATAATCATTATAAAATGCTGGCTCTATTCCCTGAGTTGTACAATACATCTTTGTAGCTTACTTTATACCTAATAGTTTGTACTTCTCACCCCTCAACCCCTGCACCCCTTCCCTCTCCACACTGGTAACCATTAATTTACTCTCTATATCTGTGAGTCTACTTGTTTGTTGTTATATTCACTAGTTTGCCGTTTATTTTTTAGATTCCACATGTAAGTGAGATCATCCAGTATTTGTCTTTCTCTGACTTATTTCACTTAGCATAATGTCCTCCAAGGTCACCCAGGTTGCTGCTAAATCCTCTGCGTATACCTCAATTCAGGTCAACACAGATCTGTTGGACTCTTACAATGTGTAAGAAAAATTTCCACACTCTAAGCCCATTCATTCTAAAATATAAAAATAATTTTATTTTTTTTGTCCATGGGAAGTCCATGGGAAGACTCCATATATCTTCATCAGAAACATGTGAGAGTCTCAGCTCCATTTATAAAGAAACCAGAGGAACAGTGTTTCCAGGATATACCACATTTTGGATTTAACGCTTCTCGTATACTTTAGGAATTTCCCGCTACTTCTACATGGGAGGGAGGGAATGAGCATGACCAGGAACATCTTCCAGAAAGTGCAGCCGTGGGAGCCCAGACCGAACAAGGACCTTCTCTCTCCTTAACTGTCAGGCACTGGCTTCAAGGAGTGAGTCTCTTTGAGGATTAGGGAGAATGAGAACTTCTACATCATTTACTGAACCTACATAACCCAAACACAGACACTAGCACACTATTTCTGAACATCAATTTAGAGTGTACAAAGGCCCTAGAAGGGGCTTCCCTGGTGGCTCAGAGGTTAAAGCGTCTGCCTGCAATGCAGGAGATGCGGGTTCGATCGCTGGGTGGGGAAGATCCCCTGGAGACGGGAATGGCTACCCACTCCAGTATTCTTATCTGGAGAATCCCATGGACAGAGGAGTCTGGCAGGCTACATGTAGCCCGTGGGGGTGCAAAGAGTCGGACATGACTGAACAACTAACACTTAAGCCCTATAACATCATTCTTCCATTTCATCTCTGTAACAGTCCTGTGAAATAAGAACTACTGTCTCCATGTAATGGAGGATAAAACCCAGAGACGTTTGGGGCTAGGCCTCCGGTCGCATTTCTAGTTCGGGGCGAAGCCAGGCCTGCGATACAGCCCTCTTGACTCCAGGTGTTCCTCCGGTAGATTTATCTCTCTGCCAAAAAAAGAATTTCTTGGCTATTATGAATGTTTAAAAAAACTAAAGGAAAATATGTCATAACAGTAAAGAAGTGTTTATGATGTCAGGGTGAAGGACAGAGTAGGCCTGTCTATGTGATTCCAGTTCTGTGAAAAGATGCACAGCAACTATGCCAAAATCCTCTCCAGGGCACTGCGGGCGCCGTGGGACTTGGTGAACCCATTCGAAAGGGCAGGTTAGACACTTGGGGCTTCTTGGTTCATATTTTCAAGGGCCCCTTCCTTTCTCTCCATCCCTCTCCCCTAGAACAAACCTTAAACCTCAACGGCTCAGAGAGATCCACTGTCAGGTCAAAAACGCACAAACCACAAGGTCACAAACCACAGGAGGGAAGTTCAGTCCTCAGCTCGAGTCTGTCTGTGCTCAGAGGCCCAGGTGGACCCACTCAGGCGAAGACTCTCCCTGGAGCAAACTGGCATTTGGAACCCTGGCACAGAAGCCTCTACGGAGAGAGTGATGCAGAGGAAAGGTCTCTGTTCTCATCTCCAAGTGGGAGCTCATGGGAGGGGAAGGGAAGCATCACAGCTGGGTTGCCTATCTAGATCTTTGGGGCTTTTCAAAAGCCAGATTCACCCAAACCACATCTGCCGCTTTCAAAATGACTCCAGAATACTTTCTGCACAAAAGCCACTTTGGTGCTTGGAGGCAGTGAATTTAAAGAAGTGAAAGTGTTACAGTGACAAGAAAGAGCCAACTGACCTGGCAGAGACAGAGTCACGTCCACGGTGTGTGGACTAGGAGGAACATCAAACCAAGTGCGTGTCTACGAACAGCTTTACAATTAACCTCAGGGTGTAACTCACAAGGAAATTCTGAACCAGATGGAATGGATCAACCTCATCTGGATCCTGATTCAAACCCTCATTTATGAGACGACTGGGGAAATCTGAACACTGACTGAACAGTTGATGATATTAATGGTAAAAATTTTTAGGGCGATAATGGTATTGTGGCCCTGTTGTTATTTTAAGAGTCCTTATTCTTTAGAGTTACCAGATATGACATATGGCACTATTTACAGGGAAAATGAAATGATGTCTGGAATTTACTTTAATATAGTCCTGAGGTGGGGGCGGAGTAGGAGTTAGGCACATAGAAGTAAGTTGGCTAAGAATTCGAAATTGGGAATTCCCCTGTTGGGAATTCCCTGGCAGTTCAGTGGTTAGGATTTCAC
The DNA here is from genome assembly GCF_023699985.2 of Odocoileus virginianus. NCBI lineage: Eukaryota > Metazoa > Chordata > Mammalia > Artiodactyla > Cervidae > Odocoileus > Odocoileus virginianus. The sequence goes on from NC_069707.1 coordinate 21,676,577, forward strand.
ACTCTCACTGCTAAGGGCCCAGGTTCAATCCCTTGTTGGGGAACTAAGATTCCAAAGCCTAAGATCTTGTAAAGCTGAGAGGCATGGCCAAAAAAAAGAAAAAAGAAAAAAAAAGTGTAATTGTTGAAGCACAGGTGATGGGTACATGAGGAATCTACTTTGGGCTATGTTTAAATTTTTCTAAAAGATAATCTCAAAAATAAAAGTCTACAGGGTTTTCAGGGTAGCTATAGCTTCTGTTTCACTAGCCTCTCTTCCTCTTTTCTAGAAACAGCCCCTCCCCCTTTGCTGTGAGAAACTGCCCCTCTTCTGGGTCTCTCTGGTTCCCTGGGGGACCAACAGCTACCAGCCACGTGACACCAAAGGCCCCATCCAACTTTGCCCTATCAGAGCCCTGGGGGGCTTCCTGTGTGGATCCCATGAGACAGAAGTTCTGTCTTTTCTCTGGGTTTTCTCACTAAGATCATTTAAATCTGGAGTTCCTGGCAACCACACGTAATCCTGAGGTGGCAGAGAGTGAATCTGTCTGAGACACCCAGGGCCAAGAGAGTGGGGCTGAGGCAGGTTGGAAGGGGGGAGGAGGGGAGAGAGAGAATAAGAGATATGCAGACAGCTTTTCAATCCAAGGATCCAGTGTCCAATTCCACCTGATGTCCACTTAGGGCATTTCAATGTCCTAAGTTGTGGCTGAGCGCCAAAGAATTGATGCTTTCAAACTGTGGTGCTAGAGAAGACTCTTGAGAGTCCCTTGGTCTGCAAGCAGATCAAATCAGTCAATCCTAAAGGAAATCAACCCTGAATATTCATTGGAAGGACTAATGCTGAAGCTGAAACTCCAATACTTTGGCCACCTGATGTGAACAGCCAACTCAGTGGGGAAAGACCCTGATGCTGGGAAAGACTGAAAGCAAAAGGAGAAGGGGGTGGCAGGGGATGAGATGATGGTTAGATAGCATCACCGACTCAGTGGACATAAGTTTGAACAAACTCTGGGAGATAGTGAGCGACTAGGAAGCCTGGTGTGCTGCAGTCCGTGGGGTCACAAAGAGTTGGACATGACTTAGTGACTGAACCAAAAAGTTGTGGGAGTCACTGAATTCTCCCATAAGGGCTTTAAATGCCAGAGGTTTACTCTAGCCTGGGTCTCTTACCAGAACTCCAGACTCAAATAACCTTGCAGATGTAACTGACTTCAGGATCTTGAGAAGGGAAGATTATTCTGAATAACCTGGGGGAGTCCAGTATAATCATAAATCTCCTTATAAGAAGGAAGGCATGAGGATCCGAGAAAGGACAATGAAGCAAAGGTTGAAGTGGCGCACTCAGCAGATGGAGGAAGGGGCCACAAGTCAAGGAATGCAGGTAGCCTCTGGAGTTGCCAGGAAGCAAAGTCTCCCCTAGACTCTCCACAAGGAACAGATCTTAATTTTAGGACTTCTGATCTTCAAAACTATGAAATAATAAATACGTGTTGTTTTGCTACTGAGTCGCTCAATCATGTCTGACTCTCTGCCACCCCAAGGACTGTAGCCCATCAGGCTCCTCTGTCCGTGGGATTTTTCAGGCAAGAATACCGGAGTGGGTTGCCATTTCCTTCTCCAGGGGATCTTCCCGACCCAGGGGTTGAGCCCATGTCTCCTGTGTCTCCTGCATTGCAAGCAGATTCTTTACCCACTGAGCCATCGGGGAAGCCACACATGTGTTGTTTTAGCCTACTAAATTTGTGGTAATTCATGACAGCAAGAATAGGAAGTGAATATACCAATATCTGCTCACTATCTCCCTCTGGAAGTCTAATAGGCACATCAAGCTTGATGTATCCAAACTGAACACTGATCTTCACCCCAAGCCTGCGACACCCACAGCTTCCATGCTTTCCACCTAAAGCAACTCCATCCTTCCATTCACAGCTTAGGACAAACACCTTGAGCCATCCTAGACCCTCCCACCCGCCATATCCTCTCCATGGGAAGTCACATTAACTCACTGCTCCAAGGCTTTGTCCACACGTCGCTGTCTCCATAATGCTCGCCCCGACCACCCTACTGCAGCCACCTGCTCCCACGTCCACCACCCTTGGGCACCCTCAAGTTTCCTGCTCTACTTTTCCCCTTTTCTAACACATTATAACATGTACTTACCTATAAAGTTTATTCTTTATTTTCTGCATTTTCCTGCTACAACCTAAGGTTCATGGGGGCTGAGAACTTGATCTTGATTTGATTCCATGATATATCCCAAGTACCTAGAATAATGCTTGGCATCTAGTAGGTGCTAACTAAATATGAGCAGAATGAGAGAATGAATACACAAAAGCTGATTTTTGTTCTATTCCAGCCACTTGCCGTCAGAAAACTTATACACCTCTATTGACTTGAGTTACCATTCTCACTAGAAGACTTTGCTAATGGTGACGGATGTTTTATACCACCCACCTTTGGAGGAAGGGTGAGCATCTCTACTTGTCATCACTGTTCATGCATCTGGACAAAAATAGCAATCAATACATTTCCCATTATACTTCCCACATACAAGGACTTACATTTTGCTGGGGTTGCAGTTGTTATTTTTAGAGCCTGTTACTGTTTGTGACTTTGCCATTTAGGTTCTGCCAAAGCCTCTGCTTCTGCTTAGCAACCTTTCCGAGAACGGCCATTTGATCATATACCAGGCACCTTCTCGGGGCATCTCGCCCCTACGTGATCCAAAACACCACCACAGTTCTCATCATCAGCTTTGATGTGCCTCCTTGCGTCCGGCACAATTCACCTCTTGTTCTCTAACTCTGTCATGAAGGGGAATTTTACACTCCCCGCTCTAATGAGATCCCATGAATGTGCATGAGTTAAAAATACAAAATCCAAGCAAAAGATTTATCTGGCGTAACAGAGGGTTCTAATCCCAGGAAAATAAAAATATAGCCACTAATCATGTTATAACTGCTTATTTAGTTTTCACTCTTGAAGATTATTTGGATATATATAATATTAAAACATAGATTTAAAACTAAAGTTAACCAAGGAAATTAATTTTCTAAGGCATTTCAATGCCCCAAGTTTGAGTGATCTCAACTTACTTGCAATAGCAGCTCAGATAAGTAGTTCAATTTAATGTTGGGAAAATGTACTTGCTGCCGATATGCAGAAGAATAAGAGAATACGATGTGGACTTTGATGGAATCCTACTAACTTCCCTAAAAATAGTGTCAAGAGAAAGAACACAGGTTTTCTTTTCTTGATAAAAAGTCTGTAGTGAGTCATATCACATTTAACTGGTATACATAAATTTGAACTATTTTACATTTGTGTCTTTGGAGAATTTTACTGCAAATTCTCCCATTTATTTCTTCCCTATTCATTACCTTTGCTTTAATTGTCATAAAATATATGTAACATAAAATTTACCACGTTCATATATATAATTCAGTGGCTTTAAGTATATTGCTGCTATTGTTTAGTTACTAAGTCATGTCTGACTCTTTAGACTCCAGGGGCTGTAGCCCTCCAGAATCCTCTGCCTCTGTCCATGGGATTTCCCAAGCGAGAATAGGAGAGTGGATTGACATTTCCTTCTCCAGGGGATCTTCCCGATCCAGGGGTTGAATCCATGTCTCCTGCGTTGGCAGATGGGTTCTTTACCACTGAGCTACCAGGGAAGCTCGGCATTAAGTATATCCCCTACTATTTCCAGAACTTCTCATCATCTCAAACAGAAACTCCCTATCTGTTTTCTCCAACCCTTAACAAGATAAAATCTACGTTCTGTCACTGAACGTGCCTGTTCTAGACATCTCATGTAAATGGAATCACATATTTATTCTTCTGTGTCTGGTTTATTTCACTTACTATAATGATTTTTTTTATACTGCTTATAATCTGCTTATTTTATTTTAAAATATTTTAGAACATTTTCATATTTAAATGTCCTTATATAATTTGATGTTTTTATCATATTTTGTTTTTAAATTTTGATTTGAGACTGTTTCTAGGTTCATTCATGTTGTAGTTATGTATCAGAATTTTATTACTTTCCATGGATGAATAATATTCCATTACATGTATCCACATTTGGTGTATCCAGGTACTCACTGCCTTTTAAAAAAGACTGTGGGTGATCTGTTTTTAACATTTTGAATGCTTTTACTTTTTTTTCTTTCGAAACCAGATATTGTGACATGAAGATGGAATAAGCAAATTTCAAGAGAGGACCATTATCCTTGAAGACTCAGTCACACTGAAGAGACAGCTGAATAAACAGATTAATGCTGCATAGTGCAGAAACATCGTGATGAGGCTATGAGACCACAGGAGGGGGGAGCAAGCAACTCTGGCCAGAGATGCTAATTAAGTGTCCAGCGAGGCAACAGAGTCTGACCAGGGTTTTGAACGATGCGTGAAAGCTCTCCCTCAGAAGAAGAGGAAACAGGAGGCCCTCAAAGCCCAGAGAACCACACACGTCAACATGGGGTGAAAAGAGAAGGCATGTTTGGAGAACAGGACATAACAGAGACCTGGCTCCATATCTCAGAGAGAGCAAAGAAAGAGAAAACTGCTCCCGAACCTCAAGCAGTGGTGGTCCTGAGGGGCCAGTCCTGGGAACACCAGGAGCAACGTGTCTCCTCAAACGTCATGAGCCAGTGGAGTCCAGCCCATTTTGGCCTCACAGCTCCTTTCTCCAGAAAGCTGAGACCTAAACCTTGGGGCCTGATGCATGCCCACCACAAAATGACTTCTTGAGAGTTCTTCTCCCTCAGCCTCCCTCATTGAGTTATTCATTCAACTCATATGATGAAGGGGGAGGACAGCGCAGCGTGGAGGAGCATGGGGCTGGGTCTAAGTGTCTGGCTGGGGAGGCCGGGGGTGGAACCAGCCCCAGGCCCTCAGGTGAGATGCGGCCAGGCCCTCCTGGGAAGGCACGCTGAGAACAGAAACCCTACATTCTTACCACCCGCCCCACCGAACTGACAAAACACGGCCTTGTTTCAGGTGCATGATTCTGTCTTTGCCTGGAACCTCCACAAAAACCATGAGTGGGTTGAGAGCAACTCCTCCCTCTGTTTACGTGAGTAGTCTATAAATGTCACTTTCTCAGAATTACAGGATGAATCTCAGAAGAGTTATGAAACTCCTTTTAAACAGTCTCCAGTCATAAAAAAAGACATGCTACAAACTAATAGGGTTTCGTGTTCAAATTAGATAAAAATATTTTACATTCATTTTTACTTCCATATGTAATCAAAGCAAGAGTTTGTAAATAACAGAAAGACAACTTCTGGTGAGTCATTTTACTTAAGGACACCTTCCTTCCTATCTGGTCTGTGTCTGATTTGAGGTCGCCCAGGCCTTGTCAGCAGAGAAGGCAATGGCAGCCCACCCCAGTACTCTTGCCTGGAAAATCCCGTGGATGGAGGAGCCTGGTAGGCTGGGGTCCATGGGGTCGCTAAGAGTCGGACACGACTGAGCGACTTCACTTTCACTTTTCACTTTCATGCACTGGAGAAGGAAATGGCAACCCACTCCAGTGTTCTTGCCGGGAGAATCCCAGGGATGGCGGAGCCTGGTGGGCTGCCGTCTATGGGGTCGCACAGAGTCAGACACGACTGAAGCGATTTAGCAGCAGTAGCAGGCCTTGTCAGTGAGGCCCCCTTGTGGAGAAGTGGGCATGAAGAAGCAGGGATTACAGCTCTGTAGCATTCCTGGACGTCCGAGAACACGTTGCAGTGCTGGAGAGCCTGAGGGTCTTTACACCCACTGAGCTCAGAGGAATTTGCAAGCACCATGTGGATGTCCTGGTTGAACAGCCCTGAGACAGGCCCCCACGACTGATGAGCACAGTGTCCCTGGGCGCTAAGACTGCTATCACATAGATGGGGAAACTTGCTGGAGGATGGAAACCTCCTGAGAGGCACACACACCATGCCAAGGTCAGAAGGAGGTTAGTCCTGCTGCAGCTCCCGCCTCTCTCCAGCCCTGGCCTGTGTCTGGGGTGTGCTGGGCTTGGGCCAGGCCGGCTGCCAGCTGAGCCTAACTGGTCCAAGACTGATGAACCCATGCCGGCGGCCGGGTTCAGGAATCTGGCCAGATCATCACTTAAAACTCCCCAGAGTTCTGACTGTCCGAAGCTTGGAATTCCTATCAAATCTTGACATCCCTCTCCTCCCCACTCATCACACACACACATACACACACGCACACACACACACACACCCCTGTGCTCACTCGTGTCCCCTACCTCGCATTTTATATTTCTTATGGTCTTTCCCCTCCATCTCATCTGTGGACCCACACTGCTCCCCTTGCCTGGAACAACCTCTTCTCCCTCACCTGGTAAGCACCCGCTTAATCCTTTATGACTTAGTTCAGGACCCATCACCTCCTGGGGGGGGGGTCTCTCCAGACAACCCCAGTCCCCATCGGCCTCCCCATGGCAGCATACTGCAGCACGGGGCGAGGTAATGGAAGTGGGCTCATCAGAGGTCTGTTTATGCAACAGAAATAAGCTCCGAGACACACAGACTCAGGACATCCTATTCATACTTGTGCCTCTAGCACCTTCCCCACAGTAGAGCGTCAGTCAGAGCTGATCAAATAAATAAATGAATAACTGGTAGAATCAAAGAGAGAGCTCAAGACAGGTGGCCTAAATTAATCAGATTAATCATTTTTAATTGGCTACTAGTCACAACAACTAGTCTTCTGTAAATCAACAGAAGAATTAGCCTAATTTAAGATGCAAAGTTTGCACTTCAGTTTCCTTTTTCTTTCTTTGTTTTAAGATATGGGATCTTAGTTCCCCCACCAGGGATTGTACTGGTGTCCCCTGCAGTGGAAATACTGAAAGTGCAAAGTCTTAACTACTGGACCACCAGGGAAGTCCCTTGCTTCACTTTCCAATCAGTTAATTGACTGATTAGATCAATCAGAACTGCAGGGCTCTTTTTATAGATTAAAATTCTGCAGCATACTTTCCTCCCAAATCTCTCTCCATAAGTAGAATTATTTAAGGGGTTGATTTTAATTTTTAAAACCCAATGAATTCTATTTTAATAAATAATATGATATAATATTTACTAAAAATATTTTAAAAATCAAATATTTTCTTTACATAATTCCTATACACATAAGAACTCTACTTTTATAATATTTTTATAACAATTCTCATAATCCCTGTTGTATTTTTTCTAAGTACTGGAAAGTAACTGCTAACATTTGTTATATAGCAAAGATGGGGGGGGGAGGAGGAGTTATCTTACATACTCATGAATGAATTATATTCAATTCCTTCCTCCATTGTCTCTTCCTACTTCAGACCCAGGAAGAGTGGGGGTGGGGGTGGACGAGAGAGATGTCAGGATAGAGTTACCACCGATATACATAGTATTGCAAACTAATAAATTACCCATGAATCTTCCCCTTCTCCCTCTCTTCTGACATTTCCTCAGTAGGATCAGTGATGATGTCGAAACAGGCTGGTCTCGCATTAGATCCAGGGGATGCTGACTCTGAATTCATAAGGGTCCAAGAGATGTGGGTGGAGCTGACCCAGTAGATCAGACGCAAATAAAAAGCAGATGCCTGCAAGGAGGATGTTTCAGCAGCTAAGACCCAAGGCGACCCCAAAGGAACAGAGTACAAGGATGCTTGCTCTCTCAGCTACATATTACAGTGGGGAGGGTCTTCACACCATTTCAGGCAACCTTCACAGACCATTAAAGGTTAGGTCATCCCTTTTTTTTTTTTTTTTGGCCCAGCAACCCTCCAGTCCACCCCGAATATGGGAGAAAGCCAAAGAAGGGCTGAGAGGGGCTGCAGGATACTATCATCTGCCAAGCAACCCTTTCTTTCATTGGTCTTTGTTTCAGATCTCCCTGCCCCCGAATGAGGGGGGAGACACCTAACCCACACCCAGGCATTCCGGTTGCTCAGTCATCGGAGAGACGTTTACATACCCTTCAGCTACCTGGTCACCACTACTGGGTCCACAGTTTGCAATGAGGTCCTGGAATTTTCTTCAAAGGGCTAAAAAAACACCCTGTCTACTCAAAGACCAGCTAGGAAACAAATAGCCTACCCTAGATTTTGTAAGACGATCTCTACTTCTGTGCAATATAAAAGTAGCTTCAATCTACCTTGGAAATACACAATCCGCCTACACATCCTCTTAAACATTCCTCTGCCCAGAATATTACTAAGAAAAAGATGAGAAGAATAAGTAAAACAGTGAGCTTCCTGGTCTCTCCACCACGTGGTCCCCAAAGTGAAAATGAACATGAAAACATTTAACATGGTCCTTATAATAGATCTGACAGTCAAGACTTCTGCTTTTAAAACCTTACCATTATTACATGTGAACTTGGAAACTGAACATTTCTAATACTGATAGAACATCATTTATACCATAAAAGGAAGAAGTAGGTGAACAGGAGATTTGAACATGTTGGAGGAAAAAACGGTGGCTAACTTTTATTCTCCCTATAATATTGTTATATGTAAATAGAAAGAGTCTTTCACATTTTGATTGTACAATGTTTCTCTTCATCCCCTTTCAGTCTGTGGGTTCCCAATCCAGGGCACAAATAAAGACTTTGGACATGAGGTCACAAAGAAGATGCTCCTGGGGCAGGAGAGTAGATGGACCTACAGGAGGCATGGAGGGAGACAGCTCCCACTTGGGGTGGGGGGTCTCCTGAAGCTGGAGAGGCTGGACTGGACATGAAGGACCTTCTCCATCCTTTAAGTGTGTTTCTAGGGAGGAATGAGAAAAACAAAAGCAGTACCCAGGAAGGGTGTCTCTGGTAGCAATGTACAGACTATGCTCATGGATGGAAGATGGTTTCTGCTTGTTCCATGGATCCTTGGCCTGAACCTTACCTGTTTAAGAACATGGTTGCCTTATGTTTCTACTTACAAGGTATCCCCTTTCTGATTCCTTCAGAGTCCAGGCAAAAGAAATGACACGTTTCCGAGGCTAACACAGGGGAGGGGAGGGGAGGAAGGGCAAGGCATTGGGGCCTGCAGCCCTGAGACAAGAGTATCAGGTGGAAGAGGTGGCCAAGATAAAGCAACTAGAATTTCTGAAGGTGATAGGGACAGAGTAAAGGAACAAAGCAGGTGATTGAATAATTAGTCCCACAAGGAGATTGTAAGTAAAGAAAAATGTATGGGAGACCCCTGTAAGTTACAAATCAATCAAGAAAGCAGGTTTGCTTAACCACTAAGCCAAGCAGGCTTTCTCAGCAACAAAACCATGCAACAGAAGCCTGAGACATGCCTCCAAATAATAAAATAATGGTAGCAGGAGACCTATTTCCTGTCTAGTGAGCCCAGTAAGTTAATGATTCCTAGGACACGCTCCTCTGCACACACTAAAAACAAAAATATAAGGAAAAGTTGACATTATACTAAAACCTGAAATGATTTATCATTTTTAGCATATGCTACCACTTTTTTGCTCATTTTTATCATGCCATGACAGTCCTGACCTGACCATATGGGGACAAGAAAACTCCCTGGCCTGACATGGAGAAGGAACTGATGATGCAAGCATGATGTCTACACAAGAAGGAGGAAGAAGGTGGTCTTCTCCCCCACCCCACTTTCCTTTTGATTATAAAACTGTAGCTCACCAAGTGCTCGGAACATGGCATTCTCTTGCCCAGCTGCTTGTAAGTCTCACAAGCATCCTAGTCTAATAAATTGCTTCTAATCTATCACTTTGGAGTAGGAAGTGGCAACCCACTCCAGTATTCTTGTCTGGAGAATCCCATGGATGGATCCCTGGCAGGCTGCAGTCCATGGGGTCACAAGGAGTCAGACACCACTGAGTGACTCACAGACACACACACATAAACACACACAGGCAGTCGTATGGAGAAGGAAATGGCAACTCACCCCAGTACTCTTGCCTGGAGAAGCCCATGGACTAGGGAGCCTGGCGGGCTACAGTCTATGGGGTCGCAAAGAGTCAGACACGACTGAGCAACTCACACACACACACACACACACATAAAATCTATCACTTCGCATCTATCTGAATTCTTTCCACACTGAGACATGAAGAATTGGAGTTCCTCAGAGCATCCTTCTCCCCAGATGCATTTTTTCCAGTTTCAGAGGAGCTGGAGCAGGCCCTGATAGCCAGGCCAGTTATTGAACATCCAGACCCTGTACAGTAAGCAGGAACTATCTCACTATCAGGTTGTATTTCCCACTGCCCACCTGCCTCTGACACTTCCATACCCTTCTCTTTCCTCCTCTTCCAATCGCCAACCAAGATGCCCACTCCGACAGATGTGGGAGTGTAAATTATCTGATTATCTAGTGTGATGGCAGCAGTCTAGACTTGGAATCAGAAGACCTGGGTTTGAAGCCACTTGGCATTCATTGGCTGTATGACCCAAGGCTATCTCGCACTTCTCTCATCTGTCAAATGGGTTAAATAAGAGTCAAAGAGAGACTGAAATTATGAGAATCAAATATGTTAACAGTGAACTTCTCTATAATACTACAGTTATGATGATGATCAAAGTAATTTACACACTGACCAATGTGAATGACCATTAGATGGCCCTGCTCCTTCAGTTCACTCAGATGTGTCCAACTCTTGGCAGCCCCATGGACTGCAGCATGCCAGGCCCCCCGTCCATCACCAACTCCCAGAGTTTATTCAGACTCATGTCCATTGAATCAGTGATGCCATCCAACCATCTCATCCTTTGTCGTCATCCCCTTCTCCTCCCACCTTCAATCTTTCCCAGCGTCAGGGGCTTCTTCAATGAGTTAGTTCTTCGCATCAGGTGGCCTAAGTACTGGAGTTGCAGCTTCAGCATCAGTCCTTCCAATGAATGTTTAGGACTGATTTCCATTAGGATGGACTGGTTGGATCTCCTTGCAGTCTTCTCCAACACCACAGTTCAAAAGCATCAATTCTTCAGCACTCAGCTTTCTTTATAGTCCAACTCTCACATCCATACATGACCACTAGAAAAACCAGAGCTCTGACTAGATGGACCTTTGTTGGCAAAGTAATGTCATGTTTATCTTTAAAATGGAAAGTCTGTCAAATCAAATGAATCTCTTATTGATGCACTCCGCTCAACCAATTCTTCTGGCCCCTTTAAGGGAGTCTGGGGTGAGTCAGCACTTTCATTCCCACCTTATTTTTATTTCAAAGATAAACGTGACTTCCAGGATAGAGGAAGATAAGCAAGCATCATTTCCATTAGTTCTCGGCCCACTTTTTATACCTGGCACCTGGGTGCATTGAAGCTGCCCCGACCAAAAGTCCATACTTAACATTTTGAAATAAATAACTCTAAGGACTAAAGTCTGGGATGACCTGAGATTGACTGATTGAGTACCTGGTGTCATAAAATTCTGTGTTGAACAATCACAAATCAAAGCTGGGGAATTGGTAATTATCTACAGAGAACAGAAACCTGCCTGAAGTCATTGAAATCTGTTTCTTCATTCATTTGTTTCTTACACATCTTGACTTTTCACTGTCACTTCTACTACTAACTTCCATGTGACACTACAAATGGGTCTTCCCAGGTGGCTCAGTGGAAAGGAATTCACCCGCCAAGGAGACACAGGAGATATGCGTTTGATCCCTGGGTCAGGAAGGTCCCCTGGAGGAGGAAATGGCAACCCACTTCAGTATTCTTGCCTCGGAAATCCCATGGACAGGAGCCTGGTTGGCTGCAGTCTGTGGGGTTGAAAAGGGTCAGACATGAATAAGCACGGATGTGTGCAACACTACAAACAGGTTAATTAGTAAAATATGTGGTTCCCTTCCTTCTTCCTTCTCTCCTTCCTTTTTTACTCTTTTCCCATGTTTTAGTAATTGTGAAATATCAGCTTAAAACATCAGTTTAAAAAAACAATTAAAAAAACCCTCACTAAAAGTCAAGTGTTCTAAATTCTTTTGTGCCTGTGATTATATTATGTGACAAGAAACCATCTTGAGGTGATAATTAGATTTTATCTGTGAGTAATGGTGGTAAGATGGGAGTAAGTGGGAGTGTCAACATGTGACAAAAAAAAAAGACAATCACATGATTAGCTTGGGAAAAAATTACTCAAACAGGTGGCTGGGGTTACTATCTAATCGAGGAAAATTCTGACCCTTCGATGAAGGGTCAGACATTTTATTTGTCCCTCTATGGCCAGAAATTTAGGAATGTAGATTATAGCAAGAGAAAAAGCAGAAAGTAAACTGATAAATGAAATGTACAGTATTTCTGTTGGTGATCATCATGGTAGAGAACAAGACAGACCAGAAAGATACCTCCCACTTCTTTTTTCCCACAAGTTTTCACAGATGGTTATATGAGCTGTTTCCAAACTTACACAGGATCTGGGGCTGGAGGCAATGAAATTTAGCAGCAGTGCTGGTGTTAAAAGTGCTAAGGCTTTGGCTCCAAGTAACACCTTTCAATCTGTCCAACGACGACAATAGAAAACTTGCTTCAGGCAGGGTGGTGTCCCACATTTTTATTTGCCCCCAGAAAAATGTCCTGAATTTCACAGCTGTTCACGGTAACCTGACCTGATTGTACATACCTTCTCTCTGTTTTCCCTCTGGTTAAATGAAATTATGCAAAGGCGCAGACAAAAGCAAAGCAGGAAGCCTCCCACACTAGAAGTGGAAGATAAGAATCACAGAAGCCGGAATGGCTTTTACTGAAGGGCATTTCAAAGCCAGTGGAGGCATATATGGCATATTTGTAAATCTTCCCAATGTGTGTATATAACATGTACCTTCACACATCAAGACTAGAACTGTTCCTGACCCAAAGATCTGTTCCTGATCCAAACTAGATCTGTTCCTGACATCTGAGAACAAAGTGAAAGCAACCAAATCATAGAAAATACATATGTCCAATGTATGCAACAGATGAAGGAGTATTACCTGTAATTAGCAAGAGCTAAGAGCTAAGATGTAACGTACTAGAAAAACAGAAGGAGGAAACATATAGGAAGATCACAGAGGGGAAAAAGTACAAATGGCTGAAGATATAAAACACCTGCTAAGTATAGCAGTGATCATAGAAATGTAAAACTAAAGACCATCTATCCATCTTTCTGAACCAGGAAGAAGTAGAAAATATGAACAGGCCAATCACAAGCACTGAAATTGAAACTGTGATTTTAAAACTCCCAATAAACAAAAGTCCAGCACCTGATAGCTTCACAGTCGAATTCTATCAGACATTTAGAGAAGAGCTAACATCTATCCTTTGGAAATTGTTCCTAAAAACTGCAGAGGATGGAAAATTTCCAAACTCATTCTATGAGGCCACCATCACCCTGATACTAAAACCAGACAAAGATACCACAAAAAAAGAAAACTATAGACAATCTATCTGTCTTAAACTAGCAAAAGCTAAAAAATGTTGATTGTTTTCAGTCCTGGGGAGGGTGTGGGGAAATGGGTGCTCCCACATTCTCCTGGGTGTGTACATTTGTACAAACTTCAGAAGAAAATATAGTAGCACCTATTAGATTTTAAAGACTGATCACTGTTGATTTGGGCATATTCCCATGGAAATACATCCACATGTTCAGAAAGACATACATGTCCAAGGTTCACTGAACATTGTTTGTAAAATCAAAAACGCAGCAGAAAATGCAATGTTTATCAACTGGGAAGTGCTTATCCAAAATATGATAGAGCTAGACTGAAATTTTCTACAAACTTTAAAATGAGAGAAAATCGTATACATTGACACAAAAGAATGTTTGAGAAACTTTTGACTACAAGATACAGTTTGCATAGATTATGCATACATAATCCCAAATTTGTGAAGAAGAAAAAAAATGATTTCTATATATTTGCTTGTATTTCTACAGTAGTAGTCTAAAAGGACAGCAGCTGAAAACAGATGAGGTTGAGGGTATGTGAGAGAAAACTACACTTCTTTCATTCATATCTGCATCAAGAATGTATTATGTATTTTAATGATGGAAAACATATAAACTGATTTTACTGAGGCTGGAAAAGTGGAAAACTGTTATTTTGGTACTTCTTCAATCTCACTGTGAATTGCTGGGGTTAGATGAGGACATTCTAAAGGTCATTGATTAGTTCAGCTGCTTTCACATAATGTTAACTTTAGAAGGACTTCCCCAGTGGTTCAGTGGCTAAGACTCCAAGCTCCCAATACAGGGGGCCTGAGTTCAATTCCCAGTCAGGGAACTAGATCCTATGTCCCACATGCCACAAGTTCGTGCTGGAACTAAAGGATCCTGAGTGCCATGACCAATACCCAGTGCAGCCAAATAAACAAACAAATAACCTTTAAAAACACTGACTTTAGAGGAACCACTAATTTGCTAATTATTCTGTCAATTATTTGTCAAAATATTCACAACCTAAAAATTGAGTTATGTTTTATTCAGCAGGAATTTTTAGGACTTCAAGACTGGGAGGCAGCATTTCAAGTGACCCTGTTCTGAGGAGGTTGTGGGTGGGGAGTGGTGCAGAGAAGGGGAAGCCGGGTTACACAGATGTCTTGCAACAAAGGGCAGATATTCTGAACTCAAAAGATTATCATTGATTAAAGGAAAACCCTGTATCCCAAGTTAAGGCATTTAGTGCTTTTCTACATATGGGCTTCCCTATAGCTCAGTCAGTAACAAAACCTCCTTCAATGCAGGAGACCCGGGTTTGATTATTGGGTTGTGAAGATCCCCTGGAGAAGGAAATGGCAACCCACTCCAGTATTCTTGCCCGGGAAATCCCATGGACAGAAGGAGCCTGGCAGGCTACAGTCCATGGAGTCACAAAGTCGGACACAACTTAGCAACTAAATCATGTATGGGAAGATGCAACAGACTGGGCTCACTGAAATCATTCCTTTGATATGTACCCCAGCTCTCTGGGGCCGGTATCCTGATGTCTTCATATCATTAGTTTCCTCAGGACTCACCTAGGGAGTGGCCACAGTCTCATGGCTGCTAGATGGCAGGTACTTGCTTTCTGAGTTCCCTCGGAGTTCACCAACTCACCATCCAGTGCTGACTGCAATCACTGATGACTGTGGCATTCTTTGTTTACTAATATGGCAGGAAATATTCCATTTATCACCACCCATTAACTAAGGGAGTGGAAAGGAAGAGGCAGGCACCCCAGCCCCGTCAGACCTGTGGCCTCACTCTTCATCGGATATTGGTACAAAGCGGCTGTCTCCCCAAGTCCGCTTTCCACATTTACTTCATCAGAGAATATGGAACCCCTCTGCCCGAGTCATCCACTAACTTACCATCTCACTCAGAGAAAAACTGACGTAAGGGAAACAGTCATAGAGGCCCATGGCCTGCTATTGCTCTTCCCAACTCACTCTGCCCTTCAGGTCTCTTTTCTGTTCCACAGACGCAGAAAACATCTTTACTCTGAGCCTTCACCCTGCCCATTCCCTCTGCCCCTCGGGTATCTCGCCATCACTTCTCGGAGCGTTCCCCGCTGGTGCCTTCTCAGTGAGACTCGTCTTGACTATCATAACTAAGGTCGCAATTTCCACACCTCCACCCTAGTGTTCCCTGTCTGTCCCTCTTGCACTTTATTATCACCACATTTTTTATTTTCCCAAGAGATTAGATTTTTTAAAAAAATCTATTTGGCTGCACTGGCCGACTAGTTGCAGCGTGTGGTTTAATTCAAAACACGCAGCAGGCAGGTTCTAATTCCCTGACCAGGGATCAAACCTATGCTCCCTACATTGGGAGCTTGGAGTCTTAACCACTGGGCCACCAGGGAAGTCCCTATTATCACCTCTATTATTTTTAAATTTATTTCATTTACTGTCTCTCTCCAGTGACAAAGATTTTCTCCATGATCAAACTTTAGCCAGGCCCCTGTGAGCCCTCTTCCTGACTTGGTCTCAACCTTAGCCTACAGATATTTGAAAAAACGCTCGCCTAGTTTCTAACAGCTCAAGGACGTCCCTGCTTCCCTAGGATGACCCTAGTCCCCCTTAAAGTGCCTGCCTAAGAAAACTCAAGGCTGCCAAAGAATTTACTATTTGTTCCAACCAATCTGAACATAGGGCCCCCTGACATCCAGCCTCTGGTTGGGGGAAGATTCTGAGCAGTAATATTCTAGGTAGTTGGGAAAAGAGTCCAGGATGGTCAGAACTCAACTTCACTTTGTACAGAGGTGACTGGGTATTTTAAAGCAGGGTTCCCTAACCTCCCAGATCTAAGCCTGATGATTTGAGGTGGAACTGATGTAATAAAAATAGAAATAAAGTGGAACTTCCATAGTGGTAAGCAATAAGCACCAGCAAACAAGGCTAAATGGGTTTCACATGCACCAATCCCCCTTCTTCACACTTTTTGTGATTTTTTTAAATTTCCAAACTCTACTAAGCCCCTGCCTACCTCCCGCCTTGCTCCCTCCTCTTCCTTTAAAACTGCAGTCCCTAACCATCTTGGCACCAGAGACTGATTTCATGGAAAACAGGTTTTTTATGGACTGAGGTGGGGGTGATGGTTTGGGGATGATTCAAGTGCATTACATTTATTGTTACTTTATTTCTATTATTATTACATGCACCTCAGATCATCAGGCCTTAGATCTGGGAGGCTGGGGACCCCTGCTTTAAAACACCCAGCCACCTCTGTACAAAGTGAAGTTGAGTTCGGTCCATCCTGAACTCTTTTACCCATTGCCTAGAATGTCACTGCTCAGAAAGTGTATTGGAGAAGAAAATGGCAACTCACTCCAGTGTTCTTGCCTGGAGAATCCCAGGGATGTGGGAGCCTGGTGGGCTGCCGTCTATGGGGTCGCACAGAGTCAGACACGACTGAAAGCGACTTAGGAGCAGCAGCAGCAGTAGAATCTGTCCTTTCAACTTTAACCAGCACCAGGCTTTGTTTATCTTTAACACTCCCTGCTGCAGTATAGGCTCCAAGTGCTGGATTTTGTTTTCTTACTGGCACATAGTAAAGACTCAGTAAATACCTGCTGAACATCATTGACGGATCAATAAATGTGCATGGGCTTGAGTCCTGAGGGCACATTTCCAGGTTGGGGTAAGCATGTTTAAGCATTTAGATTAAATACAGTGCTCACTTCACTCCTTAAATACCTGGCAAGCGACAGGTGCCTGACTCTCATAGATCATTCCAGTCTTCCTATGCTCCCTACACTTGTCTTGATTTATTGTATTTAATCCTGATAAAGCACCATCTTCTACATGCTTTATATCCTCCATAAATGAACACAACCGAGCACTGAATACCATGCTAATGAGTGATTACTGAAAGGGACCATGTGAAGAGTATTGCTTCATAGGAAGACTTTTACTTTGGGTGGTTATTTCCTCCACGCCCCACCCTTTATTTCCATCCGTGGCCCTGGTTTTGAAACTACCCTTCAACCTAATTCCCTCTGTGGCTCTCTGGGTTTCCATTCCCCCAACTTCAGTGAAAGATGCTTTCACTGTGAATTCCAGTAACTTCCTTCCAATCTAATGAGGTCTTTAAAGTGTTGATTCTTTAGGTTCTCGTGGGTGATCTGAATACTCCTAACCTCCCTCACCATACCTTTCTCCCTTATCCTACTCACTGGCTTCTCACCATTTCTAGGTGCCTACAAGTTGTCCCAACTATAATCTATCACTTCCAAAACGTGCTTTATATGCAACAAATGTAAGTGAGGCAGTATGGAGATTACAAAAGTCTAGAATGCAAATGCTGCACCCAAAGAGAAGGGAGACAGTCTATAACTCATGAGAAGTTCGAGTTTATTGCATACTTGTTGCTTTAATTATTTGTTGGGACTTACCTGGTGGTCCAGTGGCTAAGCCTTCGTGCTCCTAATGTAGATGGCCCGGGTTTGATCCCTGATCGGGGAAGCTGATCCTACATGCTGAAACTAAGAATTCTCATGACGCAACTAGAGATCCCATGTACTACAACG
This sequence comes from Odocoileus virginianus, assembly GCF_023699985.2. Classification (NCBI taxonomy): domain Eukaryota; kingdom Metazoa; phylum Chordata; class Mammalia; order Artiodactyla; family Cervidae; genus Odocoileus; species Odocoileus virginianus. Next base: position 21,694,502 of record NC_069707.1, read on the forward strand.
AAGATCGAAGATCTTGTGTGCCACAATTAAGACCCAGCACAGCCAAATAAATAAATAAATGTATCTTGTTAAATATTTGTTGAATGAAGTGGTTACATAGGAAAGTTCGGGCATTATCCAAGGCAATAATAAACTGTCACATGATGGACACCATAAATCAGAGTTCTCCACTAGAGCTGTAGCTTCTCCCCACTGTTGTACTTCTTATTTCTAAAGGGTATTTTCTGCGGGATTCTAATATCAACCACTGTTGACAAGCCCAATGTATCTTCTTATCACATCCTCAAATCTGCCTGTTATCCAGCATCCTCATGATTCTCAGAGGCACCACCAACATTCTGATTCTCAGGTGCATCTTAGTATCTGCAGTCTCCTTAGAAGGAGGTTCATTCCCAGCCCATCAGGGCAGAAGTTCCTGAGGCCTCCCTTCCTTCTCAGGTCCATGAGAAGCCTGGTCTGGGAGTCAATAACCTCAGCTCCAGTCCCCTTCAGCCCCTTCCTCTTCTCTAGAAAAGGCATCACAGAGACTGAGAAATGAGGAATGAAAAATACTCCACAGATGTAAAGCTTTTCAAAAGTATGACCTAAGTGGATGCAGGGATGGGGGTGGGAGGATGGGAGGGCCAATAGGGAAGGGATATGTGTATATATAGAGCTAATTCACTTTGTTGTACAGCATCGTATGTAATATACCTCAATTTAAAAAAGAAAGAAAAAAGTATAAAAGAAAAGAAAATATAAAAGCTGAATAGCTTTTACTCTTGTCTTTTCATGTTTGTGGTAATGCCATTTCAAAAACTGGATTTGGATCTTGAGTATCCAGTGAATAAAGTGTTCTAATGTTAAGTTAAAAAAAAAATTCTGGATTAAAGTTTAAAATTCTAGGTCAAAGGATACAAATTTCTAATAATCATTTCACAACACAAACCTCAAACATTATGTTGTACACCTAAAACTAATACAGTGTTATATGAAAATTACATCTCAAAACAGATTCTATCTCCATCTCTTCATCCTACTATCTGAAAACCTGCTAGACACTAGACACAAAAAGCCTTTACAGATAAAATTCCAGGAGCCAATTCACATGGGCAGTCTTGAAGCAAAATATCCTGCATGGGTGGAAGTTCTAAAGGCTCCCTCTAAATCTTTCATCGTTTCCACCGACTATAAATAATGTATAGTCAGGCTTACCAAACAGGAAAGCCAGACCAGACTTTCAAGCAGCACAGAAGTTTCCATGGATAGAACTGTAAGCTACATTAGTGCTAGAAGGAATCCATCCTTAAAATAGTTGACAAGCTGAATGAAAGCTATCCACAGAGGCTTGCTTCTCAAAGTGAGGTTCATGGACCACCAGCGTCAGCCAAACTTAGAAGTTTATTTTAAAAAACGCAGAAGCTTCATCTCCACCCCGACTGAATTTCAACGAGATCCTCGGTGATTCATAAGGACAGTAACGTTTGAGAAATTGAATACTGTAACCCTGTCACCTAAGTCAAATGTGGACGCCGGTGACAGCTCTGATGCACTGTAACATCACCCCTTCCAGAAGAAAATGCTTCCCGGCGGGGCTGACTGGGACTCAGTCATCGTTCGGGGCCTGCCTTTGTTACCTGTTGACTATGAACAGGGCAGCGAGTGAGGATGGCTGAAAAACCACAGCCTGGGATTAAGAGCTTCCTTGCTGATGCCCAGGGACCAGCGGAATCATATCAAGACAGTAAGAGTTTAACGCAGGTGAGCGCCTGCAAACGTGATCAAGGGACGACCTGGAGCAAGAGTAGCAGGTGAAGGATGTGCGCGTGCGCAGAAGAGAAGACAGGCGCGGCAGCCACGCCCACAGCGGGAAGAGGGATGGGGGGACTTTCACAGCCGGGCTGTGATGCACAAGGTAGGTTTTTCAGCATCAGAAAGTTCAAAGCACGTTCTTTCTGCTTCTGCAGCTATCTGGCAGCTGCTGGGGCCTCCAGTGTATTCCCATCTTGCCATCGCCTGAGGTCACCGACATTTTCCAGATCCCAGCCCTCTGGGAATTTGTCAGCTGCCTAAAGAGACATCATCCCAGTGAAAAATTACCCACTTAGAGGATCTTAGTTCACTAACCGGGAATTGAACCAGCATCCCTGCATGGGAAGCATGGAGTCTTACCTCTTTACCTCTAGTGCCATCTGGGAAGCCGATATTCCATGATAGGTTATTACAAAATATTGAGTATATTTTCTTGTACTACACAGTGAATCCTTGTTGCTTATCTATTTTATATATAGTACTTACATCTGTTAATCCCTTATTCCTAATCTGGAAGATCCCTCGTGGTCTCCATCCACCGCACTCTTTCTTCTTTCTGACCTTAACAGGCATTAGCTTTTCTCTGTCGCTTCTCAGATGCCCAGGAGTTCCTCACCTTGCTAGTCTTCTGGTATACTGAAGCAACTGTTGGTGGGTTTCCACATTCTAAGCATCCCTAGTCTAAGAACCACCCTCTCTACACCTATAAGAGTGCATCCCACATGATGGATACAGCTAGTGATGCAAATGACTACCTGGCCCAGGCTGGGCATTCGAAATTGGGGTCCAGGGACATCGAGGAGTTTCTGCTCTACCTGAAGACAAGTGAACGTAGACACTCTGAGGAGACCTGTGCTCCTAATAGCAGAGAAATCTGGTATGAGAGGATGCATGGATGGATGGAGGCATGAATGGACAGAAAGATTATAGATAGAATGATTGATAGATACAGCCTTAGAAAGAAAAAGTGATGGAAAGATAAACAGTGCCCTTCTTGGCCACAGGCAACTTATCAGTTGCTGGTTCTAGGTCTTCACAACACACAGCTCTGTTTATTGGTTTTGAACAGCTCTTGCATCCTTATACAAACAGAAACTCTCTTCTTTCAAACAAGGGAGTCTCTATTACTGGCTATGGGAAATTGTTCATTTTGAGCAAATCCTTGCTGTCACTTAATAACCCTCATTCATGTCTTACTGAATCTCTCCCACAAATGTCACATTGTCTTCTTTACTTCCTCAGCCTCAGAGTCACTACATCAATGGTCCAAACTGACCTACTTGGTCAGCACATACGACCTCGCATGAAGTATTACTATAAAGTCATACAAATGACTTAGATATCCATATGATTGTTATTCCCACCAAAATAATCATACTGAGAAACTATAAATGTATTCCCACAATGTGGTCAATACCCCAGCCATTTCTGGAATGTCTATTCAAATCTTCCTTACTGACAGTAAATCTATGTCTCATGATTTTTAGAAACACCTACAATTGTGCTGTAATCGGGGCAAGTGGATAAAATGAAGGATCGAACATTTTAATCATAAAGTTTGTTTTCCCCAAAAGAATCCTAATTGAAATAAGCATATCTTCCATAATCAGAATAAGCAGATGACAATTCTAAAAGACAATACACATGTGAAGACACACATGCTATGTGCTATTACATTTATTAAATATAAATCACATTCTTTGTCATCATCACATCTTTCTGTACCCTTCATCCAGAGGAGAGAAATCTAAGATTTATAAAGCCCAGTAGGTTGGAGAAGAGGGGTTTAATGAATGTTTGTTACTGATGTTTAGGTTTCTTAATTATTATCTAATTTAAATGAGACCTGTAAAAAAATAGATGCCATTCAGGTAGGTAAAAATATACATGAAGGCAAACAATTACAGACCAACCCTAACTGCCTGAATCATGGCCATAAATTATATGTCACATACTTAAAATATGTGAGCTGCCAATCAAAACTGAAGCATCGTACCAATGATATTCCTGCCCTGGTCATAGCCCTGAGCTCTGGAGATAGATAATGCATTTTTCTTCAAGTCACAAGTTTTTTCCTGTTGCGAGGGATAAGCAATAACTACTTTTTCTCAAGTTTTCACAGAGGCATCGAGAAACTGCTAAGTAAGGGATATAAATGTCAAGTTTTAGCCAATAGGTCACACAGTGAGCTAGATCTCAGAAACCCTTCTAAGGGCAAGCCATGCAACCCACTTCTCTGTGCAAATTTCAGCTAGTGTGATCAAAGATAATGAGTCACCGGTAGAGGATTTCAAAAACACTGAAGCTGCTTCAGGGTTTTCTTCTTGAGCTTTGCTGTAACTGAAACTATACTTGCACTTTGAGACAAGACAGGGCTATGGGGCATGAATTCAACACATGACTCCAAGATTGAGTAGTTTTAGGTTAAAAGATCACGCCTCAGTAATGAAAACTGAAGGCGCTTGTCTGAAAATACTGGATCCCAGAATCCCATTAGAGTGAATTCAAATGTGTTGTTTATACTAGAAACATGAAGTGTTGGGTAGACCTTAAAATAGACAACTGCTTGAGGCTTGAAAATGATCTTTTGATAGAAATAGATGGGTATTCTGATGATCTTGCTCAGAATAGTATTTATAGAGTAAAACGTGACTGGATTTCTTCCCTGGTGGTAGAGGGTACATATGAGTCATTTTCTTTGAGGGGCGATGGCTGTGCGCTAGGTCTAATGCGGTAAGGACAAGAGTGTGAGCTTTGAAGTCATCAAAATGAATCAATTCTACCTGCGGGACTTGAGTGGATTGCTCCATTTTTCTGAAACCAGTTTTGTTATTTAAAACGTGGCGCTAAGGGACTTTCCCGGTGGTCCAGCGGTTAGGACTCCTCGCTGTACTGCATGGGGCACAGGTTCAATCCCTGGTTGGGGAGCTAGGATCCTGCATATCACGTGGTGCAGCAAAAAAAAAAAAAAAATGGAGCTGATACATAGCGATGTCACAGGGTGGCTATAAAGATGAAACGTGATAGCGTGTGTAAATAATGCAGGACTGGTTTTGCCTGAGCGTTCACTTCCTTCTCAGCCCTCCTGCTCACACTCTTGCATGCAACCCCCTGCAGGGAGGCTGCAGAATCTGGCTTACTTGGGCTCCATCAGCACCAGCCCACGGCGGGACTGACATTCACCATCTTCCTTTCACCAGCTACTTCTATGAAGATGTTGTGAAGTGAGGTTTGCACAATACTCCCAAGGTGTCTCACTAACTGCTCTTCAAAAACACTCTGGCTGCAGAAAGCAACACAATACTGTAAAGCAATTATCCTCCAATTAAAAATAAATAAAAAGAACACTCCAGTTAGAGTTTTTGTGTGCATGTTTTAAACCTTAGAGAATCATAACTTCTATCCAACTTTCCATTCATTTTTTAAAAATCAGTTTGCCTAGTTTTTTGATTTACAACTTCATGTTAAAAGAACTGACTTTTAGGGACTTCTCTGGCAGTGCAGTGGTTAAGACTCTGCACTTCCAATGCAAGGGGTTCAGGTTTGATCCCTGCTTGGGGAACTAAGATCCCACATGATGCATGGCCTGCCTAAAAAAAAAAAAAGAAAAAAAAAAACTAACCATAGCCTGACTTTTAGGGAATACATGCATTAAGTCTATAAATATTTAGTAAGCACCTACTGTATACCAGGCCCCATACCTGGCACTGACAATGAAAAAAATCAATAAAACATAGTTTGTTTTCAGCACTGTTACAGCATGAGGAAGGACGCGCAGTTAACGCACCACAGTAAGTCCTGTAATGGATGCGGGCCCGAGGTGCCACCACTTACACGGCACTTAAAGTTCAAAAGCACCTTCACAGTGTCAGCCTCCCATGAACCCTATGAGCTGGGTGTCACCATTACTAATCAATTCCAGGTCAGATATAAGGAAGCCCAGGGGAAGGAGGGGAAGTAAGCTGACCAAGATCACACAGATAATAACCGTGATTCTGGGTCTCAAATCTCAGCTGGCTGTGTTTTCCCCACCACTGTCCCTCAGAGTCCATGTCAGCATATGCTCTAAACATGCCCCCTATTGAGTCGGCAAATTCCTTACAAATGTCACCAGAACTGTGTTCCCCAGGAAGCATTCAGACACAGGAAGCTCTTGTGCTCTAGACTTGGCCCAGACCCTAATCTCCCTTCTCTCCCCCAGGACCCTACTGAGAGCCGAAGGAACTGATGTTTTCTGATGATGCCGGCTTCTCTCAGGCGTTGGGGCTTTTTCTCTACTCTTTCCTCTCCCCAAATACTACTCCTCTGGTTCACCCAGCTCCACCTTCCTGTTCCTTCTCTTGCCTGGAGACAGTACAAGTTTCACCTCCTTTAGGAAGCCCTTCCTGATTACCCTCCTTTAAGCCATTTCAAATAGCTGAGTCTTCCACGTCCTCCCCAAGGCCCACAAGAGGCGCAAGTCATAGCTAAGACTATTTGGCACTGCAGTCAGAGGTTCATTTGACTGTCTTCCCCTTCACTTTTCCTCAGGGATGTCTTTGCAGCCTCTGTGTTTAGCCCACTAGCTGTTTGTTGACTAAATGAATGAAGGAAAAAAAATCAAGCTATGCCCCCTCACCTAGTGTCCTCCCTGCAGTGGCTGGGCTCAAAACAAATCCACAGCTTTGTCAGCAGTCTCAGAGCTACCACTGAACTACTGATGCCCACCAGAGCTTCCCCAGGTTAAGGATAATTCACTCTGTGTGCCTCCTCTGAAAACAAGAACAACAGTCATGAAATCACCAGTCATGCTTTGAGCACAGACATGGCTGGTAACAATGCCTTAGACCACTGGACCTGCTTCTGTCTCTAGCTGGCCACAGCCTTTCTGCTTTCGATTTTACTCCTCAAATTGCAGAGCCCGTATCTGCTCACCTGTGTGAACTCAGAGCCTAGAACAGTGATGGCACACAGCAGACTTTGCCTCAGGAAATATTTGAATGAATGAATGAATGAATGAAATATTGAATGAAGGAAGGAAACTGCCCTGGCTTGGTTCTTCCTAAGCGACCTTGATGGCACTATGTAATCACTTTACCCTTCAGGCCACCACTGGCTCGAGTTTGCGTGGATGTTGGATCAAGACAGACAATGGCTCCATGACCTCTGTGTGACCTATGACCTATGACTTCAGACAGTGGATCTTTTCTAGAGAATCTGAACTAAAAAATATGAAGAAATTTTTCCAGGTAAATATACAGATGAGAGCTATGAGGAAGCAAAGGTTAAGTTGCGGGAGGGGAGGTAGAAAGCCACGACACGAGGTTTGTGGAACTGGACAGATGAGGAAGCACCCGTGAGGAGAACCTGTTCAGATTAGGAAGCAGAGAGGCTGAGAGAAGCTGAGTGTCAGGGAGACCCTGCCATCCTGAGGAGGCACTAGAAGAGAAAGAGGAACTGGCCGCAGGGCCATTCCTGACAGTTCTTCTCTGGTCTCAGCTTCAGGTCTAGTGCAACCAGACTTAACAGGCATGTTCTTACCTAACAGGTGAGAATGAGTTTTAGTGTTTCAGCCACTGCTACAGGTTAACAGGTGATGCTGAGTTCTAAAATGTGCTAGCCTTGGGTACAGGCCCATCTCAGCTTAGAAGGTGTCTTTGTGAGCACTGGATAAAGACGCCCATTTGGGGATGAAGCCTGACCAGTGGTCAGCTCCTGGCAAGATGAGAAGCCCGCCGCCCTTGAACAAAGAAAAAGGTTCCCTTCCTGGGGGCAGTGGAGGCACGCAGGTCTGCCCCGGGGCCACATAGCTTGGTGAGGCCAGGGCACAGGCTGGGTCTTGTCTGCCCCGCCCTTCCGGGCAGGATGGCTTTACTCTCCAGGGAGAAGGCAAGGACAGAAATTGTACCCAGAGCCAAATGGTCTTTGCTTGGTAAAAGAAACCACTTTGAGTTATGTGAATGGCAAGTGAGCCGGCATCCATTGTCCACTGTGATGGGGCCGAAGAGTCCCCTTGGGACACCGCCCCCTCCCCCCGCCCCTTGAGCATGGCATTATGCTTTGGAAAACAATGGCTGAGCATGCAAACACCAACTGGAAGAGTTAGAACTTCAGAGGGCAGTGGGAGGCACTCTGGGGGCACCGACCAGGTGTGAATAACAAGGACTTCTCCCCCAGTGGGAGAGCTGACCATCAACTGCAGAACCCATCTTGGATAGCGGCACCCCATGGCAGTGGCCGTAGGTGTGGGTGCACGGAACATCCAGGTTGGCTAGATTTCTCGCTCCACTCCTCACTGAACACACCAGGGATAAAAGACTTAAGAGAAAGACACTGGATCTGCCATTTTCCCAGGCAGTGCTAGTGGTAAAGAAGTCACCTGCCAATGCAGGAGACGTGAGAGACGCGGCCTCGACCCCTGGGTCGGGAAGATCCCCTGGAGGAGGGCATGGCAACCCACTCCAGTATTCTTGCCTGGAAACTTCCATGGACAGAGGGGTCTGGGGAGCTACAGCCCAATAGGGTCACAAAGAGTCAGACACAATTGAAACAACTCAGCACACATGCACACACACCTGTATACACCAGGATGTAGGGATGCCAGAGGAATGAATCAGGTACTGCAAGAGATGAGACTGTGTCTGGACACCAAGCTGATAAAGTGGTCCATCTGCTCATCTCTCCCTTTTTGAGGTGGCTCAAATGTTCTTTGTTCTGTGCAGCCCTACATGCAAGACTGAAAGTCATCACTTGCAGACCAAACACCAAGACCAAGTACCAAATACCTCTTGGTACTCCTACATCCTGATGGGCACAGTGCCTGGCACACAGTAGGTCCACAGTCAGCACTGGCTAAGAGCTTACAATAGGGATAAGCCCTGGGCTGTGTTCTAAGGTTCTTTACTTACTAATTATTGGGCTTATCAGAAAAGAACATCAGAACCCACTGAATATATTAAAGTTTCCAATGCGGAAGAAGATTGACCTAAAAATTAAAAGAACATCTGTCCATATACCATGAAACCCTTTTTTGGGCATTTTAAAAAATGGATAAAACACCACTTTATTTACAAAGCAATACTATATTTTTAAAATGCAAAACTTTTGTTGAATTCCAGAACTGTGAGTTCAAAACCATAAAGCAAAAACAATCTGTTTTCCTAACCTCAGTAAAAGGACTGATGTGTCAATTCCAGTGTTACTTCAGTTACATTCTTTAAGTGTACTTATTTGAAAATATATGGCTTTCTTCACACATTTTGTGTGGATTTTAAAATTGAAAACTAGAGTTTTTGCTGACAAAGCACATGCATCTTTATCATGTGAAAAAATCAACTGTTCCAATCACAAGTTAAATACAAGCCACTGAAGCTTGGACAGGAATCCAGTAATAAAGCACAAACAAAGTGGATTCTCTTGTGATATCTCCACGGAGTCAACAGAGGGAAAGCGCAGAGCTGGTCTTTTTAAAATGTTGTTTGTATTGGACTGTCTTTTATCGGCATGGTAGGAAAATTTTCGAGTTTCAAGTTTGTATTATTGTTTGATGGAGAGAAAAGCAGGAGGAAGCAGGGCTGGGAGGTAGGGTGACAGACGGGGTAGGCAGGATGGCTGGTAATGACAGAATAAGGTTCTTCTCTGATGGCCCTTGAAGGACACTTTGCAGTCTTCCCCTCTCTGCCCTCCTCTGCCCCTCCCAGCCACACACCGCTGCAAAGTCCCCACCAGCTCAACACTCTACCAAGGACTCACCCCGGCAGTTCCCTCATTATGAGAAATGAATCCTTAGGAAGAACTTACTGACATCTAGCAGGAGGAGAAGGGGACAACAGAGGATGCGATGGTTGGGTGGCATCACCAATGCGATGGACATGAGTTTGAGTAGGCTTCGGGAGTTGGTGACGGACAGGGAAGCCTGGCGTGCTGCAGTCCATGGGGTCACAAAGAGTCGGACAAGACTGAGCGACTGAACTGAACTGAGCTGAGATCAAGACAGGGACTTCCCTGGTGGTCCAGGGGTTAAATGCAGGGGTCACAGGTTTGATCCCTGGTTGCAGAACTGAGATCCCATATGCCACACGATGTGGGCAAAAAAAAAAGAAAGGCAGTGAGAAAAGCCCCCTGGAAGGGGGTAGCAGCAAAGAATACCGGTAAGATATTAAACCAAATTCTTCCGCCTCACGCTCGCCCAGGCCAAGCCCTTGTCACAGTATCACACGGCAGCAAGCCATACTGATATACAGGCCATAGGTTCTTCTCAGACCCTGCTACACACTAGAATCACTTGATGCCAATTAAATCAGAATCCCTGGAGCTGGGACACAGCCATAAATTGTTCTGTTGTGATTTTGCTCGTGGTTCTGCTTTCTTAACTTTCCAAGGGACTCCTAGGTGTAACCAACTTTGAAAACCAGTGTCAGAGAGAAATGCTTCTTAAATATTAGGTCTCCTCTAACAACCTCGGGACCTTGTGAAATGCAGATTGAGGTTAAGGATATCTGGGGTGGGGTCCAAGATCCTGAGATGAGGCCCATGCTGCTGGCCTGGGGCTGGCTCCTTTCAGGCCACATGTGATCTCACATGGGACACTGACCACTTGTGCGCCCACAACTTCTGGGGGAGGGCCTTGAATTTGAACTACCCTACCTCGGGTCAAGGGATGTTATCACAAGGGGTTGTAACCTTCCTATTGCGCCTCTAAGACAAGTCAGTTATCAGCTCTGTCATCTAGCTGATTCTCCATCCATCTAGCCTGGCTGTATGTGTCAGTGAGGGACCAACTCATTCATTTTGTCTCTGACTCTTAAGAAATGCAGGGAACTCCGCATTATGTTTAGCCTATTCTTAAAGAAATTCAAGGCTCAGTGCTGAAGATGAAATTCACACAGAAGCTCACTCTTTCACACCATGGGTCAGCTTCCTGGGGAGCTGGGGATGAAGCAGCTGAAATCTGTCACTTCCTAATATCCTTTTTTTTTGTTTGTTTTGTTTTTTTTCCATTTATTTTTATTAGTTGGACTTAATATCCTTTAAAAGCATACAGAATGTGTAGAGCTCTTGGAGATAAAATAATTTTATAAATTGAAGTCCACAGTTCACACGATGGGCACTTTGCATGCTCATATTTAAAAGGTTCTTGTTTTGTTGTTTTTAGTTGCTAAGTCATGTCCAACTCTTTTGGGATCCCATGGACTGTAGCCTGCTAGGCTCCTCTGTTCATGGGATTTTCCAGGCAAGAAGACTGGAGTTGCCATTTCCTTCTCCAGGGGATCTTCCTGACCCAGGAACTGAACCTGAGTCTCCTGCATTGCAGGCGGATTCTTTACCACTGAGCCACCTGGGAAACCCCAAAAGGTTTTTACTGCCTCTTTTCTGTGTAGGCCTTGATTTCCATCTATGAAAATGAAAAATGGTGATACACACTATGCTTATTTTATCTGCAGTCACCAACTGGACACATTTTCAGTTTCCTCTTATACAGTCATCTGAACAGTTAATCTTTGTTCAAAAGAAAAAATCAATCAAGATTATCCAGGAGTCAAGTTCAGTCTGGCCAAGACATAAAAACCAGGAGGAAAAACACATTCAGCTCAACACTTTCCACAACATGAATTTGGCAGAAGACCCTTTACAACACATCCCATAACCTACATCCCACCAATTGAATTTAAGAATTCTGACTGGCTTTATCCAAAGTGATCTGCAAAGTCAGATCAACAACACTTTGGATGTTTTCTACCTACACACATGGTAGGGCAAAAACGATAATACAAGAATAAGAAGGAGCGGTGGAATGGAAAACAGAGGTAGGTGGCCCATGGAATGGAGTCAGAAACATGAAAATGTGCCTCTGCTGAAGGGGAAACTAGGTTTCAGCTAGGAGTCAGGTTGCCTTAGCCCTTCAAGGCCTACCTACCCATCCCAGCCAACCCCCACCCCCTCCGCCCCCACTCAAGCACGGAGCCTGTGGGGGAACCTTGGGGAGGGCAGTGTTTAAAATCTGCCATTGGTAGTTTCAGCATCAGTCCTCCCAAGACTGCAAACCAGAAAACAATCTGTAGAAACTTAACAAGTCTGGTGGACTTTCAGAAACCGTTCTGCAGTTCTTAGGATAAGGCTTTGTTCCAAAGCATTTTAAAAATTATTAATTATTTAATCCCCCTAACCTCCGCATGTGGCAGTTCCACACTCTGATTCCCACTTTGAATACCGAGATATGAGAGACGAGGTTAAGTCATCTGCCCCAGGTTACACACAGCTCGGCCCTCAGCCGGGTTCTGCCCGGCCGGTGCCCGGAGATGCCCCCAAGCCGGCGGGCCGGGCTTACCGCAGAGATGCCCGCTCCAGGCTTGGTCAAACGGTGAAGGATCAGTGATCCAACAGCACGACCAAACTCTGACCACACCTGCGGGGGCGTTTACACCCCGGGTCCTCTGACCAGCAATTCCCCCAAAGAAGGCTTTATTTCAGAAGCATGAGAAGTTGGAAGGGTTTTAAGACTTGCATGTTAACCGTAACATGTTAGCCGTCCCCCACCCCCCAAGTGAGAGGACCGCACCCTTCCGAGGGACCAAAGTCGCCCTGAAGACCGAGAGAAGGTTCCTCTTCCTGATGGACAAGCCTAAGAACCAGAGTCGCCGGTGCTCCCGGGAACCGCACAGCCGCCGAGCCCGCGAGAGGGAGCGCTCCGCATCGCGGCGGGTGCACCTCGTCCCGGGGAAACGCGCGACCACCCCGCGCGCTGGCCGAAGCCGGGTTGGAGCATCTCTCTCCGAGGGTACCGGAGAGGGGCAGAGACAGAAGGTGGGGAGAGGGCTGGGGACGGGACCGCTGGGAGGGTGAGGGGTTCAGCTTCGCCCAGCCCCGACCCCCCATCCCCTCCTCTCCTCCCGCCGCCAGTGCCCGCGGACGCCCCGGGCTGGCCGTGTCCCCATCGCAGCCACCTGCCCGCGCCGGCCCTCCGCCGGCCCCCGGCGCCCGAGCGGCCCTCACCTGATCCGGAGATGTGGACGCGGAGCGGGCGGCCCCGACTCGAGCAGGACGACAGGTCGCTCTGCGAGCGGCCGCGGGGGCTCGGGTCCCCCGGCAGCCTGCGCAGGGCGGGCGCCGGCAGCCCGGCGGGCGTCTCGGGCTCGGGCACCTCGGCCGCCGCCTGCCCGGCCGGCTCTCCCGGGGGCTCCGCGGGGCTCCTGCCCGCCTCGGCCATCGGCTCCCGGCGGCCCGGAGCGCGGGGTGGGGCCGGCGCCGCGGACCGCGCTGCCCGGCGCGCGGCGACCCCGAGGCAGCGACAGGGGCGGGGAAGGCTGGACGCCGGGCGCGGAGAAGCTGGCGGGGAGGGCGGGAGGAGGAAGAGGACAGAAAAGTTTGTACAGGAAGGAGCCGCCTACAGCCGGCTCTCGCTCCCGCGGGCGAAAGCCGCAGGGCTCGGAGCTGGGCCGCCCTCAGTGCCCGCGAGCCTGCCCGCTGCTCCACCCCCTGGGCCGGGGCACGGCCCTCTGCAGATTGGCGGCAGGAGGGTCCCCTCCGGTCATACCCAGCTCGCAGGCCTGAGATTAGTGGAGCCAGGGCGTCAGGAGCTGGGGATGCAAGGTCAAGGTTAACAATAATGTTTTCATGGGGAGGGACCTGGGCGGTGGGCCGGGGTTGCAAGGAATGCCAAGCACACACACTTGAGCGCCCTGTGATGGAATCAAGAGGCTCATACCCAGTTGAAGGATGCCGAACTACCAAACTGCAGCACCAAAAGGCACTGGACTTGTTGGTGGGCTCCTGACCCATCCTGGAGACCCGTAAGTCAAGGCCACAGACCTCCCCTCTCACCCCTTGCCCTCGAAGCCCTCTCTGCCTCCCACCTTTGCCCACATTCCTGGGTTTCTGTCTGCTGGGTAGACCCGGAGGTCATGTTTGAAAGGCCAGGCTTCCAAACAACCGAGTGAATGAATGCCTACTGGAAGTCTGCCTCGAAGCTTTGCAGTGGAAAGACGGGTCTCCCAGCTGCTGTCAACTGGAAATCAGTTACCTCCGTGCCTTGTAGGATTGTGTGAGATGGGCAATGGAGATCTTGCTGATTCAGCTGGTGACTTCACAGCCTAAGCTTTATCAGTTTTATGATTATGCCCCCAAGTTGTGACTTGCCCAGAGCCAGACCCAGCTGTCACCATTCCTGAAAGCTCATGGCAAGGGGCGAAGGTCTCTGGGTTCACTTATAGTGAGGCAGCAGGCAGAGAAGGAGATGGGGGAGGGGAGGAAGTTAACACAGTTAACATTTATTGGCACCCACACCCATATGCCAAGTGCCTTGTCAGACACTTTGCACATATGATACCTTTAGTTAAAAAAAAAAAAACTCAGGCAGAGCTGGTGAGAGAAAGGGGGGGTCCAAAGTGAGGGGTGCAAGCTAGAGAGGTACATTAATACCCACAAAGGGCTTTGTAGTGACTCGGTCATAATAACAGCAGCTTGCCCTTAATAATTTAAAAGGGTTTTCACCTATAATTCTCAGAGCAACTCGGGGAAGGGCATGATTATCCCAGTGTTGCTGTGAGAACTCTCCAAAAACAGGTCCATTTCCACAAAGTCAGCCATGCTTGTCTGTCCTGCTCTAAATATCTCCTATTTCTCCACCTCCTTAAATTTACACAGCTTCAAGTGTTATTGCCTTGATCGATACCTTGTGTAGTTTAGGACAGAAAAAAAGATGCCTGTGCTTCAGTGCACCAACGTGCGGTGTTTCAGCAGACAGGTCTTTTGGTGGGATTGAAAGGGCCGTGGGAAGGATTTGCCACTTTCCCCTGTAAATGACATTAGATTACGAAGCTATTCCTCATCATCGTTTGCCGTCCTGCATATGGTCTTACCCAGTGATGCTGTCTGTATCCCACTGGTCCACTTTCTCTGGTTAGCTCCCCTTGCCAGCTGCTTTTCTTCTGGGGCATATCAGCCTCTTTCCTTGTACTTGGGTCTCACCCACTGGATTCTCCCCTTCGCTCACAGTATGGGCGCCCTCACCATCCTTCCAGGCCTCCTGCTTCTCCCTTTCGGGCTTATCCTGTATGCCATCTCTTTTGATGCTAAATAAATGAATTACTGAATATCCCAGAGGGCTTCCCTAGTGGCGCATTAGCAAAGAATCTGCCTGCCAATGCAGGAGATGCGTGTTTGATCCCTGGATTGGGAAGATCCCCTGGAGAAGAAAATGACAGCTCACTTCAGCATTCTTGCCTGCGAAATCCCATGGACAGGAGCCTGGAGGGCTACAGTCCGTGGGGTCGCAAAAGAGTCAGACGCAACTTAGCGACCAAACAGCAACAAAAAAATATTCCAGAACAGATGAAGTCTTCCCTTCTTCATTAGTCAGCAGTTAATCATTTCAACTTTCACTTAGTCATTATGTGTTGAAGTGTTTCTTGAGGGCCAGACACTGGGCCAGGCACCACCACGCTTCTAGAAATAGTAGCATCTACTTGCTAGTCCCTGTTCTTCCAGTCCCCCTTCCCCATCCTCATTCCATCACCATCTACAGTGTGACTTCTGCCCACACTGTTTGCATGAGCTTCTTTGGGCACCATAGCTTTTGAGCACTTAGTTACTGAATGGACTGGGGACCTCTCAGGTCTGACCCCTGCTGCAGCTCTTGACACTCTGGACCACTTTCCTGTTCTGGATTCTGTGCCCCTAGTTTCTGGGACACTTATCTTGCCTTTCTGTCTCCCTGCTGCCCTCCTCTCAGGATCTTTTTTTTCTGTCTGTTCTTACCCAGTGCTCCCCCGGGGGTCCAGCATCAGCTCTTTTCTTTTCACACCTGACATATTTTTTTCCCGGGAAACCTTACCTTTAGCTTTAAACTGCCAAGAGACACCTCACAAGTCTCTTCCTCAGTCTAGACTGGTTTCCTGATCTCTAGATCCCAATACCTAAGAGGGCTTGTCTTCTTGGAGTTTCCTTGACAGCAATCTTTGTGCCCAGAGCCAAATTCTTCCTCCTCCATGAATGTGTCTGTTCTGTCCATTCTCCATCTAAAGTAAATCTCTCTAGGGTTTCCAGCCTGCTTTCACTGCCATGTCTTCAGCTTGAAACTTCATCTTTTCCTTCCCTTTAAAGGAAGAGTCTCTGCCTCTAGGCTCACTTTCTTCCACTCTGCTCTCTTTCTCATTTCTAGAATGATCTTTCCAACATCCTCACAAGACTTTGCTGCTGCCGCATTTACATCCCTTCAACACAAGTATCCATGCCACGTGTTCGAGCGTCTGCTCCTCCAAGTGCTGTATCAGGGCTTCCACATTCTGCCGTTGCTCCTCACATCCTGCTCTCTAGTGTCCAGACCTTATGAAGCTCCCTGTTCCTCTTCTAACAGTAACTTTGCACCCCTGTTTCCTCTGCCTGTAGCATCATCCCCCACCTGCCCTAACTTTGTCCCACTCACGTACCATCATTAATCTTTGGAGCCTCAGGTCAAGTGTCTCTCCATCCACGAAGCTTTCCTGATACCGCCCTGAACTCAGACCCAGGCAAGGGCCCTTCCTGAACGTTGCCATAATGTTCCATGTGTATCTCTGTTAACTTCCTTTTCACACAGGACTATAGTTTTTGGGGTGCTAACCTATCTCCCCAACTCTCTGTGAGCTGCCTCAGGGCAGGAAGTACTTTAGACTGGGTTTTGTTCTCCTGGCACCCGCTGTGTGTTGGATGAATGAATCAGCTAATTGAGTCTATTTGAGGAAACAAACATTAACAAGTAATTCCCTGGCAATTCATGGAAGGTGCTATGGAAACCCACAAGAGTAGGCACCAGCCTGTCTGAGGGGGAGGATCAGGGAAGGCTTCCTGAAGGAAGAGGCACCTGAGATGCCCAGGCACCCAGGATGTGGGCAGGCCTTTGAAGGACACAGAAGCTTGAGACAGTGGGGCTCTTCAGGATGCTGTAATAGCTGGAGAACAGGAAGGGTAAGTAGCTGTTTTCTGAGCCTGAGAAGTAGACAAGAAGAGGATTAGGACTCACTTTTCAAATGCCATTATGTCTGTGCAATCCTAAAATAATGAGACCTCATATTTATTAAGGGCGTTGTTTATTTCCAGTTTTGTTGATCTTATCTCACTCCTGGTATAAGATTTCAATTTCCTTAGCAATGTCCCTTGGCACCCAGGACAATATTCTGACCAGAACTTAATAAATGTAAGCTATTTGACAGACTGATAAAAAGAGGGGAAGAACATTCCATTTTTCAAAGCAAAAAGTTGCTTGGTGTTATTACTTTGTTTGTTCTGCTCTTTTCATTAAATATCATTTCTGAAGGCTGAAAATAAAAATTGAAGATGAAAAAGGAATTACTTTTAATTACATATTGTAACAGCGGTTTAACACACCAAAATTATATTTGTTTTACCCTTATTAAAATTATGATTTATGTAAGATTATAAATGAAATGTATAATGAATGAAATGTATTATAAATGAAAGACATAAATGAAAATGTATGAAAATGTCTGCCTATCTCTGCTTAGTACACCCTGCTGTCAGCAAGAGCACATGGATTATTATTATAATTGTTATTTTGTTGTCTTCTCTTCCCCCAACATATATACAAAGCTCCACTGATACGACAGAGTTAATATATAAAACACACACACAAATACAGTATATATGTTTCCTTACGAAATACCATTCCAAAATACATGGCATTAGAAATAGTATCTTTCATGGACATTATTGTTTTCTTATTACAGGTAGATAAAATCTCCATGAGTGAAAAAAAGGTAACCAAGGTAATATCAGAAAAGAAGTGGCAAAGATCAGAATGGACGATACAAAGTCAAAATGAAATAACAGAAAGGCAAGGAATCCAGATAATAAAGACTTGGTGACAAAGGAAATGAGGGGAAAGCACCATAATATAGTGAGAGTAGGTCTGCATTGTCTTGTGAAAGTCGCTCAGTCTTGTCCAACTCTTTGCAACCCCGTGGAGTGGAGCCCTCCAGGTTCTTCTATCCGTGGGATTCTCCAGGCAAGAATACTGGAGTGGGTTGCCATGCCCTTCTCCAGAGGATCTTCCCAACCCAGGGATTGAACTCAGGTCTCCCACATTGCAAGTGGATTCTTTACTGTCTGAGCCACACCAGCTCTGCATTAAGATCACATTAAAATTTAAAAAAAAATCAAGAAATAGGAAATCAGTTTTGATGACCTCGAAGGTTTCTTCTGGTATAGGGTTTGATGGTTCTACAAAAATTTTTTATTTGGATTTATTTTATTTCATTATTTTCTTAATGTAGGTGTCTTGTTTATTTATTTTGGCCATGCTTCGAGGCATGTGGGATATTAGTTCCTGACTAGGCATCCTGCCCCATGCAGGGAAAAGTGGGGAGTCTTAACCACTGGCCTGCCATGGACATCCCTGGATTCATTGTAAAATTGAAGGTGGAGATGAAATTGTTTTATGAGAGAGGCCAAAGTTGGTCCATAGTTTTGAATCCCAATTACCGTTTCTCCTTAGGATACTAGGTTGCTTGCTTTAAGGACTGGAAAATGTATATGAAGTGCTGAGTGCAATGACTGGAACTCAGTGAACTAAGACATTGGGATATGCATTATATCTCTTTATTTTCATAAGTCATATCCAGCTCAGCTCCATCCACAAAGGTTACCTGAAAGACATTTTCCAAAATTCCTTCCTACTCCTTGGATCAAGCAAGAACTTTAGTGCTTTTGGGTTTACGAAGATAGGGGTGGGGGCAATCCTGATTCTTATTCCAGTGGCTGCCAAGGTCAACCGTGGCTTCTTTGACCTAGACTCCAAGGTTTCAGCGTGTTGTGTCCAGGACACCTAGTATCTACAGAAGCCACCCCTTCCGTGTCCTGACTCCTTAGAGACTGTCAGAGACAGTCACTCATGTCAAATGTCTCAACCCTGTTTTCAGTGGGAGTGGAAGGATCCAGCACACCTGAGGATTAGGTCCTTGTCAATTCAACTGTCAACTCAAACCAGTTGTTGGTGGGAATGCAAGAGGGCTCAGCCACTTTGTAAACTAGTTCGGCAGTTTTCATAAAGTGAAATATACATTTACTCTGTGCCTCAGCAGTTCCGTTCATAGGCATTTGTCCAAGGAAATGAAAACTCATGTTCATGCAAAAACCTGAGAGCAAGTGTTTCCAGTAGCTTTTCTCACAATCTCCAAAAACTGAAAACAACCCAAAGAAATACATCCACCCAATGGAATAGTACTCAGCAATATAAATGCATGAACTACTGGTATATGCAACATGGAAGAACCTCAGAGTTGTTCTGCTAAGTAAAATAAGCCAGGCTTACAGGGCCCTGTTCATTATTGTCCCACTTCAGTGACATTCTGGAAAAGGCAAAACTATGGGGACTGAAAACAGCAATAGTTGCCAGTTGCTGGGAGCAGAGAGAAGGGAAGACATTTTTTGGCTGAGGGAACTGTTCTATGTCTCGATTGTAATGGTGAGTAAATAGCTGTCTTTGTCGAAAAGTCATAGAATTGTATGCTAAGAAGACAGAAATTTATTGTGTATAAATTATTCCTCAAGAAAGAAAAAAAGGGAAAAACCCACCAAGTTTCCTTTCCTTTTGGGACAATTCAGCTTAACTCTCTTGAATGGCCAAGGCTTCCAGCAGAGACTGGGTTGTTCTGTGCTTAGAAATGTCTCTGGTCTGGAAGCCTTGTCCTCAATACAAAAAAGTTTTTTAAAATATTAAAATGTTATCCTATGGCTCCCAGGAAGCAAAGGTCTTCCCTTCTGGAAGGGAGACAAAATTCTTTTTTGTACCTTCTTGCATGGAGATGCATGGTGCATCTGCATGGTGGTGGGAGTGAGAGGTAGAAAAACCAAAACAATTCAAACAAACAAGGGTAACAAGGAAGACCAGAGGTCAGTGTGGGGGTTGTCTTTGGGACTCGGTGGTGTTTGGTTTGTTTGTTTTTAAGCTTGGACTTCCAGAAGGGGGAGGAATAGATAAAAATTACCTTTATCTTGGATGTGATTGCCCTGCAGAGAAACAAGACAATGTAACTTTTCAACAGGTTTTCTGTTACATTCAATCTCAGAAGAGCAACCCTTCCCAGCTTTGTTCTGAAGGTTGGGTCTGTTGGAATGAGGGGTCAGGCTTCTGGGAGCTCACGGAGGACCAGGGGAGCACAGGGGAGGCTGCAAAAGGAGACTGACAAACAAGGTCCTTTCTCACAGATGTAATACTCTGAAGGAGATTAATCAGGGGATCTGATAGGAAGCAGCTGAAAGAAGGGCTCCTTTGTCTAGGATAGTCCAGGAAGGCCTTTCTGAAGATGTGACCTTTGTACAGACTGAATGATGAGGCATCCAAGGGACCAAGAAGAGCACACGCATGCCTGCATGCTCAGTCGTGTTTGACTCTTTGCGACCCTATAGGCTGTAGCCTGCCAGGTTCCTTCTCTGTCCATGGGATTCTCCAGGCAAGAATACTGGGGTGGGTTGCCATTTCGTACTTCAGGGGATCTTCTCCCCCCAGGGATCGAACCCATCTCTTCTGCATCTCCTGCGTTGACAGGTGGATTCTTTACCACTGTGCACCCGGGGACCCCACCAAGAGCATAAAGATGTCATTACAGCTGAGTGAGCGAGTGAGTGAGTGAAGTCGCTCAGTTGTGTCTGACTCTTTGCAACCCCATGGATTGTAGCCCGCCAGGTTCCTCTGTCCATGGGATTCTCCAGGCAAGAATACTGGAGTGGGTTGCCATTTCCTTCTCCAGGAGATCTTCCCGACCCGGGGACTGAACCCCGGTCTCCTGCATTGTGGGCAGACGCTTTACTGTCTGAGCCAAGAGGGAAATCCATTACAGGATGAAGGACCAGCAAATGTAAAAACTCTTCTGGAAGAATGAGCCACAGGAATGTGGCCAGGAATGCAGGCATGAAATGAGCAAGTTGTCCAGGATGCGGGCGGGGGATGGAGGGTGGGGTAAAGGTGACCTAGAGAGGGAAGAGGGGTTCAGACCCTCCACTAATTCAAGTGGAACGAAGTTAATGAAAGTTTTTCAGCAGAGGAATGACATGCTCTGAATTATATTAAAAAGAAATTCTGGATTTTTTTTTTAAATGAAAGTATTAATGAGTTGAGGGCTTCCCAGGTGGCACTAGTGGTAAAGCACCCACCTGCCAATGCAGGAGACATAAGAGATGTGGGTTCGACCCCTGGGTCGGGAAGACCCCCTGGAGGAGGGCATGGCAACCCACTCCAGTATTCTTGCCTAGAGAATTCCATAGACAGAGGAGCCTGATGGGTTATAGCATGCACACGCTGATGAGTTGAGGATTGAGGGGGAGGGGCGGTGGTGAGGGAAAAGTAGTGATCCAGGGCTCACTGCAAGACTTTGGGCTTCAAAATAAGTGGTAAAATTAGCTGTTTTTTTTTAAGGAATAGAAATGAGGAAGCCTTGTTTTATTCAATATTTTTAAAATGAGATAAAGCTATAATAATTAAAATAATTTGGTGCTCATTTATCAAGAGTTGTTAAGGCTTATTGAACATGCAGAATGCACCAGGCATCCCTCTGAGTGCTTTGGATGTATAACATACTTAATTCTCACAAAAAACCTACAAGACAGGGACCTACTAGCACTATTTTAAGGGCGGAAAAAGGCACAGAAAGGGTAAGTAAAATGTCCCAAGCCAACAGGTAGTCTGGCTTCCAAACCCATACTCCAGCCACACATTCCAAACCCTGGCCAGACCAATGGAACAGAATGTGGAATCCTAAAAAGTCTCAAATGCGCTTACACCTTAGTCTATCATACACATACCATTACAAATCAATGGAAATTAACCCAGGAACAGTGTTTGAAATTTTTCTTAAGTGTATGGAAACTACTGTTTAAATTTTCCTGTGGCACATTCACTAATACACTAAATAAGGACGGGTTAAAGAGTTAAATGTTCAAACACACGCATGCACACAAAGCATAAAAAGTTAGAAGAGACTATGAGATAGAAAAGCACTGTTTAGAAATGAAAGTAATGGAAGAAATCAAAAGGAAAAAATCAATAAGTTTGACTTCATAAAAATTAAAAGCTATAATGCAAAACAATTAAGAAACAAAGTAAAAAGTAAATTGCCTTCCAAAAGTATTGTATCCAATTTACGTTATGGTTCACAAGATGGTGCTTGAGAGGACCCATCATACTTTGGCAGCATTGGCCATAAAATTTAAAAAAAAACTTTTTTTCTAAATTGACAAGAAAGAAAATGGTAAGCATCTGTTGTTACAATTAGCATTTTAAAAGTCTGGTGTCTTCAATCACCTGTTTAATATCTTTATTGCACTCCTTGTTTGTGAAATGGTTGTGCATGCACTTTCTCTGCTTATCTGCAGGAATTTTAGCTTTATCGATTTGTATGAGCACTTTATCGACTTTTTTTTTCATATTTGTAGAAAATGTATCTACCCACTTCATTGTTTATCTTTCAGTTTCTATTTTATGTTTTTTTTGTGAGGTTGCTTTTGTTAATGGAATATTCTTTTCCTTTTTTTAAAACAGATTTTATGTGTACAGGAAAGCTATTGATTTTTATATCTTTGTAACCTAGCACCTTATTGAACTCTTTTTAGCTTTAGGAGAATTTAGCTGATTCTCTCTTGGGTTTGGGGGGTCTATAATGATAACATCTGGGCTTCCCAAGTGGCACTAGTGGTAAAGAACCTGCCTGCCAATTCAGGAGACATAAGAGGCACGGGTTTGATCCTTGAATCAGGAACATGCCCTAGAGGAGGAAATGGCTACCCACTCTAATATTCTCACCTGGAGAATCCCATGGACACAGGAGCCCAGCAGACTACAGTCCATAGGGTAACAAAGAGTCAGACACAACTGAAGTGACTTAGCATACACACAATGATATCATCTACAAAAAGAAGGGAGGGATGGATTGAGGAAAGGAAGAAAGAGGAGGGTATGGGGATGTTTTCTCCTCCTTACTAGTAATAAAACTCTTATTTAGGCTTGATATGTTTTTTTTTAGCCAGAATTTCCAGTAAATTTGGTAATAACAAATATCAGGATTTTTTTTTCTTAATCCAATGAGAATGTCTCTATACATAGTATTAGTAATTAGTATATGAATATATAATCACCCTTCTAAGTTTTTTTTAATGATATCCTTTATTTAATTTATTCAGTATTTATTTCATTAACAATGTGTACCAAGCAGTAAGCATTCTTGGTTTCTTATTTAACTCAGAACAAGATACAAATTAAATACTATTTACCAGCCTGGATGGGAGGGCATCCCGAGGGAGAAGGGGTACATGAGCCTTCTAAGTTTTTTTAAAGCATTTATTGTGGCAGGATATTATTGCTATCTACCAAAGCAAAATTTTTAACTTCATGCAGAAAGCACACTAGTTTGAGGGCAAAAAAAGAAAAAAGTCTTCCTCAACTTTAGTCTCTGTGTTGTGGACAATTTTTTTTTTTGAGTCCCTTGATTTTCCTTTGGGCAGTATTCCTTCTCCCTTAAAATATCAGCTTCACTGAAGTTTAATTTACATACAATACATTGTGTCTATTTCAATGTGTGATTTGATGAATTCTGACAGGGGGACACGCAGTGCAACGGCCACAGTCAAGATACTGACAATTTCTATCACGGTCAGAAGGTTCCTCCTGTTTCTCTGCAGTCCATTTCTCCCTTTGTCCACAGCCCTGGGCCACCACTGATCTCCTTTTTTGTCATTGTGAATTAGTTGGCATTTTCTAGAATTACCCCCACGTCTAGAAAGGTACATATGGCCCCTTGAATGGTAAAGAAGCTTGGCTGTATTGAAGGTAGCCTCCTCTATGGAGCTGTGGGGTCTCCCAGAAGCACTGAAGATAATCCTCCTTCAGAAAATAGTGAGTAGCTCTGAGTCAGTGGTCAGAGATGGTTAATTAGACCTTTTGTGTCTTGAGGGTTTATGAGGAAAAGTGTTCCTACTCCACAGAACAGATGTTCCTAATCCGTAAGGGCCCAGCCTCCAGAACTAGCCATAACCCAGTACATCCAGAATTCTGGAGCAGGCTATGTGTTTGAACTAAAGGGACTGAACTCAGAGTGGAGGGCCTCTAGGCGCTGAGAGCTGACAGTGCTAACTACAAAGACCTAGCACTTTGAAAATCCAGACACAGACCCCTAGGCCCTCTGGGTGATAGCTACACATGCAAGTCAAAAGAAGGGATCATGGAGAGCTACCACTTTGAAAGCCCAGGAACCAGGACCCTGAGAATTTAGAGCGGTCCCACGGGCTTCGCTGATGGGTCAGTGGGTTAATAATCTACCTGTAATGCAGAAGAGACAGGAGACGTGGGTTTGATCCCTGGGTTGGGAAAATCCCCTAGAGGAGGGCATGGCAGCCCACTCCAGTATTCTTGCCTGGGAAATCCCATGGACAGAGGAGCCTGGTGGGCTACAGTCTGTGGGGTTGCAAAGACTTGGACACGACTGAGAGGTAAGCATACATGTGTGATTAATTTTCAATTGCTGCTGGAACAAATTAGCACAAATTTAGTGGCTGAAAACAGCACAAGTCTATTATCTTATAGTTCTGGAGGTCAGAGTCCAAAACAGGTGTCAGTGAGCTAAAATCAAGGGGTTAGCAGAGCTGTGTTCTTTCTGGAAGCTCTAGGGAAGGATCCATGTCCTTTCATATTTCAGTTTCTAGAGGCTGTGAGCCTTCTCTGACCATTGATTCTCGTTCATCTTCAAAGGTAGCGATGACCAGTCAAGTCTTTCTTATGATGCCATCCCTCTGGCTCTGACTCTTCTGCATCCCTCTTCCCCATTTAAGGACTTTGTGATTACACTGGGCTCATCCAGATAATCTCAACCAATTTCCTTCTTTCTTTTGTTTTTGGCCGTGCCTCCAGACAAGGCATGGCCACAAGCTTTCTGCCAAGAAGATAAGTAGCTATTGAGGCAGAATTGATACAAACAAGCAAAATACTGTGAACAAAATATCAAAATTTTAAATAAAGACAGGACCCAACCCTATACTTAAGGAAGAAGAAAAAGTAAATGAAAAAATTCTGTTGTTCTGAAGATGAATCCATACATATAAGAACAAGTTTCAACATTTTACACAAAAGTAAGGCAACCCTGAGAGTTCCTCATTTATTATGTTGCTCAGTAGCTGATATAAAAGGATTTAGCTATGGATCTTGCCTTCAAAAACAAGCAAGAAAATTTCATAGTAGTTTTTGGAACACTGTACTGAATGTTCCATTTTCATAATTCCATTTTCCTTGCTAATGAATAGCTACATGGTTTAAATTGTCAATTTCCTGTGGAAAAAAATGAGAAAATACATAAAGTATAGAGAATAAATCTCATATGGATATTCGCGGGAGACTTGTACTTTTTGGAGTGAACATTTGAGCAGTTCTGTGATCAGATAATGTGGGCTTAACTGATCTTTACAGAATGACTGATGTTCTCAAGGCATCAATACTGAAGGATGAAGAGACCGTGTGAAGAGAGCTGGGATGTGGCCCCATCTAGAGGCTTCCAGAGATCACAGTCATGTGTGTGACACCCGCCACCATCTTTATTCCTTGATAACAGATTCTACAGGTAACAGAATGAGGAAGGGGTCTCTGCTTGCTGCGTCTGTCGGGCACCTCATCTCTTCCGATGACCTCACCACTGCATACACTGGCTTCTCTATTTTGACCAGTATGTCATGCTAGAATCTTTCATAGCGATACAGGTTTCACCTATGCAACCTCACATGCAGCTCTGCTCAGGGATGGTGGCCTGCCAGGCTCCTCTGTCCATGGGATTCCTCAGGCAAGAATACTGGAGTGGGTTGCCATGCCCTCCTCCAGGGGATCTTTCCGACTCCAGTGATCGAACCCAAGACTCTTATGTCTCCTGTGTTTGCAGGCAGGTTCTTTGCCACTAGCGCCATGTGGGAAGCCCCATCTTATCAGAAGGTCAGGACAATTCTTTCTTAGACTCTGCAGGACTGACTCTTGGTCTCCTGGGTGTCTTCAGTTACTCAAGCGAATAGTCCTCAGGGCTTTAAAATGGGTAAGATCCTCTGCCCATCTCTGTGAAAATTACTGGAGGCCTCTAGGGTCTTCCTTACCCGTCTTCAGTTCAGTTCAGTTCAGTCGCTCAGTCGTGTCCGACTCTGCGACCCCATGAACCGCAGCACGCCAGGCCTCCCTGTCCATCGCCAACTCCCGGGGTTTACTCGCCTTACCCTTAGGTTATCACTGAGAATACCTCCACCCCAGTACCTACTTTCCCTCCACCACTCAAAGTCTCCACACACTTCTCATAACAGCACCTCTGTGCTGCTATCGAGGCTCGCCTCTGTGGTTTCCTTCTCTCTTCACACCGGACTCTGCTTCTGGAGGGCAACAGAGTTCTTTGAAGCTTCTTCAGGGCTGGCTTTGCATGGTGGGCCCCTGACGTAAAGGTGCCTAACAGCAACACCCATGCTGTTGGCCTCTGTCTGAGACACATGTGCTCCCACTGCCTGTCTACCTAATTAACTTACTCATGTTTGAGAGACCTCAGTTCTTAATTTTAATTCCCCAGGGAAGCCAGACTAGATTGGGGTTCCATGCCATATGCTGGCATAGTATTCTTTACTTCATGGTATGTACCACAGTTTGCAATATTATATCTGGGTCATTTGCTCAATGTCCGTATATCCCACTGGAGACAAAGTCACATGAGGGAAGGAACTGTCCGTTTCCTTGTGGCACCTGCTGGGCCCAGCTCAGTGCCTGCCACAGAGTTGGGGCTGAGGAAATATACATTCACCTAATGAAATAAAGGTGTCATGACTAGATGAATGAAAGACGGAATAGAGTAATTCATTAATATAATAACCAGAGTCCAAGTAGCTCTCCTCAGTTTAGCATGATGGTCAAAAACACAGGCCCTAATCAATTCAGGCAAGTTCTTTATCCTCTCTGTGCCTCTTGTCCTCATCTGCATAATGGGTAAAATAAAAATGCCTTATGAGGATGTAGGACTTACCCGGTGGCTCAGCAGTAAAGAATCTGCCTGCTATGCAGGAGCCGCAGAAGACAAGGGTTCGATCCCTGGTCTAGGGGTCAGGAAGATCCCCTAGAGGAGGGCATGGTAATCCAGTCTAGTATTCTTGCCTGGACTATTCCATGGACAGAGGAGCCTGATGGGTTACAGTCCATAGGGTTGCAAAGAGTCAGACACGACTGAAGCAACTTAGCATGCGTGCACCCATGAGGCTTTAATGAAACTATATATACGTATATAGATGGGTCAATTGATTGATAAATAGATAAAGATATAGGTAGATAGAGAAATATCTGTGTATGTATCTTTAAATACTTAGAAGAATGCCCAGCATACAGTTCTCACTAAACAGCATTTTCCAACCCCCCTCCCTGTGATCATGGAATTCTCATGGTCACCACATTCAGCCATTGCTATTCTAGTGCACTTACCCTGGCTCACATTACTATTGATGTTTTATCTAATCTCTTTGTATATTTTTAGTGCTCATTACCCTGTGTCTCTATGTTCTCCAGGCTGACTTATCTATCAGGGTAGTAGGCACAGTGCCCAGGACCATCATACTCATAGAGACCCACAAAAATGTTTTAGCTTCTTCTAAAATCTGAAGAAAAAAAAAAAAAGAGATTTTAGACTAAAGAAAAATGTTTTAACATATAATATTAACATATTTGCCTTTATGCCAGCACAGTCATAACACATAAGCTTTATTTATCTATTTTATGGAGGAGGAAGGGGCCCATGAAGGCAACAGTGCCCAGGGCCCGGGAAAGTCAGAGTTCAGCCTGACACCATGCACCAGAACCTTCGCTCTTCAATGAAAAGAAATTAGAATAAAAATGCTTGTGTGACACTGCTATATGTAAAATAGATAACTAGTGAGAAGCTACTATACAGCATAGGGAACTCTACTGAGGGCTCCGGGGTGACGGAAGTGGGAAGGAAATCCAAGGAAGAGGGGATACATGTACACGTAGAGCCGATTCACTGTTTGGTGCAGCAGACACTAACGCGACATTGTAAAGCAACTATACGGCCTTTCTTAAAAATGCTCTCCTCTCTTCCGCAGCCCTCCCACACCCTCCCATCCACAGGTTTCCTGCCCGCACTCACCTCTTTGCCCATCTCCCCCCTCATTCACTCTCCTCTAACCCGCCTGTCTGGCTTGCTCTAACATACTCTCAGCCTCCTCTTGGCTTTCAGCATCCTTCACATCTCAGATGCGCCCCTGCGCTCCTCACAATGCTTTGCATCTTGAGCACTGCCTCTGGGCCCCTCTTCCCCATCCCCCTTGTCCTTCTTGCCACTGGTTGTTCTTACATGTTGTTGGCTTTTCTTCACTTTGTTGTTCCTTTCGATTCTAATTTCAGGCACTCTTCATTTCCTCTGCTACCTTTTTAATTTACTATTTTTAAAGACCTCCATGCTAAGTTCTTCTTCTTTTTTAATGTCTCCTTTCTCCCTTTTACCCACTCCTTTTTCAGTTTTCTGTTATTTTCTTGCCTTTTTTTTTTCTGCTTCCTCTTCCTCTGAAGATGTGGTCCATTCCCTCTCACCTCACCAGGGGTGTGGAAACTCCACCCTCTGCTCTGACCCACGGAAGACCACAGGAATGGAGACCCGATGTATGGTAGAGACTTCTTCCTGAACTGGTCCTCCATGCACAGATGCTAGTCAGATCATTCATTTTTTCAATGAAGACAAGCAGATTGCATATTATGATGCTTGACCACATTTCAGGGTCATAAAATTACAGGGGCCACCCAAAGCCATCCAGAGGAAATGTGGCTTCTTTGTTTTGTTAATAGTCAACCTGTTTGCCTTGCAGACCAGCCTATCCCTACCCCCATGCCCTCAATACACACAGTAGTTGGTTGGTGAGCAAAATTACTTGTTCATTCTGGATTACAGGGAGACAAATCCTGTAAATTAGCCTACTTAGGAAATATTTAGACTTCCTTTTGGGTAAAAAGGGCTTCCGTTGTGGCTCAGACGGTAAAGAATCTGCCTGTAATGCAGGAGACCCGCGTTCAGCCGCCAGGACTAAGCGCCACTTCAGAGAAGACCAGAGCAAGGCAGGCTTTTCAGAACCAGCCGCCTCTCATCCTGTCTGTTCACCCAGGAGCCAGGTCCACAACACAGGTTCCCAGAGGCTTCCAGCCGTGTCCACAGTGAATGGTTGTGCATCCCACTGTCCCACTGAGGAATGTTACCCCAACACTTTCAAATCATGGTGCTGAAGAAGACTCTTGAGAGTCCCTTGGACTGCACGGAGATCCAACCAGTCCATCCTAAAGGAAAACAGTCCTGAATATTCATTGGAAGGACTCACGCTGAAGCTGAAACTCCAATACTTTGGCCACCTGATGCAAAGAACTGGCTCACTGGGTCGCAGTGGACATGACTTAGTGACTGAATAACAATGAGGAACCCCAACACTAAGCTCAGTATCTCAGATGCTTTTCCACCCCTTGCTCCTCCTCCCTCAGCTGGCAGGCTTAGGCGTTCTCCGGGCAATAGGAAGAACTTGGAGGCCCCGCTCTTCTGGTCCCTGAGTGCCAACATTTGTCCTGTTGATGTTCCTACATGAAGCCTGAAGCTGCCATAATTCATGATCTGGTCTCTGTCGGGACCGCCTCAGCTCTCAGTGATATGCTGGAGTCCTCTAAGATACGGCTGTGAACCCCAAATCCTTGGCCCAGAGGCCCCAGAGGATGACAGGAGTCAGATTTCCTGTTAGGTTCTCTGCTATATCAGGACTGGAGTATCAGGGTCCCCCAGGAAATCTGAAAACAGCACCTCCCTCCATCTAACAAGGCTCCATCTAGTTCAACCTGCCTGTCAGGCTAGAGGCTTCCTCTCGAGTCCTAAGTGGGAATTAGGACAGAAATGTCCCTCTTAGTCACCCCTTATTTATCTGACCCATATAATGATACTAGGCTACCCTTCAGTTCAGTTCAGTCGCTCAGTCGTGTCCGACTGTTTGGTTAGGTGAGGCTTAATATGTGCTTTGCGTGGCTTAATTCTCAGAACAGCCCTACGAGGAAGAAGTTCTATTACCATTCACATCTAGCAGGTGGGGAAACTGAGGAACAGAAAGGCTGGATGAGCCCGCAGGACCACAGAGCCCTGGAGAAGGGAACCTGCACGAGCCTCCTGTGGCTGACTGTGGAATCCATGCTCTCAGACTGTGCTATGCTGGTCCTCGCCCGGCTCTGAGACCCCTGGCCTCTTCCCTTCATCCCTCCTTCTACTCCCTGCCCTCGGGCCAGGAAAAGTCCGGATTTTATTTCCCCAGGTCACACGCTGTCTCTACCACGAGGCCGGTTCATTTACCATATAAAGAATGGCGTGGGTTTTCAGTTTGTTTTGAACGCTTTACTTCTGTGTTTCCAAGAGAGAGGCTCCATGCAGATTTCAGCGTGGGGCAAATGTTTCACTTCTTCCATTGTCCACTTCAGAGGAATTCTGGGAACTGCCAAGACTGGTTTCTGGCAGCCACCCAACTCCCATATGGAGATCCAGAATGTATCCTCGAGAGCCTCACTCAGACATCAGCTCCAGCCTTGGCAGTCCCTGAGGCCGTCAACAGCACGACTGCTTCCTCTGGCAGCAAGAGACGCTGGCCACGGCTGACTAAGCTGCCCCTTCCCACTGGGAGTTCAGGAGCGGTGACCATGGTAAGCACCCCGAGTGCCAGCAGCTCCCCAACACGTGGCTGCGGGCGCTGGTGGCCCCGCCTATTGCTACAAGGGACAAATACTTGACCCTTCTACTGTCTTCTCCTGCTGCCTCCAGGTGACCTCAGACAGATGGGGTGGGATTGGGGCCCCTTAACTGTGTTGCCCATTCAGGCCCAAGGCTTTCCAAGATGAGCCAAACACACTTAAGACATCTGTTGTTTCTGAGATACATGGATTCTCTATCAAAACCTTTAAATACAAAGCTTAAACCCTAGGTGGTGGTGTTCTATTGCTCAATTAGCAGTAGCTTTAAGTGCTAAGGCTGTAGCTTTGTAAAGCATTATCTTATAAAATGGGACATACAATCTCGCCAATAGTGACCATGTTCTAAAATGTTTCATCCTCTCAGTCATTTAAAAAGTATATTTTGAGCAGCATCTCTTCATTTCCAGATAAATCTATTTCCTATTCATTCCAAATCCTTCATCAACGGTTTCCATCTGGCATTCTAGGATTCTTATATTTCCTTAGGGCGCTAGGGAAAGTTTCATCTATTTTCAGTATTTCCTACAGAAATTGTACTTTTATGATAAGGTTGTATTTATTAACTTAAAAAAAATGTTCTTTGCTTTCTAGTGAAATGATAAATGACCCAGTGGCATTTATGCAGATCAGAATGTCCGATTTGCAGTCTTTAATTGAAATATGTGCTGCGTGCTAAGTTGCTATGGACCTATGGACCATAACCCACCAGGTTCCTCTGTTCATGGGATTCTCCAGGCAAGAATAGTGGAGTAGGTTGCCATCTTCTCCTCCAGGGGATCTTCCCGACCCAGGGATCAAACCTGCATCTATTCGTCTCCTTCATTGTCAAGGGAGTTCTGTACCACTAGTGCCAAAATACATGGAAATGTAAATAATGTATTACATGAGAAAATACATGTGTCTGGAAGATGGAAACCTCGAAAGGTGAGGTTCACACGGGCAAAGGATGAATGATGAGAAGACCGGGCCACATGTCTCGTCACCATGGTTATGTCTACTGTCCCTCTAAGAGTTCACAATCTCCTTGTCACTGTGAAAAATACCTTTTACATTTACTATGCAAGTGTCTGTTTCAAGGGATGTCAAAGCACAGTGACTAAAGCTCCATTTTTTTGTTGTTCAAATGTGCCCCAGAGCAGCAAGGGGCCACTGAGGTACTACATCATTCTAGGATCAAAGACTAGAAAATAAAAATGATCACCCCACTTTTTCACTAGCTGGGGCTACTGCACTTGGTAATGATGTCCAGTGGATTCTCAGATTGTCTTTTCCAGGATAAGTATACTCTGAAAAGTCTGGGAGGCCTCCGGTCAGACCGTGGTGCTGGGAAACCATCAACACGGCCTCAAGAGGGTAAATGCCTTTATACCTGGGATGACAGGTGTCTGCTGCTGCTCCCATATCTTTGCAGAGAAAGGAGAATGAAGGCAACAGCTACTTCGTGTCATTTTCTTCTTTGTTCTTTCATAATACTTCTTAAAAGGAAACAAGCAGCCCCAAATGGAGTCACTTGTGCTAAACCCAACCAAGACTTAATATCAGCTAATAGCAGTTTCAGCCTCTCTCAGGAGTAGAATTTTAAATAATTCAGTCTGAAATTTCCTGGTCTGCACAAGGAAGGTAATCTGCTTCAGAACCCCTGCATTCCCATAAGGCAGGGTTCCCCAATCCCCAGGCCATGGACTGTTTTTGGTCCATGGCCTGTCAGGAACCAGGCTGTATAGCAGGAGGTGAGCAGTGGGCTAGCCAGTGAAGTTTCATCTGTATTTACAGCTGCTCCTCATCACTTGCATTCCCGCCTGAGCTCTGCCTCCTGTCAGATCAGCATTGGCATTGATAAATTAAATGTAATGTGCTTGAATTGGGCTTCCCAGGTGGTGCTAGTGGTAAAGAACCTGTCTGCCAGTGCAGAGGATGTAAAAGATGTGGGTTTAATCCCTGGGTTGGGAAGTCGCCAAATCACGTCTGACTCTTAGAGACCCCATGGACTGCAGCACAAGAGGCTTCTCTGTCCTTCACCATCTCCCGGAGTTTGCCCAAGTTCATATCCATTGAATCGGTGATGCCATCCAACCATATCTAGATAGTTAGATATTCTCAGGAACTGATTTTATGATCCCAATCCTTGCATCTCTTCATAGCTAGAAAATCATTAAATCCCTTCATGGTGACATCAGCTCCTCCTGACGAGCAGAAAACCTTTTGTAAAGTAAGGGCTTGATTACACTGAACTCCCTCTTCACCAAAATCTTATATATTGACCCACTGCCTCTTCTCCCACTTCCACCAGGGGTTCCCTGGTGGCTCAGACGGTAAAGCATCTGCCTGCAATGTGGGAGACGCGGGTTCGATCCCTGGGTTGGGAGGATCCCCTGGAGAAGGAAATGGCAACTCACTCCAGTCCTCCTGCGTGGAAAATCCCATGGATGCAGGAGCCGGGTAGGCTACAATTCATGTGGTCACAAAGAGTCGGACACAGCTGAGTGGCTTCACTTTCACTTTCATTGCCTCTTTGGAGCAGTCTTTCAGAGTTATTTGAGGTGTGTCTCCAGGGCTACAGTCCTCATTTTTCCCCCAAATAATTAACTCTACACATGGACATCACCAGATACTCTATATTGATATCAGATTGATTATATTCTTTGTAGCCGAAGATGGAGAAGCTCTACACAGTCAGCAAAAACAAGACCAGGAGCTGATTTTGGCTCAGATCAGGAACTCCTTATTGCAAAATTCAGACTTAAATTTAACAACATAGGGAAAGCCTTTGACTATGCTAAATCCTTTGAGTGTGTGAATCACAACAAACTGTGGAAAATTCTTAAGGAGATGGTAATACCAGACCACCTTACCTGCCTTCTGTAAAACCTGTATGCAGGTTAAGAAGCAACAGTTAGAACCGGACATGGAACAATGGACTGGTTCAAAATTGGGAAAGGAGCATGTTCCCTGATAGCTCAGTTGGTAAAGAATCTGCCTGCAATGCGGGAGACCTGGGTTCGATCCCTGGGTTGGGAAGATCCTCTAGAGAAGGGAAAGATTACCCACTCCAGTATTCTGAGTTGGAGAATTCCATGGACTGTATAGTCCATGGGGTTGCAAAAAGTCGGATACTACTGAGCAACTTTCACTTTCATGTCAAGGCTGTATACTGTCACCCTGATTATTTAACTTATATGCAGAGTACATCATGAGAAATGCCGGGCTGGATGAACCAAAGCAGCAATCAAGACTGCTGTGAGAAATATCAATAATCTCAGATATGTAGATGACACTACCCTTATGGCAGAAAGCAAAGAGGAACTAAAGAGCCTCCTGATGAAAGTGAAACAGGAGAGTAAAAAAACTGGCTTAAACCTCAACATTCAAAAAACAAAGATCATGACATCCAGTCCCACCACTTCATGCAAATAGATGGGGAAACAATGGAAACAGAGACAGATATTATTTTCTTGGGCTCTAAAATCACTGTGGACAGTGACTATAGCCATGAAATTAAAAGACGCTTGCTCTTTGGAAGAAAAGCAATGACAAACCTAGACAGCATATTAAAAAGAAGAGACATTACTTTGCCAACAAAGGTCCATCTAGTCAAAGCTATGGTTTTCCCAGTAGTCATGTACAGATTTGAGAGCTGGAGAATAAAAAAGGCTGAGAGTCGAAGAATTGATGCTTTTGAACTGTGGTGTTGGAGAAGACTCTTGAGAGTCCCTTGGACTGCAAGGAGATCCAACCAGTCCATCCTAAAGGAGATCAGCCCTGAATGTTCATTGGAAGGACTGATGTTGAAGCTGAAACTCCAATACTTTGGCCACCTGATGTGAAGAGATGACTCATTTGAAAAGACCCTGATGCTGGGAAAGATTGAAGGCAGGAGAAGAAGGGGATGACAGAGGATGAGATGGTTGGATGGCATCACTGACTCAATGGAAATGAGTTTGAGTAGACTCTGGGAGTTGGTGATGGACAGGGAGGCCTGGCGTGCTGTGGTCCATGGGGTCTCGAAGAGTGGGCCACAACTGAGCAACTGAACTGAATGACTCAACAACAACAAAACTTAACTTGCAACTCTCCACTTGTGTGTCTTTTTTAGTTGACAGAGCTTTGGCTGGGATTGAAGCCCATCTGAAGTGCGGTTTCAACCTTGGTTAATCATTCCAAGTTTCTGACTTCAGATTTCTTAAGCATTCATTTCACCGGTTTCATCTGTCTTAGGTCAGTGTTTTCAATTGCAGTGGTTCTCCAAGTTTGTTCAGACCAGCAAAACCAGCATCATGTAGAACTTGGTTAGAAATGCAAATTCTGGAGCTCCAACCTGAACTGAGAATCTGGAATTTCACCTGATATAGACTCCAAGGTTGACAACCACGGTTCCAAACACACTCTGGACCTTGGCGGGTGGGAGCGGGGTGTACAAAGCAGAGGCTGAGTAAGATCTGGGTTTTTCGGTGCCACTCGCTGGATGGTCCGCCTGCGGTGTCCGCATTGGGCTCCAGGTCCACGATTCCACCCAGGCTGCTCAGTCTGGTGCCTTCTCTGGGCGGTTTCTGGAAGCGTCCTGCTGCTTGCGGGGAGAGGCGCTCCCACGGGTCCCTGAACCAGACTAGTTTCTTCTCCCCCAGAGGATAATCTAGGAGGTCGAGAGGAGCAGGCTCAGGGCAGAATCTGGGGTAATCCTGGCCTCCTTAGTTATGCAAGAGAGCGCTGCAGGCCTCCTGGTGCCATTCTGCTCCTGGGCCCGAACCGCGGCCACTCCCATCCCAGCGGGGAGGGTGCCTTTTACCGAAGGCAGCTTGGTCAGGTGACCGTGGCGGCTCTTACTTAGCCGGGGACGCGGAAGGACGAGCGCTCGGAGGCCGCGGGAGAACGCTCAGGACCGGGGACTGCGAGGCCATGCGATCCCCGAAGCTGCCCGGGCCGGTGCTCGCGCTGCTGGTCCTGCCGCTTCTGCTGCGGCCGCCGGGTTCCGCGGGCGGCCCCGCGCCCTTCGACCCGACCTGGGAGTCCCTGGACGCCCGCCAGCTGCCCGCCTGGTTCGACAAGGCCAAGTTCGGCATCTTTATCCACTGGGGCGTGTTCTCCGTGCCCAGTTTCGGGAGCGAATGGTTCTGGTGAGCACGCCTCCCCCAGTCTCTGATCCCTCCCTTGCACCCCACTGGCCCCCAGACCTCCAGCCTTTGCGGGTTTGTTTCGTCTCTTAAGTCAGTTTCACCTCCTGCAGTTTGAGCCGCGCTTTGCATTTCCGGGTGTTACGTTTATGGTTTTACTGGGTAAGTGGTTGGTGCTGGGTGAACGCTGTATTTTTCTTCCGTCTGACTGCAAGAGTCAGACACTTGATGTGGCTCTGGCTTCTCAGCTTCATGGTAGTTGTACTTATCAGTTGTTCTTATCACTCTGTAGCCAGCGACAGAATAAAATAGCAGAAAAGTAACGGGCTTGGGTGGGGGCCTAGGAGGAAGCTCTGGGCCTCAACTGTCCTTGTCCTTTGAACTTCAGACTTGCTCCGTGGCTGTTCTGATGCTGCTTGTCAATTGTCAAGTTGTTCTGCCACGAAGCAGGGTTTAAACATAAATTCAAGATGACTTCTGTTCATCTGGGCATTCACTGGCTCTTTAACCTTAAAATGTTACCACATGTAGCTCAAGGAAAAATTTTAAAAAAGATTCTAGAATATTAACCCTAAGGAACTCCAATTATTAACAGATTGCTATGTGAAAAGTTATGAACAAAGCTAGTGGAGGTGGCGGAATTCCAGCTGAGCTAGTCCTAAAAGATGGTGCTGTTAAAGTGCTGCACTCAGTAAATCAGCAAATTTGAAAAACTCAGCAGTGGCCACAGAACTGGAAAGTGTCAGTTTTCATTCCAGTCCCAAAGAAGGGCAATGCCAAAGAATGTTCAAACTACCGCACAATTGTGCTCATTTCACATGCTAGCAAGATTATGCTCAAAATCCTTTGAGCTAGATTTCAGCAGTACATGAACCAAGAACTTGCAGATGTACGGGTTGGATTTAGAAAAGGCAGAGGAACCAGAGATCAAATTGCCAACATCCATTGGATCTCAGAGAAAGCAAGGAAATTCCAGAAAAACATCTACTTCTGCTGCATTGACTACGCTAAAGCCTTTGACTGGGTGCATCACAGCAAACTGTGGAAAATTCTTAAAGAGACGGGAATACCAGACCGCCTTACCTGCTTCCTGAGAAATCTGTATGCAGGTCAAGAAGCAACAGTTAGAACCAGACATGGAACAATGGACTGGTTTAAAATTGGGAACGGAGTATGACAAGGTTGTATGTTGTCACCCTGCTTTTTAACTTATATGCAGAGTACATCATGAGAAATGCTGGACTGGATGAATCACGAGCTGGAATTAAGATTGCTGGGAGAAATATCAACCTCAGATACGCAGATGATACCACATTAATGGCAGAAAGTGAAGAGGAACTAAAGTGCCTCTTGATGAGAGTGAAAGAGGAGGGTGAAAAAGGTGTTGAAATTCAACATTAAAAAAACTGAGATCATAGCATCTGGTCCCTTTATGGCAGAGATGGGAGGAAATGGAAACAGTGACAGATTTTATTTTCTTGGGCTCCAAAATCACCATGGACAGTGACTGCTGCCTTGAAATTAAAAGATGCTTGCTCGTTGGAAGGAAAGCTATGATAAACCTAGACAGCATATTAAAAAGCTATCAGTTTACCAACAAAGGTCCATCTAGTCAAAACTATGGTTTTCCCAGTAGTCATGTATGGATGTGAGAGTTGGACCATAAAGAAGGCTGAGTGCTGAAGAATTGATGCTTTTGAACTGTGGTGTTGGAGAAGATTCTTGAGAGTCCCTTGGATGCAAGAGATCAAACTAGTCAATCATAAAGGAAATCAGTCCCAAATATTCATTGGAAGGACTGTGGCTGAAGCTCCAATACTTTGGCCACCTGATGTGAAGAGCTGACTCATTGGAAAAGACCCTGATGCTGGGAAAGAGTGAAGGCAAAAGGAAAAGGGGCCGGCAAAGGGTGAGATTGTTAGATACCATCACTGACTCAATGGACATGGATTTGAACAAACTTGCAGATAGTGGAGGTCAGGGGAACTTGGCATGCCACAGTCCATGGGGTTGGAAAGAGCTGGACACAACTTAGCGACTGAACAAAATGTGAAAAGTGGGCTTGCCTGGGGCTCAGTGGTAAAGAATCCCCTTGCCAATGCAGGAGACACTGGCCTTGATCCCTAGGTCAGAAAGACCCCCTGGAGAAGGAAATGGCAACCCACTCCAGTATTCTTGCCTGGAAAATCCCATGGACAGAGGAGCTTGGCGGGCTACAGTCCATGGAGTCTCAGAAAGATTTGGATATGACTTAGCAACTGAACAACAGCAACAACCTGTGAAAAGTGGTGCACAAAAAATTGCTTGTTAGATTTTACCTTGAGAGCCATATCTTTACAGCTTTAAGTGTCTCCCATCTTTCTTGATTAAATACTTCAGGTATGTTAAGTTCTTCAAGATAGAAATATTACTACATATATATGTATGCATAATACACATACATACACATAAGTAATATATTCCTAAGTAAGATAAGAAAATAAACAATGAATACTTAAACCTACATTATACTATGTACATAATGTACAACTAATTTAATTCATACAATATATATTCCATATGACAACTATAAAAAAAACACCCAGTGTGAGAGTTGTGAATTAAAGTTTTATTTTGGGGCAAAATGAGGACTGTAACCCAGGAGATTGCCTCTTAGAGAGCCCTGTGGAACTGCTCTGAAGAGGTAAGGGTGGAGGTCAGTATGTTGTTGAGTTGCTAAGTTGTGTCCTATTCTTTGCGACGCCTTGGACTGTAGCCTACATTTGTGACCCCAAATCCTCTGTCCATGGGATTTCCCAGGCAAGACTACTACAATGGGTTGCCATTTCCTTCTCTAGGGGATCTTCCCAACCCAGGGATCAAACCCACATCTCCTGCATTGCAGTAAGATTCCTTACCGCTGAGCTACCAGGGAAGCCAGAGGTAAGTATATATGTCATTTTTTGGTGAAAGGGGATATATGCAATCAGCACACATTTTGACAGAAGGTTACTGCTGGTCACAAGAAGGTTACTGCTCGTCACCAGGAACGGACGTCTCCCTTAATGATTTTAGTACTTTTCTAGCTATGAGAAACATGCAAGAAATTGGATTCATAAAATCTTCTCCTGAAAATATCTGACTATCTGAAAGGCTGTTCTGGCAGTTTTTCCTAATCTCCACCCTTTCCTTTCAGGGTGTGTTGAAAGTCAGCAACTACAGTGGCTAACGACTTCATTCTTATAGAACCAGATGGCAAGTGACAATTTTTAGTTGGCTGATACATTGAAGAGTATAAATTATATATTGTATTAGACTGTAAACATTTACACTGTAAACATTGTACCACTTTCTTTAAAGACGTTGACTTTCTGCAACCAGTAACTTTTCTTATTCAGTTAGGCCCATTGATGTAAAAGAACTGCATAAGCTATGAAGTACTATTCATATACTCTTGAAATCAACTTGTAAAATATGGGACTCTTTCTTTCCATAACCTGTATTACCAAATATATTTGCTTCAGGATATTGTACATCTTTCTTTGCAAGTTTTGTGCTGTGAGGCATTTTGAATTTACTTTTGAAATGTTTCGATTAGCAAGGTGTTGCAGTCATTTAATGGACCGGAACCTGGTGGCCTGGAGTTGACAATAAGAAAGTGAAAGAAGGAAAGAGGCTAATATTCCCTGGGTTATGCAGAGAACCAATAAAGCCCTAGGACAAGGCTCATGTAGGCACAGGGCGTCCTCTTGAAGAGGTCTTGAAAGCCCGGGCAGGAAAGTGAGCGTGGCAGGCTTCCACACTCCAGAGAATCAGCCAGAAAAAGAGAGAGAGAGAGAGAGAGAGAGAAAGAAGGACACGGGGACCCAAATCTCTAGTGGAAAAAGGGTGCTTTATTGAACTCTGTGTGAGTATATATACTGTTTTACAAGGTAGCTTCTTCAGGTAAAGATCGAAAGACCAGACTTTACAAGTTACCAAGGAAACAAGGAGTAATAGAGGTCATAAAACCAGAAGACAATCCATATCAAAGAAAGAGGGTCGTAAATAGTCACTTTTACCATATGGAAAAGCTAATGAAGGAAATCCTGTGCACGCATTCCATCTCATGACCTCAGTCCTGGGAGCAGCGTGCTGCTCTGCTCCTTCCTGTTAGCAGGAACTGATAGTAACAGGGGGCTCATGAGCGACAGGAAACAGCACACAGCAGTCCTACTGTTAAACATTCCCTGACAGCAAAGTACATAAGTTAGCAGATTTCTTCTTTTTATATTGTGTGTGTTCAGTTGCTCAGTCATGTCTGACTCTTTGTGACCCCATGGACTGTAACCCACCAGGCTCCTCTGTTTTCATGGGATTCTCCAGGCAAGAATACTGGAGTGGGTTGCCATGCCCTCCTCTAGGGGATCTTCCCAACCCTGGGATTGAACCTGCGTCTCTTATGCCTCCTGCATTGGCAAGTAGGTTCTGTTAACCATTAGCACCTTTGTTCAACTGGGAAGATTAGGTGAATATACATTTGATGCTAGCAGAGGATTTGATGTTTGTTAGTTGAAACTAGTGCTCTGCACAAAACAGCTAGTTTTAAGTCATCTTATTCTTTGTAATGGTTAACTTCTTATTTTCTACAAATGAACACAAAGTTGTTTTGACCTGGAACAATAAAGATAATTCTCATACAAAACAGAGTATATTTCTGATTGTCTGGAAGTGCAATAACCCTGTAGAAGATTCTTAATTATCTATAGTTTCCCTTTTTACCTCCTCTAAATCTCTGATCTCACTTGATTTGACCTGGGACAGTCAACAGCAGAGATGAGTATATTTGACTATCCTTAATAGCTGCTCAAAAACAAATATAAATGGTGGGCTGTTTACTGTAAGTGCTTTTTCTCGTCTCTATTACTATGAAATTTGAGAAGTGACTCTAGACTGTAATAGCGAATGCAGGTTCAAATTAGATGTGCCAGGAAAAAAATAGAAATCTCTTCTCTTTTAACTTTCTGACTCTTCCAGTTTCTCTTTTGCAGTTCCATTTAAAAGATAAAAATGCCTCATGGATCCATTAGGATACTTTCACTTCAAGGTATAGAAAACTCAAATAAAAGGTATAATAATAGGAGCTTATTACTATACATAATAAGAAATTTAGAAGTACTTGGCTCAGTGACGAAATCAAAGTCCTGGGCTCTCTGTGATCCTCAGCCTGTTGACTTGTCCTGTCACCGTCACATGATGGTGGCCAGGCATCACGTCACACAGCCTCGTCCAAAGGCAGATTGTGTCTCTTTCTACTAGATAGGAGACCATTCCCAGAATCTCCCAAGTTGGCTTTCCCTCCAGTTCCATTGGCCAGCATAGGTCAGGTGTCCATGTGGTAGCTGTGATAGAAGCTGGGAAAGTGTGTATCTGACTCTTGGGCAGGTAAAGAATAGTGCCCATGACACAGTATGTCTTTCAGCAAAGCCTTCCCAGCAGAAAGAACCTCCTGGTCATCTTTGAGGATCTAGTGCTGATTATGAATTTGTTCATCCAGTAAAAGCACTCTTATGAAAAGAGTAGTGAAAGGAAGAATAGAAGGTGGGTCTGAGGGGGCACTTGCACCTGTTTCATGACCATGGGCTTACTGCCATGTTTATATAAAATGTTTATCTAAAAATTATGCTTTGAGAATTTCCCTGGTGGTCCAATCATGAAGACTCCACACTCCTGGTGCAGGGGGCCTGGGTTCCATCGCTGGTCAGGGAACTAGATCCCATATGCTGCAACTAAGAGTTTGCATGCCACGACTAAAGATCCTGCATGCTGTGACTAACACCCAGGGCAGCCAAATAAATAAATAAGTAGTTTTCTTTTTTTTAAGTTATGTTTTCAATGTTGTTTTCCTTCTGAAGCTCTGCTTAGGCAGTTGAGGCCCCACTGCTCAGAATAAATGCATATAACCAGTAATCCTTGAAGAGTGAGTCAGTATATTAAAACAACAGCATTTTCTTAATTTTACTGCCATTTCCTCCCCCACTTGTTCCCTGCTAGTGAATATAATACATTTGTGTTATAGTTTATGCACTTTGTCTTCTTTTGAAGACTTCATCATTTATGTTACAAAGGACTAATTATGTATACTCCATGTTGCAATCTAAAAGTGAAGGATTAAGAGCAAATGGGTGACTGGTTTGTCTAGAATGTTCTGGTTGATAAGCTGAGTAGAGTCACAGAGGGATAGATGGAAGACCATTGAAGTTCATGTAAGCTTTCCTTAAGTGAAGTCAGACTAAATGGGGAAGTCAGGAAGGGAATCTCAGTGACATCTGAATAAGGGAGAATTTTAGTAAAGGGAGTTATAGTTGACCCTTGAATAGCACAAGTTTGGTTTGCTTTCATGTGTAGTCTTTTCAATAAATACATAATTGGCCCTCTATATTCAAGGGATTTGCATCTATGGATTTAACCAACCTCAGACAGAAATCTTCATCTCTGTTTGCTTGAATCTGCAGATGCCAAAACTGTGGATATGGAGGGCAGACTAGTATGCCATTTTATGTAAGGGACTTGAGTACTCACAGATTTTGGTATCTGCTGAGAAATGTGGGACTCATTCTCTATGAATACTGAGGGATACCTATATGTCAAGTGTTTATGTGTATGCCACTTATATGCTGTTTCCTTCATCCCCTTAGGTGGTACTGGCAAAAGGAAAAGATACCGGCTTATGTGGACTTTATGAAAAATAATTACCCTCCTGATTTCACATATGAAGATTTTGGACCACTATTTACAGCAAAATTTTTTGATGCGAACCAGTGGGCAGATATTTTACAGGCTTCTGGCGCCAAATACGTTGTCTTAACTTCCAAACATCATGAAGGTAAGTAAGAACAACATCTGCAAACACTGACAGTGGTTATAAATGTGAAGTAGTTCTTTTGGAAGAAGAAACTAAAGCAAGGTCATCCACATGAA
This sequence comes from Odocoileus virginianus, assembly GCF_023699985.2. Lineage (NCBI taxonomy): Eukaryota > Metazoa > Chordata > Mammalia > Artiodactyla > Cervidae > Odocoileus > Odocoileus virginianus. The sequence goes on from NC_069707.1 coordinate 21,737,081, forward strand.
AACAAGAGTTTTCTCTTAGGAGCAATCTGAAGTGGCTACTGACATTTGCTTGTAATTTAAGAGATCACATGTTTCACCCAATTAAGAAGCATTAAGAAAAAGAAAAAAAGGAGCATTAAGGATGCAGAAAGATCATACCCTCAACGTTTAGAAAAAAATGGAAACTGATTGCATTTTGTTATATGCATAGTTAACAATTTCCAAGTAACACAAGATTTGAGTAAAGCCCTTTGAAGGGGGATGTGGTTTGCAGGTCAGAGTTTACCACTGAACTGTATTCTTTCCGTTTTCTTCTCACCTCTGTAATGCATTCTGGGAAGGTACCCTGGGGATTATTTGCTATTGTCTTACATCATGACCAACATACAAAGTGGTGCTTTTGGCCAACTCTTGTATGACCCAGTTGAGGAAAGTTTGCTATTGATGAAAATGACGCGGGCCACCTGAAAGGAACAGGATTGCAAGGCTGTAATGGTGCCCAGAAATATTAGAGACGGTGGAAGAATGTCTAAAAAGAAACAGGGTGGTTGAATTAAGGTTCTCCAAAGAAATAGAGCTAACAGGAAGTGTAATACGTATAGATTTATCATATGTAAATGGCTCATATGAAACTGGCTCATGCAACTATGGAGGCTGAGAAGTCCAGACCTAAGACCGCCAGTTACATAGTTCCAGTCTGAGCCCAAAGGCATCAGGAACATTAGAGTGGATAATATAAGTACCTGTTCAAATCTAAGTTAAAAGGCAGGAGAATACTAATGTCTCAGCTCAAAGACATACAGAGAAAACATTTTTCCTTTTTTTTTTTTTTAATTAAAAAACAAAAAACACCACTTCTTAAACTTTCCTGCTTTTGTTTTTCTTTTTGGCTTCAATGCACGGCATACAGGATCTTAGTTCCCTGACCAGGGATTGAACCCATGCCCCCTGCAGTGGAAGTGAGGAGTCTTAACCAGTGGATCACCAGGAAAGTCTGAAGAATTCTTTCTTAATCAGCCTTTTATTCTATTTAGGCCTTCAGTGGATTGGATGAGGCCCACCTCTTCGGGTGGGCAGTCTGCTTTCCTCAGTCTGCCTATTCACAAGTTAATTTCCTCTAGAAACACCTTCAGGAACATATCCGGAATGATGTTTAAGCAAATATCTGGGCACCCTGTGGCCCAGGCAAGTTGACACGTAAAATGAACCATTAAAGCAATCTTACATTAATAGAACAGAATCTACCCATTCCCATATCTACAAGATCAGAAAACATCAGCACGTTATTATTATTCCAACAGCATGTTAATAATTAGATAGTCCGGACCTCTCTGATGGTCCAGTGGTTAAGAATCTGTCTGCCAGTGCAGGGGATGCAGGTTCAATCCTTGGTCCGGAAGGTCCCACATGCCTCGGGGCAGCTAAGCCAGAGTTTAGAGCCCTCAAGATGCCACTCCTGAAGCCCATGTGCCCTAGAGCCCAAGCTCCACAACAAGAGAAGTCACCTCAATGAGAAGCCTGTGCACCACGATTAGAGAGCAGCCCCCACCAGCCGCAACTAGGGAAAGGCCCGTACACAGCAACAAAGACCCAGTGCAATCAGAGATAAATAAATAATTAGACGATTTATTTGCACTGGAATAAAAAATTTTGTCTCATTATTTTCTGCAGCGGTGGGTGGGGGATTACAAGGGAAGAATGAAAACCCAAAATAAGGAGTCATCTTAGGATATTTTTCCTTTTGGTCACAGTCCAGTGGCTTAATGATTTTTTTCCTGCAGATGTTTCTCAGGCTGAGATGGATACTTAGGACATGTTGATTTCCTGATGCCTAGAACTTCTCCAGGCTATATGGCACAAAGTGTTACTTAGCTTATTTAAAAACACAGCAAAACAACGCTTAATCACGCTGTGAGGACAAATGATGTAGCCCACATTTATACACTTTCTAGGACCATATTGTTGGAAGTTTGCATGTCTATGGAAGAGACCCTGCTGAGTCCAGTTAGGCTGGAAGACCACCATGTGACCTTCTGGTGGTGCTACTGAACCGAAGACCCAAAGTAGTTTTAGCACCGCCAGACATTAGGGCCTGCCAAGTTGAGACATATGGAATAAGACTTTAAATATCACTGACCGTGCTTTGAAGCTTACCTCAAACATCTTTGGAACCAGTGTGAGCTCTTTTAAAAATTTCTTCAAAATGAATCCAAAGAGTGTGTCCATATTAGACTTGTCCTAATTTATAAGAGTAAAGTATTAACCAAACACCTTAGGTATGTCGGTTCACAAACATTGCTTTAGATTTTAGTAGGACAGTGACAATGTATTTATGTTCCTAGATCCTAACTATAAAGATTTTGAGGCTTTTATATTATTCCTTAAGTAGTTTAGTTTACATAGTGCTTCTATGGCTTTTATATAGAAAAGCCAGCAATCTAAACACAAGTTCCTTTTAAAATATGAATTATTTCAAAGTGCTTATGTAATGGCATTCTTCTTATCCATTTAGTTGGTAGATAATTCACTTTTAGGTAATTTACAGCACAATATCCAAGCTTATGGTTTTAGAGCAGGATGAGATTACTGATGGTGGGTACATTTCAAGTGTAGAACTACTGGGGAAGAGTATCTTACCCCCACCTGGGTTAAATGAATAATGAGGGTAAAGGAGATTTAGTACTGAACATGAACCATCAATGTTCTATGAATCATACTATAATAAAATAATTCTAAAACCAGGGAATATAATCTTTGATTTAGAAGACAGGAATCATGCAGGAGTGCATCTATGGTTCTTCCTGTAAATAGTCACAGTTGTTGTTTAGAATGGTGGATGTGGAAGATGTTCCCATCTCAGCTATGATCTGCTAATGTTGATTGTGATTTTGTACTAGACCTTGTGCTAGCCATTGGTTGAGGATATAGCAGGGAACACGGCAGACATGACACTGTCCCTCAAGGAGCTTATCATCTGAGAGGGAGAATACCGGAGACAGATCAGACTACACAGACCTTATTTTCTTGGGCTCCAGAATCACTGTCACCCCACTCCAAAAGCTATGGTTTTTCCACTAGTCATGTATGGGTGTGAGAGTTGGACCATAAAGAAGACTAAGTGCTGGAGAATTGATGCTTTCAAATTGTTCTGCTGGAGAAGACTCTTGAGAGTCCCTAGAACTGCACAGAGATCAAAGCAGTCAATCCTAAAGGAAATCAATCCTGAATATTCACTGGAAGGGCTGATGCTGAAGCTGCAGTTTTCTGACCACCTGATGTGAAGAGCTGACTCATTGGAAAAGACTGCGATGGTGGAAAAGATTGAAAGCAAAAGGAGAAGGGGGCGACAGAGGATGAGATGGCTAGATAACATCACTGATTTAATGGACACGAATTTGAGCAAACTTCGGGAGATAATGGAGCTTCTTGTCCGGTAGTCCATGGGGGTCACAAAGAGTTGGACACGACTTAGACACTTGAACAACAGTGGGGTACCTCGAGAAGTCCTTTAAAAAATCTTGCTTCTACTTTGTTTAAATTCTCATTTGTTAGGGACCTCCCTGGTGGCTAACACTCAGTGCTCCCAATGCAGGGGGACCAGGTTTGACCCCTGGTCAGGGAACTAGAGCCCACATGCCATAATAAGAGCTTGCATGCTGCAGCTAAGGATTCCTGCATGCCACGACTAAGGCCCTGTGCAGCCAAATAAATAAATAAAAATATTTAAAAAATTCTCGTTTGTTTCTTGCATGAAAGCAAAATATATACTAAGGAAAAAAATGGTCATAAAACATGTTTGTAGAAACAGTGATTTATATGTCACGTGTACTGCCTTTATAACTTGGTTTGGTATAGGTGCACATTGACTAGCACAGAGTTGATGTGCTTACGGAGGCTTTTAATATCATGTTTCAGGCTTCACCTTGTGGGGCTCAGAGTACTCGTGGACCTGGAATGCAGTAGATGAGGGGCCGAAGAGGGACATCGTCAAGGAACTTGCGGTCGCCGTTAGGAACAGGACTGACCTGCGCTTCGGGTTGTACTACTCCCTTTTTGAGTGGTTTCATCCACTCTTCCTTGAGGATGAATCCAGCTCGTTCCAGAAACGACAGTATCCAGTGTCTAAGATGCTGCCCGAGCTCTACGAGTTAGTGAACAAGTATCAGCCAGAGGTGCTGTGGGCAGATGGCGATGGAGGGGCCCCAGATACCTACTGGAAAAGCGTAGACTTCCTAGCCTGGCTGTACAATGAGAGGTGTGTGTGCTACTAGACTGCTGTCGTGACATTCCTAGTACCTGTGTAACATTAGTTCTTGCTTCTTGAAATGTTCCCCTTCAGGCTTGTTTGTGACATGGGGAGAAAATCATTATAAATAATGCATATTAGATATATCAGTATTTACTCAAAATATCAAGAGTTACAAGAACACTGGGAAATTCTTAACAAGAATTAGTTAGCAAGAATACTGGAGTGGGTTGCCATTTCTTTCTCCAGGGCATCTTCCGGAGCCAGGAATCGAACCCGTGTCGCCTGCACTGGGAAGTGGATTCTTTACAATTAAGCCACCTGGGAAGCCCTAAGAGTTACAGATCAGGAGTCAAATATAGCTCAACAATCTGATTTTGAATTGAGACTAAACAAAAATTACAGCATCAAGAACTCTGAAGACTAATTTTGTAGGTCCCCATTTTCATCACCTCTCTGGGGCAATGCTGTTTGTCCATCACTGTTTCTCATGATGCACTTTTCAGTTCCTCTAATTGCTTCTTCACATCCTCTTACCTTTGATAATCTTTGCTGCTTGGACGTCACCCTTGTCTGTCTCCTCTTTTCCTTCATCGTCAGCATTTCACCTCTTCCTGTTCTTTCCTTTTGTTTTCTAGCATGTTCCAGGCTGCCGCATTAGAACAGGGAGGTCTGACTAAGCCCCTCTATAAGGCTCACACTATATGGACCAAATTGATATCTGTATCTCGAAAGTACTTGGTATTGTGCTGTGAAGTTAGGGAGAGTCCTCTTGTGTTTTCTGGGCCCACAGAGGATGCACAGACAAATACTCTGGAGAGCTCTTGGTACATAACTGCAGTTTCTCTAGGTACTCCTTTCCAAAAGGAAATCCTGGGAGTCCTCCACTTCAGTTTGTGAACCAAAACGATCCCCTCTAAATGGAGAGGTGCAGGAGGTACCACCTGCTATGATGAATAATGTTGTGGGAATATTTTATGCCACAGTGAATTCCATCCATAACAGTCAACTTTGCCGAGACCTTTCAATATTAGGCACAACTATAAGAGAAAGAGACTAGGGGAGAACTTTTAAATAATAGTAAAACTCTTTTAAGTGCTGTGTGTGCTGGGCATACATAGGTGTTTTACATAGATTGTGTCAGGCGCTTAGTCGTGTCGGACTCCTTGTGACCCCTTGGACTGTAGCCCGCCAGGCTCCTCTGTCCATGGGATTCTCCAGGCAAGAATACTGGAGTGGGTAGCCATGCCCTCTTCCAGGGGATCTTCCCGACCCAGGGATTGAACCTGTGTCTCCTGGGGTGGCAGGAGGATTCCTTACTCTCTGAACCACCAGGGAAGTCCAAGTTCTGTTCTATAACAGATGAAGAAATTGATTATTCAGAGGAGTTAGGTAATTTGCTCTAGGACAAGAAGCTTAGCAAGTAACAGGCCAGGACTACAACCTCCTCAGGTCTAGTTTACTTCAAAATCATGGGGTTTGTATTGTATTCGACTATGGTTATTTTCTAAGCGTGGATTTCAGTCAGAGCTCTTTTCAGTGACATTGCTTTTGTGTAATTTATTTTTTACTTTTTGTTTAAAAAAAAACCATCCTCCTTTTCATTTCAGCCCAGTTCGGGACACAGTGGTCACCAATGACCGTTGGGGAGCTGGTAGCATTTGTAAGCATGGTGGCTACTATACATGTAGTGATCGTTATAACCCAGGACATCTTTTGCCACATAAATGGGAAAACTGCATGACAATAGACAAGTTTTCCTGGGGCTACAGGAGGAATGCTGGAATCTCTGACTATCTCACAATTGAAGAATTGGTGAAGGTACCGTAAAATGTCTGGTGACCATTATGGTAATATTCATAATAGTGTACACGTGTGAGAATTATGTTTTCTGAACTGTATAGCTCAACGGCCTGTAAACACAGGACACGACTCCTTTTTTTTCTATGTGTGTTCTCTTAGATAGTGATTATTGATGGAATTGTTTTCTTCCTCTAAGAACTATATTTATTCTTAATTTTTAAGCAACTTGTACAAACAGTTTCATGTGGAGGAAATCTGTTGATGAATATTGGGCCCACACGAGATGGCACCATTTCTGCAATTTTTGAGGAGCGATTGAGGCAAATGGGAATCTGGCTAAAAGTCAATGGAGAAGCCATCTATGAAACCTGTGCTTGGAGATCCCAGAATGACACTGTGACCCCAGATGTATGGTAAGTACTATTTGATAGAAGAAGGCATTTAACATTTCTCAGAAATAAAGAGAACAGTATAATAAAGAGGAAGATGGATGAATGCCCATCTGATACAAAATATTTTATTTACTTAAAATCAGCATATTTTAAACACTTATTATTTATCAAGTTGAGCTGAAATAATCTCTAGATTCCTCTTAACAGTGGAGAAATTTTAGGAAGAAATAAAATTTCTTACAAAAATTGTAGGTCATTCAGAAAAATGAAAAAAAAAAAAAAAAAGTACTGGGTGGTTAATCCAGAAGAGACTTTTGGTTTAGTCAGGTAAATTCTAACTTTGCAGGTGTTATATCTCATCAAGTTAGCAGGAGGTGCCAGAGGGAAGGAAAAATATATTCTAATAAATCTAAACCTGGACTTTCTTTAAAATTAATTATCTCAACTGGCTAACTTTTAGCTAGTATCTCCTATAAAAACATATGGTGGTTTCTGATGTAGGATCTTAACATACACAAATAAGAGCAGTCCCCCCTGGTGGCTCAGACTAAAGAATTCCCCTGCAGTGCTGGAGACCTGAGTTTGATCCCTGGGTTGGGAAGATCCCCTGGAGGAGGGCTTGGCAACCCACTCCAGTGGAGAATCCCCTTGGACAGAGGAGCTTGGGGGGCTGCAGTCCATGGGGTCACAAAGAGCCGGACGGGACTGAATGACCAAGCACAGCACAGCACAGTATTAGTGAGGCTCTAAAAGTTCACCTTGTGTTATCACCAAAGTGGGTAAGCCAGATCATGCATACACCCAAAGATTAGACTAAACAATCTTCTTTGAACTTATGACTTAAATTGTCAATTCACTGAAGAAAATAAAGTAAGGCAGCCTACACAGAAGCAGCTAACTGTAGAATTTTAGAATACTGGATCTGGGAGAAGCCATAATGAGAACTCAAAACCAATCTTTCATTTTACAGAGGCTAGTTTTAAATTTGGTTTTAGAATTTGCTTCTGTGTTTATATTTGACTATGAGTATGTGTGGTCTGGGACTTGACAATTATTAAGCATTATTCCATTAAGTTTTCTTTCAATAAGTAAAGATTAAAGTCAAACTCCTTAACAATCCCTGGGCCGTTGCCTGGCTCCACTGCACTGAGCCCAGGTCACCACTATCCCTGGCTCATCAGAGGAGCTCGCTGCATCTTTAGATGGCTCTCTAGGCTCCCAGGGCCATCTTTGAAATCCTTTGAGAGTTTAAGCCCTGGCTCACTGTTGCTGTCCCCGGAACTTAGTTAATGTTAGTCGCTCAGTTGTGTCTGACTTTTTGCAACCCCGTGGACTTAGCCCACCAGGCTCCTCTGTCCATGGGATTCTCCAGACAAGAATACTGGAGTGGGTTGCCAGAACTACTCTTTGTATAATTCTGATTGTCTATATTCACAGCTCTTCTAATTTGCTGGCCCCTCAGTTCTTGGGCTTCTCGAGTGAGGCTAGTGGTAAAAAACCCACCTGCCATGCAGGAGACTTAAGAGATGCAGGTTCGATCCCTAGGTTGGGAAGATCCCCTGGGGGAGGGCATGGCAACCCACTCCATCCCATGGACAGAGGGGCCTGGCAAGCTACAGTCCACAGGGTTGCACAGAGTTGGACACGACTGAAGCGACTTAGCAGGCATGCAGTTCTTGTACTTCCTTCTTTCTAAGGATCCTGTCCCCTTCTTTTGGTCGTACCTTAGACCTTGCATTTCCAACATTTGTACTATTTTCATGATCTCAGTCTGAATCATCCCACTGTCTATCTCCCTCCTCTTGTATTTAGTTCACTTTAGCTTCCAAACGACTCTTTAGAGAGACTGGAGGTTGAAAAATTCATTCATGGCCAGTGATTTAATCAATAGTGACTAATGAGGCCACCATAAAAAACCAAAAGAATGGGGTTCAGAGAGCTTCTGGATTGGTGGTGGTGCGGGAGAGCGGGGCACCTCAGGAGGGTGTGGAAGCCCCCTGCCCCTCCCCACACACCTTGTCTATGCATCTTTTCCATCTGGCTGTTTCTGAGATAATCCTTTTATAATAGACCTGTAATCCAGGAAGTAGAATTCTGAGAGCTGCTCTAGCGAATTAGTTGAACTCAAGGAGGGGGTTGTAGGAACCTCCAGTCTCTAGCCTGTGGGTCAGAAGCCCACATGACGATCCGGACACATGACTGGTATCTAAATTTGGGGAGGGGGCAGTCTGGTAGGAATAAACCCTGACCCTTTGGAATCTGATGCTGCCTCTGGGTAGATGGTGTCAGAATGGGGTTGAACTGTAGGACGCCCAGCTGGTGCCTGAGAACTGCCTGGTGGTATGGGAACTTTTCCACCACACCACACAGTACACTGGGATTGGGATCAGAATCCTTTTGGGTGCTTTTTATTGCTACCGTGGGGCTATTTTTCCTTCCCTCTATTAAAGAAAACATTGGTATAAACATTTACTAAATGGAGGTATCTCTGGAAGATAATTCTGAACCTGACCCATAAATAATGAGAAATATTGCTATGCATTTTTTTTTTCTTAACCAGGTACACATCCAAACCTAAAGATAAGTTGGTCTATGCCTTATTTCTCAAATGGCCCATATCAGGACAGCTCCTTCTTGGCCAGCCCAAAGCTACTCTGGGGGCAACAAAGGTAAGAGGGATTTTGTCTTTATTGTTCCTTTAAATTGCTGACTAGAACACCCCGAGGAATACATTAACTTTTAAATTCAAGGTGAGCCTTATATGTATTCCATTTATATCTCATGACAGTAATTTTCAAATGAGCTGTATCAATGGCAATGTTTGGCAAAAACTGTTGAAAATTTTGTTTCATTCCCCAGAAAACTAAGCCTATAAAACAGTTACATCATCTCCATGCTTATCAATTAAAATATCTTCTTAATAGTCATGCTGTGTTGTTCAGGTTCACTGCATGCATCCAAACATGACTCTTTTCATAAAACTGGAGTTCAGATTCTTCCCCTGACATCTCACCCCAGAACACATCTGAATAAATGTAAGATGTCATGGCCCTACTATTTTAAGTTCTTAAAAAATTTGGAGAAGGTTAAAGGTTAACCTTCCCTGCTGGCTCAGCAGTAAAGAATCTGCCTGCCATGCAAGAGATGCGGGTTCAACTGAGGGTTTGGCTCCTGGGTTGGGAATATCCTTTGGAAAAGGAAATGGCAACACACTCCAGTATTTTTGCCTAGGACATTCCATGGACAGAGGAGCCTGGTGGGCTACAATCCATGAGGTTGCAAAGAGTCAGACAGGACTGAGCGACCAAACAACAATAACAAAAGGTTAATCTAACAGTTGTGGCCATCAGCTCTGGCAATGAGTCCATTTTAATATATTTTGAACTTATTTTTAAGAAAATAAAAATTTTCTGGGAGATGAATTGTCCAAATTCTTCTCCTTAAACCATTTTTCCATGTTTCATTTCTAACACTTGTGGCTGATCTGGCAGAAAAGGAGATAAAGAGTTCAAATCTGATGTTTATTTTTTTTTTCAAATCTTATGTTTAACTGCAGCTTAGAGGCCTGGACATAACATTATCTTTTAACTTTACCTATGTTCTCTTTGTTGTTGCTCGGTCATGTCCATCTCTTTTGCAACCCCACAGACTGTAGCCCACTAGGCTCCTCTGTCCATGGGGTTTTCCAGGCAAAATACTGGAGTGGGTTGCCATTTCCTTCTCCAGGGGATCTTTCCAACCCAGAGATCAAACCAGCTTCTCCTGCATTGCAGGCACCTTCTTTACTGCTGAGCCACCAGGGAAGCTTTGGCTGCCATTAATACTGTTATTTGAAAGTCCATGGGTTTTGTTTTTGTATTATTCTACATGAAAAGCAAAGTTTTCTGGTTCAGAATAACCACAAATATATAGAAAACTACTTATTTAAATTCATTTTGTGTAAGACTAAAGATACAGAACAGTTACAGTAATAATTGATCGCATGTATGTACTGTTGATTAGTGGGGGTTACTGGACCATCTGGGGAGGAAGGGTGGCTGGATAAGGAAGGTGAGCCTTTCCCCGAACATCCTGTGTCAGAGCCAGGCAGGCCTTAGTTGTGCAGATTGGTTCAAGAGTAATTTTCTCTACTCTGACACTATTCAGTCTATACGATTCTTCCTCAAATCCTGCACACTTTCGAGAGTATTAAAGGAGCAAGAGATCCAAACATATGTTTGGATCATAAATTAAAGCAGCTTGTGATCCACTAAATTAAAGTAAAAACAATGAATCTCCTGTCTACATTGCTCTTTAAGAAATATCAACTGCTTCCTCCCAATACAGTGAGGAAATCAGAGACACATATGGAGACTTTTATATGTATGTTTTAAATTTCAGGTTAAACTCCTGGGACATGGACAGCCCCTTCACTGGACACCTTTGAAGCAAAATGGCATTAAGGTAGACCTGCCTCAGCTAACCATCCATCAGATGCCCTGCCAGTGGGGTTGGGCTCTAGCACTAACTAATGTGACCTGATCTGCAGTAGAGTGCTTCCTGACGCAGTTACAACTAAGACTAGAATGTGTATCAGGTTTCTCTAACTACAGCACATGGACAAAGCAAATGTAAAATTGGCCAAGAATTTCCTAAATTACCTACATAACTGTTTTAACTCTCCAGTGCACTTTGCTATTTCTCTTCACACTGAATTTATTTCCATGTGTGAATCAGAGGTGGGGATCTTTGTTGTAGTGAGAAATTGGTGGTGGTAAGGACTGAATCATGTCTAATGCCAAATTCACATTTTAAAACTCTAAGCCTCAATGGGGCTTCCCTGGTAAAGAATCCACCTGCAATGCATGGGACATGAGTTTGATCCCCGGGTTGGGAAGATCCCTTGGAGAAGGATTGAATTTGGAGATTTTAAAGAAGTAACTAAGGTTGAATGAAGTCATCAGGGTGGGACCTTAATCCAATATGGCTGGAGTCCTTATAAGAAGAGGAAGAACATGGATGGAAGCACACAGAGGAAAGACCATTTAAGGACACCATGAGAAGGTGGCTGACTGCAAGCCAAGGAGGCCTCAAGAGAAACCAAACCTGCTGAAGCCTTGGGCTTTCAGCCTCCAGAACTGTGAGAAAATAAATTACTGTGGTTTAAGCATCCTATCTGTGGTATTTATGACAACTCCAGCAGACTAATAAGGGCCTTCCAGGGGGCTCAGTGGTGAAGAATCCCTCTGCCAGTGTGGGAGATGTGGGTTCAATACCCGGGTTGGGAAGATCCCCTGGGGAAGGGAATGGCTACCCCCTCCAGTATTCTTACCTGGAAAATTTCAGGGACAGAGGAGCCTGGTGGGCTATGTTAGTCCATGGGGTTGCAAAAGAGTCAGACACAACTTAGTGACTAAACAACAGCAATGAAGACTAATAGCGGGTCATAGCTATATAATAAATTGGACTTAATGTTTATGCTTACAGTAACTGTCTTTTTATAAAAAATTTTGTTTTTTTCCTTCATGGTAATAAGACTGATATATTATACAGAAATGCCTAAAGACAAAATCACTAAGGTCACCATTATTAATATTTTAGTATTTATTCTTCCAGGGTTTTTTTGGGCAGAGGCAGGTGAGGGTGTTAGGATTGGAGGTGTGGGCTTATTTTTGTAGGTGGGCTAATTTGAGGTCCAATTTAAATGAATAATTTGTTTTCCTGTATTTTTTTGCCTTTAAGCAAATTTAAGTTGAAAACCTATCTGAAAATTATTGTCTATTCAGATCTTCCCTAAGAATGACGCAAAAATACTGATATTGATGTAAATGTAAAGAAACACTGATTAAAGAACTCACTTCTCTTAACAAAAGATGTTCCACAAGGTTAGATCTTTAGTTGAAGTGCTACAGGCTCCATTTTGTTAAGTTAATCAAATGCAGATATCTCATTGTTCTCTGTAGACACTTCCAAGTACAGAGGGAAGTAAAACACTATTCACATTTATTTTCGAAAATCATCTTGAAGTTGAAAATATTTTTAAAAAATTACTCATTGCTGAAGTTTCTACAACTACCAAAATTTTAAAACCATTCTAAAGTATTGACATGAGTAAGTACGTTTAAGAGTTCTAAATCCCAATTACCCTTTTATTAGATGTCCAATAAGGAAAGATTTACATGATCCCCAACACTAGACTAAGAAAAAACAAAAAAGGAAAAAACTCTGAGTTAGAAGAATCTTAACATAAAAGTGAGGTCATCTGAAGCAAATAGTTTTGAGACTAAAATCTTTCAGTCATTTACATTCCTACCTTGTCCATAATGACCTTTACCAATAGAGAATATAGAGGGGAAATGGAGCTATTTAAGTAAATTATAATTAGATATAGGGTTTAGTTAATGGGTAGCTATGAGGAAGCTAAATGATAAAATACAGATCAGCATTCAGAGGTGCTGATAAAATGCTTTGCTAATAACTATATATGGGACAGAATGAGACATCAAATTTAAGTTTAATGTATATCTTGCTTATATGTGAAATATATATATGTGAAATATACTTGTAACAAGGATTTCAAAATAGACCATCAAATTCTTAGAATTATCATTGGTATGAAGGGCAAGAATTATACTAAGGCTAATTAAAAATCAGATCTCTCATTACTTATTTTAAGCCAATAGTTCTGTTAGGTAGTTAGAATAGGAAACAGGAGTCCAGAATGGTGGTGGCTAAAAGACAGGAAAGAGAAAAGCCTGCGAAAATAGAACAAAGGATGGTCTGAGGATCAGAGTGAGGACCTCAGGTAGAACAAGCAACACTCCTGACTAGCCCAATTTACATAGGGCAGGCCCAGGGGGAGAAAAAAAAACATATAAAAAGAGGAGCCAAAGGGCTGGGGGTTCTCTCTCTCTGCCCCCCATGCGCTGGGGTGCTCTTCTCTTCGCATCTTTGGGTCGACATACCCTCACGCCTCGAAGATGGATTTTCCTGCTATTATCTAAATAAAATAGAGCTGTAACACGGAGCTGTAACACTGATTTGTCTAAGAGCTATAACACCGTCCGTTCGAGACCTGAGAGCTATAACACGGTCTGCCCGAGACCCGAGAGCTGTGACCCGCCGAGGGGGCTTTAACGTCCGTCACTCCAAACCTTTGTTGTGACGAGACAGAACTGAGGAGCATGCACTCCCCTGACAGTTCTTATCCCCCACAACTGATTCTTTTCCCAGAGTCATTACACAGGCACAAAATTAACGTGCTTTAAATTTCAGTAACGTTGGATTTTTCTTTAATAATGAGAGAAATATCGAAGGCAAGCAAAACTAGATTGTTAGACTGGATATCACTTTAATAAGATTTTATCTCATTTTCTTATGAGTGCCATATTGAAACAACACAATTACTTTAAAAGTTCAGACTAATCAAATAAATATGAATTAGGGCCACAGAAAACAAGACAGATACTTTGCTTGCTGTTCATTTTTTATTTTGTAGGTAAAAGACCAGGTTACATAAAAATCTTCCTGTCTAACTTGCAAACAAATAATTGTTCATATTGAATTTTTAGATATACATAGTAACAAACATATTTATACAAGTTTGAAGGAGAAAGTATAATTGTTTTAAGTAATCTCCATTTAACCAACTGACTAGAGTAACGGATGCTCTCCATTTTCTTGGAAAAGAATACTAATTGACGCCTGGGCAAGATGCAGGCTTCCAGTTAGCAGGCTTTTGTCTGGCACATGCTTCACCTCTGTTTCCACTTGCTGCAATCAATTTGAAAGTGAAAAGTGAAAGTCGCTCTGTTGTGTCTGACTCTTTGCGATCCCATGAACTGTAACCCACCAGGCTCCTCTGTCCATGGAATTCTCCAGATAAGAATACTGGCCTGAGTTGCCAATTCCTTCTCCAGAGGATCTCCCCGACTCAGGGGTTGAACCTGGGTCTCCTGCATTGCAGGCAGATTCTTTACCATTTGAGCCACCAGTAAAGCCATGTAACAGGATATGTTTACCACCAGTTAGCTGAGTTTGTTACTGCAGTGGGTTGAATAGTACTCCCCAATAAATCATACCTACTCAAAAGGCTTCTCTGATAGCTCAGTTGGTGAAGAATCCACCTGCAATGCAGGAGACCCTGGTTCAATTCCTGGGTTGGGAAGATCTGGTGGAGAAGGGAAAGGCTGCCCACTCCAGTATTCTTGGGCTTCCCTTGTGGCTCGTCTGGTAAAGAATCCACCTGCAATGTGGGAGACCTGGGTTCAGTCCCTGGGTTGGGAAGATCCCCTGGAGAAGAGAAAGGCTACCCACTCCAGTATTCTGGCCTGGAGAGTCCATGGGGTCACAAAGAGTTGGATACGACTGAGCGACCTTCACTTTCACTCAAAAGCTCAGAATGTGATCTTACTTAGAATCTTTGTGTCTTTGCACATGCAATTAAGAATTAAGGTAAGTTTTTTTTTTTTAAATTAGGTTGCATTTTATTTAGATAAATGAAAAATCTGCATCCCCGCCCAAACAGAAATAAGAATCAAATATTGTCTCAGATTAAAGGAAAACTGCTAAGCTTGAAGCTTACACTGAGAGCTAAAATTTCCAGCCCTTCAGTATCTCAAAGGAAAATATCGGAACAAAGTTATCTGTGTGGCAGAGAGAGGCAACTTGGGTGTACCATTAGCAAAAGAACCTGAGGGGGAACATTTTATATTCCTCAATTATAAGAAATGGCAAGTTTTAAGGTAAGATCATAGTGGATATGGAGTCGCAAACATGTAGATGACCACATGAAGATAGGCCAGAGACTGGAGTTATGCTGCTGAAAGTCAAGGAATATGTGGGGCCACCAGAAGCAGGAAGTCAAGGAAGCTTGGAAGGATTCTTCCTTGGAGTCTGCAGAGGATACGTGGCCCTGCTGACACCTTAATTTTGGGTTTCTAAGCACCAGAATGATGAGAGAATAAGTTTCTGTAGTTTTAAGCCACACAGTTAGTGGTAATTTATTACAGCAATTCTAGGAAACTAACACAGTTACCAAACAGATTATGTTTGGTAATTTATGATAAATTTGTTTTAATCATGTTACATAAGCAGATGAAATGAGTGTGAAGAGTTGTAGTTTCTGTGAAAACCAAGTTGAATACTTTGGAAAAGCTAGATGAAAATCTGTTGCTTTCCCCCCATGCTCAATTTGAATGTATTGGTTAATTATTGGTAAAACAGTTCTAAAAGACTGGACAGAAATCTACTAAAAATCCACAAGTATTCTGTACCCGTATACAACTATATAATGTAACACATATGATTTGTATAAGACAGTCAGAGAACGCTTATAAGCATACCTACATTGAAAGGGTAGAAAGGACCTGGGTCCTACATTAAATAACTGGCAAATAAAGATGACGTACTTTAAGTTAAAATATCTAAGAATATATGTGTTATTTTAAAAATGATATCCTGTTTTAAAAGACTTTTTGCATTAACCAAACAACTAAGGGGTCCAGATAAAAGGGCTCCGACTGTTCAATTAGAACACAAATTTGTAATGTCTAAGGCCACTTAGCTTCATATACATGTGATTTTTTTTTACCTTGTCATCTCTACAACTGCCATAACTCCACAGATGCAGATGATTCCAGGTGATAACTTTCTGATGATCAGCAGTCTATCCTTAGAAAGTCACATCTGTTCAGTCTCAAAATTTCCTTGTATGAAATCCTAGGTTAATTTTGCTGGAAGAGATGCATGCTCTATTACACATACATTCACTCATTTTCCAAAATACAGTTTTCCACCATCCTATTAGAAATTACATCATTATATTCTGACAAATTTTGAAAAGAAGTATGTGTTCTCCTCTCTACTTTCACTTCAGTTCAGTTCAGTCGCTCAGTCATGTCCAGCTCTCTGCAACCCCATGAACCGCAGCATGCCAGGCCTCCCTGTCCATCACCAACTCCTGGAGTCCACACAAACCCATGTCCATTGAGCCAGTGATGCCATCCAACCATCTCATCCTCTGTCGTCCCCTTCTCCTCTGGCCCACAACCTTGCCCAGCATCAGGGTCTTTTCAAATGAGTCAGCTCTCTGCATCAGGTGGCCAAAGTATTGGGAGTTTCAGCTTCAGCATCAGTCCTTCCAATGAACACCCAGGACTGATCTTTAGGATGGACTGGTTGGATCTCCTTGCAGTCCAAGGGACTCTCAAGAGTCTTCTTCAACACCACAGTTCAAAGCATCAATTCTTCAGTGCTCAGCTTTCTTCACAGTCCAACTCTCACATCCATACATGACCACTGGAAAAACCATAGCCTTGACTAGACAGGCCTTTGTTGGCAAAGTAATGTCTCTGCTTTTTAATATGCTGTCTAGGTTGGTCATAATTTTCCTTCCAAGGAGCAAACGTCTTTTAATTTCATGGCTGCAATCACCATCAGCAGTGATTTTGGAGCCCAGAAAAATAAAGTCAGCCACTGTTTCCCCATTTATTTGCCATTGAGTGATGGGACCAGATGCCATGATCTTAGTTTTCTGAATGTTGAGCTTTAAGTCAACTTTTTCACTCTCCTCTTTCACTTTCATCAAGGGGCTCTTTAGTTCTTCACTTTCTGCCATAAGGGTGGTGTCATCTACATATCTGAGGTTACTGATATTTCTCCTGGCAATCTTCATTCCAGCTTCTGCTTCCTCCAGCCCAGCGTTTCTCATGATGTACTCTGCATATAAGTTAAATAAGCAGGGTGACAATATACAGCCTTGACGTACTCCTTTTCCTATTTGGAACTAGTCTGTTGTTCCATGTCCAGTTCTAACTGTTGCTTCCTGACCTGTATACAGGTTTCTCAAGAGGACAGTCAGGTGGTCTGATATTCCTATCTCTTTCAGAATTTTCCACAGTTCATTGTGATCCACACAAACAAAGGCTTTGGCGTAGTCAATAAAGCAGAAATCGATGTTTTTCTGGAACTCTCTTGCTTTTTTGATGCTCTAGCGGATGTTGACAGTTTGATCTCTGGTTCCTCTGCCTTTTCTAAAACCAGCTTGAACATCTGGAAGTTCACAGTTCACATTATTTCTGAAGCCCGGCTTGGAGAATTTTGAGCATTACTTTACTGGCGTGTGAGATGAATGCAATTGTGTGGTAGCTTGAGCATTCTTTGGCATTACCTTTCTTTGGGATTGGGATGAAAACTGACTTTTTCCAGTGCTGTGGCTACTGCTGAGTTTTCCAAATGTGCTGGCATACTGAGTGCAGCACTTTCACAGCATCATCTTTTAGGATTTGAAATTACATCATTATATTCTGACAAATTTTGAAAAGAAGTATGTGTTCTCCTCTCTACTTTGACATCTGCTTTTGTCTTTTTTTTTTTTTTTTAATATATTCTAGGCATAGATTCCCTAGCAGTTGGCTTCAGCCCTAACCTGGCCTCATAAGAGACATTACAATTCATTTTCTACCTTCTCCTATTTAGCTATATGTTATATGTTGAAGGAACATAAAACAACATAAATGATGCTACTGAAAATATATTTAATATAATGATGATATGACTAATTTCTTTCTGTCCTAGTTACCCATATAAAAAACTACATATATACTAGAACAATGAATTATTTCTTTTTAGAAGGAAATGATATTTTTCTAAACAAGTTAATGCATCAATTGCTTGTTAAAAAAATGAAACTTGAAAACCAGTGTAATCTCCAAAAATAACAACAAAAATGCTACAGGACAAATAACTTAATAACTGTAAAGTATTAACTCAATAAAACCATATTTTACTAAAATATTTTATTGTAATAAGATTCACTGTGCTCAAAAGCAATACAAAGTAACTTATAATTATTTACATAGAAATAAATGAAACTATGTACAGTAGTTAATAATAGCTGAGTAAACAGCATCAACACAACGTTCACCTCTAAATCAGTATGTAGTTTCCTAATGATTGTTAACAACAGTAAAGAAAAAAATTGCTGATCATGGTTGTTCCTTCTTATTTTTGGCCATGTTATGGCATGCAGGATTGTAGATTCCCTGACCAGGGAACAGGGATTGAACCCGTGCCCCCTGCAGGGGAGCATGGAGCCTTAACCACTAGACCACCAGGGAAGTCCTAATCCTAGTTGTTAAATTAACTGATCTCTATTAAAAAAGAAAGTTCTCAACCAGGTATATTTAAGACAAAGTATTTATCCCTTTGAAGATTAACTGGAGAAAAGTCTGATTCTCTCCTGTATACTGCAGTCCAGTGAACTTTAAGTCCAGTGAACTTTAAACAGCATTTTTTCCAAACTTTATATCTACTTCCCGAACAGATTTTACCTCAGTATGAATGTCAAAGAATAAAGTATTTACATTATCTGACTTGGAACTAATATCCGTGATGTAACAAACTATTAACAATTCTGATATTTGCACTGTATACACTCAGATATGCCCACAAAAACCAGTCTGTTGATGGCTTTAAAAAAATATATTAAGATGCCAAATAAATCTATTTTATTATGAAGACTTTGATTAAGAATATATTTTTATTAGACATTACGGTAACAAATCATTACCCTATATATAGTTGATTTATTCAGTGCATTTTTTTAAAAAAGTAACTGAATCCCATTGTAGCTGTTCTTGAAGGAAAAAACCAATCATTTCTCCAGTTGTTGAGGAGTACTAAAAGCCTCGTACACATTAGCAGCAAAGTCTTTCACTTGCTCCATCATTAACAGATCCTAGCAAAGATAAGAATAAAACATTACAGTTTGTAATAAGAATAGATAATCTGAATTCATTTCTGCAATCAAACAACAAATTTAGCTTAAAGTTTTGTGGCATTAAGGCCAAAAAGAAAACCATTTAATGAAAGTAGTTTCTTTAATAATAAATTCCTGGAGATATTTATTCAGTTCTTGTATGAGAGACAGTGGGTATGATAAGTATTCAAGCGTGGCTTGTCAAGATGAACCGCTTACTGACGAAGGCAGAGACTTTTATGAAAATGGACAAAGATAAAGTTAAGGTATAAATGCCAGAACTCACAACTTTTCCCCCTCACACTAAGAAGATCCAAAATAGTCTTCAAATGGATCTGTGTGTGAGTGTCAAATGCTGGATGAGAATCTGCTGAATAAATGATTACAACAATATATATACACATACATAACCAACCACACAAATATACCTGAGAACAGGGGTTCTTAAGGGATTTGTTAATGTAGATAAAGAGAAAATTACATCTTTTTTTCATTAACCTTTAACTAAAATCTAGCATTCCTTGCAGTTGTGTATGTAAGCAACAGTCAGCAGAACCTGTGAGTTGGCCTTTAGCAGAATTCAGACATTTTTATATCATATGATAGGTAATTTGCAGAAGTTCCATGAACTGTCATTTTTAAAAAGTATTTTGAAACTGTATGCAGTTGGTTTTCGTTAAAACCTACATATTTTACAGTATACACTTACAGGCATTATTCTGAGGTGTCCACAGGCTTCCCCAGAGAGTGGAAGGATCCATGGAAACAGAAACCATTATGTGCTTCATGCTGCCTGGTCAGCAGCAGAGAAACAGGAAGTGAACCTATCCTTGATGTTCTTTCTTAAGCATCCGAAAATCCAGGTGAGCTTAGCAAGTTTTCATCTCACAAATTCATAGTTAAATTCTCTGAATACTACATGGTACTTTAACCCACAGAAATCATAATTAAAAAATTTGGTGGAAGGCTTGTCAATTAATGGTCTAGTATATAAACAATCTACATGCAATGATACTAAGAAAATGTATTAATACTAAGCACTAGTATCAATGATGTTTGTACCTTTTATTTTCATCCTCAATTACAGACTTTAATATAGTATGTAAATTATTTAAGCACCAAAGCTGGTGTTGTATTAAGTGTGTGTCAGTCCCTCAGTCACGTCCAACTCTGCGATCCCATGGACTGTGGCCCACCAGGCCTCTCTGTCTGTGGAATTCCCCAGGCAAGAATACTGGAGTGGGTAGCCATTCCCTTCTCCAGGTGATCTTCCCGACCCAGGGACTGAACTTGGGTCTCTTGCACTGCAGGCAGATTCTTTACCATCTGAGCCGCCAGGGAAGCCCTGGTGTATATATTATGCTACTCATCAAGATGAACAGCTTACTGATGAAGCCAGAGATTTTTATGAAAATGGAGAAAGGTTAAAGTTAAGGTTTAAATGCCAGAAGTTACAACTTTTTTTTCTTACACTAATATGCACATAAAAATTAAAAGAAAAAATATTTAAAACTTAAGTGTTCAAAAAATTTTGAGCTAAAATTAAACTTAAAATTAAATTAAGTCACATGTGAAGGATAAGCCAATGACTCTATACAAGAGAAAGGAAGAATTACAACCCATAGCCTCATGGCTCTTCATGTTCTCAAACAGAAAACCATAGAGATACTCTAATTTGAGATAAATATTACTGAGAAGATACTATCTTGACACTTAGGCCTAGAGTCTCTCTCTTCTCACTGCACATTATGGAACTGAGGTGTATTGAGAGTAACTTATTGCTGGTTATACAGTTTCCAAGTTTGCAAATAACTTGGAAAAAAAGTTTGGATTCAAAGCTGTTCTTTTAGTAAAATCGGTCTTATTCAATGAATTCTATTATAAAATGCTTTCCCAAGAAAGGAGATGGAGTTATAGGGAGACGAGTGAAAAATTTAAATAACCTACTGAGTATGCAGCTTTTAATCAACAGATTATTGGTGCACTACTAACAGTTATACTTATTAAAATAATTATTTAAATGCTTTACTTTCCTACAAAAATGTTTCATTTTTCCTCAAAATCTGAGGGACTGGTTCACTGATTTGCCTCAAGGCACAGCTTAATGCAAAACATTAACACTGTAAATTCAACTGACCACTAGAACATACCTGGACTAAAATGCAGTCTGTCTAGCATGTGTCATACTGTAACATGGAGAAAGGTATTCCCGACCTCATAAAAGTGTCATGATAGTATACTCTCATGGGGCACTCTATTGTACTCTGCATGTGGCTTCAAGTTTTTGGTCTCTTTGAACAAATATCATAGAAGAGAAATGTACTTTTATGTTAGACAAACAGGACCACAACCAAAAGTACAGTCTGTTTTTAATAATAACCCAAGCTCTCCTCTTACCTGAACAAAATGACTAGGCGTTTCACTGCAAACTGAATGGATCTGTCCATTTATTATGGGAATTATCTTAGCTAAAGGCAGGCTGACACTAGAAAGACTGAAAAATCATCACAATAATAATTACTTTCTGAAATTATCTTATAGGAATTTAATGTTTAATTATAAAAGAAATAGTCATTGAAAAATACTTAAAAATATTTTAGTAAGAAAATAAAGACCAAACATAATTTTACCATCTAGAAATAACAATTATAATTGACATCATAGTTAATTTCTTCCAGTAATTTTTTTATACATATCTATACTTTTTGGGTGTTTTTAACACCCAGCTATAACCTCCCAAGCAACACTGTTTTGCATTTTTATTCACATGCTATAATCATTCTTTCCATCTCATTAAAAGTTCTTCCAAAGTATTTGTCTGTTTTTTAATTACTATATAGTAATTCATCCTCTAGCTGTGACAACTTATATCATCAGCTCCCTATGGTTGGGCACTGAGTTTTTGCCTAATTTTCCTTAATATAAATAACTCTTTGTTTTTACAGTAAATTACTGAGTCAAAGGGTATGAATGCTTTTAAGTTTTAAAATGTATATTGACAAATTCCCTCTGCTTCTCTAACAGTATGAGAGGATACCTGCTCTATCATGACTCCTTTCTACATCAAGCATTTCTTTACTCTTCATATGTCTGATAGCTAAAGATGATTCTCTCACAGTTTTGGTCTGTATTTCTCTTAATTACTAGCAGCATCAAATAGTTAAGTATAATAAACACCTGAGTCCTACAGGAGTGATCATGAGTACTACAGGAATTAAGAAAAGATTGAAATGGCTGATACAACTGCAACATAATTTTTCTAATTCTCTAGTGTACAAGATCAAGTATTTGTTTTATATAAAAATTCTTATCACCATTCAGTAAATAACTAATACTTTTGCTAAATAGAGATTATAGTGAAATTTTGTTGACTGGAGCACCTTAATTTAGAGAACTTACTGAGGCTGAATTTTTTTTGAGAATTTAAAGAACTGCTAAAAAAGATTTTAGGATGACATTTAAATTGCTTCTGAAAATAAACTTTATGACCCTCGGCATTCCAAATCCTCAATGTTAACTGCAAATTATTCCTTTTTGTATAATAAAGAGTGGTCCCAGAGAACTGGGCAAATAACCTCTTGTTCTATGTGTCTGAGAATTAAAACAGGCATTGCACATACATACTGCATATCAGTTACTGTTATCCCTAATTTTAACAGATAAGTTTATAGTCAGTTAACATTGATTTAGTACCTATTATTTTCTGAATTTAATATAAAAAAACTGTAAAAGATTGTAAATCCTAATAGATTCAAGGTGCTCATGCTGAGATGATAAGAATAAAATAAAGCCATATGCTATCTTTTGGCAGAGTGAATCCGTGACTTAGTAATTATGATTAAAATCACTATCATCCGTACTATCTAAACACTCCTAATCCTACAAAACTGGCTATGTAACTAGGAGATAATTCATCAAATGGGAATCTAGAATAAGAATGTCTGGTTGAATTATGAAGGCCAATTATAGCTTATAGTACTGGAATAATGTAAGAGAAAACATTAAAACTTAAATAACGTTTTCACGAAGTTTTGTATTCTAAAGCGTTAAATTAAAAAAGCCTTAATAAGTGAAACTGGTCTATGGAAAAGCAGTTTCACAAGGTAAGTACTTGTGTATAGTGGCAAAATTTTAGAAGAAATAAACATTTTAATACTGAATACTGAAAGAGCTCCTCCTAATGAAGGAGTCATTGGTTTAACAGAGTTTAATTTGTTGAAAAAATAAACATTCACATTTGTCATCTGAGATGTTTTTTTCTGTTACCTGGAACAAAAAATAAACATATCCAAAAGCACTGTTTTATCAGAAGTCCTTAGACTGGTGACATCCTTATATGTCTTCTTACCTGTTCATGGAGCTACCACGCTGCAGGTCTTGTTCAGTAGGTCGAAAGAACTCCGCCATGTTGTCTAGCAGTCTACTGAACCCTCGGTTCAGACAGGTATTCAAAACTGTACTAAAATCTGGACTACATAAAACAAGATGATAAATTACCTTTTAGATTTTCAATGGAAAAGGACAAAAATTTAATAACCATGTGGCCACCTTTGACAGCCGTACCACCATTTCTAGTCACAATTTTATAAACTAAAACATTATAAAAATTTATCAAGGAATCCATCTTAAAAGTTAAGCATAAAAAGAGGGCTAATTATGTAACACAACACAGTGAGGATATTTGCCCATTTTGCTAGATTTTCTTACATTATCGGCACTTCATAAACGTACTTTTATAAATATCAGTAATCATTACTTCTCGTGAGGAAACTCTTAAAAAGGAATCTTCTTCTAATCACTTTTATATTCTACCATATCATCCTAGTGAAACAGAATATTTTGTTAATGTGTACAGATGAGGAACTGGACACTTGATGCATGAAGAAATTTGTCCTAAGATACGTAACTAGTAAATATAGAAGCCAGAATTTGAACCCAGGCCTTTCTGACCTTAAAGGTCAAGCTCTTTTTGCTATATTATTACCTCACAGAAACTCTTTGATACGAAGAGTAATTTATATGTTATCAGAGTTAGAAACTGCCTAGTTGAACAGCTTAGTTCTGTCTCTGACGTGGAGAAATCTCAACTCAATGCATGGCAGCGTGGCTGTGGGGGGCTAAGGCTATAAATTTGGGAATTATTAACATACAAACAGTAAAGTAATGGGAGTAAATAAAATTGCTTGGGGCAGCTGAGGATGAAAAAAGAACAAATACCTGAGAAACATTAGTATTTAAAGGAAAGACAGGCATAGAGGAACCTAATAAGGAATGATCTGAGAACTGGGGAAAAAACTGGGAGACTGTCTAAGCAGCCATAAGAGAAAGCATTTGAAGAAAGCCTTGATTAATAGCATTATCAGAGAAAGGTCAAGAAAGATGAGTGCTACAGGTTGACTGGATTTGACAAAAGGACACTGATGACCTTCTTCTAGGGTTTCATGAAGTGATCTGAATAAGAAAAGAAGTGGAGATGGATATTGTAGAAAGTCAAAGGACTAGAACTTGATGAATTCAGATAATAGCTGAATTAACCTAAAAATTTGCTGGCTTTCTTCAAGACCATGAAAAAAATATTATTAACAGAGGATATAACCTGCCCAGAAAACAAAACTAGAGAAAACGATCTTAAAGCATCTTTAATTAAAAAAAAAATACTTTTAATCACTTAAGATAAAAGAAGATGAACACTAAGATTTCACAATGATAAAACTACCTCAAAGAGTGTAAGTGGCTCAACCAAGGCTGACCAGCTGATAAACAGCAGAGCCAGCCCTGAATCTAGGTCCTCTCATCTTCTAATAGGAGAAGGCACTGGTGACCCACTCCAGTACTCTTGTCTGGAAAATCCCATGGACGGAGGAGCCATGGGCTGCAGTCCATGGGGTCGCTAAGGGTCAGACACAACTGAGCAACTTCACTTTCACTTTTCACTTTCATGCATTGGAGAAGGAAATGGCAACCCACTCCAGTGTTCTTGCCTGGAGAATCCCAGGGACGGGGGAGCCTGGTGGGCTGCCGTCTATGGGGTCTCACAGAGTCAGACACGACTGAATCGACTTAGCAGCAGCAGCAGCATCTTCTAATACATAATTTGGGGCTTTTCCCATTTGTAACATTCTGGCTGTCTTCTGGGTAATTTTAAAAAGTTAATACTCTATTGAAGGCAGATGTGAGTTTTTATCACTCAAAGATTTAGTAACATTAGAGGTGAACCCGAAAGGGTTAGGGGAAGTAGTTCTCATAACTTAGTTATGTGTGTATGCGTACACATTAGCACGTGTGCACATGTGTGTACACCTGAGGACTGGCTCTGGCTGGCAAAAGCACCTCTTCCCAAGTCAGCACTGAGTGACATCAGGTTGGGAGTCAGCAGAGTCAGCACTGCTGTGGCTGCAATTTTAGTTTTCGGTTTTTTTTCTTTACAGGGCTGGTTGTTAAACATATACCAGAATACACTGGGCATATAAGAATCACTGTTTAAGGCTTTCCTCAAAATATAAATGCTAACTATGTTCCAGTCCCTTAACTAGTATATCAGAATCTCTAGGCTAGGAAAACAGGTAGGGGCAATCCTAGGTATCTTGGAAAAAAAATCTGCTTACCTCCCTACCGTAATAACACAAGCACGAGTGTGGGTAGGAAATCGTACTAAAAGCAGGGGAATATATTTAAAATTTAATTTTAACAAAATATTAGGTTGACTATTTGGTCAAGAAGAACTATAAAATGGTCATGAATACATTTAAAATAGAAGCACATATTCCTGTTACATGCAGTGTACATACCTTTCCAACATGTCTCTAGTTTCATTGAGTAATTTAATAGTGGTAACATCTCTAGGTGAAAGTCCACAGGCCTGTGAAATTAAAATGCCACACTTCAGGGTTTCAAATATTAGCACAGGGTTATGATGAAACAAACTCAAGAGTTCAGGAAATCTCAAAGTCTATGTTCTATCAACAATAAAAAAATGTTCAACTCAAAAAACTATACAGGTTGATGTGCACAGACAAGCAGCATTTAAAACATGAGTCACAACAGGATCTTTATAAGATCTTTATTTACCTGAAGGACATATTAACAAAGAAAAATGAGTCTTCCAGGTTGCAGAGGCCAGAGATATTTTTTTCTATTATTGTTAAGGCATTTTATTAGGATATGTATGTGTCTTTTCTCATCAATCTAGTTTAGTCTAAGGTTCCAGAGGTTTAAATTCAATTCAGGTAAGATTTGGTCCATCATCCCTCTCATTACCTGTTCTGTTGAATTATTTTCTTTTTAAGTCCACTGTTGAATTTTAAAATTTGGAAATTGCTTTATCATTCCAGAAAGCTTTAAAAATACTATTACTGCATCTCCTTGAGATTCTAATTTTTAAGTAAGTTTTCTCCTGTTTCTCTTGTTAATTCTGACAGGTCTGTTCTGTTCATTCAGTTCAGCTTCCATCCTGCAGGGGTCCATGGGGTTCTCTTAAATGGGTTACAATCTATCTCTAGAGCCTCCGGGGGAGTGGGAGGCAGGCAATGAAAAACATGGTCATCTTTGTTCTAACAGGGCCTTTAGGCTGAGGTGTGGCACAAGGGCCTCTTTGGTCCAAGACTTCTCCAGTTGTGAAGTGAGAAAGATCCTTCTCTCAATTGCAAAGAATGGATGCAATCTGCTTACATGTTAATAAACAGCAATTATTTTAAAAGAGGCCTATAACCTGTAATCCTTGGTATTTTTATTATTCTTAATCAATGAGTAATGTAGATCACAACTGTCCGGGACACACCAGGGTATACCCCTCGGTTGATAACTGTTAGAACTGGCCTTTGTTTCTCAACTGGATGACTACAACCTCCTTGAGTGCACTCTGATACTGTCATCACTGATTCACCTTAAAAAGCAAACATGATCATGGTACTGACCTGATCAAAATTCACCTTTGTCTAGAACTGGAAGTTTAGACTCTTTATCTTAGCATACAAAGCTCTTTATGATACTGTCCCCAACTACCAGCTTTATCTTCTGTTACTTGATCTCATACAAGTATGCTTTAGCCACTGGAACTGAATTTGTCTTCTGAATTCCCCGGTTTACTGAGCAGCTTATTCATTTTATATCCTAATCATACATTATAGTGTCTGTCATATAACTAATATTCAATAAAATCTTGAATATCTAAAATACTTTCTAAGTAGAAATCAATCACATTTATAGTGTTTTCTAAATTAATGAGGTTTTATTCAAGTTATTGAAATATATGTCTTTCAATCACTTACCTTTCAAAAGATTCAGAAATCTAAATTTTAAGACATAATGAAAAAAACATTAAAAACAAAGTAACTGGTTTGGTTAAATAGCTTTGAATTAAGCACCTGAACTGCTAACGGAGTTTCTTCATCTGGCATCATATAATGGCATAATAAAGATTTGGATCCATCGTTATTAATCCAAGAAGAAGATTTATGCTGCTCAACGAGATCTCTGATTTCTTTTAGTTTTTGCTCCAAGTCCAAAAGGGACAAAGAATGTTTAAGAGAAACACTAGAAACAGAGAAAAGGAAACTGGGATAAAGTGAAACTATACAACACGTCCTATTAATACTCTTTTCCTAACAGGTTACTGCTGGAGATGCTGTTTCATCCAGTCAAACCTGAAACTACTGACTATGAAATCATTAAAGTAGATTAAGAAATCAGCCACTGGTTTGTGGCCAAGAAAAATCTTGTTGCAGATTTCACAAGAAAATTCCCACTGTAATTAAAGATACTGCCTGTATGAACAGGAGTTAAAAGTCTCAGAGGCAGATTTTTAAAAGCAGGTCTTCTGTCTCATGACCCAATTATTTTTGGTTTGTTTTGAAATCAATCAATAAACAATGAAACATTAAAGCTTTCCTCTTAGTATCAAAAGGTTGATACTGATGAAGAAAACAGATTCCACAATGTAATACCCCAGGGCTGGGTCTGTATTAGGTTAAAAGAGTTGTGCAGACCACCATTTGTCAAGTCACTAGCTTCATCAGAACTATGCTAATTTTTCTTTTATTCATCAGAATCAGGAAGTTAAGAAAAGAAAAAGCAAAGCAAAATGCCTTACCTTCCTAAAATCTTTTGCACAGCCTGTTTAATGACAGTGATCAATTCTGTCAGGCCTATAAAAACAAAAATAAATGTAAAAGCCTTATTTACATTTTCAATTCCTCAATAATACAAATGAATGAATTAGAATTAGTTTACAGGTCATAAATAAGAATCTTACCATCTCCAAGGAGGTGCTGAATACTTGATAAATATTGCTGTTGGACATCTGGGGGGGCAAGAACTGTCTGTATAAAATAGATAGAAGGTACTCAATATTATTAATAAATAATAATGTTTTCATTATAACTTAAGCTGAGATTCTAGGACCCAGAACAATAGGAAACGCTACTCTTCAACATAACAAAAAGTCTAGTTTCAAAATATGAAGAAAAATAATGGTTAAAGTTTATAATCACATGAAATATAAAGATATTCATTCTATATAAATTATCATGATAAATAATATTTGGTTACATTTTGAATCTCTTGAAAGATAAGGCAGTATCAATTTAAGTCTGTTAAACTTACGGTGCCATTTTTGCCAACTGCTGCATTATCCAAATAAATATATCCACCGATGATGTTTAACTGGACTCGCAAAAGAACCACCAGCATGCAAGTACTGTATACAGCTACGATACTTCTTGTGAAACCTTTGCAGAGAAAAGAAAACCTCTTGGTACCAATTATTAAAACACAAACAAATGTGTAAAATCACAAACCATCCCTATGTTATTTTTTCATAAGACAACTTAAAATAAATTTATAATTATTTCAAGTACAAAAATGTATCAATTCAAAATATTTCATAGTTTAGCTGCTTACAAAATATTTATTGTCAATTAGGAATGATCTCTTAATTGAAACAATAACCAATAAAGATAATAATCAATATATTCAGTGAAGAGTGTAAGGACTGGGAAGCATTCAGTTGTAGCCTCAGAACTCTGAGCTGTCCAGGGAGCTCATTCAGAATCAGAGAAGAGGGCTGAGCATGAAGAGCTCCAGCCATCATTGGCAGGTAAAAGAAGATAAAGGATAAGCTCATACAGGGATGGAGGAAGGTACAGAAAGACAGAGACATGTGCTTAGGACAGTGTTCAAAACAGGTAAGAGAAAGGTGCTGACTCTTGCTGAGGGGTCCAACAGGAGGAAAACGTCCAGTGGGTTTAGCAACACTGCTCATCTTGCGATACCCGCCTGGAGATACAGGAGTGGAGAGCAGGCTCCAGGTGTGGCAGAGAGTGAGGGGGCGTGCAGGAGAAAAGAGAGAGGATGTAGAAACCTTTCGTGTTACACAAGGGGGACAAGAGACAGCAGCAGCTGGAAGGAGACACAGAACGCCCTACACACGTTCATTTCATTTTCAAACAGGCGAAGCGTGAGCATGATCTGTGCTTCCCTGGTGGCTCAGTGGTGAAGAATCCACCTGCTACGCAGCAGACCTGGGTTCAATCCCTGGGTCGGGAAGATCCCCTGGAGAAGGAAATGGCAACCCACTCCAGCATTCTTGCCTGGGAAATTCCATGGACAGAGGAGCCTGGGACGGTGTAGTCCATGGGGTCACAAAGAGTCAGACATGACTAAACAACAAGCATGACTCAGTTGATAAGGATTATAGCTGAATGGACAGGAAAACACAAGAAAGAGTATGAAGTTCTGAGACATGGAGATATATCTATCTATCTGTCCTAGGGAAGCTTTTTGTTTGAAATTTTTATCACTAATCACAGTTTGCATAAATATCAAAGTAAAATTACTATTTAGGTTGGAGTAAAAACTTTCTTTATTGTAGCTAACAGTACCTAATATACACATATGTAGTCTAGGATAGGTTTACGTATTATTATAACAATAATACCACCATCACCACCACTAACATTACTCAGTAGCTTCTATGACCAGACATCAATCTACTTGCTTCATGAGAATTATTTAATCCTGACGACAACTCCATGTGGTAGGTAAAGAAGAGTCACCCACAATAACAATTTCCCATTAAAAATATTTTAAGGCTATGCCTTGAAATATGTAGGCTTACTTATTATCTTCAGATCCTCCCATATTTCTAGCTTGTTTGAAGGCCTAAAGGAAAATATCAGAAAATATGAAAATAATAATCTAGATAATTTAATAGAAAACTTTGAACTTTGCAGTTCAATATTTGATTATATTTTATCACAAGATAACTATAACTGTAGAGACAAAGCCCATAAGCTATACTAAAAAATGACTATAATTTCAGTAACTGATGACAACACCCATTTTCATAAGAGTCAGAGACACGACTTAGCAACTAAACGACCACCATCACCATTACCTGGGGATGTCCTTCCAGTCTTTCTCCTCCTTCTGAGCACATGCATATGTGCACTATAAAATCATATAGGAAAAGCAGGAATAATATTTATCTTTCCCTTTACTATTTTACAAATAATGAAGTAGGTCTATAATCCTTCAGTGGTAAGTATTTTTTTTAATATTATTACAAACACAGGCATTTAAATGCGCTTCTACCCACTGCAGTTGTTACCCTTATTGATGTTCAAACTGCCTGTCTTTGACTATTGTGGGGCGATCCGGTTACTCCCTAAGTTCTTCTGACATGAACCCTTTCGTCTTTGATAGCTTCCTTGCTTTCAGACACAAAAGGTGTCTGGGTTCATTCTGTTCAATTTTTGCTGCAAGTCTGAAATCATCCATTTCTCTTAGAGTCCTGGTTTCCAGCAGCACAAAATGCTAGTCTGAAACTGCAAACTTTGATTAAGGACTTTGATTAAGGATTCACTACCTATGGGGCAGGTCATTATTTCTAAGCCTTTTCAGAAGACTCAGCTAGTGTACTATATGTGTGTATTTATTTATTTATATGCACATATATTAAAGGATAAAGTACATCATGAATTCATATTTATACTTCTAATTCAAAATTAGGATCACTTTTTAAAAAAATAATCTCATTAATCTTATAACTGTATTCCTTTCTGCCTGCACTAGAAATCAGTGAAACCAATATAATTACAATTTGCCTCATCCCTCACTCTGTGGACAACAGTCTCAGAATAGCAATACTGAAAAGAGTTTAAGGTTTTTGTTTTTTCAATTTTGTATGCTCTAAGAGTATATATCCCACTAAAAATACACAATCAAATTTCCGTTTTAAAGTCACTTGGCATAGTTTCTGCTGGGTTTCCCTGATGACTCAGTGGGTGAAGAATCTGCCTGCAATACAGGAGACACAGGAGACATGGGTTTGACCCCTGGGTCGGGAGGGTCCCCTGGCGAAGAAAATGGCGATCTGCTCCAGTATTCTTGCCTGGAAAACCCCATGGACAGGGGAGCCTGGCAGGATCACAAAGAGTTGGACATGACTAAGCACGCAGGTACAGCACAATTTCTGTTTTTGTGATTACGACACCAACTAGATACACATTTAGGTTATTTCATTTATTTTACTATCACTTTAGACATTGCTTTTCAAGCACTAAACATAGTTTATCTTTAGACAACTGGTGAAAAGTGAAACTGAAGTCACTCAGTTGTGTCCAACTCTTTGAGACCCCATGGGCTGTAGCCTGCTAGGCTCCTCCAACCATGGGACTTCCCAGGCAAGAATACTGGAGTGGGTTGCCAATGCTTTCTCCAGAGGATCTTCCCCACCCAGGGATCAAACCCTGGTCCCCCGCACCGCAGGCAGACTCTTCACTGTCTGAGCCACCGGAGCATACTATATACACCTTTCCTTTAACTTCTTAAAACTTACAACAGTACATCCTGGAGATCACTCCATAATAGTATACAGATAACAGCCATCATTTTTTTTTTTTAAACCACACCATAGGACTCCACTGTACAATGTGGATGGACTTCACTGCTGCTCAAATCACCTTCGTGGTTGAACCAGTATTTTTGTTCTCATATTTCCAATCTGTCACAGATGAACACTTTTGTAAAATACAATAAAAATAAATTGCAAGAAAAATGAAATTTAAAAAATGACAAAAATACAATCCCATATTCTTTATTATTATTATCAGACATAAATTTACATTTCAATAAGAAGTTGAACTACCATTACAACTGTGGGGTATTACTAGTTTCTTATCTTTCTTTGCCACTGGAGGGACTGCAGACTTCAGGTAACCTTTTACTAGATGGCACAAGTTTGATAGCTACATGGAGAAAATCCTACTGGGGCCCTACTGCAGCCTTGTTCAATCCTAAATTAAACTGGGAATCAACCATAATTCAAGGATTAGGTATTTTAATGCAGTTAAATCACATCTCTTGAATGCTGCCTAAGATAAATCTCAAAGTGATTCTTACCGAGATTCTAAATGAAGTAAGGAAATAGCAGTTCCAAAATTTTAACACAGGAAGTACTCAATAGCAGTTGGCTATGAAAAGGCAAATTAAGGCTTTCTGTCTTGAAACTGTACTTAGCTGGCATGATTTTGGTGGGACAGGACAGAATTACGGCCGCACAGGACATTTCTTCACTTTGACATTCACTGCTAGGAGACTTAAAAGTAGATTGAGGTGAAAGTGAAATCGGTAGTCGCTCAGTCGTGTCTGACTCTGTGTGACCCCATGGCCTGTGGCCCGCCAGGCTCCTCTGTCCTTGGGATTCTCCACGCAAGAATACTGGAGTGGGCTGCCACGCCCTTCTCCAAGGGATCTTCCTGATCCAAGGATTGCACTCAGGTCTCCCACATTGAGGGCAGATTCTTTACCACGTGAGCTACCCAGGAAGATTTAATTGAGATGAGACCTAATGTACAGTATGGTAAATACAGTTAATAATGCTTCTGTATACTTGGAATTTCCTGAGCAGAGATCTTAGGTGTTCTCACTACATGTTAAAAAAATGGTAACTATGTGAAGTGACAGATATACTAACTAGCTTGATTGTGGTGATCATTTTTAATGGATGCATTTACAAAAAATGAAAAAAAAATTCACCTTATCTTTTTAAAAGATTTTAATTCTGAACCTATGTAAAGGGTACTTTCTATGCCAAGATTCCTATCAAATGATTTGTCTAATGGAAATCAACTCCAAGTTAAATATGACCAGGCTCTTTAATGTTACCAAAATATATTACCAAATTAAGAATTAAACTAATCCTTTCTAAGTGTTCTGCCTCTCTGTGATGAAGGATGTTTAAGATTCTTTGCCACTGAAACTTCACTGCCACCAACTGAATATAACAATTTCAAATCAAAAGAAAGGTAAGAAAAAATAACATGAAAATATTTATGGAGGAAACAGGCAATGATGAGAACTGTTGTCCATCTTATCCTTCCAAGAATTCTCCTCTCTGTGTGTAAAGAAAAGAGGGCTCATGCCTTTTCTTTAAAGCTGCCCAGGTTTACTCATAAAAATTAATCCCTTTGTTCTCTAGCCTCTCACATTTTCTTCCCACATTTTGCTTTTACTTTTTAACACAGATTAACCACAATAATAGAGTTTTGCCAAGAAAACACACTGGTCATAGAAAACACCTTCTTCCAACAGCACAAGAGAAGACTCTACACATGGACATCACCAGATGGTCAACAATGAAATCAGACTGATTATATTCTTTGCAGCCAAAGATGGAAAAGATCTGTACAGTCAGCAAAAACAAGACCAGCCGCTGACTGTGGCTCAGATCATGAACTCCTTATTGCAAAATTCAGACTTAAATTGAAGAAAGTAGGGAAAACCACTAGACCATTCAGGTATGACCTAAATCAAATCCCTTATGACTATACAGTGGAAGTGAGAAATAGATTTAAGGGACTAGATGTGATAGACAGAAAGACTGATGAATTATGGACGGAGGTTTGTGACATTGTACAGGAGACAAGACCATAGTACAGGGATCAAGACCATCCCCATGGAAAAGGAATGCAAAAAGGCAAAATGGTTGTCTGAGGAGGTCTTACAAATAGCTGTGAAAAGAAGAGAAGTGAAAGGCAAAGGAGAAAAGGAAAGCTATACCCATTTGAATGCAGAGTTCCAAAGAATAGCAAGGAGAGATAAGAAAGCCTTCCTCAGAGATCAATGCAAAGAAACAGAGGAAAACAAAAGAATGTGAAAGACTAGAGATCTCTTCAAGAAAATTAGAGTTACCAAGGGAACATTTCATGCAAAGATGGGTTCAATAAAGGACAGAAATGGTATGGACCTAACAGAAGCAGAAGATATTAAGAAGCGGTGGCAGGAAAACACAGAAGAAATTTACAAAAAAGATCTTCATGACCCAGATAATCATAATGGTGTGATCACTCACCTAGAGCCAGACATCCTGGAATGTGAAGTCAAGTGGGCCTTAGAAAGCATCAATATGAACTAAGCTAGTGGAGGTGATGGAATTCCAGTTGAGCTATTTCAAATCCTGAAAGATGATGCTATTAAAGTGCTGCACTCAATATGCCAGCAAATGTGGAAAACTCAGCAGTGGCCACAGGACTGGAAAAGGTCAGTTTTCATTCCAATCCCAAAGAAAGGCAATGTCAAAGAATGCTCAAACTACCGCACAATTGCACTCATCTCATACGCTAGTAAAGTAATGCTCAAAATTCTCCAAGCCAGGCTTCAGCAATATGTGAACCGTGAAATTCCAGATGTTCAAGCTGGTTTTAGGAAAGGCAGAGGAACCAGAGATCAAATTGCTAACATCCCCTGGATCATTGAAAAAGCAAGAGAGTTCCAGAAAAACATCGATTTCTGCTTTATTGACTACGCCAAAGCCTTTGTTTGTGTGGATCACAATAAACTGTGGAAAATTCTTAAAGAGATGCGAATACCAGACCACCTGACCTGCCTGTTGAGAAACCTATATGCAGGTCAGGAAGCAACAGTTGGAACTGTACATGGAACAACAGACTGGTTCCAAATAGGAAAAGGAGTATGTCAAGGCTGTATATTGTTACCCTGCTTATTTAACTTATATGCAGAGTACATCATGAGAAATGCTGGGCTGGAAGAAGCACAAGCTGGAATCAAGATTGCCGGGAGAAATATCAATAACCTCAGATATGCAGATGACACCACCCTTATGGCAGAAAGTGAAGAGGAACTAAAGAGCCTCTTGATGCAAGTGAAAGAGGAGAGTGAAAAAGTTGGCTTAAAGCTCAACATTCAGAAAACTAAGATCATGGCATCTGGTCCCATCGCTTCATGGCAAATAGATGAGGAAACAGTAGAAACAGTGTCAGACTTTATTTTTTTGGGCTCCAAAATCACTGCAGATGGTAATTGCAGCCATGAAACTAAAAGACGCTCACTCCTTGGAAGGAAAGTTATGACCAACCTAGACAGCATATTAAAAAGCAGAAACATTACTCTGCCAACAAAAGTCCGTCTAGTCAAGGCTATGGTTTTTCCAGTGGTCATGTATGGATGTGAGAGTTGGACTGTGAAGGAAGCTGAGTGCTGAAAAAGTGATGCTTTTGAACTATGGTGTTGGAGAAGACTCTCGAGAGTCCCTTGGACTGCAAGGAGATCCAACCAGTCCATCCTAAGGGAAATCAGTCCTGGGTGTTCATTGGAAGGACTGATGCTGAAACTGAAACTCCAGTACTTTGGCCACCTCATGCGAAGAGTTGACTCATTGGAAAAGACCCTGATGTTGGGAGGGGTTGGGGGCAGGAGTAGAAGAGGACGACAGAGGATGAGATAGTTGGATGGCATCACTGACTCAACGGACATGAGTTTGAGTAAACTTTGGGAGTTGGTGATGGACAGGGAGGCCTGGTGTGCTGTGGTTCATGGGGTCGCAAAGAGTCGGACATGACTGAGTGACTGAACTGAACTGAACCACAATAAATCTTGAATTAAGACAATGTATTTTATCTAATTCCTCCTTTGGATGACAAGGTCTTAAGGAACAGAGACCTTATCTTAATTACCTTGAATCCTATGTTTAATCACCAAGAAAGAATGCCACTGTGTTTGTTGCTACACTTACTGGGTTTGTTGCTACTGATATGCTGCTTTTAGTAAAGTGTATTCATTTATTTCATTTGTCTTGTCTTCCCAATAAGCCTAAAATTTAAGGCAATTAAAGCCTATTTTTGTATCTCTTCCTTATGTGCATATAGGTAATTAAGTATTTATTTTACTGGGAGCAATCTGCTTGTATGCTTCTTCTTTATACAATTATATGAACTAATTTATAAATTAAACCCTACATCCATAAGTAGTAAAAGTGTGTCAATCTCTAAGAATCACGAAGTTAGGGAAAAAATTCTTACTGTTAGCATTATACTTTAATCAGATTAAACAATCTGATCAACTGGTTGAAGGAGAGAAGATCCAGGTTCTACCTTTTCTAAAATAGTTAACTCTAGGAACTGTCAGCATGATGCTGATGATCAGAGTTGTAACTCTGCGTGGACTATGGACAGTCAATAATATGTACTCAGTTGCACTATTGCAAAATGGGTGTATTATCCAGGTACTCACACTTTTTTGGGGGGATACATTTTCTTTTATTGTTACTTGATTTTTAAACTTTGTTTTAACCCTTTAAAAACTGCTTATGACACAATTTGCCTTAAATCCATTCTAAGCTGTGTATGTTTTCCAATTAAAAAATTACAATTTACACTGTCCAACAACACTACACAAATCTATTGTATACAAATCCATTTGCGTACCCGAGTACACAAATCCATTGTTATTTTGGAAGGTACGACTTGATTATACAAAATGTTTTCAAAGGAACTTTCCAGATTGCTATATCATCTGCCTGAACACTAAATTTCTATTTGCAAAGTGCAGATGATAGATACTATCTGCCTCACAAGGATATTGCAGAAATTAACTGGGAGTAATGTATCCAGCACCAGGCCTGGCACAGAGAGACACCCCAGAAAGAGCACTTTCTATCCCCTGCCTACTGAAGGATGGTTACAAGGCAGGTGAGTATTTTTTGCTAAGGCCCCAATGATTAAAATACCTTCAGTGAAACCTTTCTCCACTCCTCACCCCTACCCTCTTCTTGTCCATTAAAAGAAGCAGCATTTCCTTCTGGAAATCTTTTTAAATTGACACAGCATCACACTAAATTACAGTATTCCAATACACACTGCAGGCTTCCCAGGTGGATCAGTGGTAATCTGTCTGCCAATGCAGGAGACGTGGGTGTGATCCCTGGATCGGGAAGATTCATGGAGAAGGAAACGGCAACCCGCTCCAGTATTCTTGCCCAGGACGTCCCATAGACGGGAGCCTGGTGGACTGCAGTCACGTGGTTGCAAAAGAGTCAGATACAAGTTAGCAACTAAACAAAAATAATACACATTATGCTCCATATATAAGGGCCTCTGTGTGAAACAGTGTACACAGTACGCTGTCAGGGTATGATAAATCATATCATACGTTCATGTTTTATTTGTACTTCGTCTTACTAATCATATAAGATGTAAGCTCATATGCCTTATTTATTTGAAATGCATGTTCACATGCTGTATCTATTACACTGTAAACTCTTTAAGAGACACAATATTTAATGTAACTGGCAGCTTCATAATATCTGGTTCAGCAACACATTCAATAAGTACTCAAAATTATATTTCTGAATAAGTATCAAAGTGACAGAAGACCTCTTCACATGAAAACTAGATACATACAAATACTGTCACCCTAAATACTTTGCACATCAGAGCATAAACAAATGGACAAAATATGAATTCAACGATATTGTTAGTAAATATTTTTTCTAAATGTACCTACTTATCCTAAGCTTTAATTAGACAGAAAAATAAGGAAATTAAAGACTTTTGAAAACTATTTCAGGTACAGTCTATAAACTGTCAGCCTGCTGCATAAATGAGAATTGCTGTAACTTGCGTTTACCTGGTTTTCAGCAGAGCTGTAAGGCTCTCTGAGTTGAGTTGCTGCATCAAGGCCTCTCTCAGTGTTGGGAGCATGGACAGCACTGTAATACAAACAGAAAATGAGAAAGTTCATGAGTGACAGGACTGCCTTCCCCGAGAAATGCACATTGTTTTGGGCTACATGACAGAGCTAGCAAATTAATGAGTGTCAGGAGGGAAGGTGAAGGCTGGAGCTTTCAAATAAATTTTTAATAATAAAAACTAGTTACACACTAATAAGTCACTTACCTGCTCACATGAAGCAAAATTATGCATATACCTTTTATGATCACAAGTACATATAGGAAAAAAAATGGGAAGAATTCCCAAATCTTAACAGGGTTGGTCTTTGACCTATGGACTATGGATAATTCTTTATTTTTGCAGATCTTTTAAAAAAATGTTTATTTCTGATTTAATAAAATGATATTTTATCTTTGGCTAATTCTTTTGCTTCACATTTTATTTATAACTTTAGAAAACATTTAGTTATTAAAGTTACTACACAGCAATGGGCTTCCCTAGTGGCTCAGTTGGTAAAGAATCTGCCTGCAATGCAGGAGACCTGAGTTCAATCCCTGGGTCAGGAAGATCCCCTGGAGAAGGCAATGGCAACCCACTCCAGCATTCTTGCCTGGAAAATCCCATGGACAGGGGAGACTGGCGGGCTACAGTCCATGGGGTCACAAGAGTCGGACATGACTGAGCGACTAAACCACCAACCACCACCAGAAAGCACAGGCATTTGTTATAACCTAGAAAAAGTGCATCAGGCTATTAACAGAAACTAAGAACTGCTGAGCTGTAGTTTTGGTTTTAACAGTGGCTACTGCCTGTAACTCTGAATACCAACATGAAGATAAAATAAGATGTAATACTCAATGAAAAGAGACTGCATGTAATTTGTGAAAGTTACTTTTTTTATGGCTCTATGCATGGTATAAGAAATGTTGTAGAAGTGTAAACACATAAATTTAAAGTGAATGTCTAACACTAAAGAAGCAATGATAACAATATGAAAAAATATCAGAGATTACAAATGCCGTATTCTAAAAGGGAAAACTTTAGTGTATGATTTTTACTTCTTGACTAGGCAGGACATTAACTATAAAATCCATGTTAATTTTTTTTTCTATATAAGTTCAGCTTCTGACCTACTCTAATCCTTTACCTCAGCACTGCACTGTGTTGCTTCAGCATATTTCCTCAAGGCACAAGATTAAATCACCTAAGTTGCTGAGACCACTAGCAATAGCAGGAGCTCAGAGTCAATGTAAAATGTGGATTCTTAGTGTCCATGGTATATATGTATCTAGCCTAAACATGATATTTTATCCTACCAAGAAAGAGCAGTGCTAGAGTCTTACATTTAGGAAATGCGATTAGTAGGGAACTTTAAAGATTATGTGGTATGATGACATGGTTTAAGAGAAATCTCTTTAGTAATTCTCTTATCTCAGGAGAGATAAGAGCTCCTGACTTTCCACTTGAGCATACTCAACTGAAGACAAGGCTATTCTTCTCTCTCAGCCATCTGTACTGACACTGAACAAGTATGTTTCTGTATTGAGTTGACTACAGCTTCCATGTCTTGTTCTAGGCATCTGCCTCCATGATAAACACCCCTAGTGCAACCACAAATCACAGGACAAGCCTTCACCCACCTTGAATCTGTGTGACCTTGAGCAAATCATTTAACCCCATGCCTCAGTTTCCTCATCTGTAAACTGAGGGAGACCGTGGATCTACCTTACAGGACTGTGTAAGGGTTAAGGATAAAAGGCATTTAAAACACTGCTTCTTTACACATGGAAGTGCTCAGTAACTGTAAGCCCTTTTTAATATTAAACTTATTTGGCTTCTTCTGACACATTCCAGTTTGTATCTTTTTAATATGTGAGAGGCAGAAATGGACTTGTGTTGACTACCACAGAGCATGTTGTAACTACCTTTTAGTTGAACCACAGACTTTACTACTGCAGTTTAAGATTAAATTAATATTTCCAGAAGTCATATCCTACTCTGTTCATAATAAGCTTATGCTCACCTAGAATTCCCAGTCTCTTCTCATACATCCTGCTCCTAAGCAAGTTTAGATAATCCTGACTCAGTACAATTCACTTTTAATGCAGAACAATTCTTTTATCCCAGTCTATCAATTAAATGGGACTAGACTATTCTGTATTCCAAAACTTCATTTGTAGTGTCAGTTACACATCCAAGCATTGTGTCATGTGTAAATTTAATAGGCACTCTTTCCAAATCTTTAATAAAGATCATGAACATGATAAAGTCAATGGGCAGGGCACAGAGGCATTCCACTAGATGCTATCTTTCAAACTAGGACCAA
The DNA here is from genome assembly GCF_023699985.2 of Odocoileus virginianus. NCBI lineage: Eukaryota > Metazoa > Chordata > Mammalia > Artiodactyla > Cervidae > Odocoileus > Odocoileus virginianus. The sequence goes on from NC_069707.1 coordinate 21,777,531, forward strand.
GTTCTTATGTTAAAAAACTAATTATATTTACCTAAAAGCACTAACTTTTTCTACTATGGTCATTACCTGTTACTCAAAAGAATAGAAATTTAATTATATGATTTGTAACCCCATTATCAATATACACCAGAAAGCTAATTTGGAAATTTTTTCAGTGAAGCTCTATTTTGGCTTTTAGCACCATATTTTAGCTTTAGCTGCCTTGTATCAGCTGTCTATTCATCTGAGGGGTGTGATGGTCACGGAAAGTGCTATCCACACACTTTCTGCTGGGAGGAGCCATGAGTGACCGACAGCTCTAGCTGCCCCGTCTCGGGGTCACCACTGCTCCCAGACAGGGACAGTTCCTTAGTGAGGACACAAGAGCAGGCCCACTTCCGAGGGGCTCCTCTACCAGAGCTCTGAGGACCCAGGACTCCTGAGTGGCCTGCCAAGACTTCCGAGAACTGGGCTGTAGTCAGTCTCTTCTCACCCGGCCCTCCTTCCTTTGCCCCTTCTAGTCACAGCGTCACAGCTGCACCGCGGGCAGAAGGCGCTGCTGGGGAGCTCTGCTCCCTGCCTTATTCTGCGGGGCGTCCTCCTGGTCAGTCTTCTGTACAGCTAGCTGCATCTGAGCTGTGCTTCTCAGAGCACTTAAACTGACACAAGGGTCCGTGTCAAACTGAGATAAATTTTCAGACCCCAGAAGTTAGCTTTTTCCAGTTTTTAAAAATTGGAGTAATAACTAGAAACGAACTGTTCTTAAATTAGTCATTACCAGGGGAACGAGGGAACAGCAGGAGGGACATTATAACAGTGGAGGGGGGGTGGAAAGGGGAGGGTTATTATGGGATTATATGAAATTATGTGTGTGACCGAGAAAACCAGATCTGAAAGAGACACGTGTAATCCAATGTTCATCGCAGCACTGTTTATAATAGCCAGGACAAGGAAGCAACCTAGATGCCCATCAGCAGACGAATGGATAAGAAAGCTGTGGTACATATACTCAATGGAATATTACTCAGTCATTAAAAAGAATACATTTGAATCAGTTCTAATGAGATGTATGAAACTGGAGCCCATTATATAGAGTGAAGTAAGCCAGAAAGATAAAGACCAATACAGTATACTAACACATATATATGGAATTTAGAAAGATGGTAACGATAACCCTATATGCAAGACAGAAAAAGAGACACAGATGTATAGAACAGACTTTTGGACTCTATGGGAGAAGGCGAGGGTGGGATGATCTGAGAGAATAGCACTGAAACATGTATATTATCAAGTGTGAAACAGATTACCAGTCCAGGTTGGATGCATGAGACAAGTGCTTGGGGCTGGTGCACTGGGAAGACCCAGAGGGATGGGATGGGGAGGGAGGTGGGAGGGAGGGTTCAGGATGGGGAACACATGTAAATCCATGGCTGATTCATGTCAATGTATGGCAAAAACCACTACAATACTGTAAAGTAATTAGCCTCCAACTAATAAAAATAAAAGAAAAAAAAATTATGTGTGTGAAACTTCTGAAAATTGTAAAGCACTACAGAATTTAAAGAATTTCTCAGGGACATCCCTGGTGGTCCAGTGGTTAAGACTTCGTCTTCCATTGCAGGGGGTATGGGTTCGATCCCTGGTCGTGGAGCTAAGATCCCACATGCCATGGGGCAACTAAGCCCACAGGCCATAACAAAGACCCAGTACAGCCGAAAATAAAATAAAAATTAAAAAAAAAAAAATTAAACTCTCATTCAAGAGATGAGATGTTTTTTCCTTAAAAAAAGGAAAGGAAAAACGGACCGTTCTTATTCTCTAAAAATTCATTAAAATGCCCTTGGTAGCACTACTATGTTGAAAGCTAAATACTGATTCAAAGAAACATGTAATTTTAAAAAAGTTGTTCGTTACTGAGCATTTATTACATATCAAGCTCCTTATATAAATTATCTCATCACTTCCTCATAAAATATTTATGAAGTGGGTTTTATGATGATCATTTTATAGAGAAAGAACTACATTTAGATTTGCCCAAAGACACAAGCAAAACCAGGGATGGAACCAGAACTGCCTCCACCTTGAACCTGTGCTCTCACTTACTTCTTATCTGAGTTGCCATTTTACATATAGAGCATTTATGATTAATTTTTTCTCTACAGACTGAAGTATTATTATTTCAAACATTAAAAACCATTCTATGGCCACAACTAAATGTGTCTCTTAACTTTCTTCATTCCAGTCTCTTTATCTGTCAAATGAGACTAAACTAAAAATAAAGTTCCTCCAACCTTGAAAAAAAAAATTCTACTTTTAAAGTTGAACAAAAAGAACCTACCTTTATCAATTTTTTCTAAATTAGTTGTTCTTGAAAGAAAAGGAAGAAAAGGATTAAACTTTAAACAGCAAAAAAAGAAAATCAAGTTTGACGAGAATTTGAGGACTAATTCAAGGAGTTAAGAAAAATAGATCACAACACCTTGCCTTCCTCAAATATGGGCAGCTGATTTTGTTACAGCATCCTTCCAGGAGGTTTCTAGCTCTGGAGATTAAATTATTGCCACTGTTCCACACTGGCTGAATGCATACTTCTGTGCTAGACGGACAGCTCTGCAGAGGCCTCTCTAAGTGCAAGAAACTTAGGACTCTTTGCCATGGCCCACACGGCCAGAGGGCATCAGGGCACTCCTGCAACCTTATCTCCTATCACTCTTCTTCCATTGCTCATGCTCCTCCAGCCACATAGCCTTTCTGCTGCTTCTCATATATGGGAACGGCCAAGCATGTTTCCACCTCAGGCATTCTGCAGGGCTCTCTCCACTGTCCCACTGAATTTCTCCCCAGAGGCAGAGGCCTGATTCTATCGGCAGCCCGACCTTAAACAGCATCCCCACCTCTCACACAGCTCATTCTCCTTATCAACAGTTACCACTGCTTAAAGCTATTTACCTGGTGTTTATCATCATTTTCTCCCACTAGCACATAAACTCTGAATGTCAGGTCTTTTTTTTCTTCAACTGCTCACCCTATGCTTCTCCAGTCCTGAGTATTTGCTGGATGAATAAAGAAAATGAATAAACTAGCAGTTATGTTGCCTTATTAATTTACATTGATTTTAAAATCCATATTAAATGATGTGTTTCAGTTAAATCATGTAATCACTTGCTAGATTTGTCATTTTTGCCTCTTCCTCTAACTTTGCTCCTGGAGATATGTATATTAATATAAATCATCAAGCAACTTCATATGTGTATAAATATTTCTCTGTCTCACCTGTCATGTTACAAGTCCTCTGGTTACTTTCAAAATGATACTGTCGTCGCGCTTGGGCAATGTATTCTGCAGCCTCCCTTTCTTGTATTTCTCTGATTTTCTTCTGTCCATATTTCCCCAGGATATATACTCCTAAAATTATTTTCAAAAACAAGTTAGTATACTAATCCAGCTTATTAGAGTATTAAAAATTCCAAACAGTATTTTTAACCCAAGTTTTCCAAATACAGGGCTTATATTAGTGAAAAGCTAAAAATCACAACTTTTAAAAACCTAAATTAAAGAATTATATAAGAATTGCAACGTAAAGAAAAGGAGATTGGCATTTTAAAAGTCAATGGCAGATGGGTATATAAAGATGAAGTCTGAAGAAACAGAAAGGAATTAAGTCTACAAAGTCAGGCGATCCCTTTAATAGTGAACTGGAGATATTCTAAGTGTCCAACAAAAGGGAACTGTTTAAATACATTATGGCCTAGCCGTACAATGGAATCTTATAGCTATTAAAAACCACATTGCTAAATAGTTCATGACTCAAGGAAATATCCATGTTATATTGTTAGATAATAAAATAAGATCCTTAAAGTTTTGCTTTTAATGTAAGTAGACATATATGTCACAGATGGATTTTAATTTCTAATATATATTAAACAATGATCACTGCTGAAGAGTGGGATAGTGGGTGATTTTTTTCCTTCTGCTTGCTTCTCTATGGTTTCCATATTTTCTTCAATCAAAATACAGTATTTTTTAAAATGTAATAACAAATGTAAAAGGAAGACTAAAAAAAAGGTAGGTAGTCAGGCAGACACGGAAAACTAGAAACTTATGTGAAAAAGGGAGGGGGAAGAGGGTACAGAAATTTCTACTTGTAACAGTATAAAAATATAGGTGGGGTCGTGTGCCTGTAATTTACCTTAACACATTTTAGTATCGACAGTGTAACATAAATGGGCACATTTTAGTCACACCCTGTGGGCAATCAATTGTCCTGGCTGGTAAAGTGAACACTCTGGCATGGTTAGTTAGCATCTGGTCAAAAGCCACATTTCAAGGTGTAAGTACTTAAACTAACTTTTATCAAGCACAATAAATATCAGAAATGGCTTTTTACAGATTAAATGTTTAAGATGCTGGGTTAGCTAAAACATTTTAGTAATATTCATTTGAACAAGAACACACCAACCTAGCAAGTCCTTCACCTTATAGGGATAGTTCAAAGGATTCTTAGACAAGAGTTAACCAAAAGGCCGACAGAATCCTATATCGAGAATATTGTTGCATTTGCTTCCAGTAAATCTTTTACCTGTGGTTGTTGCTGCGCCAAGAAAGGACACTGGAATTTCAATGAATTTACAGAACAAGTAATGATACTGTTTTAATCTATGCTTGCTAACAGATGTTTTAACGTGTGCCAGATTTGTTTCATAATAACTTGGCAACAAGGTTGCAGGAAGTAACTAATCCTCACCTACCTCCAATTGTCTGTAGCCTTCACTAGGACAAGAAGAACATGAGGATTGTACTTGAGCTCAATAAATGGATTTGATCTGTTTGTCATCAGTGGGGAAGAGATAGTCCTCTAGGAACATCAAAGTGAATACATATCCTGAATTATTTTCACTAATGTAAGCAATACAGATGAACTGTTATGTTATATATCTTAGAAGTCATAGTTCAGTGAAAGAGTATGTGCTACAAATAATTAGAAACAAAGT